>NW_023416313.1:137411261-138011261 GCF_014108235.1 Myotis myotis | reverse complement strand
AGAATAAAAAAAGAAAAGAAAAAAAGGAGCAGTTGGGAGCTTCAGTCGGCCTGAAAACAGCCCTCAGCCCCTCACCCAGACTGGCCAGGCACCCCAGTGGGGACCCCCACCGTGAAGGGTTTGTGACCAGCTGCAAACAGCCATCATCCCCTCACCCAGGCTGGCCAGGCACCCCAGTGGGGACCCCCACCCTGATCCAGGACACCCTTCAGGGCAAACCAGCCAGCCCCACCCATGCACCAGGCCTCTATCCTATATAGTAAAAGGGTAATATGCCTCTCAGCACCGGGATCAGCGGAACCGAGAGGCCTCCCGGCACCGGGATCAGCGTGACAGGGGGCAGTGCCCAAACCCCCTGATCGCCCTGCAGCTCTGTGTGTGACAGGGAGTGGGGCCACAACCTCCCTATCTGCCCTGCTCTGTTCGTGACAGGGAAGGCGCCCCAACCCCCTGATCAGCCCTGCTCTGTGCATGACAGGGCAGAGCTCCCCAACCCCCTGATGAGCCCTGCTCTGTGCTTGACAGTGTACGGAGCCCCAACCCCCCTGATGGGCCCTGCTCTGTGCGTGACAGGGGGTGGCGCCACAACCTCCCCATCGACCCTGCCTTGAGTATGACAGGGGGCAGTGCCCCAACCCCCCAGTTGGCCCTACCCTGAGCATGACTGAGGGTGGCATCGCAACCTCCCAATCTGCCCTGCTCTGTGCATCACAGGGGAAGGCACCCCAACTCCCCAATCGGCCCTGCTCTGAGCCCGACCAGGGGCTGTACCTAGGGATTGGGCCTGCCCTCTGCCACCCGGGAGCAGGCCTAAGCCAGCAGGTCGTTATCTCCCGAGGGGTCCCAGACTGTGAGAGGCACTGGCCGGGCTGGGGGAACCACCCCCCCCCCCAGAGTGCACAAATTTTTGTGCACCTGGCCTCTAGTATATATATAAAATAAATAAATAAATTTCCAAAATTGTGTATATCTAATAAAATAGCTTTAATATATAAACCAGCCCTAACCGGTTTGGCTCAGTGGATAGAGCGTCGGCCTTCGGACTCAAGGGTCCCAGGTTCTATTCTGATCAAGGACATGTACCTTGTTTGCGGGCACATACCCAGTAGGGAGTGTGCAGGAGGCAGCTGATTGATGTTTCTAACTCTCCATCCCTCTCCCTTCCTCTCTGTAAAAAATCAATAAAATATATTTAAATATATATATATATATATACCCAAACTGACATAACTACCAAGAGAAATAGAAGAATCCACATTCATAGTGAGAGATTTTAACCTAAATCTCAGTTATTGATAAACCAAGCAGCCAAGGTAGCATTCAAAATAGAGCAGGAAAAATCCAGACATGTGAAGACCTGAATTTTAGCACCATGAACACCTTCTGAAATACTATAGGGTTTTCTCATGCTAAAGAAAAAAACAAAAATGAATCCAAAAGAAGTACCTGGAATACAAAAAACAATGGTAACCAAGGAAACCATTAAAACAAAAGACCTCTAAAAAGTCATTATTACAGGAAAACAACCTTAGAACTAATATCTAAGATTATCTTCATGTGAAAGGGGAATGGAATAGAGGAAGAAGAAACTGCAAACATGATTATTTTGTGCAAGAGGGAGCTACAGATTCTGATTACCTCCAGAGAATACATACACATAAAAAATTTAAGGTTAACCACTAAAAAAATACAGCGCATTGTTTCTGAACCACTAGAGATGTGAAAAAAAAAAAAAAAAAAAGCACAAAAAAACAAAAACAGGAATAAGAACAAAAGCAAGCAAAAATTTGATCAAAGACAGGAAAGGAACAAAGCAAACAAGAAAACAAAAAGCATGTAAAACATGGCATGCCAGCTAAACATTTCAGTGGCTATAGCAGATAGTTTGTATATGGAAAGCAAAGTTATGGGCTATTTATAAGAAATAACCCTAAAATGACATGGCACCAAAATGTTTAAAATAAAGAGGTGAAAAAACATATAGCAGAAAAATGCTAACTGAAGGATGATGAATAGACCACTATCAATCTCAGACAAAAGAGAATTCAAGGTAACAATCACTAAGAGAAATCGAAGAGAGATACTTTTACTTCTGAAAAGTTACAATCCACAAAAATTATTATAGTCACAAAGAGTAGTGCATAAATCAGAGAGCTGTATATTTTACTAGAGGCCCAAATCACAACACACCCTCCTTGGCTGGCCTGGTGCCAGTGGGTGTCATAGTGTGGTCCTGGATGGTTTTCTGGATGGTCGTCTGGATGGTCACTCACTGTTTGGCCATTCGACCGATTTGCATATTATGCTTTTATTATCTAGGATAGTTGTAGAAACATAAGAGGAAAACCCATAACCTCAGTAAGTCTAACACCCTTGGAATCCACTCCCATACATATTCTCCAGGTGTCTCCTGATATAGTAGCAAAGAGCTACCATTCGTTCAGTGTAGAAGTGATTTCTTCTCAGGTCACAGGAGACTCCTGTCCTGGAGCATGCTGGGAACTGACTCTACTTATAGGGCTAATTACTGGTAACAAGGGGTGGCTGTGGCGGGCCTTGAGGAGAGTGAGCATCCCTGTCAAGGAATCTGCTCCCCAATAAGCTTATCATGGGGTTTTCAAGCAAAGGAAGGTTTGTCTCTCCTGATATGAGGGCAAGACCCTTCTACAGGGCAGGGAAGCTTGAGGTGAGCTGGGGGTGGGGGAGGGTGGTTCTCAAGATTGTTAATTTTATCAAAATCTAACCAGATATTCTCATTTCAAGTTTCAGATTTTCATTCTTTCCCAGTCAGTAACCTCAACTTTAACATAAGAAACTTGGCCACACGGTGAATTTCCCAACCATAATTCGACAACCCACACAATTAAATTTTGTATCTGATTTCAGCAACATCAGGCCTGTGGCTACTGACGTTCTATAGTCACACCATGAGGTACGCTAAATTAAAGGGCCCAAGCTTGTCATTTTCTCTCTGTAAATACTCAAGTACACGAAGCAATGCCCACCCCGCATCTCAGTCTTTGTAGTCATCGTTACTGCCATAACAGTCAAGCCCAGCAGTTGCTTGGGGTTCTGAGGCATTTATTTCCATTGGCGTTGCATCACAGTTAACCGCAGTTGATAGCTTGATTCACTGTGATGCTGATGCACACCATAGACTACCCGCACCCCATTTCCCATTGGCAAGGAGCGGAGCCCTGCACTTAAACCCAGACTAATCCCAAAACGCCATTTGTGTGGGGTGGGGGGGAACAGAGAATCTATCTTCGGGGACCACTCCTGGCACCAATTCTAGTCAGTCAGGGTCCAGGTGGGAGATAGAAACTACGTAGGAATTTCAACATGGAAGGTTAACAAGAAGAACCACTCACAGGGAGCCTGTACAGAGAGGTAAAGAACAGCTAGCGCGGAGGAAGAGTAACAAAGGAAGAACAAACTGGGAAGGCTGGCTCCTCCCCCAGGTTGAGATTCACATCCTTCCAGAGAACGAGGCTGCAGCCCACCGGATGATGGAGAAGCGCTTCCGGTGCCCAGGGAGGTGCTGGTCCAAAGTGGGTGGAGGGCAGGTGGGTGGTCAGGACGCCTCCCACTGGGAGCCTCAGGCTGAGCACTGGGCTGGGTGCTGGCATGAAACTTATGGGAGGCCCAGGTGGTGTGGTTTGGTAGTTGAGCGCAGACCCATGAATCAGGAGGTCAGGGTTCAATTCCAGGTCGGGGCACATGCCTGGTTTGCAGGCTAAATCCCCGGTGAAGGATGTGCAAGAGGCAGCCGGTCAGTGATTCTCATCATTGATGTTTCTCTCCCTCTCCCTTCCTCTCTCTGAAATCAATAAAAATATATATTTTTTTAGATTACAGGAGGATAAGGCCACTCAGAGTCCTTTAACATATTCCACAGGCAACGCTGGGGCAAGCAGAACAGGAGCGCACTGCAAACAGAAAGACTCCCCTTTCCTCCCGTGATGCCCCTCCAGCATCCTCGAACGAAGCTTAGCATGTGCCAGTGGCAAAGGAGACATGTCTACAGTGTCTATCAGCCGTGGGCAAACTACGGCCCACGGGCCGGATCCGGCCCGTTTGAAATGAATTAAACTAAAAAAAAACAAAGACCGTACCCTTTTACGTAATGATGTTTACTTTGAATTTATATTAGTTCACACAAACACTCCATCCGTGCTTTTGTTCCGGCCCTCCGGTCCAGTTTAAGAACCCATTGTGGCCCTCGAGTCAAAAAGTTTGCCCACCCCTGGAGCTCCATGATCAAGGCAAGGAAGGGAGGATTTGGAGCTGAGAGGCAGCACATTGGTAACTGTCTGGCTTCATGACTCCCTATCGCACCTCCTTTTCCTTCAACCAGCTCCACAGCTGTCCGGGGCTCTTTACCTGGAACAGAACCCTAAACCTTCATTCCGGGTGGAGCTGAGCCCCAGGCAGTGCCGCCTGAGGAGTGCCGCTAGAGCTGCTTGTTACCCTTTATTCTGGGCATGGCGGTCCTAGGACAGATCCCCGGGGAAGCCCTGCTATGTGCCATCCATATTTCTCTGAATATTCCTTGGGCAGCTTCAGCAATCATTCCAGCCTACTTTGGGCTGTGTTGTTGTCATTCATTCTTGCCCATTTACCCGGTAGCAACTCCTGAGGCCACAATGGCCAGGCAGCTCTCTCAACATCCAAATTCAATAGACTTGCATTTGTCCTTCAGGCACAAAGACCGCTGAGTTAGCAGAACCCAGATTCAGGTGGGACAGGAAACGCTGTGTGAGTGAGTTATCATATAATCATTAAGCAAAGTTATAGAGAAAACCGAGGCACAGACACCTTACACAGGTGCGCAGTTAAAAGCAGCTGAACTGAAGTTCAAAACCAGACCTGACTCCAAAGTCCATGTTGTTGCCAATAAACCATGGTGCCTCCCTACCATCTGCCAAGCTGCTGTGAGGTACAGGGGATGGAGTGTCACACCCCAAGCAACCAGTGCTCTCTCGAAGACAGTGGTTCTCAACCTTGGCTGCACATTAGAATCACCTGGGAATCTTTTTAAAATCCTGATTTCTGGGCCTCATCCTCCGGAAATTCTGTTTCTTTATTATGGGGTGGGGCCACAACATTAGTAACAAAGAAACAGAATTTCCGGAGGATGAGGCCCAGAAATCAGGATTTTAAAAAGATTCCCAGGTGCCCTAACCAGTTTGGCTCAGTGGATAGAGCATCGTCCTGCGAACTGAGGAGTCCCAGGTTTGATTCCGGTCAAGGGCATGTACCTTGGTTGCAGGCACATCCCCAGTGGGGGGTGTGCAGGAGGCAGCTGATTGATGTTTCTCTCTCATCGATGTTTCTAACTCTCTATCCCTCTCCCTTCCTCTCTGTAAAAAAAAAAAATCAATAAAATATATTTTTAAAAAAAGATTCTGAGGTGATTCTAATGTGCAGCCAAGGTTGAGAACCAGTGCTCTAAGAGAATCACCCACAGCTCACAGACACACCCAGAGTTGTGCTTAGCTGCTCGCAACATTCCCTGCCTGTTCGTGCTGTTTAATTCCCCCAAAGCAGCACCATTTACCCAAGAATGTCCCAAGTGTCTCACCATGTAGCTAGTTTCCTTTCCTTATCTCAGAGCTGCACCTTTTCCGAGCTTGAAAACACTATGAGAACCAGCTCCTTGGTCCAGACCCTCGGCAGTGCACCGCCACACTTCCTACCCTGTGGGCAGGGGGCAGAGTGGGCTCACTGTGGTCTTGGCGAAAAAGGCGTAACTGGTGGGAAGGAACTCAAGCTTCTGGGGGAGGAACAGCTGACCTTAAGGACGCCTCCAAGCCCGCGCTGGGCTGTTTCGTTAAAGGAGCAGCAGCTGTGAAGGAGCTCAGCCCTTCAGGTGGTTGCAGGTCACTAACGCCTCAGCTTTTAGAGGTGGCGGGGGTGTGGCTAACCGTCTTGCTGGATTTTATGGAGAGGCTGCCTCCAGGGCGCACGGGGGAGCAGGAGAACACATGGCTGGGATTTGGGGGAAATGCTAACTAGTACGTCCGGTAAATACAGAGTAGTTTTTTTTTTCTCCCCTAAGAAGCCCCTGGCCATAATCTAATAAGGAAAGAAATGACCATGATATAATTACTCTCCTTGAAGCTGAAACTTCATAATAATATTACTTTCATTTGTACAGGTCACTCCCAAGACCAGCTCCGATGTGGGTTTTAGACATGATCTAATTTGTACAGCTCAAGGCTCAGTCCGGCCATTATTCATTACTCATCCACTCCCTTCACTTTACCAGAGGCAGAGCCCACCTTGGGAAAAGAGGGAAAAGTGCCTTAGGCTGCTGCCACCCAGCAGGGTGCCATTCCCTCCACCCACCCCCACTCCCCTTCCCCCCGCCCCCACCCCCGCAAGCTCCCCAGCCTCCTTCTACTCCACCTTCACCTCCTTCTGAAACTTATTTCCTGTGTCTCAGGCACTTAGAGCCAGGATGTCCAACGGTAAATCTGACTCACAAATCAGTGCACGTGTGAGGAGGCAAGTACGCAGCCTACCACTATTTCAGTACGTGTTTTAGTAAAACACAGCTTTCACCTTTTGTTAAGCGAGACTACGTGCAATTATTTCACTTCTGTTTTTAACAAGGACCAGAACAGTGAATGAGACCCTGTGTGATCTAGAGGGGCCTGCCCCGCCCACATCCCCTTCCCAGAGAAACAGCCCAACAGCCGGTGGGGAACTAGGTGATGCGCTGCCTTTCCCCTCCCCCATCCACAACACTGGCCCACACCTGGCCACCCTTTCATGGCCGGGGAGGTTCTGTGCTCGCTGTCTCTGATGGTTTACCCTCCCGACCTTGGTAAAAAAAAAAAAAAAAAAAAAAAAAAAAAAAAAAAAGTCCCTTTATTTAACTCCCCTCCAATTACTCTAATTTGTACGTCATCCATTTCTTCCCAGGACCCTGGATGGTACATGACCAAGTGCTTACATCTTAGCGATATTATTCTTAGATCCTCTGATATTAGTCTGCCATGCTGTGAAGCTACACCATGGATCTCTTTTTGTTTGTAGCTTTTGTTTCCAAGTACCTGTCACAGTGTTATAGGAAATGCATAGCAACTGTATATGGGATGCGTGACAAAGCTAAGTGATACTTGAGAGAAGACCGGTCCACTGAGAACCAAATGCAGTTGGAGGCCATGAAGTTCAAGTCTCGAGCACGTTCCCATGCACAGCCCTCTCTGGGGAATGCAGCCAGGCACTGCAAACCCCACGCCACTCTCAGGTTAAAAGATTTCTCTTTACCCCAGTGTTAGTTGGAGAACTTTCAGCCATAACCATATTTAGTCATATTTGGGGAGGGGGCGTGTCAGGGCAAAGATGAAAAAGAAAAAAAAGAATGTATATGTACTTAACCTAGCTGAGGTCAGCTTACTCCTAACATACTTGTCTGGGAAAGCCGCAGTCAGAGGTCACATGACAAACAAGACAAACAAAACCCCTTCCCTTCACTTGGGTGGACACTGGCTGCTTTCATTCATCTCAATCCCAGAATCATCATGTCAAGTCAAGGCTCAGTCACACTGCGGAGCCCTCAGTGGCTGCAAGGCCACTGCCAAGGGGACATTCAGTCCCTTCTAATCACTGCAAGCCACAGCTGTCTTGTTTTTTTAAAGCGTGTTTCCTTCATCAAGATAAGATAACTTCACAGACAAAAGGAAATTCACAGATAGCCCAGAGGGGAGGAGGAGATAAGAGTGAATTGCCCCATTTAAAACAGGAAGGAACGTGGGCAGAGGAGAAAGTTTCCCCGCCCTCAGAAGCTGAGCCAGGTTCCCAGTACCCTGAGCAGCTGCTCTGGACCCCAAACCCCCGCGCAATATATTATATCCGGATGTTCTGCTCACACCTTCTGAGGAAGCCAGAAAAGGCAGAGAAAAAAGGCAGAAAAGACTCGTGAAAATAAGAAGCAAAGAGGAAAGGATGTAGAGGCTGGTTAAAAATAAAATGTATTAGATGAGAATTAAGTCCTGAGAATGTTATCTCTCCCCACAGGAGGGTGGAAAAAAAATAGGCATGTCACGGAGAACGCAGGCCACAGGATGAATAAGCATAAAAATAGGAGGAAATGACCAAGCAAACGTGCTAACAGGCAGGGAAGGGCCTTTCTTGAGGTGCTAACTTTTCAGGATTAGTCAGATAGCCCTGGGGAAAGAGACCTTTTCCCCTCTATACGTGTTTCAAACTCTTTGCTTTTGGTTTTCCAAGTGCATTTATTAGCTTTTCCAAAAATAAATAAATAAATAAATAAATAAATAAATAAATAAATATCCTTGGAAAAGATTCTTGGGAATTCCTACTTCCCAGCATTTTTATAGCAGGTAACCTGGGCCCAATGAATGCTTCAGAATGCAGAAAGTGGGCAACTACCTCCCTGCTGCTCACTACTGCTCCCTTCATCCTCGCCAGGCAACTGCCCACTCCTAACGCCCCCTGCCACCATCACCACCACCACCACCACCTCCAACAGGGCTTCTGAGATCTGATTTTGCACCCAGACCCCGTGTTAACTTCCATTCCCCTGGAAGCTCTGGAGTGATAAATGCTCCTTCCATTCCTCAGTCCCAAGTCAACTTCTACATCTACATCCACCAGACATCCATCATAAGGGGTATACCATTTTCCCCTAAACAGCCAAAAAACAAAGACTACTTGTTAAATTAATTTCTAATGACCCAGTGTTTATCTGCTTCTAGAATAATGAATGAATTTCTCTCCACAACTCCTTAAATCTGTACGCAAAATTGTGACAATAAAACACAACAGCTCTGGGATGTTTTCCTAACTTTAAAAAATGAATCACAAAATGGTCTTTATAAATTTTCTGAAAAATTTCAGCACTCAGGAGCATGAGCAGCAACTATTTTTTTAAAAATCTGACTTTTCTAAGTGCTAAGTTTATCAAAGGTCAAACAAACAGGATTCAAGAAAAATCTGATGCTTCTTCAACTCTCAGTCTTTCATAGTATTTAAGCAAAAGCCCTGTGTTTTAAAGAAATTAAAATGACATCCTTCTACAAGCCACTTTAAAAAGATTAGGTAGCGATCACTCAAGTGCCTTTGAGAATTCAACAATGTTTGTAAATCTCCTCTCAATATCACTCAGAGGTGATAAAAGTACTCCCTGCGATCTAGGGCCTTGCTCAGTCTCTTCTCTTAGTTTCCATGTATCACATACAAGCATTTGTCAGTAACAGAACTCCGCTGACAGCTCTACCTCAGGCCCAAGCTGGAATGCTAGATGCATCAGGAATAGAAAGAAATGTTTCCTTTCCTCCCCCTCAGAGTGCATCCGACACTGTAGTAATTAACCTAGTTATTAATAACAGGAAAGGAGCAAAGGGAAGGCCAAATATTGTAGGCTTGTCACTTGGGCAGCTTTGCCAGGAAGCTGCAGTTTAACACTCCCCAGGGGGCCACTGGTCTATTCCCCAGGGATCTCCGGAGGTGGAGGGAGGGACTGGACAGAGAGAGAATAGACACACATGCCTAATAAAGCCTGGGTGAAATAGGGAAGGTACTTCAATCTGGGAACAGATCACTGGCCAGAGTAGGGGTGTGTGTGTGTGTGTGTGTGTGTGTGTGTGTGTGTGTGTGTGTGTCGGGGGGAGGTTGGGTTATTTAATCTCCTAAACAAAAGGGTTCATTCTCTTTCCCTCTTGGCCCACTTGGTTGCTCTTGGTTGTGCTCTCATGCTCCTGCGTTTGCTCCCCACACAATGGACAATGGACTGCAAGCAGCCTGATGCTAAGCCAGACCCATTTCCAAGATGGAATGGAAACTCTGGACCCTGCTTTTCTTCTAGCTCTACTGAATCCCCAGCTGCACTTCTTCCAAGAGTGGATTATGGAAATGGGGCTTTGGAAACCCAGAAATATAATTCCACACAAATAAAAGTCACTTATCCTCTTGTGCAAGTCTCAGAAAATCTTTTTCTCAAGAATGAAAGACCAGTCGGGAGCTGAAAACCAGGACTACAGGCTTTATTAGGAGAAAGACCTGCTGAGTTGTCTCACAATGATAGAGCAGCAACCCCTGCAGAGGTGGGCACTCCTTTTGAGGGGTGGAATGGGGAGGAATTGGGGGCTTAGGGTACTGGGTGCACGCTGATTGGTGGCTTAATGTATGGTCCATATAGGAACAAGGGCTTAGGGTATTTGGCAGGTGCTGATTGGTGGCTTAATGTATAGTCCATATAAGGTACATGGTTAGGCACTCAGGTACTTCCAGGCTGCAGGTTAAGTCATGTTTGCTGTTACTCAGCCCACCAGTTGGGGGAAGGGAGGATCTATCAGAGATATTGTAAGGAACCCAACCCTAGCACTCAGCAGGGAAAGGAATACCCCACTTCCACCAATAAGGACATAAGGGTGGCAGCTTATACATTGTCTAAATGTCCCAGTGCTCTGCGGCCCGCTGGGAGGTCTCCAAATTGCACCCAGGAAATCCAAATCTGTTTTCACTTCCAGATGGTCCACACTGCTCAACTCTGCTGCACTGGTGACAGCACGCACCATATGCTCAAGCCTAGCATTAGCCTGAGGGGCCAATGTTGGACATATACCCAAAGTTTCTCCACCGTCTGTTACGCAGGCAGGAAAGATCCCTTTGCAAAGTTGACAGAGAATTCAAATATGAACCTGGTGTTTTTTGTTCACGTGGTTTATATTGAAAGCTTGACATTCCTTTAGGATGTTTGGCATGAGACCCTTGTTGATAATTAAAATCTATAATAATAAAAATATAATATGCTAATTAGACCAGACAGCTGAACGACCTTCCGGATGTCATTCTGGACGTCCTTCCGGATGAGGCTGCAGCAGTGGGGGCCAAGGCAGAGGCGGTAGGGGTGATCAGGCAGGCAGGTGAGCGGTTAGGAGCCAGTGGTCCCTAATTGCAAGAGGCTGAGGGCCGGGCTAAGGGACCCCTCCCCCGAGGCACAAATTTTGTGCACCAGGCCTCTAGTATTATATAAAAATATCAAGTAACAATCATTTATTTAAAGCTCCCTCTCTGCCAATTCCATTCACTCTTTTGTTTGGCATCTCTTCTGCAGGTAGGAGACAGCAAAGGCAATACTGGGGAAGTTGGAAGTCTTGAGTCAATCCTGATGTGTTACCTCATCACTGTGTAACCTTTGACATGCCACATAACCACTTGGAGTACACTTCCTTATCTGTAAAGAGGAAGAACTGTCTCTGAGGCTGCAAAGAATAACATGTGACGACATGTAGAACAGGCATGGCATATGGGTATTCTCTGAGTGCTTAAGAATTATCTTACCAATTGTTTTATATCATGAGTGTTTAGCTACGGAACTTGGCCTTGTAAACATAAAGGAGACAGGCTATGGCAATCCAGTCTCTCAAAGGGTCTACACTGCCAACACGGTGAAACAGCAGCATGTTAAAAAAAAAAATCACATTTGGACAGTAGACTGAGTCTAAAAGTACATTGGGTCTTTAATATAAAGGAGCATATATTATCCAAAAGAGTTCAACTATAGCCAGCTTCCCTTTGAAAAATAACTATTTATTTCCACTGTTTTGACAATAGTCTCTAACCAACTAGCTATTCAGTATTCTTGTCATGCCACTCAAAAGATTCAAGACTGAAACTGTCAATTTTGTACTATTTTCATTTGAAATAACTTTACTAAGAACATCCCTTGTGCTTGTCCTCATAGTTATCAAATATAAAAGTACCTGACATGTCCAAAATCCCATTTTACACAAACTGCTGACCCAGCATGGCATTTCTCATCATTGCTTTCTGAAACACAGGAAATTTGAAGACTGAATGGCCAAAGTAAATTAGGATGGCCCAGCCTCTAAAAAATCTGAGTTATTTAAAGAAGGAAAAACAAAATCATGCCTGAATGGATAACTCATGATTCAGACAGCTTAGCATTTAATTGGTATTAACTACTCTACTGAAGATCTATTTAATGCATTTAGTAAGACCTCTTATATCCACGAAATTGGATATTTGGTTCAAAATTTAATCTCCTGCCAAGGACTCTGCACTATATAGATGATGTAACACTGAGGTAGGCTCTTAATATTTCATTGCCAAGAATATAAAGTAAATTGATCAGATTATTTGCCAAATAATATTGCTTTAGCAAGGCTAAGTCCTCCCCTAAGTGGGCTGTCAGTGAAGCAAAATAGCAGACACTATTATAGCTGTATTTTCCAGGTTAGTCTTCCAGAACTCAAATTCATCCAGGAAAAACTCAGTGCATTAAAAGTTGATTTGATATATAGTTTATTAGTTTATAGGACCTTTGTCTGGAAGGAGTAAGCAAGGCCTAAAAGGTTCAATATTTTGATAAGTCAAAATATTGAGCAAAATGAAAGATATAAGGCATTTTATTGAAACATGGTATTCCTTCAGAATAGTCTGTCATTCCCATGACATTAGTAATCATGGGAAAAAATCTTAGTTACAATTTTATAGATTGTGAATTCCTAAGAAACAACCTTCTTTCTTTCTCTCTTACTGACATTTTTCAAAACTGTTCCAAAGGAGGAATGTGTTCTGCCCTGTCTGAAGCTATTAGTGGAAGTTACCAAAGGGTATAATTCTTCATTCAGTTTTCAGCTGCGTAGTGGTCAATGACCTGTTCAAATAGGTAAACAAATATGAAATGACATGATGACCAAAGCTTTCTAAAACTCTTAGCCTAGATTTATAAGTCAACAATGAGAGATGTATGTCCAAAAATTCTAGCGAGTCCTTCTTGCCAAAGATGAAGGAAATTAATCAGACCATTGACGTGCAAAGGTAGGAGAACGAGTTTATTCAACAAGTCCTTGCTGTGTGTCAGGCACTATTTTAGGTGCTGGGAATACATCCCGTTGATTAAAAACATACAAAAATCCCTGTCTTCTTTGTGCTTACACTCTAGAGCAGCGGTTCTCAGCCTGTGGGTCGCGACACCTTTGGCAGTCAAACAACCTTTCACAGAGGTCGCCTAAGACCATCCTGCATATCAGATATTTACATTATGATCCAAAACAGTAGCAACATTACAGTTATGAAGTAGCAACGAAAATAATTTTATGGTTGGGTCACAACATGAGGAACTGTATTTAAAGGGCCAGAAGGTTGAGAACCACTGCTCTACTGGGAGGATACAACATAATAAACACAATAAATAAGAAAATGACATAGTAAGTTAGAAGGTGGTAAGTACCATGAAAAAAAGAGAGCAGTTGTGAGAATGAAGACACGTTTTAGCTAGAAATTTTCTAAAACCAGAAAAGAAAAAAAAATAAGCTTGTTTCTTGCTAAGTCTGTAAATGGCCAAAGAAAATATTCCTGGCCCTTTAAAGTTCATGGGATTTTCAAGCAAATAATTGAATGATTTTTAAATTATGAAAATGGAATTGAAAACTAGGAAGAGTAACTTTCATAGAGCAGACACTCGACGCAAAGTCCTCCAAGGGTCAGTGCTTACTGCAGTAGTTCCAGCAAGCCCCACAATTCTCCACACTGCCCACCGCAGTGGGTCTGCAGAGTCCAGTCTGTTGAAAAAGGCAACTCGGGACAGAAACCATGAGAGAACTCAACCAAGCTTTTCAGGACATTTGTTTTATTTCCATTTCCTTTTTTAAAATACAGCACCCTGTTTCTAAAAATTATTTTATTTTGTTAAAGAAGGGTGAGTGCATTTAAAAGGAAACTGAAGAATGAGAATGTCCACATTTCTAACGCTATCTCGCTCGCAAAACGTTCATGATGCACACACTTTGTTGTATATCTGTAGGCCCAGATCTTTCAACACCAGTATCAGAGGTTGCTGACACTAAACTACCAGGTACATCTTTCCCCTTTGCTTTAAATTCAAATTCCATTTCAACAAAGCAATCAAACAATTAATGTCTAGATTTTGCCTCTGAGGAACTAGGTTCCCCAAGTAAGAAGTGAAAATAGAAAACACCTGGTTTGCCTTTTTTTTTTTTTAATCAGAAAGTCATATGTTCAGTAAAATGAGGCAGAACCCAAAAGTCCAGGTTGTAGGACAAGGAAAAAGGAGTATCTACCCACAGGACACTTATAAATGGGTGACTGAGACAGCAGCCCTTTCTAGAGGTAAGAATGTCATTAGGTTGTGATAATTCTCCAGAAACACCAACAGCCCTGGATTAGAAACATCTGGAAATTGTTCAGGTGGCACAGATTCCTGTTTCTTGCTGTCAAAGGCTTCAATGATGCCCCTCTGTGGCACCTGTCACCATTTTTTCTTCGTTGTAAGCCTCCTCCTTTCAAATCAGGAAGTGTACATAAAGTGCAAATAAGATTTATTCCCTCGCCCATGCTTCTGGGCTCTTGTTTGATAGACAGTATTACCAAATCTATCGGTTAAACCGCTGGCAAGAGAGGTCGTCTGCAGGTGTTTTCAGAGTTAGACAATGAGTTCATCTGGCAAAGAGAGTGTCTGAAGATGGATGCAGTCTTGGCAAGAAAACACAAAGTACCATTCGCAAGACAGGGATGTGAATGATGCAAGCAGGAGGGGGTTGCACATCACCAATTCACTGAAGAGGCCTTCTGTGGGTCTCAACTCTTAAAGAGAATTCAGAAACCATTGCTAAAATGAATGAGGCCAGCGGATTCAGAGCACACAGTCAGTCTTCAGTGAGGGCAGACTCTGTTTTCCCTGGATTAGGGACAAAAAAGAAAATGAAGAGGGTAAGGAGTCAGATCCGACGAGTTTTATATCACAAATGTCATCCAAAAAGCTCTAGTAAATACTTCCCATCTTACAGAACAAAATTGAGCAGAGTGCCTCCTGATAGAGTTTAGCAAAATGTGTTTTCTTAGGTGTTTGATAGGCATATAGTCCAAATAGGTCATGAGTTAGGCAATATTACATATGCCTTTACTGCAGGATTTCTTAGATTACTTTTTCTTGGTTAATATGCCAATGGCACTGTGACTCTTTAAGAGAGGAATACGATATGTAACATTTCCCATATTGTAGGGCCCAGGAATTTACCTTCTCATAAACCACCTTGGCAAGACTAGCAGGATTAGTGTTTCTGTACAATGTATTTGGGGAAATGCTGCTTTACAGTACTGAGGGGACAGTTCTTAAGTCATATTCAGTTTATATTATATGAGCCCAGTTTCTATATTGGGAGTCACAGTGTCACATCAATAAATGAACCATTCTATCTGGGTTCCATCATGTTTCCTTTGCAATGTGACAAAATCATGGGCAATATTTAATGTTATGCTGGATGGGTGAACATTAATAATAAAAAGTTAACAATTTCCCATCAATTATAACCTCTCAGGCAAAAGTAGGCATTCACAAAGGATGTCCTTTGCATTTTTCTGATTTTCCCAGCACAGCTAAGGCTAGGCTTTCAGGATTAAGCCTATCAGATGTCATTATATATGAAGCTAAGGCACAGCTGAGAATGAACAGAGTAGATGAGAATATTTTTTTAAAAATTAAAGTCAAAGATTGACTTGATCAAAAGTCACAGAAAATTATCAAATACATACTAGTTAAATTCCTGAATTTCTTTTTGGCTTCTGCTCTTTCATCAGCATCAAAGTACCAAACAGTCATAGCATATCTGTGAAAGATAAGCAGATATAAGAAAAGAGATTTAAAATTACTACCAAAAAATAAAAATGCATAGTACAATCCCCCTTCGGAGTCATTTATAAAGCCAACATTTAAAATGTCCCCTATTTTTAGAAATCCATTCCAATTTTAATTTAAAATAAACTTCTCTGGTTTCAATTCTATTTAAATGTAATAAAACGTGTAAGGAATTCCAAGTATGCACCAGGCATCAATGTGGGCAATGGGAGTTCAAATGATCATGTGAATATATCTGCTTCTTCTTCAAGGAACTCAACCCCTAGTGGGGAGACAGGCAATTAACAAATACTGTAACAGGCCGTGTAATGATCTACACAGAAAGGACTAGAAAGGAATCATCCTGCTAAAGACTGGGAGACCCAACTTAGTGGGGAGAGCACAGGGAAGAAGAGGTGACACCTGAGTGAAGCTTTGAAGAATAACTCATTTAAATGACAGGACACCTAAAACTCTTGGCTGTCTTTCTTTAGTTTTGGACACCGAGGCAAAGATGCAATGGAATAATGATGCCCTCAAGCTTTCTACTGCATTCTCATTAATAAGCTTTATCCCATCTATGGGCTAGACTGGAATAGGAGTTGCTTCATGCATGAGTTTTCAAAGTTTCATTTTATAGCTATTGTTAGCTACTCAAATTTCTATAGCACTTGATTTTCTTCAAGGGCTTCCCATCAACGTTCGCTAATGTTCCCTATGACTCCAGCCATCAAGGGATTGTGGAATAACAAGGGAATTCTGGCACAAGCCACAGGGTCCAATTATTGTACCCATTAAACAAGCCACAAGCAGGCTTTGGTGGTAGAATTAGTTACCTGCTCACCTAGGGCACATTCCACTTTGACATTTAATATGTGACTCTGTGTGGGGCTCAGCTCTGTGACTTCTGGAGGGGGACACATAAATCTTAAGAACTTTACTTGTGTGAATTTAATTCAATGAATTTCATTTAATTAGGCTTGTTAAGGTTTAGTCAATATCCTTCTACCCATGTTCTCACCCCTTGCCCAGAGCTGCTATTCCCAATTCAAGCTGCAACTCACAGCACTTCTAGTACTGCCTGATTTACAGTGTCAACCATAAAACAACAGCAAATGAAAGGCAGAATCCAAAATTAAGATTGTATCAAGAGTTTGTAGATTAATACTAAACAGTGCTAAGTTGTTCAGTTACTCTGAAAATCTTCCCATGTATGATCTAAGGACATGATTATTTTAATATTTTACATCCAATTGTTGGGATCTGATTGGAACAGTGAGCCCAAACCAATTTTATGCTAAGAAAATGATTTAAAAAAAGAATATAAGTCAAAACAAATTCCTCTTTCTTTTCACAAGATTCTTTCTCTGCTTTTAACTGGCAACTCATAAACACATCCAGAGTTGACCACACAGAATTCCTGGGTGTGACAGCCAACATTCTCGGGGAGCAGTTCAACATTAGGTTTTTGAAAGGAGTGGGGAAGAAAGGACAGAAGAGACAAACACTCTGGGAAATTTAGAATCCAATATGCTCACCTAATGGAAAACAATTTGTTAATAGTTCAAACCCACGTTAGGTTTTGGATACTAAAGAATCCAAAGCGCCCTAGCCAGTTCGGCTCAGTGGATAGCGCATTGGCCTGTGGACTGAAGGTTCCCGGATTTGATTCCGGTCAAGGGCACATGCTCAGCTCAGGTTGCAGGCTCGATCCCCAGTGGATGGCATACGGGAGGCAGTCTATCAATGATTCTCTCTCATCATTGATATTTCTATATCTCTCTCCCTCTCCCTTCCTCTCTGAAATCAATAAAAGTATTTTTTTTTAAAAAGAATCCAAAGCTTCCACTTTAAGAAAAATTAAAATGGACTCCAAACAGGTTTGCTATCAGCTTTGGGTGTGGTTACTCCCTCCTCTGCATAGGACACAAGTTTAGAGAATTCTCCAGGAACTGGTGTTTGTACAAGAAACTACTCACGCGGACTCATGGCCCTGGCTCTTACCTGGTTGCATAGGAAGGCTGGACTTCATGTGGGTTCCTGCGGTCTGACCAGAAGAACAAGAGTCTGTCAAAAATGGGCTCCACATCTGCTACGAATGACTTCCCTTCTGGAAATATCCGCAGGACCCCACCGTGTAGCTAAGGGCCACAAAGAAGGAGGATTATTTTCTGGCCTCATACATCTTTAATTAACAATGATATTTAAGACTTGTTTAAAAACAAAGCCATCTTCCAATCTCCACTCTAAGAATATATGACTCCTACATTTTTACTTCGGCCTCATACTTTGTATTAAAGTTTATTTCAAACTTGACTAGAGCTATTTCCTTATTGACCTCATGCCAAAGGAAGCCTTCCCACCCCCCACTCATGAAGCCCATGGACACAAAATGGAGTTCTATTGGGTTCAATCATACAGATCACCAATATACGACAGATTTTGACCTACAAAAAAAACCCCCAGCAATTTCGTATGGTTCAATCTAATATTAACAGCTTCCTAGGATAGTCGTCCCACATAATAATCATTCCCCTTCAATTAGAATTTACAGCTTTCCTCTGCTCCTATATGACTTTGTTAGTTGGAAGTGACATGCTTTTTTTCCCTAAACTCTCAGATCGCCTTATCTGTACCTTTTACTACATGTATCTCTCTTTTCATTAAATTACTTTTTCATTTTACGTGTTTGCCCAATCTGTCCTACTAGAAAAACCATAGCAGGGTAGAATGCAGGCCTCACACTTCAGTGTTTCCCACAACACAATGCCTGGCACTAGCAGGCACTCCACTATTTGTTGAATGATTTCATATTTCACAATTTATTATCACTGACCTGACAACTTTACTTGCTTGCCTGTAACACCACCTTTCAAGTTTTTAAAGGACAATCAAGGGGTGAATTCTAATCATGTTTCCCAACAGGGAGACGAGATGAGCCTTGCCACTGAGCCACTGGTTTCCCAGGTTTGGTTTTTCTGACCCCAGATAAAATGTCCTAGCCCAGCGACAGCCAGCAGCTGCCCTAATGAGCAGGACATGGAGGTGCAGAAGGTACAAAAGCTAAACAAGCTTAAAAAGTTCTGACTTCTCAGACTCCTAAATCATCCTTAACTCTCAGAAGGCATACACATTCCAGACAAACGTCTGTACGTGTGGAACCAGACTTCCTATCTCTTTCTATCTATATGTTCAGAAAAACAAAAATAAATCATAAAGCCTTTGGCATTCCCAAACCGCAGTAAGCCATGGCAGGCAGCCACCAATAAGATGTATCACCCCGAGAGAGGGCTGTGTGGGAAGCCTCGCTTGGGGAGGTTTCTATCCCACAGCTCTATTTTTGTGAAATTCTCTCAATGTTGCTGCTAGAAGAGAAAAGTGTACATCTTATTCCGCACTGAGAGTCCCATCAGCTCTGGATTACACTAAAAACATTGATCCCTAAAATAACAAATTACCCTCTCTTCATCAAGCACTCCTTCCATATCCTAAGAATGACTCTACCTACTCCCGTAACATTAACTTGATATCTGTTATTTTCATCCCAACTTTAGTACCCTGGGGTATGGGAGGGGATTGAAAAAGAAAAGATGCATCTGTGGGAATTATGAACTCCAAACTCTCCTCTAAGTCATCTGCCTTCTTTTCTTTTTTTAAAAAAAATTTTTATTGATTAAGTTATTACATTTGTGTCCTTATCCCCACATTACCCCCATCCCCCCACTCATGCCCTCACCCCCTGTTGTCTGTGTCCATTGGTTAGGCCTATATGCTAGCATATAAGTCCTTTGGTTGATCTCTCCCCCGTCTTTTCCTTTAGTTTCTAACCCCACACTCTATTCCCATTATTCCAAGTACCTTGGAATCCCAATTCTTGTTCAGATAGTAGATGCAGGTGATGCAGCGGCCGTCACCGTTGGGGTTGTCTACATGTCGAACATAACCTGTTCCATTTCCTGGGTAGCAAGCCACCATTGCCTACGAAGAAACCCCGAGAAAGACGGTTAACAAAGCTGAGACAATCTTCTCCCACTAGTGAGCAGTTGAGTAACACAGTCTCCTTGGGTACTATGTGACATCGATAGGTGGCTGCTGGCTTCTTGAGTGCACACACAGTACATAAATTTGGACTTTTCAGCATACAAGATTTAAAGGCTAAGTTATCCCTATGGCTCAGCCCAGTAGAAAGTGGTTCAACAATATTTCCATGGTTGTAGAATGTAACCCATATACATCTCATTAGGATGCCCACCTCTCTTCAATCCGTTTTAAAATAGCAGTTTCCCCCCTAGACCCACAAAATCAGAATCACTAGGTATGGAATTATGCCTGTTTAGCAAGTGCCCCTGATTCACACAGATTTTAGAACTAGGGCTCAAGATATTTGTATTGCCCTAACTGGTTTGGCTCAGTGGATAGAGCGTCGGCCTGCAGACTCAAGGGTCCCAGGTTCGATTCTAGTCAAGGGCATGTACCTTGGTTGTGGTCACATACCCAGTAGGGAGTGTGCAGGAGGCAGCTGATCGATGTTTCTCTCTCATCAATGTTTCTAACTCTCTATCCTTCTCCCTTCCTCTCTGTAAAAAATCAATAAAATATATATTTTTTAAAAAGATATTTGTATTTATAAATATCTTGGAGAAAAGGGTCAGTCTTGCTCAATAAAATGCATAGGACAAAAGGAAAAGGGAAGGGTCAATGGGAAGCTGTGTCCTAACTTTTTAGCATAGAACCAGTCAGCCTGATTCCTAGAAAAAGCCACAGACACCCAGCTTATGTTTCTCAATGTTTGTCTTCTTTCTACTGATAATTACCAAATCAGATGATAACCTTAAGTTCTCTTCCTTTTCCCAAGTGCTACCTGTATCAACCAAGTGTGGGAATAAAGCAGAAAGTCATACTAAAAACTTTATTGAAAGCCAGAACCGGTTTGGCTCAGTGGATAGAGCGTCGGCCTGCGGACTAAAAGGTCCCAGGTTCGATTCCGGTCAAGGGCATGTACCTGGGTTGCGGGCACATCCCCAGTAGGGAGTGTGCAGGAGGCAGCTGATCGATGTTTCTCTCTCATCGATGTTTCTAACTCTCTATCTCTCTCCCTTCCTCTCTGTAAAAAATCAATAAAAATATATTTAAAAACTTTATTGAAAGTTACTATTAAGTTACTATAAATTCTCCTGAGAATTACTGTTAAGAGGGTAACAAACCTATAATTGTTCTATGGAGAAATTATAACAAGGAGTAGAAAAACATAGGCAAAGTGCAAAATGCTAGTTCTTTTCACAGACACTGACATATTCCTAAAATATTTTATAGAGATGAGATAGATGCAGAGAAGATACTGGAGCTGGCAACATAAGATGAGAAAAGGGATATTTTTCCTGTTTCGGTCACTGATGTATTTTTAGTACCTAGAACAGTGCCTGATACATAGAGGTGTCTGTTTAAAAGCAGGTATAAATAAATGAATGAATTAGTGAATGACTCTTTCCTCCAAAGAGTATGTATGTATTTTACCTGAATCATTATAAATTTCTGTCATTTTTAAAACCTATCTTCCAATATACATACAGCAATCCAGTTCATACTTTCTCTTATAAATGGCAGGATTGTTATATTGCTAAAACAATCTGTTGGATAGAGGCCCAAACTAATGTGCTAGTGCACTCAATGAATCAGCTTCAATGCCATGGGTGCCAAGTCACTACCAGTGGTAACATGAAGGCATAAACTAGGCATGTAGCTTGAAAGACTTCGCACACATGGCATACTGACTTAATAAAAAACCATACCTCTGGGACAATAATAAGACTGAAGGTAACTTGGCTTTATGGTGATCTTAAAGCTAAAATCACCATATCTATCAAACTTTATATCCTTATGCAGCTAGCGATCCCCATCCCCTACCCTTTGAACATCGAAAAGGTCAATGCAATGTCTTCTTAGAGATAAAGTTAGGCTGTTAGCTTGAACATCTTTCAGAAGGTGAAATATTTTGAGACTACTACAATCAAGATTTAACAAATGATGGTACCACCAAGCAAAGAATGGCTTGGGGGAAGGTGGCTGGCAGCAAACAGAAACGATGGGCCTCACTGGGGAAGGAGAGATAAATGAACTCGCCAGTAATGACAAGTGAATTACCCATCCCTGGAAGCAGCTATTAGGATTATAAGAGCCACCACTGAGCCAAAAATGAAAGTCATTTAAGCTACAAATAATTATAAGCTGCATTCCCTACTATCTCAGCATCTCCCCACCGTGAAGCCCTGAAAAGAAAAAGTGCTCCATCAATGCTACATAAGCTTCTATTCTCAAACAGCTCAACTCCAGGGCAACGGTCAATAGTCTGGATGCCCGCCACCTAGTTCACACTAGTTGCAACTATTTGTGTGATTCCAGGCTTGGTTTCTTTTCCATAAAGAGGGGCTTGAGTTACATGCCTCTGACAGTCCAAGAAGATCTAAGACTAAATCTAAGCATCAACCCCCCAAAAGCAAGAGAGAGAGTTCTTCAGGGCATTATGAAGTGCACATCTATCTCAGGGCTCAACTTAGACTCAAATATTGAAAAATTAGATACCAACTCATAAAAGCACATCCTTTATGAATTGCTGCATCTGTAAAACACACACAGAAGAAGAGCGAGCAGCACATTCCAGGGGACTTACCAGTTGGACAAAACCTCTAAGTGTCAGCAAAGTATCTGATTGCTCAAGGGAGAGGAACAGAGAATTTCTCTGGCCAGAGTGAATCTTCACCCTTTCTCCTGGTTCCTGCAGCCACTGTATCAAGTCCAAAACAATGGAAGGAAATCACGGTGGGCCTCAGTGGGCCTGTTGAAACTTCATACAGCCAATTTTATCAGTGTTTTCTGGATAACAGCCATAGGAGATGGGTCTTGGCTTGCACACATTCCTAGCTATTTGCTGGTCTTTGGCACAGTCTAAAACCAGGAGGCTTAGGATGCTTTCTAAAGCAAGAATCACGTCATTAACGAGTCACTCATTTCTGTGCCAATTTGTGCACAGGGCAGGAACAAACCCCGGAAACTGATTGGGTCAACTGAGCTGCTATCTAAACCTCATCAAGCTCGGGGAAGGATTTAGAGTATGTAAAGGAGGAGAATGCTTCAGACCAACAGAGCCAAAGCACTTTAATTATCTTGTGACAAATAGGCCAAGCAATGACACTGACACCAATCAGGAAGATGTCTCATTTATTAAAGACTTTGTATTTGTCAAAACTTCCTGACTGGATTAATATTTTCAATGTCAGTGTGATCTACTAACCCATATACTACATAGTCTTATGGTTCTACTAGTGGCCCGGTGCACGAAATTCATACAGGGGGAGGGGGTGGAATCAGGCCTAAACTGGCAGTCAGACAACGCTCTCGCAATCTGGGACCATTGGCTCCTAACCATTCATCTGCCTGCCTGCTTGATCTCCCCTAACTGCCTCTGCCTGCCTACCTGATCACCCCTAACTGTCCTCCCCTGCTGGCCTGATCTCACCCCTAACTGCCTCTGGCTGCCTGATTGCTCCTAACTGCCCTCCCCTGCTGACCTGATCTCACCCCCAATGGCCCTCCCCTGCAGGCCTGATCTTGCCCCCAACTGCCCTCCCCTGCTGGCCTGATCTCACCCCTAACTGCCTCTGGCTGCCTGATTGCTCCTAACTGCCCTCCCCTGCTGACCTGATCTCACCCCCAATGGCCCTCCCCTGCAGGCCTGATCTTGCCCCCAACTGCCCTGCCAGCCTGGTTGCCCCCAATGCCCTCCCCTGATGGCCTGATAGTTCTATTGTTGGATGTGCACATTAATCCACATATCCCCTTATGCATTCCCCATTCCTTCCTCTGACCCCAATGTGGACCCCCTCCCACCAACCTTAGAGGCCTCTCCACAGCTCTGTAGCCAAAGGAAAATTAGCTGAGGGATGAACCTCTCCCAGGCTCCCAGGCTGGCTCCAGACCAAAGAAATGTACTCTAGACACTGTGGCGGCCACGTTCAGGCAGGAAATGTGTATGTTCTTTGAAGATACACACAGATATATAAACTTTAACAGCCAAATACAAGTAACAAAATGTGCTCCCCAAATGCTACAAGCGGAAAAGAAAACAGTTGCTCTATTAGAGTTATTGGTAAGCTGACTTCATAAACAACCAGATCTCATCAATCCCAAAGGTAAAGTTGAAAAATGAAAGTCCAGGATTTCCACTCCAATGTCTAAATAGAGTGTTCTTGATTGACACCAACTACAGCTTGATTCCACGGATAAACCATTTCAAAAATTGGCGTTGGCAGCCTCCACTGTCCATGTAGCAATGATGATCATTTTAGACTCACGGGTGGCAAGGGGGTATATCTGTCCCACCCCAACCTCCAGTTAGGCTCACTAGTTCTCCAATAACAAGCAACAACACAGAATTTTATAGAAATGTATTTTACATCACATATAAGTTTGGAGTCAGATTCAATAGTATGACTTGATCTAGAACAAGTTATAGTAAAGTGCCATTTTATGTAAATTTTAGCTCCACACATTGAAATATTAATCAAGTCTCACTTTACTTGCAAAATTTTTAATAAATGGGAATTCATTTTTTAAATTGTGTCAAAAAATAGCATAACTTCAAAGCTGTCTGGCTGAGTGACCTTTAAACTGGCATTTTGGTCCATTGCCAAATGCTAAGACCCATCTAACTGCTATGCAGAAATACCGGCCAATCTTTGTAAGGGTTTGTTTTGAATTATGAATGGTCTTGAACACAGCATACTTTGAATAAAATGCAGCCTAAGTACAAAATAACCTGTACTTAACCTCTCAGTTTTCTCATCTGTAAAATGGGTTTATGAGGCTCGAAGGAGATACTCCTTATGCTGCCTAATGTTCGCTATTTTTAAAGCTGATGATATGCATGCTTTCTGTTCCCTCAACTGCGGCTTCAGTATGTCTCCTTCAGGGATCTGATCCTACTTAAGGGATTTGTAGCTTCAAATCCAGAGCTGGCAAATTCAAACAGCTTTCAGAGCATGTGAGTAGCACAAATAATTGAAGCCAATCATGTATAGATGTATGTGTCAGAACTCTGGAGTGCATGCTATGCTACCTGCATCACGGAATTTACCTTTCTTTGCAATGAGGGCCCAGTATTACAAAATCCTCACATTCCAGGATAGCCGTAGACAACCAAACTGGATTTGTGGGTTAACACTCCTGAATATCTTTATCCCAATTTTTAAATTAGGGCCTCAAAAAAAGACATCAGGCTATATTTGTAGATGACTGTCTGAGATCTCCTAAGAAATCGAGCCACCCTGCACTAGCTCTTGGGCTATCCAAGGGCACCTTCCCTGCTCTCTTCTCCAGGTTTAGATGTTTGCTGTTCAAAGGCACAGCCTTGCCCCTCAGTGCCATTCACATTCCACATGCCCCCTCCACACCTTCTTCCCCTCAAGTCCTTCCCCCGTGTCCACTCTGAACAAAGAGAAGGGGACCCGGGATCCTTCCCACTCCACCAAAAGGCACCAACTACCTGGAGAATTAGATGTGGAGAGAGTTGAGAAGAAATACACAGGACTACGCACATGCTTTAGCTTAGAAAAACAGCCAAGCAACTTATCCTAGTGGGGAAAGTAACAGCTGAAGTTTTCTGGCCAGAAGTGGGTATAATTTATATTCGGGTGACAACAGCCTAGGTGACAAACTTGCTAATGTTTCTAGACAGCTGTGGGTGGAGGTGCCAAAGGCTATATTCCTGGGGCCATTTTTCAGGGTGGTTTGTGTTCAGCACATATTTTATTTTAACACGTACATTTAAAGTGGACAGTAAGCAGGGCAGCCCGTAGTTGTACACTTTATGTCCTGTATTCATAAAGGCACCTGCTGGGGAAGGGGCCTCATTTGGTAATTCATTGTAGGGAGGTGTTAAGAATTGGAACAAAGGCACTGCATGTGCTGGCAGCTGCTCTAAAATTGAAATTTTCTTAATTTAATAGAAAACAAAAAATTAAAAAATCTTTACGTATTCAAAATGCTAAGTGCAGGCACCACAGGAAAGGCTGGTGTGGGAGAGAAATGGGGAGAGGCATGATCTTGGCAAGTTTTGCTCTGTAAAAAACAGAGAAACTAAAGACGGTGTTGGGGGAGGGCCAGGGGAGAGATCAACCGAGGAACTTATATACTGATATGCACAGCCCATGGACACAGACAATAAATAGCCTGGTGAAGGCCTGGGAGGGGCAGGTGCAGGATTGAGGGGGTCAATGGGAAAAAAAAAACACACACACACACACAAAGGGAGCATATGTAATACTTTCAACAATAAATTTAAAATAACACTAAAGATAAATTAAGCCAAAATGTCATTTTCCATTCTTTTCCATTTGGCTGTGACAAGGAGTGAAGAAAACTCCACAAATCCTCTGCAAGGGCAGTGACTGGAAGGCAGAGGTCTCTCCCCATCCTCCTTGTCCAGGGGTATGTCCTCTTCAAGGACACCTGTGGGGCCCGTTGTTGCCACTTAAATTAAATTACTTCAGCACAATATTCACAGGGCATCGTCACAAGCTGATGACAACTGTGCAAAGCTTTCTCCGGGAGTTTCAAGGAGATGTCCTTAAACAAAGTTCACATTGCTGCCAGCCGCCTCCTTTATGCGAAGTTAAACAAAAAGCAAGCTCTCAATGTGATGATGAACAACGCATAAGCTTCAAAAGTGCCTTAGAATTTGTACATATTCATCCTCACTGCATCTAGCTTGGCCTAAAGAAATTAGCGGTAGGCAATGTAGGTACTTCAGAGAAAAAAGCAGGGAACTTTGTGCAAACTGTCATTAGCTCTCTTGGCATCTTGTTTGTCATCTCTCTTGCTGGTTAAGAGAGGCCTCGCTATTTCCTCTTAGTGCCTCTAGTTAAAGATTAATGTAACAAAATGAGGAGGGAATGGGAAATATGCTTTCGGGGGGCAACAACATGAGCTGAGTCCAGTCCCCACATTCCCCTTCCCAACGTTTCAGCATCTGACTAGAAGTTTCCGGAGACTGAGAACACCAGTCAAATACCGGGCAGGTAAGTACAGCAGCCGCTTGACTAGCATCGTTCTGTTTTAACATTGATGAGTTGCCGTAGGAACGTAACTCTTTACATTCATTAGCCCATGGTAAAATTGGTTTCATTATACATGGTTTTGTTTAAAGTCACAGAACCTATTGACAACATTGAGGACTTACTGTGATCCTTTCAGCAAACCCCAAGTTACTTACTGAAGTACTTTCTACTCGTCTGTCTCTACACTGAGAACTACTTCTGCCCCCTCATTTGCCCACCTCCACACTACAAATGCCTCTGAACCCACATACCCCAACACCGCTTGACACACATAACCTCATCTCCAATTCAGAACAGTCATCACCATGCCCCACTCCTGAATGTTGTTGGAAGGCAGGACCTTCAGTAATTCTGAAAATGAAAAGTAAGACATTACAGCCAGTGGCTCTGGTGAAGTGGGTCTGCCGGCCCCCTGGTCAGGCCAGAGCACCCTGGCAGGGACTGTCTCATCTTTACTTGAAGACCTGTCCCCAGGTAGACCTTCTCATCGGTGCCCTTGTTTGACTCTACTGTGAACTGGGTCCTAGATCCAGGGTCATCCACACAACCATCAACAATTGCCAAGACTCTGGAACCTTCTATGTAGTTCTCCTAGCTCAGTGAAAATAGTGCCATGAGACTCTTACATTAAAGAGCTGGGCTCCCGCCCCACCCCTGGAAATGTGCACACATACACGCAGTCACAGAGGACTCACAGGTCCTTAACGTCTAACTGCTTTAGATCAAGATTCTACTCCAGGGCTCCTGCACTCTGTGCAGGAACTTAAGTAAATCACCCTTCCCCGAGAAGCCGCTGAAGCACTCAGAGGCCAGGAATGTGAGAGACTATTGTCATTCCTCCCTGAATTGTGATTAATTCTTCCTCTTGGAGGGGATTCAGCCAGAGCCCTGCAATTAAGCACAGTAAACAGGCCCGGGAACATCCACCTATCAATGCAGGCTGCTTGGGTTTGAGAAGGCAGCCCTTCCCGTGGCGGCCTGGCTCCCAGCCAGCTGGGTGACGGCTGAGTGACAGGGCTACGTGCGCTTCGTGAGGGTGGCAGCCAGCCCACACCCGAGCACACAGCCCGGGACCAGGGAGGGAACAAGCATAGGAGAGCATCCCCCCCGGTCCCTCCCCCTGCCACTACCACAGTCACCAGAGACATGTTTTGAATAAAGGCTTCCTTGCAATTATGAAATCGGTAAAAGCCAGGCTCAGGGTTAAGGACTTTAGGAGGCATTTAACCACATCCATCCTGATACCCTTCCCCAAATCGGAACACTGCCATTTCCTGAGGACCCATGGAGCCAGGTGGCACTTTAGGTGGTGCTTTGCACATATCACCTCACTTAATTTCCTGGTTACAGAGGTGGGGGCGTGATGGGGGAGGGGCAGGAGTGAGCAGCAGTCATCTGCATGAGTCACTGCCCATTTCTCAGAAGTCATTAACCCTGGAAGTTATATGGACCTAGAAGTTATCTTATTTCTATAGAAAAACAAATTCATGAGTAATTCTTAAAGCTACATGGGGATAGGGAGTCAAAATATTTAACTTCCTTTGATGTGAGAAGCCGCCCTCTCTGGAAAAGAAAACTGTACCTGTAGTTCTCTAAAGGCTCCAAGTGTAACAGAAAAAAAGGATGCTTGTGGCTGTCGGAATGTCAGAGTACGGTTGTCTTTAAATTCTCATCTGAAGAAAATCCTGAAATACTTTCGGGAATCGATGATAACTTAAATACAAATGTTAAGACAGGGTTTTATTAATGGGTAATCTACAAAAAATATAGTTACCAATCAAAACATGCCCTGAAAAATGCCTGGAAGCAATATTTTAAAGAGAAACCAGGAAAACACTTTGCCTGCAATTCCCAGTGGATTTTAAGACTATTAACTTGGAACACTAAAACTGCTAGAAAAAAATAAAGGCAAAAAACTTTTTAGAAAACCAAATCTTACGTTTACATTTGCATTTCAGCATTTGGAAAAATATTTCTGCTGAATGAAAGAAATGACACACAGCAAATCAGTTAGAATTAGAATTCATGAAATCCAGTAAGCATATTTACTTACCGAACAAACATTTGTATAGTGCTGTGCTTCCCAAATCTTACCTCATTCGATATTCATGAGGCAGGAACCATTACTGCCTCCACTTTACAGATGAAGAAACTGAGGCAGAAGGAGGTTAGGTAACTTGTCTTTTCGAACCGAGTCAGCCTGGCTGCAGAGTGGGAGGCCTTAATAACCAAATCATACTCTACCAGGGCAGTCTATCTAATGTCTAACATTAATCAATTCACCCCATTTTTGAGGGAACTAAGATCTTCAGTTCCACTTGAAGCATTTGATTCCCTCTTACCCTGGCCTACCATCCTTTCCATAATGATAGAAAATCACAAAAAGCAAAAATATGAAAAATGAGTGTGCTTAGAATTGAGTCTATGCACTAAATGCTCGGGGGGTGAGGGTTGGGAATATAACAAAAGCAAGGATCCTTGCAAAGGAAATTGACTCTGAATCCTGTGGCAAAGCACTAACTAGCTGTCCGAGTTGTCTTTGCTTCAGTTACTCACTGCAGGACAGGCACGATCCATCCCACAGTGTACTTCCGTAGCCCCTGCAGGACCCATTCCTGCTTCACATGCAATTGGTCAAAAGTCAGCTCAAGTCTGAGCCGCAGGCTGCTCTGCCCCTGCAAGGTTCGATGGGAGGAAAGCAGCCCTTCTAGGACCTGTCCTTGCCAGCGCAGGTCCACAGCAGGTAAGGATCTCAGACTTGTTTCAAAGTCAGGAGATAAATTACCAATTAAGAAAAATTTTTCAAGTAAATACAAAATTGTGCCTTCCTGGGGAAGACACGGATGGGATAAATTTTCCTCACTAGGTGCAACACTTGTTTAGGAGACATCTCCGCCCTCTACTACCACGTTAATCAGCATTCACTGAATGCAGAACTTGCTAAAATTACATTAATTATGTCACAATGGATACAGACCCACTGTGGCTTTCAGGAGGGGTGAGATCCAGAAAACCTCTCAAGAGTGTAAAGTATTTTGGGGAGCAGAAAGGGGACTAGAAACAAAGGCGTGCCTGCCTCTGAGTCTGGGGAGCAGGAATGGTTCATTTAATTGCCGCCCTGTTCCTTCAAGATAGAGACAAGCCCCATTTTACAAACATAGAAAATGGGACTCAGACACAAAAAGTGGCAAAACCAAGAGTTCCGGAGCGATGCCTCCCCCTAAGAGATAAAAGGTAAACAGTTAGCTGCACTATTAATTTGGAGAACAGGAGGTGGTGGGGAGAGCAGGGAGCAAGGGGAATTCCTAGGGCAGCTTCTGGCACAGGTTCAGCAGTGCGATCCCTCAAGCTGGCAGGAAACACTGCAGTTGTAACTCTGTCCAATTGCGGAGGATTACTGTCATGGCAGTCACCCTCCCTGGGGTGTGACTGCTGGTAGAGCCAGCTCTCTTCGGGAACCCAATGAGAGGCACTGAAAGTACCTATTTGCCCTTTCAGATGAAAATTTAGTCTCACTTTTCTTTATTTTTTTTCTTTTTAAAATATGTTTTTATTGATTTCAGAGAATCAGAAGGGAGAGGGAGAGATAGAAACATAAAACAATCATTGATCGGCTGTCTCCTGCCAACTCCCTACTGGGGATTGAGCCCACAACCCCCTGACTGGGAGTCGAACTGTGACCTGGTTCATGGATAGACACTCAACCTCTGAACCACACCAGCTGGGCTTTTCTTTTCTTCTTCTTTTTTTAGTTAAATAATTGTAAAGTGTACAAAGTTCAACATGTAACAAAGTAAAGATGCCAATGGCTAAATAAAAATAAAACAGTATAAAATACAGATATAAAGCCATTATGATGCAAGCCATTATCAGACATGACTACATATTCCATCCTATAATCTCATAAATCAAAGATTTTAACTGTCTGAATTCGTATGTGACTGCATTCTTTCCAATATGTGTTCTTTCCTCTTCTAGGAGTTGTTCAATAATGGCAGGTACATTCCCGCCATGAAGTTCACAGTGTTCTAGAAACTGAACACATTCTTGAGTAACACTCTCACAAAACATGATCATGTGTTTTGACATGTTCTGTAATAAAGACAAGAAGCGTCTTTTGGCATAATACCAGGTATCAGTTCCAAGTTTTTTATTATAAGGTTCCAAGCTTTTGATAACTCGAGAAATCCCAAAGTCATAATTTCCTTTGGCACAGTAAAGTGTCCCTATCAGCAAATCCACAGATGGTAGTTTTTCTCATCTGGGTCATCATAGGAGAGCTGATCTTCCTCCTTTTCAGTCTTCCTCATCAACTCCTCAGCTTCTTCATTTTGACTTGTCATAATGTATGAAACACAGAGGTGAGCCAGTACAGTAGCACTGACATTCAGGATGTTGTCATAGTGCTTCTTGACTACAGGCTCATAAAAACCAATGGCGTCTTTGTGTTTGTTTTTGTGAAGAGAACATGAGCCACATTCAGCTTCCACACATCATGCTCATTGCAGAATTCCACAGATTTGCAAAAGCTCTCTTCTACCACTGAATAACTTTCGAGGTTCCAGTAGATTTTCTGCCTGGGCCATCAATACAGGAATATACGTCTCCAGGATGTCATCATATTCATTCACTGCCTTCTTGACATCTTCATCGTCTCTATTGTGTCTTGCTTCCTGTACTTCTATGGTGAGTTTCCAAAGCCAGGGCCAGGCATGGAATTCCAAAACGGAGGAAAGAATCTCACAAAGCTAAAGCCCCTCCTTTAAGATGGTTCCTCATAGCATGTTAATGTAATACAATATTTAAACATTATGACATCAAATTAGGGACCATGCTGCAAAACCTTTTTTTTTTTTTTTTTTTGACATCCTGACATCCTTTGAAATCAAAGTTCCTTTTGAAAATGAAATTAAGTCAACAAGCACCTATGAATTGTAAAGGACTGTTCAAGGCACTGAAAGTATATATTAAGTTTATATATCTGCCTTAATGGAATTTTTAAGTAACTGCTGGATTAGAGGAAGCAGCCGAAAAAATAAATGTACTAGGGCAGCCTGGACTGAGCCACCCACAGAGTTCTAGGGAGCAGAAGGGGCGACTTCATGGAGAAGGCACTAAGATGGATCCTGAAGAGTAGAAACAATGGGAAGCTCCATGTGCCTGGCAAAATCAGTTCCTAGCATTTCAGGGATTGGGAGAGAAGGAAAGAGGTGAGCAGATTAAGTATAGAAAGGTCAATGGGGTCAGATGGGGTCAGTTGGGGTCAGATGTGGAAGGGCTTACGTGGCACACTAGGAAGTGCACAGCACGTAGAGTGGACAATAGGGACAGAGCCTGGTTGGGGGTTTTTAAGCATAGAGACTGCACGATTAGAGATGGGTTTGGGGCCGTTCACACTCTGACAAAAGCACATGAAAATGGATTATAGGGAGAATGAAAACAAAAGGCGGGTGAGTTATGGTTAAACTAAGTCTCTTTAAAATACTTTCCTCCTCAAGGATTTCTACTAGGAAAGGAAAACAAAATTCAGTTTTTTAAGAAAAGACAAAACTTGAGGCTCCACAGTGAACCTAAAAAACAAACATAATAAAAAGCGAAAATGGCACAAAATAGGCCAAACTTTGAGCAATAATATTGCATGTTCCTGCCTGAATCTTCAATATTTTTGTTTAAAAAGGCTTTACTTATCTACTCCCATCACTCAAAAACAATATGAATAGGGAAAAAGCCATCCAAAATCCAAACAAACAAAATGACTCACTGTCAATTTTGTGTAAGGTATTGAGATTTCTGAGTAATAGTCCCTCAGTTTGACTAGACAGATGAGTAGAAATGGGAGGGGATCTGGAGGGAGGGGCACAGGCAGATTCTTGTTCTGGGTCTGGAGAACACAGAGCAAGGTCCAAAGGATGTTCAGACTGCTTAAAACACTGTATGTTTACCGCTTCCAAGCAATACTCAAATAGAAGAGTATTATCCTGAATAACCCAGAACAACTTCAAGTTCCCTTAGAGAACCAAAAATAGACGTCACTGACACCTGGAACTGAGTTTTCCATTTTGTCTTCTTCCCACTGGCAAATAATCAAGATGGGTGTAGGATTCTTTGATTCTTTGCATTTTGAAATTCATGTTGGAAGGAAACAATATTTAATATGAGGTTGATACATTTACTTCAGAAATTAAGAAATGTTGATCATTGTATCTCCTAAAGAATCAAAAATTGTCTTGACTTAATCAGGAGGTATTGACATGGTACTGAACATGGAGTACTCTCAGTAAGTAGGTACAGAATGAAGCCAGCATAAGACCTGAAAGTCTGCATTATACAACTGCAAACCCAGATGTCTGTAAGACTGGGACTGGGTTGGGGCAGGAGGTGAAAAATCTAACAGTCACTACCAGCTCACCAAAAACAAACAGAGGAACTCATCCACAAATCCCAATACCAAAAGATACAAAATTAAGGTAAGAGGCATACTGGTAGAAGACTGAAATAATAGAGGGAAGTGGGGTATAAATTCTACATATAATGAGCTGAGCTAACTAATCTCTTGGCAAATGGACACATAGCTCTGAATCTGAGCCAAATCAACGGCTCTGGGCAATCTGCCAAAGCTGAATTCCTTAGTCTGGCATCATAAAATGATTTGCCTGTCACACTTACAATTCCAGTGCCTCTGGACTCAGCTCCCGCTGGGCACCCCTGGCAGTTGCCCAGCAGAATACATCTGAACTATCATTACTGTCAAAACATGTGCATTTGACAAACACTACAGAAAAATGACACCCATTTCTTGGAGCAATATTAGTTAACAGCTACAAAGTGGTGTTACAAAGGAATTACCAAGTCTGTTGCAGTAACAATTAACAAAGAATTAATAATCTTCATAGTGTGAACCCGCAAGCTGCTCCTTAGTATTCAATAGGCACAGGTCAAAATGTCACTTAATTTACCTGCAGCTACAAAGGTGAGTCCAAAGCAGAGAGGTCTTGCCAAACTCAGCAAAGGCCGCCCACAGTGGAGATGCCCTCTGAGCTTTCTAATGAAATGCACGATGCTGGGGTGCTTAGAGATGTTTCTCAGAGGTGCCCTGCTCATTATGGGACAAACCCTATCCCCATCTGCTATCCGAGATGTCTTCCACACATGGTGTGTTTTCAGAATGGAGCTGTAACATGCAAGGCTGCCTGTTATTTATAAAATCTGAAATCTTTCTAGTCAGAGTCAGGAATCAGAAAAGAATGCACAGTCCTACCCGGTTTGGCTCAGTGGAGAAAGCATCAGTCTGTGGACTGAAGGGTCCTGGTTCAATTCTGGCCAAGGGCACATGCCCAGGTTGGAGGCTCAACCTCCAGTAGGGGGCGTGCAGGAGGCAGCCAATCAATGATTATCTCTCATCATTGATGTTTCTATCTCTCCCTCTCCCTTCCTCTCTGAAATCAATACAAATATATTTTTTCTAAAAAGAAAGAAAGAAAGAAAAGAATGTACAAAATTGCTCTGGGCTGAGTGAGGTCAGAAAAGGAAATAATTCATGACACCCAGAAGTTGAATGTACAGATAGGCTTATATAACTCCATGAAAGGATGTTTGTCAATTTTAAATTAGAATGATATTTGAAATTCACAAATAAAATGCTCATGCAGCTGAATTAACCTACCGACCCTGTCTCGCAGTCTACCTGACTCAGGGAGCAACCCCAGCCAGGCTAGCCCCCATCCACTAAAGTGCCTTTGCTTAGGCCCAGCACCCCAATCCCTTGCAAGATCTCATCTCTCCAAATATTAAAACTGCTAAATGATTGAATGACTGGAGAGATGTGATTTCTGATCCCTCTCTTTAGCTCTAAAAACCTGTATCATTAAAGTTCAGTATAGTTTTGGTTACTAATGTTGATCACTTAATTTTAAATAGAGAAATTGGAGAAAGCCTGAAGAAGAGAAACAAAAATGACTAATCAGTGTAAAAGTACAGTTGAATTAGAAAAGAGAAAGCAAAGTTGGTGACAATCACTTCACACCACTCAACTTTTAGCTTCTTTAGGTGGTTTTATAATCACCTTTCACCTCCCTTCTCCCAGCCACTTACAGGTCTCCCACAGTACAAGACATTTAACAATTTGTCAATTAATAAATTAAATTGATACCCCCTGACTTCCCACTTCACTGCAAGCAGATAAAGTAGTGATTGACTAGCCAGTGGCCCAAAAGTGAACAAAAGAAATTATAAAGTACAAACACATATGCACACCCGCCTATCTTCTTTTCTTTGTTCCCAAGTGTTACTCAGCAGAACAGACAAAAGACACTATGAAAACCACCCAATGGAGAAACTGGCTTCGCTGTCACTGACGCTGAATTCTGTAAATTATTTCCTTGGATTAATTTCCTTCCTCCAAGAGCTAAGTTATTTTTAAATACAAAACCTTTTATAGGAATCCCTCACATCCTTACAGAAAAATGTTCAGTCTTTCAAACTCAGTGCCTCCTCCCCCTAAAATAGCTCAGACAGATTTTTCAGATTTGTAATTACAGACACCGTTTCTGGATCTAGTCCTCAAGCCCCATGCTTTAAGCACTGCACTTCTCAGGGGTCCAGACAAGCATAGTTATGATCTATGATTTCACATGCCCCTTTACCTCCCCAACCAAGGCTGATGAAAAGGAGATTCTAAATGTTGGTCAAGTGTTTGCTGATCTCAGACTGAGGCTGAGGTGGCCACTGTGGGGGAGGGCGCCATTTTGAGCCACCTGCATGGAAAAGCAGAAAAAGCTGGACGGAACGGAGAGCGGGGGAGAAATAAAGGGCACGAGCAGAGAAGCAAAGATGGAGGCCCTCAAGCGCCAGAGAAAAGAACTAACACCCAAGCTGCCCTGGGTAGTTAGGACTTGCTGGTTCATAGTTCATGGCTCCGCCTACTCTTCTGTGAACCATGACTGCATTTCCTGCACTTGGCACCTGAGAGAGAACCTGATCTTCAACATGCATTATCCCATTTTTGCTTAAAGCAGTTTGCAACCATGAAAAGTTCCACTGAGTAAGGGATACTCCTGACATCACATGAGAAGGGTGGGCCAAACTTATTGCTATATAGCAAAGGAACAAGCCCACCACTTCACAACACTTTTTCTTTTATTCATAACTTATTGCTGTTTCATCACTTCTCTGCATTGTTCCCACGGGAGGGCTGATCTGTCTGTGCACAATACAACCCACATAACCCCATGGCCAGAACTTCTCTAGTCAGGGGTCCTAGCAAGCAACCTTGTTAACAAACTCTCCCTGCCAGTAACAGTAGGGAAGCATTAGCACAGCCCTCCATTTTCTTCCTCAAATGTATGTAGCTGACCCACTGCAATGTTTGGGCTTTGTCTTTTTTCTTTTTTAGGCTTGAGAATTAATCAAGTGTGAACTAGAGGATCCTGCATTCAAATGCATAAGTGAATGTTAAGCCCCATGAGGCAGGGATTATGCCTGCTCACCTTTGTACCTCAAGCCTTGCGCAGTATCCCACGCTGAGGAGCACTTGCCGAATAAATGAAAGGATGAAAACTAGGAGCATCATAGTCAAGAACACAAACTCTGGAGTCAGACAGAACTGGGTTAGAATCCCGTCTTCCACTGACAGCCTGTAACATTTATGAAGGCTTAGAATCCTGCTAAGAATTTTATGTACATTATCTTATCTAATGCTCCCTCCCTGAAAAGCTTTAAAGTATTATTATCCCTCATTTTACACTTGGTGAAAATTGAGCAACTTACCTACAGGGTCAGTAGCCCCCGGCATAAGCTCCTAACTTTTATTTTATTTTAATTTTTTATTAACTTTATTGGGGTGACATTGGTTAATAAAATTATATAGGTTTCAGGTGTACAGTTCTGTAATGCATCATCTGTAAATTGTGCTGTTTACCACCCCAAGTCAAATCTCCTTCCTGTACCCTCTTCTACCTCCTCCTAATCCCCTTCCTCTCTGGTAATTCCCATGCTATTGTCTGTATCTGTGAGTTTGTCCTAACTTTTATGATACACTGCTTCTTACCACTGACTTTGTGACCTTTGGTAAATGATTTAATCACTCAATTTGCTGAAGATTGTGGTTTTGAAGACTAAGTCAGACAGACAGTGTTTTTAAAGTGCTTATTAGTACAATGCCAGACAGAGCAAACTGCTCATTAAAATGTAGTTATTAGTTACTCACTAGTGAGTCTATAATGAGATGCTTCAAGCAGAACATTCGGTTCTATAAGTTACATGTTCACTGGAAAACAGCCATTTCTAGGCAGCCAAAACAAAAGGAGCAATTTATAACCAATATTTATCTTGGATATAGTCTAAAATCTCCAAAAGGAAGTAACAGATAAATCTTTTGATAGCCTGAAAGCAATGATCATGCTTGAAGTTAGGGGGCGCCATACTGCTGTACTACATTATAGGAAAACACTGCCCCAGAGTCTTCACCACCCTAGGACTTTTCTCCAACAAAGTGGAGGTAGATAAATTCTGACCTGTAATAACCTTTTTGGCAGGGAAGAGGGAACCCTTGAATATTTATTTCCATATTCTTCCACAATTTCCATTTCAATTCCAGTATATATTCCCATTTTATTACCAATGCCTTTGCTATTGCTTCATTGAGATAAAGGGCATTAATACATTATTCAATGACCTTTAAAAATCCAGGGGAAAAAGTACTTAATTAGAGTCAATACACTAATAAGCACAGAAATTTAAAGTACCTGAAAAAGAATTGGTCTAAAATAAATGTATGCATTGGCAAATGTTGAAAATGGGGGATGGGAGTTCATTATACCAGCCTCCCTAAATTAATATGTTTGAAATTTTTCATAAAAAGTTACAAATAAAATTTTAAAATAAATTTACATGTTCTGCTTTTTAAAAATTCAGTTTTTCTAAAACTGGGTATGAAAAAAGTGGGTCTATATCATTAGTCTGGGAAGCAGAAAGGTAAGGTACTCAGTTGAAGGAAGAGAAGTAAATAAGTTAAATTAAGGTGAAACGAATGTAAGTCATGTAGAAATGCAATGTGTTTTTCTACAATGCTTTAATAATGAACTTCAAACAAGAGACCCAAGGCCACAGACATTACTAAAGAGACTTCTTTATACAAGCAAATCAAACTTTAAAAAAAAATTTACTATAACAACTGTTTGCTCAAACCTGGTTTGCATTTGGTTCTCATTGGTCGGGAATATCCCAATCTAGAGGTGATTTTTCTAAAGGGAAGGAGTGAAGAGTTTTGTGCCAAAATAGCCAAAGGAGAGTTGGACCTCTAGGTATGGGCAGACAGATGTCTCTTCCATGGACAACAGATGTATCTCCTCTTTTCAATTCACAGTCATGTTCTGTTAACTGAAAGGGTTAACTGAAAAGTTATTTGTTCTACCCAGAAGATAATCCATAATTGAAAAATCATATCTATAAATCTTGTTGTCCTTAGCCAGACATACACAGTGGTTTTCATTCCCTTTGTGGAGTTAAATTCTAGCCTAAAACCCTACCACTGTTCATTAAGTCAAAGCTAAATAAAAATACTTAACATTCAAACATGTTAGTGACCTCTTTCTGCCAATTAATTCTGACCTCCTTCAAAGCGAATTCTGTTCCTAGAATGCCAAGGGAGGTAGGGGGAGGGGAGGATTCCTCAGCCTAAGTTTAAAAGAAAGTTTTAAAAACTGGTAAGGAGCCATCTGCTCTTCCAAGTTGAAGCTACAAGCACCTCTGAAATACTGAGGCTAGCCATTTCCCTCCCCTCCCCTCCCCAACGGGCCCCAGACGGGCAAGGTGCAAATATAAGACTGATCAAGACAAACAACTTTCTCATCCACCACCCAAATGATGGAAGAGTAGAGAAACAATAACATCAATCTTCTACTGATTCCTGCTAACTCTGAATTTTCCCCAAATCAAAGTAAAAGTTAGAAAGCAGCATTTTCTTCTAAGATTTACTTTTTGTGTCAGATTAATAACAATGCCTTCTGATATTCTATTCATGTCCCCCTAGTTTGAAAGCAATCTACTTCTCCTCTACTCCATTCACCCACTCCAACCCCTTCATTTCTATACATTTCCAATCTTCACTACTTGCACTATATTAAGAGTGCTCCTCTCAGCTTATGGAATAAATGAGACTACAAAGTATGTTATCAGAGGATGAATCTTAAATTGAGAAATACTACCCATGTGGTTAAAGAATGGTACAGAGGTGAATGTTCACCTTCCTTCTCACGCTAGTATGTGTAGCCTCGCTGTGTTAAAGTGCAAGTTTCCTACAGTTCTGAGCGCCCCTTGACCAGTCCACAATAAAAGAAATGCTAATCACCCTCAGAACTGCCACTGGAAAGCAGGCTGGATTGTCATCTGTAGAAAAGACTGAGTGGCTAGACTATCCCAAATGAATGTACATGGCACGACATGTTCCCACATTTCTGCCAACCTACCTCTCAATGTTTCCAAGATAAATTTCTACCCAGGGAGTCACTTCTGGCTGTGAACGAAAACATAATTTCTTTCCAGAGGTACTTGACTACCCTATTCTGATCACATAACCGGTGTATTTTTAAAAATATATATATTTTATTGATTTTTTACAGAGAGAAAGGGAGAGGGATAGAGAGTTAGAAACATCAATCAGCTGCCTCCTGCACACCCCCTACTGGGGATGTTCCCCGCAACCAAGGTACATGCCCTTGACCAGAATGGAACCTGGGACCCTTCAGTCCGCAGGTCCACGCTCTTAGCCACTGAGCCACACCGGTTAGGGCATAACCGGTGGTTTTGAGTAGATTTCCCCATCAACTGAAAGTTAGGAAAGGGAAGGTGGTGGTGTGGGCTCAGCACCAGGAGAGAATTTTCAGTCAAACAGATGATCTAAGTGTCCTGAGTGCAACAAGCCAAGGGCAGCACTCAAAAGTGAAGAGGAGCTTTACTCTTTCACAGGGCAAACTCTTCCCACACCTGCCAAACTCCACAAACCAAATGCCACATTGCAAAATCACAGCTGTCTCCAGCATTCTTTAAAAGTTCGGTCATGGGAATCCCCTTTGAAATCAATGAAGGGCAAATATTAGGTGACTTTAAAGTAGACAGTTAAGATCATGAGTTCATGTGTGTCTCGGATCATACACAATCTTTCTAACAACCTGTCCCTCGTATGGACTTTTGAGAACTCCACGTCTTAAAATCAGACCAAAAAGCCACAGCTTGTCCGGCTTGTACCACCCACCAGAGCCATTATTTCAAAGTTATCAGAAGGTCATTATAATGATACACCTAAGTCCCTTAGCATGGATTTTCCCTGGGGGATGGGAAGACCAGACTGACTTCTTTCTTGCTTCTTGGTTAACACCTAAAGTTCGCTTGTAGCCCTGCGAAGGCGACAGACAACAGACTCCGCATGTCTCCGGTCCCTGCGGGCTGCAGCAGCGGTGGGGCGCCCGCGCGCGTCCTACCTTGGACCGCTCCTTGACGTAGTATTTGCCCAGCCGGCTCCCGCAGTACAGGACCAGCCTGTCGATGAGGGACAGGAGAAAGCTGATGGCTTCGCAGCCCTCCTCATTGCCCCCGATCCACGTGATCTGGTCGCCCCTCAGGTGGCGCTTGGAGACGCCTGCGCGCGGCCCGGCCAGCTGGCCGTCCCGCAGGACTCCGTTGCTGTGCAGCTGCTTGACGCGCTCCAGGACGCAGTCGCCCACCACCTCGCCAAGGAAGTTGTCCAGGTAGCAGAAGCCGACTTCGTGCAGACAGGGCACGATGTACTCCAGGGCGATTTTCTCCAGATCCAGCCTCATGATGTGTCCCAGAGGCATCTCCCCGGCAGAGCGGAGCTCCGGGACCCCCAGCGTGCACCGAGAGAGAGAGACCAACGCGCGCGCTCAGCCGGGGCGCGGGTAGCGTGGCCCTGGGTTCAGCTACCAGCGGCTGCCCCGGTCCCGGAGCCACTGCAGCGCCAGGGAGACGGGAAAGTTGCCCGCAACTCTGGGAAGAAGGGATCCAGTTCCGGACCAGCGGGAGTTGTGGTGAGCTCCACGACCCAGCACCAGACTGACCCAGTGAGGAGTCCAAGGGCCCCTTTTGGAGACGCGGAGCAACCAATGGTGCGGCGGCGGCCCCAGGCGGGGAAAGGCTGAGGTCCAGCCCCGCAGCCGGCCAACTCGGCGCGTCACCGGCCCCGCCCAGGCTCCGCCCCTGGACCGCCTCGCGGACAGCCCTTCCCCCACTCCCCCCCATTCCCGCCCACCACCCCCGCGGGGTCCACCACTCCGCAGCCCTGGCTGTTTGTGACTAGGGGAGGGGCTGGCAAAGAGACGGGATTTTAGAATGCTATAGATTTGCATATGTTTTGCATAAAGTCCAAGAACAAACTTGAAAACCTGACTCCCAGCTCTGAAAATATAAATGGAATTAATAGCACAGTTTACTGCCACGTTCTGGCTGCTCACCTCACAGGCTTTTGAACAAAGTAATAAACCCAGGAACAAATTATCTGTATGTTCAGTAATGATCTCTTTCTAGCTTTACCATCATGATGCCTTTCCTTATTCCCTTTTCCTCAAGTCAGTAAGTTCAAGCCACCGAGCGACTGAGAGAAATTCCATTTTAACTAAAATTAACAAACATTTCTCTAACCTCTACTGTATTCAAGACCCTCTGTGTTCAATGCACAATGAAGAAATGCTGGGTCATATCTGATATCTGATTGAAAGGGGAAAATACCTATTTTGCTTTGCTGGATGTTTTCATTGACTTATCTTTCAAGTTTACTCAAATATGGTGTTCTGAAAGTCAGCCTTCAAAATTAATCACATGCTTGTGTAACAGCCAGTTCAGGTATATCGCCCAAAAGATAGACTATGTTCTCATCTCTCTTCCCCTACAGGAAGGGAGGGAGGAATATCACCAGAAGAGTTTTTAGTTACCCAAAGATAAGCTGACTGCTTTATGGGTTTTTTATCTTATTTATTTCCTAATGAACACCAGAGATTGAAATCAGGAAAACAAGATTCATAAGCTGGATGCAAAGCTATTTTCATATTTTTAATTTTACATTCATTTGCACTCAGGTTCTTCATCTAAGTTGAATAGAAGGATGTACAGGGTTTACAGGCATTGCTTAATTTGTACACAATCCCCTCCAGCTTTTTCACTTTTATTCTCCTTCCTATAGCCTTCTCCTCTCTGCATGTGAGAGGAGAAATATGAAAGGAGGAACGGAATGAAGTCCAGGCCAACAACGAAGAGTGGAAGAGGAAAGGGACGCTGCTGCTCCGTGATGGAAAGAAGTAGATAGAAGGAACGTTCAAGAAGAGTAGTCCATGGGAAACTGGTGGAACTTCCAGTTATATTGAGAGAGGCTCTCAGCCAAGAGGGTAAGTTATTGGCACCATTGGTATGACCTTTCAGGAGGCTTGACTTGGCCAGCCTCTAGGCACTGTCTAAATTCTCTCAGCTGCTCCATGAGGCCTGGAGCCCACATGCTTGGACCTCCTGAAATTAGCAGCCAATAGTTGTCTAATAATGTGGGCCTGGATAGACTGTGGCTTCTGGTTGGTGCAGCTTTGGGGACTATTGTAGACCTCCAAAGTAGATATCCCTGAAGAAACCAGAATTTAAGGGGTGGGGAGGTGACTAATAAACCTTGGTAGAAGGCTGAAATGCTTCCAGCTGAAGTCTATGTAGATGCACCTGAGACTCCTAGGAATCATTAGGAAGGAATTTACAGAAGACCGGTAACCTGCAGTAGCAGGTGGTGGAGGTGTGTGTGCCATGCGCCATTGAGACGGCTCTGACTCCTAGCAACTCCATGAATTAGTGATGTTCACAATGGCCTGTCCTCAACAACTTGTGGACTCATGCTGTGATGGGTACTATGCAGACAATTACATACCCACCTCCCAGACTTTAGGTCCCAGGACTGGGTAAATTTGGCTTACTATTCAAATAACATTTCAATAATTTTAGAGTAAAGCTCTAACTAGTCTAGTTGTAATTAGAGCAGTGGTCTATGGCATGTTCTAATGACTGATGGCCTCGAGCTGTTCTAGATTACTTGGCTGCAAAGAGTGGGCCATTCAGAAGGGTATTTAATCCCTCGTCACCATCCTGCTTGGCAAGGGCATCGATTAATCAATCAAGGGCCTCCAAATCAACGTGATTCTGCCAGCACTGCAGTTGGCTGGAGAGCTTGAGACACTGTGACTGGCAAAAGCACAGTGTGTGCTTACATGGAGGGCACAGACAGTCTGGAGCCGTGCACGGGCTCCGAGCCTAAGTATCACAGTGGCAAACTCCAAGCTAATTGCTAACGTGCATTTGTTTCAGTTATTTGCCCATTAATTTGTGTCATTGTAATAACTAATATTACAACGAATAACTAACACAAATTAATTTCCCTGTAATTTAATTATAGCAACATTCATTGTCTTCCAGTATACATCTGCAATACAGATGCAGTTGTTTCCAAGCATGTGGATGAGACAGGGAGGAAAGAGAGGTGTTGAATTTCTCTGCCTTAGAATTTGAAATGAAAGGGCTCCTCATAATCACCTAGTCCACTTTCATTTTCTTACAGATATGGAAACCAGGGCCCAGAAGGAATGCCCATTAGGTAACTTTCTCAAAAAAGGTTTCTGGTGAGTGGAAGAGGAGTCTGGAATGTTCTGTATTCTCAACTAGGACAAACACAGCACTCACTCTGGTCCCACTTACGTATGTATGATTTTTTATGATGTAAGACTTACAAAACATAAAATGAACCCTTATAAACTGAACAATTCAATGGCATTTAGTACATTCACAAACTTGTGCAACCACTGCCACTCTCTAGTTTCAAACATGTTTACCACCAGGAAAGAAAACCCTCCACCCATTAAGCAGTTACTCCCCAATTACCCAGCTCTGAACAGCCACCAACCTGCCTTCAGTGGCTATGAGTTTACCAATGCTGGATAGTCCCTATGAGTAGAATCGTGGGACGTGGGACCTTTTGTGTCTGGTTTCTTTCACTCAGTATAATGTTCCCCAGGTTCATCCCCATTGCACCATTTATCAGCACTTTGTTCTCTTGTGTGACGGAATAATAGTCTATTATACGGATAGGCCACATTTGTTTATTCACTCATAAGCTGATGAACATTTGGTTGTTTCCATCTTTTGGTTATTGAGTACCTGCTTTCAATTCTTTGGGGTATAGACCTAAGAGTGGAATTGCTGGGTCATATGGTAACTCTGTGTTTAACTTTTTGAGGTACTGCTAAACTGTTTTCGAAAGGGCTGCGTCATTTTACATTTCCTCCAATAATATGGGAGTTTCCCATCACCTTCACTTTTATTTCTCATGAAAACTTTCTGTTTCTTCTTCTCCTTCAATGTCCTGCCATGCCTGAGGCTCCCTCCCTGAGCATTATTTTCTGTGTTTTTGCCATGCGATATCATCAAGAGGTCTATTGTTGCATTGAATGACTTCAGTGTGAGCAAGGGCTACCTTATTTATTCATTTATTAATTTATTAAACAAACACTTTTGTTAACACCATATTCTAGGCACTTTTCTAAAAGTGTTGTAAACATTACTTTGATGAACTCATATAACACTGCCAAGAAATAGGTACTATTAATATTCCCCATTGTGAAGATAAAAGAGAGAGAGAGAGAGAGAGAGAGAGAGAGAGAGAGAGAAAGAGAGAGAGAGAGAGGCTAAGGAATGTGTTCAAGGTCACATAGTGAGAGTGTAAAACAATGATGGAAAAAATCTGAGAGATTCCAACATAGCAAGATCAGGGGGGAACATTATTTCGAGCTACTTGCTTGGCACGGCAACAGTTTTGCCCTTAAGTACTTTATTTTTTATCCAAAATGTGTTCCTTGGGCTGGTTCCCTACTCATCTTGATTCGGAGTGCTTTCAGTGCTGCTTGCTTCTGAAAGAGCATCCTTCTGTCAGCCTTGCTTTTCCTCCTGTTGACCGACAGAGGACAGTGAGCAGCCTACACAGGAAACAGCCTTTTGTACAGGGCCAACAAGTGGTGGTTTTATAGCGTCCTGGGTGTGTCACAGGCATGAAGTGGGAACTGGGGCTCTGCACCAGGTGCTTCTGGCGTTCCCTCTGCTCCTCTTCTGGAAGGGGGTGAAGGAGGGCCTAGTGAGAGGCATGTTATCCTGGGGAGGCCGCCCCCACCAGAACTGCCCCTCAGTACTCTTTCTGTTATGACTCTTAATTATAACGCTCTGACCCTGCAAGGACCATCTTAGTTATCAGTTTCCTTACTAGTACTTGTAAGCAAAACTTACCATAAATTACTCAGCGGACTACATTGAGGGGATCCTTCCAAACTATAAGATTTGCTCCTCGCTCCTTGCTCCTTGCTCCATTCCAATATAACCCAGTGTTTCCAGGAATTGCACATTCCACTCATGTACACTCTGCTGAGATGAGTCATTGGTAACGAGCCACCCCTCTGTCCACGGGATTGCATGGGTCACCCCTCAGGACACAGGAATCACATTTAACTGAAATGGAGCTGCTGGAACAACAGGACAGTGCCTGAGGGGGATGTCTGCCTGAGCTCACGATGAACTGGGTTCTGAGTAAGATGCCTTTGACTGTAGCCCATCCCCCGTGGAGTCCAGCCACCCTCCTTCTTTCCGAGTCTGAGGGGAAAGGAAGTGACTTTTTATATATGTTCTTAATTCTTCCTAAGCACATGGGCAAGGTTATGCTTCTTCCATTAGCTCTTTGATAATGCTGGCCATGTGCAGATTCTGAGAATGTGGCATATCAGGAATTTCATTAACAGCTTCAAATTCAGCTCTTGTCTACACTAAAAATGTTCAACAAGCACTTGCCCTGGCTAAAAACACGGCAAAAAACATGGTATCAATCGTGAAAATATACCAGTGTCAAGGTTATATTAATATGAAGCATTTTAAAGAGACATTTATGCTTAATTTTAATAAGCCCTTTACAAAGGTGTTTCCATCTGTTAGAATTTCACATCTTAATGTGTCGTATTTAAAAGAACCTTTTTATTTTAGAACAGTTTTAGATCTACGGGAAAGAAAGTTGATTTCACAGAGTTCCCATATACCCCACACCCAGTTTCCCCTGTAGTTATGTGACATGAGTATGGTACATATGTCACAGTTTATAAATGAATACTGATATATTATTAACTAAAGTCCTCATTGTATGCAGATCCCCTTTGTTTTTACCTAATGGTCTTTTTCTTTTCCAGGACCCTAGTGAAATTGCGCTGTGGTTAAAATTAGTTCACAGTGTTTTCGGGAAAGTGTACGCCAAGTCAGTCTTTTCAGCCCTTTAGCTCCTGCAGAAACTTCTAGAGAGTCCCCTGGGGTAAAAGGATTGGATACCAACAGAACATGTCTTCTTCTGTTCCTAAGAGCCCACTGCAGGGACTTAGGCTTGGTGGCAACATTCAGAGGCCCTCTCTGCACAGCCAGGCGTCTCCGGCTTCAGGTGCTGAGCCCTCTCTCTGTCTCTGGCCTGTGCTGGGAGGAGGGAGTGCTAAAGGGTCCAGCGCCCCAGGATTCACTGCCCCAACGACCTCAGCTTTTGCTCACACATTTCCCTGCTCCGCAGCTGCACAGAAGGAGCTTGACTGGTCTGAGGCAGTGAGTCCATCAGAATAAAGCTTATTAAAGCACAACTTGCTGACCCCACCCCCAGAGTTTCTGACTTAATAGGTCTGGGTGGTGCCTGATAATTTGCATGTCTGACAGGCTCCCTGGAGCTGCTTCTGCTGCGGGGGGGGGGGGGGGGGGGCGGTGAAGAGAGCATATTCTGAGATCCATTTTCCTAAACTAATCAGTATTATCCTGGTGACTGTCAGTCTAGCAATAGGCAGGTCACCTAAACCAGTGTAATCCAGTGGTTCTCTGTCCTGGCTGTACCTGAGAATCACTTGGGATCTTTTAAAAATTACCTCCAGCTGGGCCCCACCCTGGACTAATAAATTAATTTTCTAAAGATAAGGCCAACGTCCTGGCCGGTGTGGCTCAGGTGGTTGGAGTGTCATCCTATACCACCAACAGATGGCACGTTTGATTCCCAGTCAGGGCACATACTCAGGCTTCATGTTTAATCACCAATCAGGGCGCATACAGGAGGCAACCAATCGATGTTTCTCTCTCTCTCTCTCTCTCTCTCTCTCTCTCACACACCTTCCTCTCTCTCAACCAAATCAATTTTTTTTAAAATTAAAGATAAGGCCTAGACAGTTAAAAAATACAATAGCAAATAAATAAATAAATAAATCAAAATTAAAATGAAATAATATTAATACATAAATAATTCAAAAACACTCCTGATGATTTTAATGCACAACAGCATTGAAACCACTGGTCTGCTTAAGCTGAAAAGAATTGATATCCTGCCAAATGTGGAAAAGGAAGCAGGCAGCTCTGTGGCCTCCGGCAGCCATCTAGTCACCAAGAAGGGAGCCAGTCTCAGGATGAAGCCAACACCCAGAAAGGCGGGACCGAGTGTTGAAAGGACTTGAGACCTTGGTGACATCACTGAGTGGCTTATCTCACTGTTCTGGGAGCCTGTCCTACCTCTGGACTTCTCGTTATGTGAGGTAATACATTTCTTCACTTTTAAAGCCAATGGAAGTCCAGCCACTAGTAGTCAAAAACATTCTAACAGATAACATATGAGAAATGGTTGCCAATTGGCCATAGTAATGGGTCCACTCTTAAAGGCACCTTGTCTCCATGTCACCCTTCTGCACACTCCAGAGGACCAGCTGTCTCATCAGAGGTCTGACTCCATGAAGAGAGACAGAGAGGGCAGCAGGACGGTTCTAGTACAGCCTGCAAATCACGCTCCTCCCGGGCTCTGGCCTGCATGCATTCCCAGCTCGGAAATTCTACAGTGCTTTCTGCTCCCCAGCAAAAGAAATGAATAGGATAGGAAAAGACCTGGCATTTTACCTTATGTTTAAAATAGTTTTCTCTTTCTACCTAAGCAAACAATCTCATAATAGTCAAACTACAGATTATGATTATATTCTTTATAAATTGTTTTTATAAATTGCAAATTTATTTTCAAGCAATAATCCCCTTTTTATATTTATAATAGGAAAATGTTGGTAGAACATAAATATTCAATACTGGGAACTAGTTGGAACAAAGTAAATGTCCAGCAAGTGTTTTATTGCAAAAATTTTGTACAGTGCATTATAGAACCGAATGTAGAGTAAGAGTCCCTTTTTGAGAAAGAGAGAGAGAGAGAGAGAGAGAGACCCCAAGATGCTATTAATGATTGTTTCTGGGTATATGGGAATATGGCAGGTTTTTTTAAAAAATATATTTGATTGATTTTTTACAGGGAGGAGGGGAGAGGGATAGAGAGTTAGAAACATCGATGAGAGAGAAACATCGATCAGCTGCCTCCTGCACACTCCCCACTGGGGATGCAGCCGCAACCAAGGTACATGCCCTTGACCGGAATAGAACCGGGACCCTTCAGTCCGCAGGCCAACACTCTATCCACTGAGGCAAACCGGTCAGGGCATGAATATGGCAGTTTTTAATGCCCTGTTTGTATTTTCTAATTATTCTCTAATGGAAACATATTGCCTTTGTAGAAAAAAAGAAATGTGTATTTGTAAAGAATATGGGATTCAGTGGCTTATTGGCGCTAGTACCATTCCTGCCTTTGTGTGCACTGTTGGAGGTGGCTGGAACCCTGACTTGAGTTTCCCAGACTCCTTTGCCAGCTGGCTCAGTTAGATGCTGCCAGTGGGAAGCACTGGTGGGAAACTGGTTGAGGAAGAGACCCTTTTTTTAAAGCTTCTGGCAGTGGCTGTGGTAGCAAACAGCGGCTGTGGGCTCCAGGAGCCTCGGCAGTTCCAGCAACAGCATCGGTGGCTGGGGCAGTGGCCAGCTCCAGCAGCATCCGCAGCTCCACAGTGTCAGATGCCAGACACTTCTGGGGTCTGATAACATCACCACCACTTTTTTTCCTCCAGCTTTGGGAGTGGTCCTGCCTTCCTGCAGACACTCACCTCTCGGTTTCCACACCTTCCCCTTTCTATTTCTCTCACCTTTCCAACAGTTTTGTAACTACAGTAAAACCTTGATATAATGGACTAATTGGGTAAGGGGGTGTCCGTTAAAGCCGAAAGACTGTTATATAATAAAGTAGGTTTTCTGAATACACATGTTAAAAAATTAACAAATTAGTTTACCTGTTTTTACTTACATAGACATATTTTGTGGAATTAAAATTAAGTATGTAGGAAAAGTATAATTTTGGAAGAACAAAGTTGGAGGGATCACAATACCAGATATCAGGCCATATTACAAAGCCACTGTTCTTAAAACAGCCTGGTACTAGCACAAGAACAAACATATAGACCAATGGAACAGAACATAGAACCCAGAAATCAACCCAAGCTATTATGCCTAATTAATATTTGACAAAGGAGGCAAGAGCATACAATGGAATCAAGACAGTCTCTTTCTTCAACAAATGGTATTGGGAAAATTGGACTGATACATGCAAAAAAATGAAACTAGATCACCAACTTACACCACACACAAAAATAAACTCAAAATGGGAAAAGGACTTAAATGTATGATGGGAAACCATAAAAATCTTAGAAGAATCCACAGGCAGCAAAATACCAGACATATGTCCTAGCAATATGTTTACCGACACATCTCCTGAGACAATGGAAACTAAGGAGAAAATAAACAAATGGGACTACATCAAAATAAAAAGCTTCTGCACAGCAAAAGAATCCATCAACAAAATAACAAAAGAACCCACTGCATGGGAGAACATATTTGTCAATGTTATATCCGATAAGGGCTTAATCTCCAAAATCTATAGGGAACTTAAACAACTTAACAAAAGAAAGATAAACAATCCAATCAAAAAGTAGACAAAGGACCTAAATAAACACTTTTCAAAAGAGGACCCACAGAAGGCCAAGACACATATGAAAACATGCTCAAAATCACTAATCATCCTAGAGATGCAAAGCAAAACAACAATGAGGTACCATCTCACACCTGTCAGAATGGCTATCATCAACAAATGACAAGTGCTGGTGAGGATGTGGATAAAAAGGAACCCTCATGCACTGCTGGTGGGAATGCAGACTGGTGCAGCCACTGTGGAGAACAGTATGGAATTTCCTCAAAAAATTAAAAATGGAACTCCCATTTGACCCAGTGATCCCACTTCTAGGACTATATCCCAAGAAATCAGAAACACCAATCAGAAAGGACATATGTATCTTATATATTCATAGCAGCACAATTTACAATAGCTAAGATTTGGAAACAGCCCAAGTGCCCATCAGCAGATGAGTGGATTAGAAAACTGTGGTACATGTACACAATGGAATACTACACTGCTATAAAAAAGAAGGAACTCTTACCATTTGCATTAGCATGGATGGACCTGGAGAGCATTATGCTAAGCGAAATAAGCCAGTTGGAGAAAGATAAGTATCACATGATCTCACTCATTTGTGGAATATAATGAACAATATAAACTGATGAACAAAAGTAGATCCAGAGACAGAGAAGCATCGATCAGACCGTCAAACCTCAGAGGGAAGGCAGGGAAGGGGGAAGGTGGGTAAGAGATTAACCAAAGGACTTATATGCATGCATATAAGCATAACCCATGGACACAGACAGTAGGGGGGGTGAGGGCATATGTTGGGGGGTGGGAACAGCATGGAGAGGTCAATGGGGGAAAAGGAGACATATTTAATACTTTAAGCAATAAAGAATTTAAATAATATATATATAAATTAAAAAAAGGAAAAGATTAATTTTACAAAGAAGTTTTCTATATGTATTAAAGTAATTTTAAATTTATACTGAATACTTCTAGTAAATGTTTTCATTCACCAGTCACCAATAGTAAACAAATACACAGGGGCAGGGCATGGCTTAGCCCACGTGGGGACACCAGCCACGGGTGTTAAAACTGCTGCAGAAAGTCATGCCAGGAGACAACAGAACCAATTACCATGCACCACATGGTGTGATCACATGCTATTAATTCACTGAACATTGTTTAGGTGCCCTGACTCTTGGGTTTAAATATGTAGAATATGGTTGTAGATATATAATATGTATTTATATTGGCAAAATTACTACAGTGTTTTTTCCAACATACGATCTATTCACTAAAATTTATTAAAAATAAAAGTGAATTAATAACAACAACAAGTAACCTGTTAATTTAACTATAAGCAAATCTTGGTTAAAAGCATTTTTAAATTAACAGGATGTTAATTTTCATATAAGACATATGGACTGGAAATTTTGTCCGTTAAATCCCAAGTCCGTTAAATCAAGGTCCGTATTGAGGGTTTACTGTACTAGAAGTTAAAAGCATTCTAACAGATAACCTAATTTTCTTAGGATAAATTCCCTCTGTTTGAACTATCCAGAATGATTTCTGTTTTCCCAACTGGACACTAACTGATATGCCTACGTACTGTCAGTTCCTACATCGAATTCACTGACAACTCCTTTCAATTCTACGGCCTATTGTAATTCCAGCCTTTCCTCTCCTATCTCCACTGCCACCATCAGTCTGACCACCATCCTCTCCCACGTGGATTACTGCAACAGCCTGCTCTTAAATCTCCCTACTTTTATACTTGCCCCACATCAGTCCAGTCTCCACACAGAAGCCAGAGCAACCTTCCTTAGACGTAAAAAATATGGCCTCACTCTCCTTTGTGAAACCTCTGCATATAAAGTCCAAACTCATTAACATGGTCCATGAGGCCCCAGGGACCATCTCATCACTGTGCCTTGTCTTCCTCACTCTCCGGGACCCAGTCACATCACTTTTCTTCCCGTTCCTGAAACAGGCCAAGCTCTCTCCTACCTCAGTGACATTGCTTGTGGCACCTTCACCTTGGAATACACTTTCCCTACCCTTTATAGGGTAGCTTCTCATCATTTGCTATGTTATTTTTTTTCAAAAAAAATCCTCCTTACAACCTTGTTTATTTTCTTGTCAAAACTTGACTTTTTTTTTTGGTCTGAGAGCAGGGACATATTCATAGTGTTTCCAGTGCCCAGCACAGTGCCTGACACAAATCAGATGTTCACTGTACGCAGAAATCAAGGAAGCCAGATTTATTCTTGATATATTCTTGATTGTTGGATGTTTAAATTGTGTTTCCTTAGAGAATAACCCAAAAGTTAATGAAAATCTAAAAAGTAAAAAGAAAAATAAACATTTTAGAAAAACAAACTGAATTAATAAAATATAAAGAGCTGGAAAGTCATCCCATGCACTAGTAGCAAAATATTCTCCCAGAACTGATTTGGTCCCAATTCTTCTGTTGACAAATTTGCTTTTGCCTAAATTGATTTAATGCCACTAGCTACTAAAGCAAAACTGATTCAGGTATCCAACCCAGGTTCTGAGTCACTTTTAAGGCTTTGTGTGGGACAAGCAGAGAATCTCACATAGGATTGGATCTCTTCTCAAAATACTTTTAGCTCTTGAGTTCTTATATCCCTCAGTTAAGCATTCATTCATTAAGTTGGTCGGTCAACAAATACTTTCTTGCATGCCTTCTATGTGCCAGGCACTCTGCTAGGAGCACATAAATAAGCACAATGATTTCAGGGAGTGGTTAAATGCTGTGAGAAGATACAACAGAGGAATGTGGTGAGTTGTGGAGGGGCACCGTCAAGTCACTGGTCAGAGAAACCGTGCTTGAAAAGACAAACCTTGACCTCAGGCCATGCTTACTAAAAAGGAGCCAGCAGGGCCACAGTGAGGCCTTAAACAGGATAAGACTGTGATGTACTTCCTCCTTCCCACTCACCCCCAGTTGATTCAAAATAGAAGAAGCCAACCAAGGTTTAAAATACATGCAAAGAATGTCAACAAAGTTCGGACACCCACTCCCTCACCCATGACAACTGCTTGAATACTTTGGGGGACATATTTAAAATCAAATTTGTTCCAAATTATTTTCTCATTTTCAGGCCCCTTTCTTTGCTGGTTCTCCAAGTATATGTTTCATCTGTTTACTGAGTTATCTACTACTTGGAGCCATCGATGCAAAAGTCTGAGGAAAGAGCATTCCAAGAAGAGACAAGGGCAAATGCAAAGACTCTGATATGAGAATTTGGTGCATACAGCCTGTGGGCCAGATACAGTATTAATGGAACATGGTCATGCCCATTCTTTACATGTAGTTTATGGCTTCTCTCCCACTTGCTGTAGATACTGTCTCCTTTCACTTGGTTCTAGCACAGCCATCATTACAGCATAACAGCACAGGCCAGGCAAAGCCTAACATACCTACTATGTGTTCCATTACAGAAAAGGTTGCTGATCCCTAGGTTTTATTTACTTATTTTTATTTATGAAATAAGACCAAAAGCTGTTGTGGACTTTTCAGCTGGAGCACAGTTTTATTTTACTTTTAAAAAAGATAATGTAGGAGAGGAACAAACTTTCCTCTACACGGAAGGTTCTTTCTTCTGATTGGTCTAAAACTTAAATAGACATGAGGCAGATTAGCAAGAGAAAATAACCAAATTTAATACGTTCATATGTATGGGAACCCTGCATACACGAGAGAATCAGAGACCCCACATAACCATGAGGTTCAGAGATAGAAAGAGGGCTTGAGGTACCGTATGGGAGAATCCTGAGCTAGCGCTGGGCTAAGGCACCTAGGGGCCTCAAAGGGCCCCTGCAGGGCGATAAGAAGAGCAGATGTTTAATAAACTAAAGTTTCCCTGCCATGGACTTGGGTCCCAAAGGTTATTGCTGATAATCTCTTATTATGAACAAGGCCCCCCAATTCAAGTTCTTTTAGGTAGTTAAAGGGAGGGGCAGAAGTTTCTCTTGAGCCTGCAGCTAAAGTTGCCTTTAGCTCAGACCAGTCTGCATACCACTGTGGCATGGCTTGGGGTGTCCCATTTTGGACCCCCACAATGACTTTGCAGCTGTGTAGAGAGTGGTTGGGAGAAGGATGGGTATGGCAGAGAACTGATGGGACTTGGACTTGCATGGGAGCAGTAAGCATCAAGTCTCCTGAAAGGCCACCCCTTCTGCAGTTCCAACGACACAGCCTTACTTACCTCCTAAAGGGGTTTAGGTCTCCTTTTGCCATGTTCAGCTCTCTTCAGTAGAAAAAGATGCCTTTTAAGCCTTCCCAGCCAATTAATCATCTTATTTGAGAGGCCTTTAATGTGTTTCTGCACAATAGCTGGCCTTAGTAGGAACTTCCAGCAGTTTGGGGACGGAAAAGGAGGCTATGTAATAAATCGGACAACCTCGGTGACAGAGTGATTGGATCATAAATTCCAGACTGGGCAGAGCATGGGGGTAGTGACGGCCCAGGCCTATAACTTCCATAGTAGAGGGTTTATCTTTGTCTTAAGCGAGCCCTGTCCATTTTGTGAATCTGGGCTACCACAGCTTTGAAACGCTAGACCCCTTGGAGGTGTAACCACCCCCAAGGGAACACATTATCTTGTTGCCCGCACACCATCTCTATGGACTGCAATGGATTCATGTAATCTTCCTTACTTTCCCTCATTTAATCCCAAATGTATAAAATAACCACGGAACTGCCAACCTTGAAGCATCTTCTCAGACACATTGCGATGTTGCTTCCAGGCATGTCCTCAGTTTGGCTCACATAAACTCGTAAAATATTCTACAGGTTTGGACGTTCTTATGTTGACAGTTTGGTATCCCATTTAGTGCCCAGATGTGCAGAAAGTCCCCCAAGGCCCGCTGTCAGAACCCGGGGTTACACGTGCTGGATGCCGATGCCATTCTCCAGCTTCTCCTGTGTATCAGCTTTCTTCCCCAGCACTGGCTCCTCCGGGGAAGGGAAGTGGGGAGGGGCTGTGGATGGTGATGGAGGTTGGAGTTTCTAACAAAATTTCCTTGGCTGACTGAGAATGGCTGGTTTTTACCCTATCTCTTTTGTTCGCTCTCAATATATAACTATACAGGGTTCAGTTCAACTTTTAAAAATAAATTGCTTTCATCCTAGTCATGGATTTGAGTTGGGATCTTCAGTGTGGGACTGCTCGAAGTAGCCTCGTTTTATAAGTCTGAGGGCAAGTCAGATGGCAGAACCTGAGTGTCACCACAAAATGATGCTAATAAAAAGAAACCTTTGTAGAGTGTTTTTAGCGCCTTTTTAAAAAGAAGAAAGGAAAGAGGAAAAAAGGAAGGAAGGAAGGAAGGAAGGAAGGAAGGAAGGAAGGAAGGAAGGAAGGAAGGAAGGAAGGAAGGGAGGGAGGGAGGAAAGAAGGGTTATGAGAGTAAATGGAATACAGTGGAGCTACTCCTCGTCTGCCCCCTCTTTTTCAAAGATCCCTGCCTCCTTTACTTTTTTTAAAAAAAAAAGTGATTAAAAAAACACCATATAACTTCTTGATTATGTGCCAGTAATTTTTCCTGTCAGCCTGGTTTACTCCCCACCCTCCTCAAAGTTTCTCCACACCCCCACCCCCCACCCCCACTCCCGGAAGCCGCATGTGTTTGACAACTGGCAAAAAGAAGGTGAATACCCAGGTGATTTTTTAAAAGATAAGAACTGTTTAGAGCAGTGGTTCTCAACCTTGGCTGCACATTAGAATCACCTGGGAATCTTTTTAAAATCCTGATTTCTGGGCCTCATCCTCCGGAAATTCTGTTTCTTTGTTATGGGGTGAGGCCACAACATTAGTAATAAAGAAACAGGTGATTCTAATGTGCAGCCAAGGTTGAGAACCACTGGCTCAGAGAGTGATCTGGGAACTTCATGTTATGTTGCCATCTTCTTGTTAAACACGACCAGCTGTGTTTCAAATCGGAGGTCAGACATGCCAGGGGAAGGACAGCTCTGGGGTAGGATGGCTGCTCTGGGCTCCATCAGGCCCCTCCAGGGCTGAGAGCACTAGGCTGGCAAAGGCAGAGGGTGCCATGAAATGGACGGAGGCCACGTGGACCTAGCTGCAGAGGTAAGTCTTTGTGTGAGAGTAGAGTGGTTTTGGAGGCTTAAGAAGAAGGTGGGGGCTCGGGGGCTGTGCAGGATTGGGGGTAAAGCATATTAGAATCACCTGTGAAACTTTTCCAAGCTCTCAAATTTGATCCATCCCCATCCCCCTCCACACTTCCTCCACCTCCCTCACTGGGGTATGAACCTCTGTTACTAACAGGCATGTGCCCATCTCCCAGACGTGTTGTAGCCCAAAGTGTACACAGATTTTGTGAAGCCTGAAGCCCATACAATTGCAGGGGCCCTCTTTAAGGAAAAATTATAAAATAGCAAATATAAAATGCCTACAACCCAATACAAAATGCACCTTAAGTGCTCCAGTGCCACAAAGAAATCTGCCTCATTCTTCTTAATCACTGGTGCTACTTTATTGCGTGAAGGCGCTCTAAGCTATTTATCCATTCCCCTACTGATACACCCCAGTACTGTTTCCAGACTCTTGTTGTTATATAAAACACTGCCAAGAGTACCTTTGTACATGCCATATATCAATTCCCATGCTTGAAAGAATATCTGTAAGGCAAATTTCTAGAAGTAAAAATCATTGGGTGAAAGAGTTTGTGTTTGTAATTTTGATAAATATTATCCAATTACTCTCTATAGAAATTGTTCCATGTTACACTCTTATCAACGGGATATGAGGGTGCCTGATTCCCATACCCTTGCTGATACAATATTATTGTTTCATCTTTGTTAATCTGATAGATGAAACATACTCCGGTAGGTGAGTTTAAGTACTTTTTCATATGTTTGGGCAGCATATGTGGGTTGCTTTTCTGGTAAACTGTTCATATCCCTTGTCCATTTTTTTTCACGTTAGACCAATAATCCAATTAGTCTTTTTCTTACTGAATTGTAAAAAGCCTTTATATTTTAGAAAAATTAGCCCTGTACTATTAATATACAGATCTTTTCCCTAGTTTTTTATTTTTTATCTCTGACTTGGCTTATAGGCCTCCCAAGGGAGGGTTATGTTAGCTGTGGTGGTCAGCAAAGCGCCTCTAGAAAGGCAGCACTTGAGCTGAAACCTGAAGGCTCTCTGTGCATGTGTCTCACACAAAGAGCAGCCGACAAGAGCTCTAGTCAGCAGGCTCTGGGCAGGCACGTCTGGGGAAGATAGAGGAACTGAGGGGGGCGGGGGGGGGGGCGCGGCAAGCACGGTGCACAAGAAGTGCGAGAGCCAGACACACCCAAATCGGGAGGCATCTGAAGGCCAGGGCAACAAGTGGCCGTTAACTTTAGGTCCCAGAGGGGACCAAAAATCAATGGGGGAAAACGATAGAAAGGTGATTCTAATAATTATCACGGTCCAGTGTGGAATGTGCTCCAAGAATATTCATCAGTATTCCTGTCCCTGGAACTTTTCAGGCAGAAGTGTAACACAGCTGGGTGGAAACACTAGTGGAAACTCAAGCATTAGATGGGAGTTCCACTAGGTGACATTTATTGTATACTAGAGGCCCGGTGCACAAAATTCATGCACTGGGGGGAAGGGGGGGTGTCCCTCAGCCCAGCCTGCACCCTCTCCAATCTGGGACCCCTCGGGGATGTCTGATTGCCGGTTTAGGCCCAATCCCTGTGGGACTGCTGGCTCTTAACTACTCACCTGCCTGTCTGCCTAATTGCCCCTAACCACTTCTGCCTGCCAGCCTGATCGCCCCCTAACCACTCCCCTGCCTGCCTGATTGACACCTAACTGCTCCCCTGCTGGCCCAATCACCCCCAAATGCCCTTCCCTGCCGGCCATCTTGTGACAACATGGGGGCGGCCATCTTGTGATGACGTGGAGGTGGCCACCCTGTGATGTGAGGGCATGAGGGTCATTTTGCATATTACCTCTTTATTATATAGGATACCTCTGCTTTCTCTTTCCTCACGGTTCCTCTCCCTTTCTGTTCTTAAATTTTTATTTCTTCCTTCCTTCCTTCCTTCCTCCCTCCCTTCCTTCCTTCCTTTCCCCCCTCCTCTCTCTCTTTCTTTTATCCTTTGCCATGTGATAGTACTGCCAATGGTTTATTCTTGGCTCTTCAGATAGCATTAAAGGCCAAGGTGATATAGTGTTTACATGAAAATAACTTTCTATTTTCAGTGATACCTGCTTATAGCTATGCCATGCATGTACCTGGCACTAGAACCCTCTTTGACCCAGGAGTCCCTGATGGCAGAAACTACATGCTTTCCCTCCTGTGCTATCTCCTGGTGCAGAGACACAGATCCAATAGGTGCTCAATAAGCAGGTAATGTTAACATGCATTCACAGGCTGCTTCTGCAAAATGCCTAATTGCAGAAAGTATGGTTTCCTCTTAACAGCTGAGATCTAGGAACAGTGAGGACTATGACTGGTCCAAGGAATCAAGATAGGACATGGATTTGAGGTAAGCCATCATCATGGATGGAGCCACTAAACTAGAACGCAGTGGAGAAGGTGCTGGAAGCAAGAAAAGACAGAAAACATCCACGATATTTCTAGCATAGGAGCATCTTTAAACTTTAGACTGATGCTGTTATACAATACTAGATTTGGAGAGATGCCAGGTTAGGATCTGAAACTGAGATGGGAAGAAAACCAGACAAAGAGGACAGAGCAGGCTGCTCTCAGAGCCTGGCCAGAATGGAAGCAGCCCAGTGGGAGAGTTGGGGGAGGTGGGATAGAGATGAGTTTACAGCAGTGAGAGCCTTTGCTAGGCCAAGAACTGCTACGTGCTTTACAACTTGTGCCTCATTTAATTTCACAGCAGCTCTGAAAGTTACAGATTATTATCCTAGTTTTACGGTTGTGGAAACTGAGGCTGAGTAAAGTTGAGTGACTTCCCCAAAGTCACACAGCTGGTAAATGACAGCACTGGGATTAACCCTCCTGAGGCCTCCCTCTTTCACTCCATCCAGAAAAGAAGTTCCCGTGTTATGGCACAGACATTGCCTGGGCAGCCCAAGGAGAGGTCTCCAGGTGATTGTAGGATGTGCCTTCAGCCAGCAGATATGTGACCTGGACCAGCAGATATGCTCTGGTCTTGGCAGAAGAAAGGAAAAGAGAACCACAGTGACAAGTTTGCTTGGCTTCTCTCACCAGCCAAGTCAACATCACGGTTGTTCTAGGGTCATCTTTTAACCAAATAATATCTTGGTCTTTTGTTTCCTCAAAGAGAGATATCAATGTACTTACTTTGGATGCACCAAGTTATTTCCATTTTCAAGAGGCCATATTCTCTTGACAAATCTCCCTTCTATATGTAGCAACCACACTAATTTGGAATCAGAATCCTACATACTGAGAGAAAGCACCCAATAGGAAAATAAATCCTAAAATGCCTCTTTTTAATCCTGAAACTAATATAACACTGTATACCAACTGTAATTGGAAAATAAAAATTATTTTTAAAATAATTTAAAAATAAGATGATTTTTTTTTACCCACCATGGATATAGTTGAAGAGGGAAGTGGTCCTGCTTCAAACACATTGCTGTATAAGTAGGTACACAGCACAAAGAATCCTAAATTTTATATTTTGCTCACTGTTTACATTATAAAATGTATTGAATACAAGAACAAAGCCAAACATTTGCAAATGGGGAAAAGAGATAAGCAGCCCAAAATAGAACAGAAAGTAGGAGTTAGTTTTCTGCTTCTTAAGAAATTGATGAATCCATTCCACATGAGTCCTTGCCCACCATATATGGGGTGTCCTTCCCAAAAAATGTATACACACTTTAACAGCTGATAGCTCAATTTTGAAAATGAACTGTATTTTAATAAACACTGTCTTAATAATTATTCAAATTGTGTGTATACATTTTAGGAGACACCCTATATTTTTCTTACCAGTGGGTACATAAAGTATATCTATAAAGCTGTTATCATGGAACAAGTTCAAACAAAACAAAATTTACAGAACACTATTTCTTATGCAAGTCCTGAATTAGAGAACGCCCAAAACCAATAGAAGATGAGAGAGTGCCTGCTGATTTATGACTAGGCCCTCAAAGAGGTTTCCACCTTTAAGGCTTTGCCTTTTGTCTCACTCTCTATTAGCCATCTTAGTGTGCCACTCACTTGGTAAGTGTGTGAAACTCAGAGTAAGACACTTCCCCACTCTGAGTCTCAGGATTCTCACCCCTCAAATGAGGGGCACAGATTCAATAGATTCTCAAGGGACCACCTACCATGGTTTAATGCAAACGGTACATCCCACTGCCTCTTCCCATTCATTTTACGGTCTAAGCCAGAGCTGGTGGATTTGTGAGTAATGCTAGGAGAAGGAAGTGCAAAAGGTCTTCTGTGCTTTTCCTGAAGTAATATATAGACGCTCTGTGCATAAAACACTCCACCACCAACCAGACAGGGTCCCTTCTGTACCTGCTCCTTAAGGAGAAGGCAGGACTATTGGTTTTGTAATATCACATGACACAGGTATCATAAAAGTTAATTATCTCATGAACCAAAATACCAGGGCTTGATTTTAGTCAAAATCTCATCTAGCCTAGTTATAAGCAAATCATCCCATATATACAATCACTTAGAATTTAGTTCTTTTTTTTTAATTGCCCCAATTTTTTAAATTCACAATTATTTTTATTTGTCCTTTGACACTAATGGTAATAACAGACAGTAAACTGTTCACTGAACTTATGGTTGCGTAACTTTTGCCATACATGTCCATTTGATGAACCTTGACACTTGGTTAGAAAACGTGTAATCTCAGAAGAGCAGGTTTTCTCAAGACAAACCATTCTTGAAAACAAGTTAGAAGTTTTTGTCTTTAATTCCTGTTTTAGACTTGTTGTAAACATGCAAGTTTATTTCCCAGTTGATTCAATATGCCATCTCTAAATCTTTAGGGAGAATTACAGAAATGGAGATAAAATCTTGGTAATTTATGCAATTTTGTCACTTCTACTGATCCCATAAAAAGACTCCATCTGTCAAATTATCCTCTTTAAAAAACCCAAAAACCTTTTATAATTTTCTTTATATGAGAATGTTGAAAACAAGTAGTTTAAGTATCTGTGTCATGAAAACTATTGACGTTTCAATAAAATCTGTTCTTTCTAAATTATCTGTTCTTTAGCCTCTTTTGAGAGGAAACTTCAGCTTCTATCATTTGTTTATAATTTGCTTGTGCAGCTTGGGATTTATTGCTTTGAGTGAATATATTATGGCATGTTTGGGAAGTGCAGAATAAAATATTCTTATGTTAACATATTCTGTGATTTGGATTACAATCCATAATCAGTACATCTTTCTTTTGAAAATTTCTGCTGCCTTGGTTTTATTGAAAGCACAAATAGGAAACAAAAAAGAAGAGAAACCAAGTTGAATCCCGTCTTTGATCACATATTTTAAGCCTTGTTTCTGTATCAGAGGCTGTGTGAACGCCATTGCACCTGAGCTTCAGAGCTCCACCAGAGAAACACCCCCCACCACTGCCACCAGTTTTCTGATTTCTAATCTTATTGGCCTCTCACTGTACTGATCTCTGACTAGTGCTCTCATCCTCTCAATGACTATGCCCAAGCTTCACTTTTCTTCTGAAGGACCCACCTAGGATTATTGTAAAACAAAATACAGAATGCCCAGTAAAATTTGAATTTCAGCCTTGGCCAGTATGCTAAGTGGTTAGAACACCAGCCCGCACACCAAAAGGCCTCGGGTTAGATTCCAGTCAAAGGCATGTACCTGGTTGTAGGTTTGTTCCCTGGCCCTAGTCAGGGTGTGTGCAGGAGGCAACCAATCGATATGTATCTCTCTCATATTGATGTTCCTCTCTCTCTCTCTCTCTCTCTCTCTCTCTCTCTCTCTCTCTTTCTCTCCTTTTCCTCCCTCCCTTCTACTCTCACTAAAATTCAATGGAAAAAATATCCTTGGGTGAGAATTAACAAAAAATTTGAATTTCTGTTAAGCAATTAAGTGTGTTTTGTATTTTTATAGATTTTAAAAATGTTTAGAGAGAGAGGAAGGGAGAGAGATAGAGAAATAGAAGCATCAATAAGAGAGAAATGTCATCTATCAGCTGCCTCCTGCACACCCCCTACTGGGGATGGAGCCTGCAACCGGGCATGTGCCCCAACCAGAATGGAACCAAGAACCTCTTGGTTCATGGGTCAACCCTCAACCACTGAACCACACTGGCTGGGCAACAACGAATAGTTTTCAGTGTAAGTCTGTCCCATGCAATGTTTAACATGTTTTGTATTTGTATTTGCTAAATCTGGCCCTCCTACTCCTAACCTCTTTTCCTCTCATAGCTAAACTTTGTCTCATGAGGGAGTCATTAACAAGAACTCCCTCAACTTCCTGCCAACTCCTCTTCAAATCTAACTGCCTTAGGATATCCAGTGACCTACCTGGCTGTCTCCCACCCCAATGACTAGCCTGTTCAAGACCAGCCTCAAGGCTGAGCTCTTGACTACCCCTTCCCTGACCATCTCCTGTGTGAGATGTCCTGACACCAAAGTGCAGAGCCAGAGGCGGTATTGTAGTGAATGCACCCTGCGGCAGCCAGCACGGGGATGCACGTGCTGAGTGGAGAAGAAGCAGTTTGAAATGTATGGAACCAGAAGCCAGTCTATGGAAAACCTCTTCCGAATTTTATAACTCAGATAGGAGAGAAACCTGATAGCTTTACCAGACTTGACAATAATGTTACTTACATGGCATCATCAATAATTATTCTGATGCTAAAAACAAACAAACAAACAAACAAAACCTTTCTGAACTATTTTTACAAGTGCAAACAATTATGCTAGAGGAAAGATTGAATTACTTTCCTATTTACTCTATGGAAAGTAATAATTATAAAATCATATAAAAAGGAGATTTAAAACTAGGAAGTCAAAAATTTAGGGGGAAATTGTGTTAGAGGTATTTTTTAATAAAAGAGTTAATTTTTTAAAAAATTATGTGGTTTTCTAGATTTTGTAAAGGTTGTGATATTTGCCAACTTTTAAAAATTTGTAATTATTGTCATTTGTTTTCTCATTCTAAATATTTATTTTTGTGCCTTAATTTGTATTTATAATTTTGTATTCTTTTTCTTAAAATGGTCCCTACTATTATGTGAACTTCAAGGTCCCATTCAAAACTGTATTCCTCCCTGTGTGGGGAAATGCCAGAACAGGAAATGCCTTTGAATTATCATCAATCAAGGAGAGAACGCATAGAGCCCTCACCAGGTGGGAAGGGGAGTGGACAAGGCATCTAGAAAATCCCTTGAGGGAAACAAGCAGTGAACTTGATAAATTGCAGAAATGATAAGCAAATGCCTTGTTGGCAGTTCTTTACACATTCCTGGAGTTCTCTTCACTGACAAGTCGGGTTCATTTTGGGAGAAATGACTCCTCTTCCTTTGTTCAGCCCATAAGTCATATTCCTCAGGATTCTGTTCTTATCCTTTCCTCCCTACTGCACACAATTAAAAATTAACTACATGATCTCATCTATTCCCCTGGTTATCATCAGCAACTATAAACTAACTAGAGGCTCAGTGCATGACATTCCTGTACTTGGGAGGAGGGGTCCCTCAGCCTGGCCTGTGCCCTTTTGCAGTCCAGGAGCACTCGGGGGGGATGTCCAACTGATGGCTTAGGCCCAGAGTCAGACATCCTTAGCGCTGCCACGGAGGCAGGAGCCATCAGCCTGGCTTCTGGCTGAGCAGAGCTACCCCTGTGGGTCCGCACTGACCACCAGGGAGCAGCTCCTGTGTTGAGCGTCTACCCCCTGGTGGTCAATGCCCATCATAGCAACTGGTAGTTCCACCATTCGATCAATTTGCATATTACACTTTTATTATATAGGACTAGAGGCCCGGTGCACAAAATTCGTGCATGAAGGAGCGGGGAGGTCCCTCAGCCTGGCCTGCACCTCTCCAATCTGGAACCCTTCGGGAAATGCTGGTTTAGGTCCGATCACGCACTGGCAGTCGGACATCCCTCTCAAAATTCAGTACCACTGACTCCTAACCGCTCACTTGCCTGCCTGCCTGATCGCCCCTAACCACTCTGCCTGCCAGCCTGATTGCCCCCAACTGCTGGCCTGATCACCCCCAACTGCCCCCACTCCTGGCCTAATCGCCCCCAAGTGCCCCTGCCCGCTGGCCTGATCACTCCCAACTGCTCCCCCCCACCGGCCTGATTGGGGTTCGGGGGCCGACTGGGGTCAGGGCCAGCCATGGAGAAGGGCTGTGGTTGGTAGACTGGCCGGCCATGCCCCTGAATGGGGTGGGGGGTGCCGATTGGGGCCAGTGGCCTGGGGGAGGAGCCATGGATGGTTGGCCGGCCAGCCCTGGCCCTGATGGGGGTGGGGGAGCCGATCTGGGGTGGGGCTTGGCAGGGGGAGGGGCTGAAGGAGACTGGCTGGCCTGCCCTGCTCCCTATTGGGGTGGGGGGATCAGGGGTGGGACCAGCCTGGGGAGGGGCTGTGAGAGGTTGGCCACCCAGCCCTGCCTCCTATTGGGGTGGGGGTGTTGTGATAATGGGTGGGCAGCCATGGGGAGGAGCTGTGGGCCTATTGTGGTGGGGCAGACTGATCGAGGGCAGGGCTGGCGGGAGTGGGGGGAGGGAGGCAGGCCAGCTCTTTTTTTTTTTTTGGTAACTTCACCAACTTTTATTTGTGGTGCCTGTGCTATGTCTGAAAAATACCTTCTCCCCCTGCCCAGGACAGTGTTGGGGAGGAGGCAGCAAAAAATAGAAGACGTCCCTCCCTATTGCACATGGACCCTATATACAGGCCCACCTGGCCCAGGCTGCGGGATGCTTGGCACATTCTTGGATCCCTACTCAGGGGCTGGAGGGGTGACTGGTGGCAGCACACATGAGAGGGGACCTCTGGATGGCCACTCTGATCCTGGCTACTGGTCCTGGAACTCCCTGGTCCTCAGTTCCTTTCCGGTCCTGCCTGCAGCCCTGGTCCCCCTACCTGGCTCAGCCCCCCACCTCCATCCTGGCCTCAGATGGCCCCCTGGGCTCCTGGGGGCTCTGTCCTCCCCTCCCAGCCTGGAGGTCCAAAGGGGAGGTTATGGCTTCTCAGAGACTCCCCAGCAGCCCTGTCACTCATGTTCACACAGGGGAAGGGGTGCGTGTGGCAGAAGCAGCTGTATAAATGTAGGTGCAGGGGCAAGTCTCTGGGGTCACTTGGACTGTTCACTGGTGATGCGGATCAGGGTCGCATTCTCATCCTTGAGGTGCTGGTTGTCAGCTTGGAGGTTGGACAGGCCCTTCAGCACCTCTTCCAGCTCAGCAGCCTTCTGACCCAGGGCCCTGCGCTCAAATCTCTCCAGCTCCAGGAGGGCCGGCCTCTCTGCAAAGCGCTCCTGCCTCTGCGTGGTGGGCTCCAGCTCCACCTTGAGCTGCTCCAGCCGCAGCGTGGTCTGGGTCAGGGCCTCACGAAGTCTCTCGTTCTCAATGTGCAGCTTTGCATAGAGCTTCCTGAAGCCTCCCTCAGGCTCTTCCGATTCGGGCTGGGGTTCTGGGTTTAGGTCCTGCTGCCTCCGGAGGGGAAGAGCTGGATTCTGGGCTGATGTCCAGCTGGCTTCACCTCCTCCCCTTCGCAGGCCCTCTCCTCTCATTGCCAACTCTGCGGTGCTCCCTGGAGGCCTGTGGTCCCTGTCCCTGCCCCTCAGGCACCTCTACTCTCTGGGCAGGGCCATCAGAATTCTCAACCCCATGGACTCAGGGCTGCCAGGAAGGGTTCAGGTTCTCGGTGCCCTGCTCTTGATGGGATGGGAGAGTCTGATCAGGGGCATGTCCGGCAGCTGGAAGGGGCTGCGAGGTTGTCCGCTGACCCCACCCCCTGATGGGGTGGTTTGCTGGCTACAGTGGGCATCACAGCAACCGGCCCAATCAGGGCCATCTTCTGCCCGTTCGCCAGTCCCCAGGCCCAATGCCGCCTCCACTGCCCAGCTGTTAGGATCACCAGCTCATCCCGGGCTGCTTGGGGGCTCAGGCCTGCGGGAAAGCAGGTGCCAGTGACTTCACCTGCGTGCGCCTGCGCTGGGCTGGCCACTGATGGAATGCACTGCCCGTTCGGGGCCGCTCATGCCGGGGCGGGTAGGTCGCGGGTGCTGCTGCTGCTGCTGCTGCTGCTGCTGCTGCTGCTGCTGGGGCTTGAGGCACTGACAGAAGCTTCAGGGCGCGCCTGAGACCAACCCACCCCGGTGTGAGCTGCCCAAGCGGCAGTGAGTTCCATCAGCGGCCGGCCCAGTGCACGCACATGGAGGTGAAGTCGCTTTCCAGCAGGCCTGAGCCCCCAAGAAGCTGGGGATGAGCTGGTGATCCCAATGGCCTGACAGCCAGCCTGGTTCTCCCGCCACCCACCCTGATTCCCGGTTCACCATTGCTGATCCATCAGCGCCCCGCAGAAGCCTCCGCCTGGCCCCAGGCCTCCTGGTGATGGATTGTGATGGTGATGCAAGTCCCCAACGCTGCAAGTCCCCGCCCACTACGCCTGCTGCATGCGCAACCTCCTCTTATCTGGTTGTAACCATTATGACATCCCAGCCTAATTGCATGTTATCTCTTTATATATATAGTGTTCGGCTCTCTCTATCTCTAGGTCTCACCTCTCTCTCTAGCTTTGTACTCATAGAAAAGCTTCTGAGGTTTTTCCTAGCTCACAGTGGCCACTTGAGCTGCCTTCCTCCCAGGCAACCATCATGTGCACTAGTAACCTGCTCTTGCCTGCCAGCCACAGTTGGTTGGGTCAAGGGCAGTCATCTAATCCAGGCTGGGTCAATCAGAGTCTCTGTTGCTATAAACTTGGAATTGGGAGACAGAAGTACAAGATCAATAGGCTTTCCTTGTTCAGAGAGCCAGACATGTGGGGCGAGCCTCTCCGCAGCACAGAAACCTTCAGAACAGGCCAGGATGCAGCGAAAGAGCACAATGAGCCAGTGTGCTGGGAGAAGCAGGGACAACCTACAACAACAACAGTCACTTGAGGGATAAGGACACATACGTAATATGTTAATCAATAAAAATAAAAATAAAAATTTTTTAAAAAGAAGAGTCACTTAGCTTCCGGGTCTTTGTGTCAGGACCTTTCCAAGAGCCCATTGGCAAGACACTTCTATATTCACTTAACAAATTTCTCATTTTAGCTTAAGTTAGCATGAACTAATTTCTATACTTATAATCAGAAAAGTACTTCTAACCAACTATTACTAGGTGTAACAGTTAATAATGCGGATTTTTTTAATAGATGGAGTTACACATATGTTGATATATATGCGATTTGATATGTATGCTATTTTGTTGTATTGACATCAAGCTTCAAAACTCCATGTGTCCAATTTCCTGAAGGTGTTAACATCATAGATATTTTTACACTTAAAAAATGTCAAATTTCGTGCCCAAAAAAGAGCATTTGTAGGAAGTTTTAATTCATTACTTTATTTTGAAGAAAAAGTTATTGTAAACTTTGGGAAGCTTATGGTGAACATGCTCCATTTCAAGATAGTTGTGAATACTGGTTTAAACACTTTAAAAGTGAGAGTTTTGATGTGAAAGACAAAGAACATCCAGGTCAACCGAAAAAGTTTGAAGACTAACAATTACAAGCATTATTGGATTAAGATGCATGTCACTCAAAAACAACTTGCAGAAAGATTAAACGTTGCTCAGCAAACAATTTCCAATCGTTTACAAGCAATGGGAAAGATTTTAAAGGAAGGAAAATGGGTGCCACATCAACTGAAAGAAAGACAAATGGAAAACCGAAAAGTCATCAGTAAAATATTGCTTCAACAGCATGAAAGAAAGTCTTTTTTGCATCGAATTGTGACTGGTGGTGAAAACTGGATTTATTTTGAGAATCCCAAATGCACAAAATCATGGGTTGATCCAGGTCAACCATCAACATTGACTGCAAGGCCAAATCACTTCGGAAAGAAGACAGTGCTCTGCATTTGGTGGGATCAGGAAGGTGTGGTGTATTATGAGCTTCTAAAACCAGGTGAAACCGTTAATACTGACCGCTACTGACAACAAATAATCCATTTGAACCTGCTTTGATCGTGAAACGACCAGAATGTGCCAGAAGACACAACAAAGTGATTTTGCTTCATGATGACGCACCATCACACACTTCAAAACCAGTTAAAGACACATTAAAAGATCTTGCCTGGGAAGTATTAACCCACCTGCCATATTCACCAGACCTTGCTGCTTCAGATTACTGCTTGTTCCGATCGATGGCACATGCACTTTCTGAGCAGCTCTTCAAAATGTACAAAGAAGTGGAAAATTGGGTCTCTGAATGGTTTGCCTCAAAACAAGAAAAGTTCTATTGGGACGGTATCCACAAATTACCTGAAAGATGGGGGAAATGTGTACCTAGGGATGGGCATTACTTTGAATAAAGCACTTTTGATGTTTCTCTTGAAATTATCATGTTTTCTTTGATTACAAAATCCGCATTATTAACCGGTACAACTGGTAGATATAGCCACTAGGTCAGATCGTAAATTCCAATTAATCGATCTTAAAGCATTACCAAAGAGGATTCTCTTTTCCAAACAGAGGAAATCCTGCTATTAGAACTCATTTGAGGTCATCCAAGAATTTTTTTGTAAGTAGAATTTTGGAGCTCATCTCAATTTGACTACAGAAAATTTTATTGTTAAATATCATATCAGCTTCATTACAGTCATTTGGATCACAGTCCAGCTGTTTCTTTATGGATACATTACTTCATATAAACTGGATTTCCCTATAGGAAACAGATTATTTCAATTTTCCCTAAAGTGATAGAGTGAGCTACAAATTGATAAAAATTATGTTGATGAGGGTTTCCAATAATAATTATAGGAAATATTTTCTAACATGGTGTATCATGTTGGAATATATGCAAATACACCCTTTTTAAATTTTTAAGACCTACCTTTACCTAATTATGCAACAATACAGCATTGTTTTGATAACCATCTTTTTAAAAACCATTATACAACTGCATGTTAAAGAGCTTTAAAATGTAAAGAAAAATAGGTTCCCATATGAATAAGATGTGTGATAGAGGAGTTAATTTCAAAAATGCTCAGGAAAAGGAAACTTTTAAAACTCCCTTTAAAAGATATATGTGCTAGGTCCTGGCTGGTGTGACTAAGTCGTTAGAGCGTCCACCTGTGCATTGATTCCTGTCCAGAGTATGTACCTGGGTTGCAGGTTCAATCCCTGGCCCTGGTCCGAGGGGTGTGCAGGAAGCAATCAATCAATGCACCTCTCTCACATCGATATTTTTGCCTCTCCTCTCTCTCTCTCTATCCCCCTCCCTCCTTCCCTTTCACTCTCTCTAAAAATCAATAGAAAAAATATCCTCAGATGAGGATTAACAAAAAATAAAAAAGATATATATATGTTAGAATACTTATTGCATGCAGACTTGTCTAAAAATTGGAAACAACCTAAATGTCAAAAAAAATCAGAGGTTGGTTAAATAAATCACAGGGTTCTATGTAGCTATCTAAAATGATGATGTAGGGAGGAGAAACCAAGATGGCGGCATAGGTAAACACCGGAAATTGCTGCCTCCCACAACAACTTCAAAAATACAACTAAAAGATAAAACAGACATCATCCAGAACTACAGGAAGGCTGGCTGAGTGGAAATTCTACAACTAGAAGGAAAGAGAAAAGCACACTGAGACTCAGAGGAGGTGCGGAGGCACACGCGGCAAGGGCTGGCAACTGAGGACGTGGCTGTCTTTTTGAATCGGGAGGGAGTCACAAGCCCCCGACTGCTCTGAACTCCAATTCTGGACGAGACTCTGGGGACCCAGACTCATACGGGGAGAAACTGGACTGTCTGGCAACGGGCAGAACTCGGAACTCGAGGGCGGCTTTTTCTCAGCAGTGCTTTCAGCAATTACTGGGACACTGAGACGTAGGACCTCTTAGGGCAGGACTGAGGATCAGCCATAGCTGTTTGCTCTGCCCTGTTGATTCCCTGAGACCCCGCCCCACCCAGGCTGCAGCAGAGGCTTTTGCAAAGGAATGCCCTGGCCCTTTGCAATTTGAAAATTACCTAACAAACTGCAGCTGGGCCAGACAGACCCAGAACTTCCAAAAGAAGGCCCAAGGCCCCACAGCAGCTTGCATTGCTTCACAGCTGGGCCTCATCTGGGCACCTCCAAACCCCAAACAAGGAAGGGGAATCTGCAGATCTCTTCGTAGCTCCTGCTGGGTAGCCTCAGGCAGAGGCTAAATTAGCACCTCCTTAGATCCAAGAGCCAGCATACCCAGTGGTCAGAGTGGGACCATCCAGATTACAACTCTTCAGATCCATAAGGGACACACTCAGGGGGCAGACTCAGTGAGCACTAAAGCCCCACTGAAGCAAGTCTTGCCCCAGAAGGGTGTCTTCAGCACAGAAGTTCTCCCACTGCAGACACAGCTGATTCTCACAGCCAATTGGCCTGGAGGCCAATTCCTCCCAGTGATACCTACAACAATCAAGGCTTAACTACAACAAGACTGTGCACAAAGCCCACAAAGGGGTGCACCAAGAGTGTCCACCTCAGGTAATTGGGGAGGCTGAGCCACTGGGCCCTATAGGACACCTAGCACACAAAGCCACTCTATCAACACAGGGAAGCATAAAAAATGCAGAGACAAAGAAACAGGTCACAAATGACAGAAATGGAGGAAAGCAAAATACTGGATATAGAGTTCAAAACCATGGTTATAAGGTTTTTCAAGAATTTTCTGGAAACTGCCGATAAATTTAGTGAGATCCTGGAGGATATGAAAAAAGACCAACTAGAAATTAAGCATACACTGACTGAAATAAAGAATAATATACAGAGATCCAACAGCAGGCAAGAGGATCCCAAGAATCAAGTCAAAGATTTGAAATACGAAGAAGAAAAAATACCCAACCAGAAAAGCAAAAAGAAAAAAGAATCCAAAACTATGAAGATAGTGTAAGGAGCCTCTGGGACAACTTCAAGCATACCAACATCTGAATTATAGGGGTGCCAGAAGATGAGAGAGAGCAAGATATTGAAAACCTATTTGAAGAAATAATGACAGAAAACTTCCCCTACCTGGTGAAAGAAATTGACTTACAAGTCCAGGATGCACAGAGAACCCCAAACAAAAGGAATCCAAAGAGGACCACACCAAGACACATCATAATTAAAATGCCAAGGGCAAAAGACTAAGAGAGAATCTTAGCAGCAGGAGAAAAAAAGTCAGTTACCTAAAAGGGAGTACCCATATGAATGTCAGCTGATTTCTCAACAGAAACTTTGCAGGCCAGAAGGGAGTGGCAAGAAATATTCAAAGTGATGAATGCCAAGAACCTACAACCAAGATTACTTTATCCAGTAAAGCTATCATTCAGAATTGAAGGTCAGATAAAGAGCTTCACAGATAAGAAAAAGCTAAAGGAGCTCATCACCACCAAACCAGTATTATATGAAATGCTGAAAGGTATCCTTTAAGAAGAGGAAGAAGAAGAAAAAGGTAAAGATACAAATTATGAACAACAAATAAACATCTATCAACAAGTGAATCTGACAATCAAGTGAATAATCTGATGAACAGAATGAACTGGTGATTATAATAGAACCAGGGGCATAGAAAGGGAGTGGACTGACAATTCTTGGCGTGAAAGGGGTGTGGGAGTGCAGGAAGAGACTGGACAAAAATCGTACACCTATGGATGAGGACAGTGGGAGGGGTAAGGGCAGAGGGTGGGGTGGGAACTGGGTGGAGGGGAGCTATGGGGGGAAAAAAGAGGAACAACTGTAATAATCTGAACAATAAAGATTTAATTTAAAAAATACTAAAGAGATTATAATGAAAAGCAAAAAATAATAAATAAATAAAATGATGATGTAGGATTATAATTGTTTATATGAAAATATATTCAGTGAGGGGAAAACAGGTCATAAAGTGGCAGGTTCCCATCCCATTTCATAAAGTACATACATACATACATACATACGTACATACACGCTGTATGGATCTGAACTTTCGAATGATGTGTGTCAATGTGTAAGTGACAGCGCTTTCCTTCAGGTGAAGAAAATATGAGTGAACTATTTTAATTTCTATATTTTTTATTATCTGGGTTGGTTTGTTTATAACGCATGCATTTTACCTTCATAGTTAGAACTAATAGTTATGCTATTCTCATTTTGGAAAATCTCTTTACTTCTGAAGGGTAGAGTTAAAGGGTTTTGGTGTTGAAGGGACAGCAGACTCCCTTCACTACCAACTCCCTTCACTACCCTCCTCCTACCTCCAGAGCTGGAATCCCTTATGGAAGTTTCTGACAGTCACTCAGACTTAATTCAGGAGGAACTACTTACTTTCCAAGTGTAACAAGATAATTCTGATAAAGCAGAATTCTACTGATGACAGGAGTAGAGAGAAATATAAACTACTTTGGGGACTCTGGGGTATGGTGAGCTCCCAAGAGTGTGGTGTGTGCCATGCTCAGGTGTCCTGTATGAGACAAGGAGAATAATTTGTGTTCTTCCTGAAAGGGGTGGCGGAGAGGTTTGCAGAGAGAGAGAGATAAGAAGAGAGTGCATTTAGCAAGAGGGAGAGAGACTGAGGCCACTGCAGCCACCGCTGAGAGGGCTGGCAGGAGCCTTTCTGTCTAGCACACTATGCCGTTCTTTCTTGTTTTCCTGTGATGTTAACAACTCCTGCTTTACTTGGCTCCACTCTAATTGTGTGTGTGTGTGTGAAAATCAGAGTTGGGGTGAGCGTACTAACTGACCAACATGCTGCAAAACAGACACAGCACAGCTGCAAGCAGGCACCTGGGGTCAGCATGAACCACAGGGAAGGATTTGCCAAACTCCTGCAGGCGGCTCAGGACCTTCACCTGAGGGATAAGGGTAAGTCCACTTTACTTGGAATTCCACAGGCAGAGGCCCCAGGTGACATCAGGTCTCACAGGCGCAGATCCTCCCGTTGATTCACAGCTCTCTTTCTGCCTCATGGCAACTCAAAATCTGCTCCTGTGGCCCTCCATTCCTTTGGCCCTACTCTGTAGCAAACCAGAGCCAGTTTAATCCCTGTTCTGAATGCAAGGAAAAGGAAAGATGATACCCTTGAAATAGTAAACCAAAGTAATTTTCATTCCCTGTAAGTGGTGTTATCCTATGACCCCTCACTCATTGAATCAGTGGGGCTCACTACTTCATGGGAAGGCTGAATTCCTAACTAGAACAAAGTCATCGCTCGGCTTAGATTGTCTAAGGAAATCTCTTCATTTCACAGCAAGATAATTCCAGGCTTTGGTTAAAAGGAAAAAGGGTTTTGCTTAAATTCTAAAAGTTTTCTTTTTCAACATTTGAAGAGCAAAGCTCTGGGGTCTGAGCACAGAGCTTTTCAAGAACGCTAAGGTCTCCACGCTGGCAGGCAGGCGTACGCCTGGGAGTACACAAACACTTCCTACCAGGTGCAGGGTCACTGGGAATTTTAAGGGAACAAACTTCCATGTGTATTCTTTCCTAATACTACTCTGCCTTTAGAATTTGCAGATTAACCTGCCTTTTCAAAGTGTTCCTCCTCCTTTACAAGGGGAAAGCATTGCCTTAGGCTACAAAGACTGTGGGTCAGCAAATGACTGGACAGGTGGTTCTTCGGGAGGAGTGCCAGGTGAGCTCATAGGAAGACGCTGAGGTCGGGGCCCTTATTTCATTCAGGCTGCAGAGTCATGTGCAGCTCATTGCCTCATCTATTTATCGTTGTTTCTATGTATTAGAATTCAGAAGTGATATGGTTGCCATGAGAACTTATATTGAAATATTGACTTAAATTGAGAAATAAAATCAAGACTTATCCTGACAGAAAGTACAGCTGATTTGGCTGATTGGTTAGACAATAAAAACTGACTTTGCCAGTTAGGTTCTGTGTGAATGTTTTCCATACATGGAATGAGCAAAATCTGATGTTCTGAGGTTTTAACAAAAATATACTTAGAGCATATATTCAATACAAAATATACCAGAGATCACATCGTTTGCAACTATTAAACTTATGATAAAAAAAATTCTAGATGTCAACAAAGGTGTTCAAGCTTTTCAGAATCATTTAGAGAACATAAAAGGAAAAAGTTTGCTAAAAACGAGTATAGAGAGACAGGATAGGATGGACAGGTTTTTGATTGGACATGAGGGTGAAGGAAGCGGGGGAGGAGAGGTGAAGAACCAGTGATCAGATATGAACACGGGCGCTCTCCTCCCTACACCCTTGGGCAAACTTAAAAATCCAAGAGCCATTGGGGAGCAGGGAGTACTAGGAATGAATAAAAACTTTGGAGAATCCAGCACACAAGGACTTGTTTCTTGCCCTCCAGGAAATAGCAGCTCAGTAAAACTTCAAGCATCTTGGTCCCAAAACACCATGGAGTAACAACAGACATGGAAATGGTGGCAGAGAAAGCACTGAGAGACACAAGCTTAGTCACATGGTATGAAAGAAATTTCCAAATCCCACATGACCTAGTGAGGGATGGACAAGGTGACTGGGGATTAGGAATGGCCTGATCTTTAGGAGAACATGGCTGAACTTACTGGGTACAGTCCTATTCCCCTCCCCATCTCCTGCCTCTGCCCTGATGTCATTCAGGGAGAAGAAAGGAATCTGGACACTGGAAGAAACCCTGAAGGAGGCAGTTTTAAATCAGCCTTAGGACTCCTACCCTGCATGTGTGAGTCATCAAACAACTGAGACACGCAACAGTTTTCTCATCAGAATGATATATAGTCATTGAATTTTAGAGCTTGAAGGAACCTCAAAGATTGGCCCTCTGCTCTCATTTGACAACTATGGAAACGGAAGCCCGGGGCAATAGAGTGAGTGGCTGATGTTTGGGAGCTAGCATTGGGAGTAGTACTCCCACCGGCTCACCCTAAGACTGGATCTTTGCAGTGCTTTATGGTACCAGCCTTCCAATGCTTTTCAGAACGTGAATTCTACCTGCTCAGTGTGGATGCTCTTCACCTTTAGGGGGACAGAGTTTCTAGGAACACCTGACAGTTTACACTGGTTAACTGTACATGAATAGAATAACAGTGACACAAACTTCAGAAATATTGGTATTAGGACCATGAAAATGCTTTATAGCACAGCTGCCCAATAGCATTTTACAAATGCAATTTTAGAAAAATGTTATCTATTGGTCCTGTCCAATATTGTGGTGACTGGTGATTGAGGCTATTGACCACTAGAAATGTAGTTAGTATGACTAAGGAATTGAATTTTTTAATTTAATTTTAATTAATTTTAATTTATCCTATCTAATAAAGACAGAATATGCAAATTGACCATCACTTCACGACAAAGATGGCGGCACCCACAGCCAATAAGGAGGGAATATGCAAATTGATGCCACAAAGATGGCGGCGGCTGGGCCGGGCCTCTGGGCAGTGAGCACGTGCAGGTGCAGAGCAGCTGGGGCGGGGCAGGACGCTTGCTATGAGGGGAGGAGCGGGGGGTGGAGAGAGCTACAGGAGGGCGGCAGGGCCACAGCGTAGGCGGAAGGCGGCTCTGGCCTGGAGCGAAAGTGGAAGGAGGTGGCCAGAGCGAAGGCCCAGTTCCTGGGTGCCAGAGGGAGGCCGGTGCCAGCAGCCAGGGGAAGGAAGGCCTATTCTTGCATGAATCTTCATGCATCGGGCCTCTAGTATATAAATAATCACATGTGGCTAATTGATGCTGTACTTATTAGAATATATATATATTCCATATATATATATATATATAATTCATATATATATATGGAAGGTTCCTCTTCTTTTTTGTCACAATTATCAGGAATTTGTTTGAAACTCATCATTTTTGGCCTACACACCAATGTTTTTCTCATATATTTTACCTAATTCTTGAGGAGAAGACAGTTTGTTTGATTTTAATATTATCCTGAAACAGTGGTCATTCTCTGGAAGAACAAACATGTTCCTTTGAAGGCCAAAGGTTGAGACTTAATCTTAGTCTCTGAACCAAGACTTATTGGTATTGTTTATTTAGTTAAATTTTTATTTACTTTTACTGTGCCTATGATTTTAAATTCAGGTTAGTAGTTGATTATCAGGTTTAATACCTTTAACTTCTAAATGATACTGGGTCTATAATACTACTGTATTCATTATCTATTGCTGTGTGACAAATTATGCCAAAACCTAGTGACTTAAAACATCTAAATTTTAACTACCACAAAGTTTCTTGGGTTGGGAATCAGGGCACAGCTTAGCTGAGTCTCCTGGCTCAGTCTCTCATAAGGCTGCTATCAAGGTACCAGCCAAGACTGCAGTCAACTCAAGGCTCGACCCAGAGAGGACCTGCTTCCAGCTCCCTCCTACGGCTGTTGGCTGACTGTTGATAGAGGTACTAGTCCAGCCGTGGGCAAACTACGACCCGCGGGCCGGATTCGGCCCATTTGAAATGAATAAAACTAAAAAAAAAAAGACCGTACCCTTTTATGTAATGATTTTTACTTTGAATTTATATTAGTTCACACAAACACTCCATCCATGCTTTTGTTCCGGCCCTCCGGTCCAGTTTAAGAACCCATTGTGGCCCTCGAGTCAAAAAGTTTGCCCACCCCTACTAGTCCCTTACCACAGAGGCCTCTTTACAATGCTATTCTCAACAGCCGCTGGCTGGTGGCTGCCCTCAGATCCTTGCCACATTGACTTCTGCGTGGAACAGCTCACAACATGACATCTCGCTTTACAGAGGGAAAGCAAGAAAATCCAGAGAGATAGTGTGAGCCAAGAGCACAGTCTTTTGTAATCTAATCTCAGAAATTGACATCCCACCACTTTTGCTGTATTTATTTATTAGAAGCACTTCCTTAGGTGCAGCGTGCACTCAATGTGAGAGGACTAGACAAGGGGATGCATTCCAGAAGGCAGGGACCATTGAGAATGAACTGAGAAACTGCTCTCCACAATTACTTTAAAGAAGTCTCCTTTTCTATCTGGCCTGTCCACCCTGAATCTGAGAGTCAGTGCTACCGAGAGTCAGAGTGTGGGTGAGTCCAATCTCACCCAACTGGTTAGCAGGAGAAGTAGAACTAGAATCCAAGTCTCCTAAGTTTCTGATCAGTTCTTTGTTTTCTGTTGTATGTGATGCTTGGTTAGGTCACCAGCCCAGGCACATGGAGCCCCTCAGGACAAACAAAAGCATTTTACCGTCAAAAAAATAGGTGTTAAGGTTTTTTAGTAGAAGAGTGCTATGACAGAAGTGATTTTAAAGAAAGATTAGTGTGAGGACTATAAATGGATCAGAGAGAGAAAGACAGGAAATTATATTAATTCCTATTTGTTTATAATTAGCATATTTATGATCTAGAGTTTTGTATTTTGTTATTATAAAGAAATCCCATGTGTTTTCTTAAGTCCTAATAAAATCATCTTTCACAGAATTATTTGGGCCAAAAATATATCAAGTAAAATACTACATTGGAAAGTCTATAACCAAATATTATAACAATATTTTCACAGATATGTTGAAATAATTTTTAGTGAATTTTAGAGATGGTGTTTTCTACTAACATAGGAAGCTCCTGGGAGATTCAGGACTTGAAAACCCTGAGAAGATACTATTGTCTGTAAAATGTTTTAAAGTACTGCCCTCCAACTCCAGTCATGACAACACACAAACCTGCATATAAATGATAGGATGATGTGGCAAAGTCTTCTAGTTATCTATCAATATTCCTCCTCATCTTTTTCTTTCAGTAGTAAATTTTCTGAAATTTAGCTGGGCACATTGTCCATTTAAGACTACATTTCCCAGCCTTCCTTGTAGTTAGGTGCAACTATTAAGACTAAGTCTGGCCAATGGGGTATGAGTGGAAGTGATGTAAGTCATTCCTAGTTGTGTCCTTAATGGGAAAGGTATGTGCTCCCCTTACTCCTTCTCCCCTTCTGACTTGGTTGGAATGCACATGTGATGACAGGAGCTGGGAGCAGTCAGAGATGAAAGCTCCCATAACAGCCTTGGAACATCTACCTCCAGAAATTTCCACGATTGTTATAAACTTCTTTCTCATGTAAGCCACTGAGTTCTGGAGTCTCTGCCTTAGAGCAGTTTATACTATAACTTAACTACTGCAATTACAGATCCATCTTTCCTTTATCTTGGTTCTCTACCCAAAGAAATAATATATAGGTACCTAGGCTAATGTGTTAAGGAAAAGGGATGCATTGGGCCATGTTAAATTCTTGCTTTCCCACGAAGTTACCAGGATCATAGTGTCAGTAGCAAACTCCTATTTTTTTTAATATTTGGTTTTACTCCCCCTCCTTATTTGCCAATAATTAAAGGAGCCATAGTATCATAAGCTCAGACTTGTTAATGAGCCAAGGATAATTTTCAGTTTCCCTCCCTCAAGTTTGATCAGGGTCAGAAACTAGAGATCTATTTAGTTTGGGGCTGATAAATGCTTAACCACTGATTCTCTAGGGAAACACAAGTCCCTATTTCCATGGTATAAATACTCCAATTATGTCTGATTTCAAGCTAGCAATATGAAGTCACTGAACATAAGGCCAGGAAGATATGTTCACAATTGACCTTTCAAGCTAATACTATTTGGTTCCAGAACACTGGGACCTATCCATCAGTCACATCAACCTGGGACTGTTTCTGATTCCCTGTCTTGGCGACGCTGTGGAGAAGGGTGCTAAATGTACAGTGATGTGCAGCAGGAACAGAAAAGACAACGGTGGGGATGGCTCTGGTGATCTTCGAACTATAGCTGGGGCCTTACTTTCACCAGATCTGATGCTCCTGCCGTATTATTTCATCCTTTTGGTTCAAGTCCATGGTTGGTAAACTTGACTGCACACTGGAAACACTGGAGAGTTTTAAAATTTAGCGATGTCTGAGTTCTAACCTCAGAGATTCTGACTGGATTGATCTGGACTGGGAATATTAAAAGTAGATAATTTTAATGTGCATCCAAGGTTTAAAAACACTGGTTTAAAGTAATAAATCTCTTATTAATGTGACAGAGGGTTGGTATTATTATTTTTGTTTGTTTCGGCACAAAGAGGAAAAGTTAACCGACATGGCTTGGCGAGAAGGGAAGAAGTCAGTGGGAAGGTCAGGCCATTTCCTTAGTGAGAGGAAAGGCAGAAGGGATCAGCCCTGTGGGCTGCCTTCTCTGTGGGTCCTGAAAAGAACCTGAAATATTACTTTTTGAACCTGGAAACAACACTAGTGATTCTACTTTTTTAACTAGGAATGTTAAGTAAGATAGGAAATGCTGACAACCTAGGAGACTGTGATAGATCATATAACCATCTCTGCTATGTTTTGGGTCTATATAAACTAGGAAATCTGGTTCAAGTCTTTCTATCCATATTAGATTTGCATCTATTCCTAAAAGCAGGTACTGCCTTAACTGCTATTCAAAAATCAACAGACATCTTGGTCATGTAGTTTTTGACCATTATGTTAACCTCTGAAGGAAGTTGTAATTAGAATTTTACAGAATAAAAGTGCTAGTTTACTAATGGATCAATTCCATGCAGTATTATTTCATCTATACAGGTGATATAAACAAGATTATACAGATCTGTTGAGCCCAGCTATATGGTCAATAGACAGGCAGCATGAGATGGAGCTTGAACATAGGAACAGGAAGCTTGGGTGGTAAGCTTGACACTGTGCAAGTCTGATGCAATTTCCTGATTTATAAAAGTGAGGGCATAGGACAGGGTGACTTTGGCCCCTTCAACTTAAATATTTGATAAGGTATCTTGAGACTGAAACCATCAGTGGTGTCAATGAACCGAATGGGTTCTTTCTCATAGGTTTGTCAGACATTGACAACTCTGAGAATGAGTGCATATTTTTCTAGGTTACTAAAAGGGGTGAAATAGCAATGCTCCATCCCATGTACACCCCTGGCCACAATCTGTTTCATTTAGACGAATGTTTCCTTCATTTCCCATTAGGTATATTTCCCGCCGCCCCCCCCCCCCAATTTTTATTTATTGATTGATTTAGGAGAGAGACATACAGACAGACAGACAGAAGAGAATGCATCGATTTGTTGTTTCACCTATTTATAGATTCATTGGTAGCTTCTTGTATGTGCCTTGATCTGAGAGCAAACCAGCAACCCTGGGGTATTGGAATGACACTCTAACCAACTGAGCTCCTGGTCAGGGCCTCCCATTAGGCACTTCTAAAATTAAATAAATTTGAAGGCTCTATATCTTACCATTTCCACCAGGAAAATTTAGTCCATTGTCAAAGTGGTAATGGCTCTGAAGGTCATTCAATGAAAACATTTAGCTATTGAGTCTTTGACAAGCAGCTTCAATTTAGGTTACATCTTTGTAATGATCAAACAACTATCAGTTGATTCACTTAAACAACTAAACTTTGTAAAGGGAGAAAAAAACTGATGATTTAATATTATTTTGACTAAAACAGAAAATGCTTTTAGATTCTTTTGCTTTTAAGCCAGTCCCATTAGATACAGTCTAACAGATAACAGAAATCGTGACCTTCCTTATCTTCCTCCAACTTAGGTCTGGATGGCTGCGGTTTTCTCGTTAGGCTGTGTAACACCCCAGCATGATCTGAAAAGTAATTAACTACTTTAGAAGTTAATCCAGCATATACTTTGAAGCAGAAGCAATTCCATCCCTAATAGGTGCTTGGCAGATTGATTCCTCCTTCTGGCTCTTGAAACTCTATGCAGTAATTGTCCCAGAATTTAAAAATCTCTGGGGAAATCCTTGTTCCACATTTAGGATACAAACAGCTAATGACTTTGACACGTTGCAGTGTGTGTGTGTGTGTGTGTGTGTGTGTGTGTGTGTGTGTGTGTGTGTTGCAGAGGAGGGTGAGAGAAGTGCCTTGAGAATCACTGTATGGAAAAGAAAGCTGTCTTCTTGTTGTAAAGATCTGAAAAAAGAAAACAAAAAAACATCTTACTTGACCGGATTGTGAAACTGCATTTGCAAACTAGTAAATTGATGATGTGTGTGGATGTATGTCTGTAGAGAGAGGCGTTTACAAGGAAAAGCTTCTCAGTGTGGGTGCTCTTGCACTTAGGAGCTCTGTAACAGATTTGCCTACTTTTGTGTTGGTTTTGGTGGTGCTGTAGTTTGTAAAACAGTGTTGTGAGCCCCTGGTATGTGTTGAGATACAGCACTTCTGAGCAACAACCTAGCTTGATCAAAAAAGATTTTGACTAAATATTATTTTGACTAAAACAGAAAATGCTTTTAGACTCTTTCGATTAAAAAAAATTTTACTTTCACACTATTCACATATTCCTTCATTTTATGCCTATTATTACCTTGATTTGCTCATTAAACTATGTTCTGCTCACCACCCTTCCTACACTTGCTCGTTCCCTGAGATTGAGAGGGTGGGTCAGGCCCTCTTCCAATCTTTTTCTTCTCCTCCAACTTTATGGTCACATGCAGCACTTGACACACAAAGAAGCCCTCACCGAATAGTCTGTGGATCGACTATCACACTGGTCATGTTTAGTTAATATTAGTTATTTATATTCTGTCCCCCTTCAAAACCAGGGATAGTTCAACAGGGGTTTTCAGCTATCATCAGTTATCCATCAATCTACACAAATCCTTGAATTGTCAAGCAGCTTTCAGTATCTTAATGGTTTTAAATAACTAAAAGTAATTAAACTAATAAATAATTCCTAAACCAGAGATCAGTCAAAAAAAAGCAATCAGTGAAAAAGAATTATTATTTACTTGTGGTAAGAAGAAAACAAAACTTATGCATTGCTCTCCAGTTGGTTGCAGTTTGGTTGGAGAAAAACTAAAGGGCATGAGACAACATGCATAGCATGAGGCATTTGGTTACTAAATCCTAGTGCTCTGTAAGTTGGGGTTTGGGCTTATGATCCTTGGGATTGGTTAATGACTGAAGGCTTCAGAGACCAGGTAAATTGAGTCTGGTGTTAAAGGAGAACAGGTGTGGAAAGGCAGAGGGCGAAGGGCAGGCTTTCCCAGTGAGGTGACAACAGGAACAAATGCACAGAGATAATAACCGGTGTGGTCAATGAGGTAGCCAACCTGTCTACAGCAAGGGGTTGAAAACCAAGGGAATTATGTAAACTTGATAGGAAGAGGTCCAATTATGGTGGGCCTCTGAAGCTGCATTGAAAGGCTTATAGTTAATATATTTGAAAATAAGCCACTGAAGGATTTTGACCCAGGGAGTGATATTATAAAATGGTGTTTTCATTCTATTTCTAGTAGTTATATATAGGATGAAGTAAGACCAGAAACAAGGCAGCTGAACTGGCTTAGCAGTAAGGCAAAACAGGGAATTCTGGCTATGGTGCGGGCTGTGGGGACAGAAACAAGGAATATTTCAAAATAAAATTCAACCAGTCTTTGTGTCTGGCTAGCTGTGAGATAAGGCTGGATGGAGTGAGTCAATGGTAAATTTGAAGGTTGGTGAATGTGTGTGTGGGGGTGGGGGCAGGGGGGCAGTGATGAGGAACGGAGGGCGAAGAGGAGGAAATCAATGACAGGGCCAGGGAAGTTGGAAGAGGAACTCTCTTTGAACATGTGGAACTTGACATGGCAGTGAGCAATGTAAGAAGGTAACACTGCAGGAGGCTGATTTGAGGAAGCAATGAAACCTTATTTCAAAGCCTGAGTCTAAGTCATTTAACTCCACTAACAAGAATAGTACCTGACTCACATGGCTGTGGAGCTGATTAACTGTGGTAAGAATGTGAACGTGTTTCGTAAAGTGCTATCCACATGTAAGCCTTCGGCATTTTACTATGTGTGCATCTCCTTCCCAGCTGCATCTGATGCTGATGAGGATGTAAAACTTCTCATAAATTTCCCTCTGGTATGTGCTGAGATACATCACTTTTGGTGGCAGGGAGACGGGTTGAAAGGCCTTAGCAGTGAAACAGATAGGAGACGATGATGAGAATCTGGCCCAGGGTAGTGACAGCACAAGTAGAACTAAGTAGACTTACATGCTGCTTAGGACAAAGAAATGATAGGATTTATTAGTTGCTCGGGTGTGGGAAATGATTAAGAGGGAGGATTCTAGGATGACATCCAGGTTCCTGGTATGGGAAACTGGTAGATTGAGGTTTAAATCATTGAGATCGAAAAGGTGAGGAGAGGAGCAAATTTGACCAGGGAGGAATATCATGACTTTTGTGTGCCCATTGTGGCAGGCAGAATAATGGCCCCCTAGACATGTTCATATGCTAATTCCCAGAACCTGTGAATATGTTACCTTCCATTTGAGATGAAATGATGCTGGACTGTCTAGGTGGGCCCAATGTAATCATAAATGCCCTTATAAATGTAAAAGGGAGCAGGACATTAAGAATCAGAGTGGTGTGGTGTGGTGTGGTGTGATGTGATGTAAAAAAGATGGGCCATTGCTGGCTTTCAAGATGGAAGGAGGCTATGAGCCAAGGGATGAGCAGCCTCTACAACCTGGAAAAGGCAAGAAATGATTCTACCTTCGAGCTTCTAGAAAGAACACAGACCTGCTGACACCTTGAGGTTAGACCAATAAAAACTGTGTTAGATTCCTGACCTCCAGAAATATAATAATACATTTCTGTTGTTTTAAGTCACTAAGTTTGTGGAAATTTTTTCTGCAGCAATGGAAAACTAATATAGACACATTAGAATTTAAGGTACACAGAAGTCATCTAAGTAGAGACGGACAGACCTACATAGAGGTCTGGGATGGAAAATAGATTTGAGAGTCATTAGTACATGCTAATCTAAATTGTATTCTAACATCTCTAAAACCAGGATGTGTCTTAACAGTTGATAATATCTTGTAATTGTCATTGGCAGACAACAGATATATTGCCTGTGTATGTCCAGGTCAGGTACCACACTACACAAACGTGACCCTTGGATATTTCAGTCAACAAAACACAAGGACTATCTGAGAAAGGCATGTGAGTCCTGTTCGTTGACTGAAGATTTTCTGTTAGCACATTTGGTAAGATCAAGAAAGGGACAAAGGGATTTTCAGAATGAATGTCAGTAACTTCAAAGAAAACCTTAGAGAAGTTAGTAAAGAACTCTTGTAAGTAATGCTGAATTACCCATATTCTTGATGGAATAAGAGACAGCACAGTGCTGTAAAAATAAAGATATAAATGAAATTTGAGTAAAAAAGTAGCTCTGAAGAGTTGTTTCTGAAAAATCCTAAGTAACACATTAACCAATATATTGTGCTTATATTTCCTTTTTATACATGCATAAAAATCTAAAAGAGCTTTTTCAAAAGTTATGAAATAAAAATTATAAAATAAAAGAAAGGCCAGAACCGGTTTGGCTCAGTGGATAGAGCGTCAGCCTGCGGCCTGAAGGGTCCCAGCTTCGATTCCGGTCAAGGGCATGTACCTGGGTTGCGGGCACATCCCCAGTGGGAGATGTGCAGGAGGCAGTGATCAATGTTTCTCTCTCATCGATGTTTCTAACTCTCTATCTCTCTCCCTTTCTCTCTGTAAAAAATCAATAAAATATATTTTTTTTAAAAAGAAAGTATTATGAGAACCTAATTAATACCATGTTTTACCTCTGCCATTCATAAAATAATGGTAAATCTTATAATTGAATGATGTCTTGAACTTGACAGTCTTCATAGTCATTAGACAGGTAAGATGATTCAAAGAAAGAATACAGAATAAAAAGAGCAAAAATCCAGGGGAAAATTCTCAGAAATGATAGTAGCAAGTAATTTAACAATATATTTCTAGAGCCATAATAATATTTATATTCCTTAATCCCATTTTGGGTGATTCATCCCAAGAAAGTCATCCAAAAGAAAAAAATTATATTACGTAATAGGAGTTTACTTCCATGAAAAAGTGAGATGGGCACGGATGACAGTCTCAGAAGCTGGGCGATGACCCTGAGTCCAGCCCCCTGATACTGGCAAGTACACTACGACTCATGCTGAATGAAAAACACAGTTGATCATTATTAAGAATATACTAGTAGCTTCAGTAAGTCAATGGCATTTATGTCCTGGTAATATTTTTTCCATCTCCAGAAGAGCATACAGAGCATCCTGACCTCTCTGTATAATCTCACATTTATATTTACCAAGAGAGAGATGGTAATTGGATCAGTTTGACCCCATCCAATATGGTACCCAGCTATTGGGCAGAGTCGCCTGCAGAGCCACTGCATGGGCCTCTCTGATATCTAGCCTAAATATATCTGCCTTTTGGCCCAGGCTCAGATGCTCCGGCGCATTAGTATCTATCTATAGGGATGGCAAAGTCACATGGGATAGAGTGTGACAACTTTATGAAGAAAGAATTGCTGTGACTACTTTCCTCAGAGGCAGGCTATAGCCATGGCACCAGGAATTTCATTCACAATCCAGAACTACACATTTTGGGAAGAGGGTAAAGGGTGTACTTTTTATTACACACACACACACACACACACACACACACACACACATCTAAATATCTAAAAATAGTGAAATGGCCATTCCATTATTTTAGTGCATTCACTTAATGTAATTAGATGATAATTAGGAACAACAAGAATAACAAGTAGCAATATGGAAAGGGGGGGCTATAATGTTGAACATAACTACCAGTGAAATTTCACAAAAATATATGTTTATATGGAAAATGATCACAGTTGTTAGAAAATTGGATTATGAGTGACAATTTTCTCTATAATTTGAAATTTGTGAAGCATTATTATTTTATTATCATAATAGAAGTAGGAGGAAAACATAACTTGAACAATTATAGTTTATGAAATAAAGCCATCAATCCAACGTCATAAAAATAGACAATCTTTAGTTGCAAACTACTAAACTTTAAAATAATTTATAGGAACTATTATAAGACAAGTGACCAATAAAGGTCTTATCTAAGTCAATGATGCTTTAAAACGAACTCATAAAGACCTAAAGCAGAATCCATTTTCCTTCATCTTTCTTTCATTAGAAGTAAATTTGTACTTTACTATGGTAAAATATTTGTACAATACTATGGTTCTTACAAAAAAAATAGATTTTCATATAACTTTAATAACTTCTTGACTTCTTCAAAGATCTTAAAGAATTTTCACATATAGTAAACTTCTCTATCCTATCAATGAATAGTAAATATCAGTCCTATTTTATGAAGGAGGAATTGGTAAAGACCTGACCAAGATAACCCACTCCCAAAAATTCAAGTGAAAAATTAGACTTTTTGGCTATTTAATAGTATCAAATACCCAGCACTCTGAACTCATCTAGTATTGCTGAATAATAGTTTCCTAGGTAACTGAAGTCTATCTCTTTAGATATCAAAGACCCCCACCCCTATATTTAGGATTATTCTCTTTTATCAATGCATTAACATTTTCTCTGCCTTCTTAAACAGGATATATTGAACATGTTAGCTTTTTAAAAAAAATTGAGGACTTTAGTAATTAAAATGAATATCAATAATCATATATTAACTTTCTTACAATAAGGACTTCTTAGAATATTTAAATTTATAATAATTATAATGGAAAAATGTCCCCAGATCTGAATGTATGTGTATATACACACATACATGCTTGTACATGTGTGCACACATGCACACACGCACACACACACATTCAGATTTCATCCTGGGAAGCCTGCCTACTTTCTTACTGCTCCTTCTTAATTTCTACTTCTAATTTGCCTTGGACATAGAAACTAGTAAGGAAGTTCGTTAAAAATCTGCATAAAATGAGAGTTTAAAACTTTTGAGTTAGGTACTTTTACATATGTAAAAGTTATATAACTTTGTTATATAACTATTTAGAGGCTCTTTTATGGAGATACTAGAGGCCCGGTGTATGGAATTTGTGCATTCAGAGGGGTCCCTCAGCCCAGCCTGTGCTCTCTCGAAGTCTGGGAGCCCTCGGGGGATGTCTGATTGATGGCTGAGGCCCACTCTCCTAAGCCGTCAGTCGGGCATCCCTAGCACTGCCACAGAGGTGGGAGAGGCTCCTGCCACCGCCGCTGCATTCGCCAGCCATGATTTCTGAAAAATTCCCCCATTTTATCTGCAAGTACCCACTCCTCCATCATGTGGTTATGATTGAAAATGCCATGGTTGGGCAATATGATCCCCTCCCCTCATAGAGCTGTAAATGTTTGGCACAGGAGTGACACATGACTGAAGACTGGTCACTCAATTCCTTCCCTGGACATTTGAAATTGGAAGGAAATGAAGGGGTGGAGGAGAAAGATCAGTTTCTCTCCAAGTCACCAAACCCATGAAGTGAAACCTCTTGGAGAGCTATTGAAGCTCATGTTTCCATCACATGAACTTGAAGGCAGGAAGGCAATGGAGAGGAAGGAGCAGACACAGAGATGAGAAATGGTGGGAGAGGCTTGACAGCTTCCAAGGCCCTGGGTCTACTGCCTTCCTGTGGCCCAGCTAACTCTTTTTCCTTGGGCTCCATGAGACACTCATGTATCCTAGGTAACAATGACTCTCAAAATACTTAACAATGGCATGGGGAGGGGGGGGAATCAGGACAGGGCCAGACAGCTGGTACACAGTCCTTGACGTCTGCTGCCATTCCAGGCATTACCCCTTTTGTCCTGAGAATTCCCCAGGGGATGAGCTGGGATGGTTGAGGCATTGGGAGGTCTCAGAGTAACAGGAACCAAAGTATTTTTTAATGTAAATAACCAGCATCACTCCATAGGTGCAACCAGCTGACTATAGGCCTCTGTATCCTTATAAGAAATGTTGCTTTTTCACTTCAGCTAGTTTGAATTGTAAGTCCTAAAAAAATGATTTGTGCGGTATCTTTGTTTGCCATCTAATTTGCTGATTGAATTTGATGGTAACTTCATAAAGCCTTCGGAGGGGGAACAAACTTTGAAGTGTGAATGAAAAGCAGGCTATGTAGTGAATCTGAGAAGCTGAGATGGAAAGGAATCTCACAGGGTGATCTGATTATAAATTCCTAACTGGGCAGGCCGTGGTGGACAGTCATGTCCCAGGCCTACAACTTCCTTAGTAAAAGGTTTAGCTTTGCCTTAAGCAAGCCCTGTCCATTGTTTTTTCTGCACCTGGGTTAACACAACTTTGAAATGCCAGACCCCCTGGAGGTGTAACCACCCTCAAGGGAGCACATACATGATCCTCTTGTCCATATACCATCCCATTTACAGCAAATGTTAAAGTATCCCATACCTATCAATGTAAAAGAAGTATGTCTCCAGTTTTGCTTTTTCTCGGCCTTCTTAATCTACTACCAATTAATTTCATGTAATTTTCTTTGTTGTTGTGAATCCTCACATAAGGATATTTTTCCATTGCTTTAAGATATCGTGAAAAGGAGGGAGGGTAAGAAAGAGAGAGAGAAATATCTATGTGAGAGAGACACATCAATTGGTTGCTTTCTGCATGTGCCCCAACCAGAGCCAGGGATCAAACCTGCAACCCAGGTACATGCCCTTGACAGGGAATCGAACCCATGACCCTTCAGTGCGCAGACTGAGGCTCTACTGACCAGCGCTCATGTAATGTTCGTGTTGTTCTCTCCTTTAATTCTAAGTGTATAAAAAACTGTAAACTGCCATTCTCTGGAGCATTTTTGAGATCTTGCTTCCAAGCATGTCTTCAGTTTGGCTCAAATAAATTTACAAAATTACCTATAGGTTTGGATATTCCTATGTCAACAGAAGTAATTTTGTCCAGTTCCCACACAAATTTACTTTTCATCCAAATAATTTTTCACAAGGTAGGAAAAAAAGTCCGTGCCTTTCCACTTAATAAAAGTTTTAGAAATAGTTTATATTACAATATATGCTTACTGAAAAAATTTATTTAATCTAGATGAAAAAGCAAAAAAACCCACTTAACCAATCATTAGTTTTAAAAAAAATCACTGTTAACATTTTTGTTTGTATTTTATGCATTTATATAATTTCTAGTTTTTGCAAGAATAGTTTTACATGGAGACTATCTTTTATTTCTTATGCTCCTTCTTTCTACAAAACCCAGATTTAAAAACAAACAAAACTCTAGTCCTGTATTTTGTTTCTTGGCTGTTTTCATTTCTTGGGCGTTAGGAACGGGGGAGGACAGATCCCCAGAGTTCTTTAAGGAACAAGGTTTATGTAGCTCCTTGCTCTTTGCTCACAGTGCAGATCTCAGGAGAACAAGGTTGACCTTATTGCCAGGCAGAATTATTCATGTCACCACTTTTACTTTGGAGGCTGCTTAGCAAGTCATGTCTGGCTATATGAGAAAGGATGAGTTTACACACTCAGCAGCAGGTGCACTGAAGTCAACGAAGTCCATTATTTAATCTCCAATATTAGCTCCTGAGTTGCAAAATGGGAGGAAGACAAATGAGTTATGGAACCTCATATATCACTTACCTTCCTTACTACTATCCATTGGGAAGTAAAGTTTTTTCAAGCAAGAAAGGCCATGTGCCTTTAATCATGTAGACTTATATCTAGAGTATTTTTAATTTAAATTGTTTATTGTTTAAAGTATTACAGAAGTCTCCCCTTTCCCCCATTGACCTCTCCCTGGCTGCTCCCACCCCCCAGCACATGCCCTCACCCTGCTACTGTCTGTGTCAATTGGTTAGGCTTATATGCATGCATGTAAGTCCTTTGGTTGATCTCTCCCCCTTCACCCCACCCTCCCCTGCCTTCCCTCTGAGGTTTGATGGTCTGATCGATGCTTCTCTGTCTCTGGCTCTATTTTTGTTCATCAGTTTATGTTGTTCATTATATTCCATGAATGAGTGAGATCATGTGGTATTTATCTTTCTCTGACTGGCTTATTTCGCTTAGCATAATGCTCTCCAGTTCCATCCATGCTGTTGCAAATGGCAAGAATTCCTTCTTTTTTACAGCAGCGTAGTATTCCATTGTGTAGGTGTACCAGTTTTTTAATCCACTCATCTGCTGATGGGCACTTAGGCTGTTTCCAAATCTTAGTTATTGTAAATTGTGCTGCTATGAACATAGGAGTGCATATATCCTTTCTGATTTGTGTTTCTGATTTCTTGGGATATATTCCTAGAAGTGGGATTACTGGGTCAAATGGGAGTTCCATTTTTAATTTTTAAGGTAATGCAAATTGTTGGTGTAAAGAAAATCTGCCAGGCGAACTGGAGTGGCTGGCCACTGCTGAGGACAAGTCATCCACAACGGGGCAGAAAAGGGGATACCTGAGAATTCAAGTGAAGAGGCCACAAAGGAATAATCAGGGACATGGGAAACAAAGAACAGAAGTTAAACTGCATGAAGCCAGGCAGATCTGTGCTCCTAGAAGCCCAACAAAAGGCAATAAGAAAACTATTGCCATGTTGAGCAGCAGAAATAAAAGTGAGAGCTGTTGAAGCTCATATTTCCATCACATGAACTTGGAGGCAGGAAGTTCAAAAATATGCAATAGTTCGCCTGAACTCCACGTTCCTCCTCCTCTGTCTGAACCAAGTGCTCAGTTCTGGGAACCTCATTTGAAGAGGAATATTGGCAAATTAGGCTTCATCTAACAGTAAACAAGCCAGAGGCCAAAGGGCACCTGAGGAGGTTTTGAGATAATAGGTGTAGTTCATTTGGAGAAAAGACTGAAAGAGAGGTCCTTACTCTATAAACTTGAAAGCATTTAAATGTCTATCAAAAGGAAAATATCTATAATAATAAAATAATATGCTAATTAGACCAGATGACCTTCCAGATGAAGCCGGGACTGCGAGGGCTGAGGCAGCCACCGCAGCTGCAAGGGCCGAGACAAGCCGCCAAGGCAAGCCGCCCCGGCTGCGAGGGTCGAGCCCCTTGCATGAATTTCATGCTTCGGGCCTCTAGTTTAAATATAATTATGGTGTGGTGTATTATGGAACAGCATATTAATTTTTGCACAAGTGAAAAGCCAGTCTTTGATTTGAGTCAGTCTTCTAACAATCAGAAGAGGATGCAGGAATAGTTTTTAAGTCATCAGAAACCAAAGAAAGAAAGAAAGAAAGAAAGAAAGAAAGAAAGAAAGAAAGAAAGAAAGAAAGAAAGAAAGAAAGGAAGGAAGGAAGGAAGGAAGGAAGGAAGGAAGGAAGGAAGGAAGGAAGGAAGGAAGGAAGGAAGGAAGGAAGGAAGGAAGGACACAAGATGTTCACGGAAAAATAAAGTAGTGATTGAATTTTTTCTTTTTTCCTGCTTGCCTTGTCTTCCCACCAGGATTGAAAACTCCTGAGGGCAAGGCCCATGTGCTCTCCTTTTGAGTCCCTCCATGGCACTTCCACAGTATCCTCCCAGAGGGAAGGCCCTACACTACCCAGCTTCATCTCATTCCACAGCTGCCCATGCACACCTGCTTCCCACACCTAGCTCACTCCATTTTTCACATCTGCCAGGATCTCTCCCACCCGAGCCTCTAACCATGCTGGTCCTTCTGCCTGAATGCTTTTCCATGGTCTTTTCATGGTTACCTTTTTTTCATCCTTCAGGTCTTAGCTTAAATGCTACCTCCTCAAAAAGGCCCTCCCTCACTACCCCATATTCATTAAGTAGGTTCCCATGGGAGTTTTTCATGTCATCCAATTTGTTTAATTCACAGGCTATATCAAAACGTCTTTCAAAAACATTCCATACATATTTATTCAGCCCCTATCTATGTACCAGGCATAAAATAAAATGTTTTAAGTGCTGGAGGTACAACAGTATACATAACAAATAGTAATTTACCTTACATTTGTTGTTTCTTGAGTATTCTGTATCCCCCCTACCATGACCTATCATTTAACCTTCCTCATCATGTAACTTCTTTGTAAGCAGAGACTGGCTGGCGGGGGGTGGGTGGGTGGGTGGGGAGCACATGATGTAGGGGTCATGAGCCATAACTTCAGAGCCAGAGAACCAGGATAGAATCCTGGTTGTACCACTTGACCAAATTATTTCATTGCTCTGATTCTGTTTCCTCATTCAGTATAAAATAGACATAACCATAGTACCTTCTTTTGGGGGCTGTTATGAGGATTAAATAAGTAGAATGATTTAATCACTTGAAAAATACTTGGTACATAGTAAGCCCTATAAAAATAAATATTAAAGAAATATTTTCTGACAGAAATAAACCCAACCTATATGGTCAATTAATATATGACAAAGGAGGCAAGAGCATTCAATGACATAAAGACAGTCTCTTCAATACAGTTTTGGGAAAATTGAATAGATACATGCAAGGAAGTGAAACTAGACCACCTTCTTACATCATATACAAGAATAAACTCAAAATGGATAAAAGTCTTAAATGTAAGACTCTAAATCATAAAACTCCTAAAAGAAAACATAGCCAGTAATATCTCTGCCACTTATCTTAGCAATATTTTTTCTGACATATCTCCTTAGACAAGGGAAACAAAAGAGAAAAATAAATAAGTGGGACTATGGAAAACTAAAACCTTTTTGCACAGCGAAGGAAATCATCAACAAAATGAAAAGACAACCTCCTGTATGAGAGAACATATTTACCAATAATACATCTGGTAAAGAGTTAATATCCAAAAGTTACAAAGAACTCATATAACTAGCAACCAAAAAGTTTAATTTAATCCACCCTACTGGTTTGGCTCAGTGGATAGAGCATCGGCCTGTGGACCCAAGGGTCCCAGGTTTGATTCCGGTCAAGGGCATGTACCTTGGTTGTGGGCACATCCCCAATAGGGAGTGTGCAGGAGGCAGCTGATCGATGTTTCTCTCTCATCGATGTTTCTAACTCTCTATCCCTCTCCCTTCCTCTCTGTAAAAAATCAATAAAATATATTTTTTAAAAAAGTTTAATTTAATCCAATTAAAAAGTGGGCAGAGGACCTGAATAGACACTTCTCCAAAGAGGACATACAGATGGCCAATAGATATAGAAAAAGATTCTGAATGTCACTAATCATCAGATAAATGCAAATTAAAACCACAATGAGCTATCACCTGCAGCTGTCAGAATGGCTACCATCAATAAATCAACAGACAAGCGTGGGCGAGGATGTGGAGGAAAGGGACCCTCGAGCACTGCTGGTGGGGATGCAGGCTGGGACAGCCACTGTGGACAACAGTGTGGAGGTTCATAAAAAAATTAAAAATGGAACTGCCTGTCACCCAGCAATTCCACTTCTGGGTATATATTTAAAGAAACTGAAACACTAATTTGAAAGAATATATGCACTCCTATGTTCATTGCAGTATTATCTATAATAGCCAAGTGCCCATCAATAGAAATGTAGATAAAAAAGCTGTGATACAGATATAAAATGGTATATTACTCAGCCACAAAAAAGAATGAAACCGTACCATTTGTGACAGCATGATGGGCCTAACAGGTATACTAAATGAGATGTCAGTCAGAGAAAGACAAATACCATATAATTCCACTTCTATGTGGAGCCTAAAGAACAAAACAAATGAAATCTATATCATACAAGGCCTGTGGTTGTCACGCCATAACAGCGGAACGAACAAACAACCAGTCACCAGGAAGTGCTGGAGCACCTCTCAGGCCCTCCTCCAGCCCCGCCCCTGGGCACCAGCAGCGTCTGGGGAGCGTGCGAGGCGCCACAGGGCTTCGGACACGGCCCTGATGGCAGGCTGGGCCTAGGGGACCCAACACGTGCATGATTTAATCATGCATTGGGCTTCTAGTAGAATTATAAAGACAGAGAACAGACTGATGGATGCCAGAGGAGAGGGGGGTTGGGGAGCTTGGCAAAAAAATAAAAAATAAAAATAAAGGGACTAAGAAGTACAATTGGTAGTTACAAAATAGTCATGAGGATGTAAAGTACAGCACAGGGAATACATATTGTAATAAATATGTATGGTGCCAGATGTCTACTTGAAATATTGGCGGGGTGGGGCACTTTGTAAAGTACTTGATTGTCTAACCTCCGTGCTGTACACCTAAAACTAACACAAAATAATGTTGAACAGCCCTGACCAGTTTGGCTCAGTGGATAGAGCGTCGGGCCGTGGACTGAAAAGTCCGGGTGCAATCCTGGTCAAGGGCATGTACCTTGGTTGCAGGCTCGATCCTCAGTAGGGGGTGTGCAGGAGGCAGTTGATGGATGTTTTTCTCTCTTCGATGTTTCTAACTCGCTATCCCCCTCCCTCTCTGTTAAAAGTCAATAAAAATATTTTTTTAAAAATAATAATGTTGAACATAAACTGTACTTGAAAAAGAAAATTTAAAAAAATAATAATTTTTTATTATTATTGGGCCAATAGAGTGCCTGACAGTTAGTATTAGTTAAATGAATTAATAAATTGTGGTGCCCATGGCTAAACTTATGTTTGTGATTGGGCTAAAACATAAAGACACAACAGGTCATCAAGAATAAAATGCCCCTTTTCATCTTTGAACTCTTTGCTGGAAAAAATTCTGTAGTCTTATAGATAAAAAGTGACATTCTTGGGCAATTCCCAGCCAGTGGCAGCATTCTCTTGGAATCTTCTAGAAATATTGTGGTTATTTTCTAGTGTAGGAGGTTCTGGGACTTTCCAGAAAGGAAGGGCTGTCAGCATCCAGCTTAGTCTACAATTTGGCTTCCATCGTCACAAGAAAGAAACCATCTTTCATGTCTCTAGGAGCTCGTAGAGGAATCCTCTGTTCTCATTATCTACTTCTCCCATCCTCTTCCCATTACATATACCCGCCATTTCTAATTTGACATTTGTCTCTACTACAAAAACCAACATAGAATGTGAAGAGGCGGACTACTGCATTCTGGATAGCATTCCCACGACTCCTTCTAGTCATCATTCGTCAGCACCCGGATAAACCAGCACAGCAGCACCTGCCCACTCCGTACGTGCATCCTCCCAGGAGAGACATAATAAAGGGGAAGGAGGGTGACTGAAAAACAAAGCAATTCGGAGCTGCTGGGGAGTATTTACCAAAATCTCACTAAGTTCTGGCATTTTTGGAAAAAAAAAATACTACAGGGAAGACCAAAAATATAGGAAAGCAAAATATTTTGTCACACATTTGCCTTGAAGAAGTCCACAGTCTACTTAGATCAAAATCTTCATATATCAAACTGGGAAAAACTTTATAAAGGAGTAAAATTTATGGTAAGCAGGTTAAAGATGTCCACATCCTAATTCCAGGACCTGTGAATATGTTAAGTTGCATGGCAAATGAAAATTAAAGTTGCAGGTATAATTGAAATTGCTAATCTGTTGACCTTAAAATAGTGGGACTATTCTAGATTTTTCTGGTTGTGTCCAATGTAATCACAAGTGTACTTAAAAATGGAAGAGGGAGGCAGCGTAGTGTTAGAGAAAAAGGTGTGATGGTAGATGCAGGGTAAGAGAGTTACTATGATATTACCTTTGAAAGCGAAGGAAAGGAGACATGAGCCAAGGAATGCAGGCAGCCTGTAGAAGCTAGAAAAAGTACGGAAACAAATTCTCCCCTAGAGCTTCCAGAAGGAACAAAGCCCCACCAACATCTTGATTTTAGTCCAATGAGACCCTGTTGGACTTCTAACCTACAGAACTGCAAGATAATAAATGTATGTTGCTTCAAGCCACTAAGTTTGAGGTAATTTATTATACCAGCCATAAAAAAATAACATGACGTGCAATAAAATCTAAATTAGTATGATCAGAAAATAAATTAGGAATGGGAGAGAGAGCAATGCTGACTAAAAGTTATTAGGAAAAATGACTTTGAGTGAGTGGGAGTTTACTAGTATATTGCTCTTTTCATAATTTATGGGATGAACATAGAAAGATAAAAACTGAGAAGGGATATTTATTAGATCTATAAAATCATAAAGGAAGCATGAATTTATTTACTAAATTCCAGATTACCACAACCAAGAATCACTTCCCTGAAACTTGAAAGGGGTGGCTTTAGGATGGATGGATAGATAGATAAAGAGAGAGGTAGATAGATAGATAAATGGAAAAAAGGAAGGGCAGAGGAAGGGAGGAAAATGGAAAGAAGAAAAAGAAAAGGATAGAGAAAAATACACAAATAGAGAAAATAAAGGAAGGAAGGAAGGAAGGAAGGAAGGAGGGAAGGAGGGAGGGCAGGAGGGAGGGAGGAAAGGAGGGAGGGAGGGAGGGAGGGAGGGAGGGAGGGAGGGAGGGAGGGAGGGAGGAAACTGCTGCCTGATGCAATAGGAGACCCTTGAATCCTTAGAGGAAGGAGAAACTGAAAATATAAAAAGCTTAAAATTTTTCAGATGCATTCAGGGATGCCAGATCCAAAATGAGGTCAAGGAAAACAAGATATTTGGGGTGAAAGTGGAGCCTTTGTCATACAGACAACTTGCTTTCCCCCAGACTGAATTACCACAGCCTGTCAGAGACAGACCAGCGACTTGGAGCTGACACAGTATGGCAATTCCCATACTTATCCTTGGTTTGGGGATTCTGGGAAAATAGCAGAGTTGGCTTAAGTGTTCCTCTCCCTTCCTACTGTAATGGGTCTGTTTTTCTGGTCTAAGAACAGCAAACAAGCAAGGTCCTCATGTGTTCTTTCAGGGATGGAATTGAAACTTGAAGTCGTGAGCAGCTCACAGCATCTTTCCTAACTGTGGGGCGTTAGTCACCAGTTATTCTCTTGCTGCTGTGATACATAGTAAGTCAGATACAAAATGACTCTCCTACAGGCATCCTCCCCCTCTCGGACTATATTCTATACTTCCTACTGGAGTACCTCCACTCTTCGGGGAGCTACACGACAGTGGTGGGTGAAGGGACACTTATGAAATCTGCCAACACTTGCTGATTCTTGCATTCTCCAGAACCAAGACCCGCATTTACATGGATGGTGTACATGGAATCAGTTTGGACCTGCTGCAGGAGGAAACTGAGCTGCCAGCCCCTGAGGCTGACACTGGGGCGCTGGGGAAAGAAGGCATTGGGGGTGCCACTACAACTGCTCTCAGAGTTACGGCGTGAGACCCAAAGACCAAAGCTGACCATGACTCACCCTTTAGCCTCCTCGGCTGACATGTCATCATCTGCTGAACGCAAGTTCACTGAGGTCTTTAAGCCAGTAAGTTTTGGAACTGGACGTGGTGGACATTTTCTGATCTGGAGTCTGACAAGACAAACAATAGAACTTAAGTTACCAACCTAATCCATTTGCTTTTTGTATAAATTGTCACAGTGAGTATAGAACCAGTTGTAACTCATTTCAAACCTAGGCGTGTACCTGTTATACTTCCTTTTAGAGGATCACGAACTTAGAAATATTTTAGGTTCCCAGGAGTCAAAAAGCAGATAAAAAATATAACCAACACACATGGTGCTGAAATAGAACCATCTGAGCATCACATGGCCATCATCTAAGGCAGGTGTGCCTTTCTTCACTAAAAGATTCACTGGGCATTTCTAAATTTGGGGGAGTGGAGGGCTTCTCTAACCAACATTATGAACTGTCACTCTGTCAGGATGTAGACTTTATCAGCACCAAAGAATTATCTTGGAGCTAATTCAGGAAGCATTTAAATGGACTATTTTTACCAATTGAAGGTCAAAAGGGCAATAGGAAACAAATGACCATAAAATGAATTTTCCGCTACTGGAATAAAAGAGTTCCCTAGAAATGAACATCTCTGCCCTTCTGCTCCTTTGATAGGGATTTCCAGTGATAAATCAAAGAACTTTGCTCTTTTATCCCTGCCATACCTCTTGCTCTTTCCAATGTTTATTTCTATTATCATCTACCAATATATGAGGCAATTTGGTGCAGAGGCCCATCCTAAAGCTTGGCTCAGTTCTATTAACCTTTATGCAGTAATTTATAGTTAAGATCTAAATGGCATTGGTGCATGTAAATAGTGTTTGTGGGCTCTGCCAGTGTGAGGAAAGTGCTGTGCTTAAGTGGCTCCAACACATTTGCTCAGAACATTATGGAAGGAACCACTGAGATCTCTGTAGGAAGTTATTTAGTAAAATTCTACATACGATTAAAATTGCTTTGTAACAGACATGTTGTGTTTAGTCTAGAATTTTTCAGGGAAATATGTGGACTCCAAGGCTGCATCTTTCATTAGTATCAGTCTCTGAACTGCTCATCTAAAAAAAAAAAAAAATCTGGAAGCCAGAAATCTCAGGGACTTTCAAATTCCCTTGTGATTTCTCATGAAGGATGAGTGGGTTTGAGAAATCTCTGTACTTCTCAGGAGTGAATGCAAATAAAGTAGAGACACCCTTGGCCAAGTGGATGCCATTGAACAAATTTCTCAAATTCCTCTAGGTCCTTCCTTTCACCTTCTCTCACCCAATAGCAATCTCTCTATCACTGACCATTCCCCAAACTGTCCATTCAGATTCATAAGAGGCTCGAAAGTATCCAAATGGCCCAGTCAATCCATTGCTCAAAGCTTCCCAGACACTTGAGTGGTTTCATATCTATTCCTATCCATCCACTCATTAATATTTTATTGATCGCCCATGTTTATGAGGCCCTCTTCTCAATTCTGGGATATACAACTATGAGCAAGATGACTATGGCTCTTTTCCTCATGGAGTTTAAAATCTCAGCTGGGAAAAGACACCTTAAAAGGTAATTCCACAAGTAATTATTTAATTGCAACTGGATAAATGCTCTAGAGGAAGAGCATGTTGCAGTGAAATAATTAACAAAGGCTCCTGGCTTAGTCTAGGCATGAAGGTGAGGGAAGGCAAGGAAAGCTTCTCTGAGGAAGCAGCATCTGTGCTGATTCGTGGAGGATGAGTAAGAATTCATCAGGCAAATGGTATGTGTGGGAGGATGGTGCGAGGAAGGGCCAGAGGCTGGGGGTTAGAGAATCCCAGTCAGATAAGCAAGAGAAGGCCCTGGGAACAGAGATGAGGACAAGTAGGTTAATGTGGCTGGAGCATGGCCAGCAGTGGGGAGGGGAGCAGAAGACCAGGCCAGATTCAACTCTGGGAAGGGTTTAGGAAGAAGTATTTGGGTCATTTTAGCTTGCCCCCAGAGCAGTCAAAATTCTGACCCCATAGCCTTCTTGGGGTTCCCAGGTTGGGGTTCATCAGACCTGCATCCCCAAGGCCACGCTAAATGACATTAGGCCAAAGCTACATGTAATGAAGAGTCAGTCAAAAGCAGAAACACCAAAGGTAGTGTGTGGACCTGGTTTGAATTCCAACTTTACTAAATCGACTATAAATAGATATTTGGAGGACACTGAGGAAATACAATGCTTTATGTAGAAATTATTGTTAATCTGTAAGTACAAAAATGCTATTGTGATTGAGAGAGACAATGTCCTCATTTTTTGAGTTTTTGGGGGTGAAATGTCAGAATGTCTATTATTTCAATTAACTCAGCAAAATTTTCAAGTTATTTATGGCACAATGTTAGTAATTGTTCTGCTAGGTGATGTGTATACGGGACTTAATTAAATTGTTCTCGTCACTTTTATTTTGTTTGGAAAGTAACCCTGAAATCCACCATCTCACCAAAGGCAAAGGGCATGCATTATAAACATGCATTTTCCTTTTAAATTTACTTTTTATATTTCTTGTTTATTGGTCTATGAAAATTCAGTTCATACTAATAAAGGTCCTAAAAGTGAGTGAGACTCTGTTCCATGCTTTTATGTTTCTGGACAGGCTGATGAATTTCAGAAGGTAGGTGGGGGTGGGAGAGATGGAGGGGTGATTAACCAGGGAACTTATATGCATATATGCATAGCCCATGGACACAGGCAATAGAGTAGTGAAGGCCTGGGAGGGGGGCGGATGCTGAGTGGAGGGGGTCAATGGGAAAAACAAACAAACAAACAAACAAAGAGAACATCTGTAATACTTTCAACAGTAAAGATAAATTCTAAAAAAATTGTTATAGTGAGTGAGAATTAGTGATATTTTTCAAACACCTAAATGAGCACCTACTATACACCTGAAATGGCCCACTTAACATGAGCAATTTGCTTGACCTAGAGATTTTTCTGTCCAGTGCAGAGCATTCAAAAGTTTATTTGGATCCAACCTTGGAGAACTAGTATTTGTATTGATTCTTCGTAACAGTAATTGTATCAATTTTATTTGGGCATTTTCATGCCTTAGGGAACTACTGCTCAGGAAAGGAAATTTGATTTATACTCTTTGGTGATCTTGATGTCAGCTAATTCTTTATTCCAAGATCAATGAACAATGTGCTCACAGTGGATGAGGCTTGGATGGGGTGGAACAGTAACCCAGCATGAAATGTCCATGAAGTGCCAAAGATGAGGTCACCGTCCCACAGCTGTATTCAGGGAGCCTGAAAGCCCCAGGGCCTACAAGTCACAGGAATGAAGTTGCCAGATAAAATACAGGATGCCCAATTCAACTTGAATTTCAGCTAAGTGAAGAAGAATTTTTAGTATAAGTATGCCCCATGCAATATTTAAAACATACTAAAAAAAAAAATCATTGTTTATCTGAAATTCAAATTTAGCTGGGCATTTTGTACTTTTCCTTCTTTATTTCTTTCTCTCTTTTTTCTTTTGTTTTCTAAATCTAGAAAATATACACAGGAATGAATGAATTTTGGGGAAAAGTCAAATCACAGGAATATCCTAAATGTTGAACCCATCAGTTGGGACATTGGGCTAAGAATTTGGATGAGACCTTTAGGCCAGGAAGAAATAACTGAGGATTTGGGATGAAAGAAGTGAAAACATTAGATTTTTATCTGTGAACAGTCTGTCAAGGAAAAACTTCCTTCCATCACTTCCTGCCTAAGCCACTGGCTTCTTAAGCATTGATCAGGACCTGCTGGTGTGAGGTCCTGAAGAGATAAACAAAGATGAATAACAAGATGACTCCAGAGCCTCTAAGAGTAACAGTATAGTGGCAGAGAACTAGATTCCAGAGTTGCATTCTGGAACCCTACCACTGGGTTCAAACTCCAGCTCTGACCCTTATTAGGTATGTCTATGTAACAACTACTAAAGCTTTCTGTGCCTACTGGGTGTAGGAAGTTGAGTTATTTTACAGGATTGTCAGGATCATTATATGAGTTACCAGACAAAAAGTTATTTGTCTAGTGCCTACCACCTATTAAGTATGTGTGTGTGTGTGTGTGTGTGTGTGTGTGTGTGTAATATTAGAGGCCCAATGCATGAAATTTGTGCACCAGGGATGGGTGGGCGGTGTCCCTCAGCCTGGCCGCACCCTCTCGCAATCTGGGACCCCTTGGGGAGTTGGGGAGGGTCCCTAGGCCTGGCTAGCGATCAAGGCCTATCGGGGCTTTCCTTTTCCCTGCTGCTGACGCTGGCCCCACCCTCGCCGCTGCCACTGCTTGCCATCTGTGCAGCGCTGCCCCCCTCTACCCCCACCACCAGTTGCCTTCCTTTGTGGGCAACAAGCATGGGGTACGATTGCTTGGCTGGCCTGGGTCTCCCTCTGTGGGGCGAGCGATCATGGGGCCCCAAGATCGATCACCCTGCAGAGGGAAGCCCTGCCCACCTGCTGCAGTGCTGCCAGCTGGGTGGCCTGGGCCTCCCTCTGCAGGGTGATCGATGACAGGGCAATCGTGGGGTGATGGTGGGCCCCCCCAACCAATCACATTGCACCCGCCTTGGCTGGCCTGGCGCCAGTGCATGTCATAGCATGGTCGTCTGGACAGTCGTTCCCCTGTTCTGTTGTTTGGTTGATTTGCATATTATGCTCTGTGTGTGTGTGTGTGTGTGTGTGTGTGTGTGTGTGTGTAAAGCAACTCACAAGATACAGACTAAAATGTTTTCTAAAAAGATATTTTGATATAATCCCAGTGAGAAGAATACATTCCTGGATACAGGGAACAATAGGATCAAAGATGCATAGGATAAAGCATAAAATGAAATAGCAAGTAATTCGCTGTGGTTAGAACTTTTGGGTCTGTTAAGAGGATTGCTAAGAAATAGAACCAGAAAAAGAGAGATGGCCGTTACAAAGGGCTTTGAATGCCAGGGTGGAGGGTGTAACTCTGCCCTGCAGGCACTAAAGGACCACTGAAAGTGTGAGCAAGGGAGAGGCATGAATGCGGGGGAAGGATTCATTACGTCACTATAACTATGACAGAGGAGCCCAGAGACTGGAGACTTATTATAGTAAGTAATCACTGTCTTCATTGGGAGAAAAAGGTCCCTGCTGTTATACAGGCTACAATATAGTGGAAGAATGAGATGTTAAGCAAATAACCACACAAACATGAAGAAAAAGTACAGGGTATTCTGAGAGCTCATAGGAACCTAATGTAAATGAAGGGTGAGAAGTATGACCAGAAGAGGTGACACCTACTGAGACATAAGATGCACAGGAGTGAGCCAGATAGGTATCATATGGAGGAGCAAAGCAAGCATGGGCTCTGTGACAGGAGGAAAAATAGCCCTCAAGACCTTCTAAAAAAGGCCAGTGGAGGCAGAGCAGAGGGGTGGAGGGGAACTATAGCTTGACATAAGGGAGCATGAAGCAGGGTTAAGCAACCCATCGCCTTGGGCTCAACTGGTTGAGACAGGAGGCAACACTTGGCCAAAAAACACTCCAGTTCCCTATGAGGTGACCTGGAGTGACACCAATATCAACTACCTAATCCAATCAGAGCTTCTCTTGGGGAGTTTGAATGTGGGACAGAGATGGAGAGAAAGACCGATAAAAGAGATACTAAGAGACTGACATAAAAGTCAAGTGGCAGCTCAGTAACAGGGACATGAGATTCCAAAATGGTGGTGAGGTAAGTGGAAGCTACACTGACATGCCCCCAGGATCAAACTGGAATTACAATTGAAATACAGAAAAACTTCCTGAATAATCAACTGAAGACCAGCTGGAGAGAACCCTGATAACCAAAGACAAAAAGGGGAGAAATATCTCAGCTGGGGGTGGGGAGGTTCTCACTGAGAACTCTGGAGTCTAAACCCCAAGCTGGGATCCCCATCCCAAAGCACCAGAACTGAGAAAGCCCATATAATATTTCACTGTGAAAAGCATCAGGGTTTCTGTCTTCCAGGGAGAGATGGATGGAAATGTGGACACCCTCTTAAAGGGCCAATGCACAAAATTTTGTATGCAGCCACTCATCTTGGGCTCTGGCAGAGGGAGGGCAGAGTTGACTGGAGCTGTGTGAGCAGATTCCAGGGTTGGGGGCTGTAGGGTTAGACTGCAGAAGGCAGACACCCCGGTTTCATGTGCTGTTATTCCTTCATGCTGCAGAGGAGGACAACTTTCTCTGGCGAACCTCTGCTATCCAGGTGGTTTTTGCCGGGGAGAAAGCATTTGTCCCACCCTATTGTAAAACTCTTTGCCCCACCCTGTGGAGTTTCTGAGGCCCATTAAGAGACTGAGAATAACAATCAGCCTATAGGCAGTAGCAACTGTCGCCCATGTTGGAACACCTCTTACCTGACCTTGTGGTCAATAGCCTGAGGCTAATAAATACTGAATACAATCAGACTGCAGGCAGAGGTGAGTCTCTGAGGCTTTAAGTCTTTGCCTGATCTAATTTAAGACTCAGGCCTAGGAAAAGCAGACCTTGTTGCACATCTTGGTCCTTTCCAAAGGAACCCAGCCCCAGGAGAGGAAGCCAGAAGCTGTGATTGCTGATATCTCCAAACAGGGTACTCGGGGCAAGCCTAGTGTCCTGCACTAGAAATTGGGAAGCATAGCAGATCTACCTAATACATAGACACAAATCCAAACAGGCAGCTAAAATGGGGAAACAAAAAACAGGACCCAAATGAAAGAACAAGAGAATTCTCCAGAAGAGCTAAATGAAATGGGGATAAGAAATGTATCAGAAAAAAAAAAAAAGAAAGAAATGTATCAGAATACAGTTCAAAATAAGTATGGCAGACATACAGCAGCATGAGAAAAGATATAGTAACTATGAAGAATGACATAGCGCTAATAAAGAAGACAGTGGAAGGAATACACAGCAGATTAGGGGAAGTTGAGGATAGGATCAGTGAATTATTAAGACAAGGTAGAAAAATCACTCAATCGAAGAACCAAAAAGAAAAACAATTAAAAAGTAGGACAGCTTAAGGGAACTAGGGGACAACATGAAACATAACAATCTATAATAATAAAAATGTAATATGCTAATTAGACTGGTTGTCCTTCCAGAAGACGTTCAGGATGAAGCTGGGGCTATGAGGGAAGCTTGGGTCCTGGATGCCTGCCAGCAGCTGGAGGGAAGCCCAGGTCCTGGGTGCTAGAGGGAAGCCGGTGCCGGCAGCCAGCAGAAGGAAGGCCTACTCTTGCACGAATTTTGTGCATTGGGCCTCTAGTATTTTCATAATAGGAGTGCCAGAAGGAGAAGAAAGTGAGCAAGGAATAGAGAACATGTTTGAAAAAATAATAGCAGAAAACTTCCCTAACCTGGTAAAGGAAAAAGTCACGCAAGTTCAGGAGGCACAGGTAGTCCCAAGTAAGAAGAACCCAGACAGGCCCATGCCCAGACACATCATAATTAAAATGACAAAAGTTAAAGACAAAAAGCATCTTAAAGGCAGTAAGAGAAAAGCAAACTGCTACCTACAAAGAAGCTCCCATAAGGCTGTCAGCTGATTTCTCATTAGAAACTCTATAGACTAGAAGGGAATGGCATGAAGTATTCAAGGTAATGAAAAGGAAGGATCTAAAACCAAAGGCTATCACTCCAAACAGATGGTGAAATAGAGCTTCCTAGATAAAAAAAAAAAAAAAAAAAAAAAAAAAAGGCTAAAGGAGTTTATCACCACCAGACCAGCACTGCAAGAAATGCTAAAGAGACTGCTATAATGAGAAGAAGAAATATATAGAGAGAAGCATAGGCATACAGAATTAAAATGGCAATAAATAGATATCAACAATAACCTTAAGTGTAAATGGATTAAATGCTCCAATCAAAAGACATAAGGTAGCTGAATGGATACAAAAACATGACCCAACTATATGCTGTCTACCAGAGACCCACCTCAGAACAAAAGACTCACACAGAATGAATGAAGAGATGGAAAAACAATTTCCATGCAAATGGAAAGGCAAACAAACAAACAAAAAACAAACAAACAAACAAAAAAACTGGGGTGGCAATACTCATATATGACAAAATAGACTTCAAAATGAAGGCCATCACAAGAGACAACAAAGGTCACTACATAATGCTAAAGGGATCAATCCAACAAGAGGATATCACTCTGATAAACATATATGCACCCAATATAGGAGCAGCTAAATATATATTTTATAAAACTTATAGAGCACTTTAAGGGAGAGATCAACAGTAATACAGTCATAGTAGAGAACTTTAACACCCTGCAGACTTCACTGAATAAATTTTCCAGATAAAAACTTAACAAGGAAACAGTGACTCTAAATGACACACTGGATGAGGTGAATTTAATTGACATTTATAGAACATTTCACCTCAAAGCTGCAGAATATACTTTCTTCTCAAGTGCACATGGGTTATTCTCCAAGAGAGACCACATTTTAGGACACAAAACAAGCCTCTACAAATTCAAGAAAATTGAAATCATATCAAGCATCTCCTCACATCATAATGGAATGAAATTAGAAATCAACTACCGTAAAAATACCCCAAAATATTCAAACACCTGGAGACTAAATAGCATGTTATTAAACAATGAATGAGTACCTATTAAATCAAGAAAGAAAGAAAAATCTTCCTGGAAACAAATAAAAATGAACACACAACAACCCAAAATCTCTGGAACACAGCAATCATAGCATTACAGGCCTAACTCAAAAAAAAAAAAAAAAAAAAAGAAAAATTAGCAATAAACTATTTAACCCTACAACTTAAATAATTAGAAAGAGAAAAACAAGAAAGGCCTGGAGTAAGTAGAAGGAAGGAAATAATAAAGATCAGAGCAGAAATAAATAACATACAGACTAAAAGAATAATTCAAAGGGTCAGTGAAACCAATAGCTGGTTCTTTGAAAAGATAAAACAAGATTGAGGAACCTTTAGCCAGACTCATCCAGAAACAAAAAGAGAGAACCCAAATAATTAAAATCAGAAACAAAAGTGGTGAAGTAACAGCTGACACCATAGAAATACAAAGGATTGTAAGAAAATGCTACGAGCAACTATATGACAACAAGCTGGACAATGTGGATGAAAAGACATATTCCTAGAAAAATAGTCTTCCAAAACTGAACGAGGAAGAATCAGAAAACCTGACTAGACCATAACAATTGAGAAAATTGAAGCTGTAATAAAAAAAAAAAAAAAAACTCCCAGCAAACAAAGGTCCTGGTCTAGATGGCTTCACAGGGGAGTTTTAGCAAACATTCAAAGAACTAACACCTATCCTCCTCAAAAAAATCCGAAGGAAGAACTTCCAACATTTTCTTATGAGGTTGGCATTATCCTAAATTCAAAACCAGATAAAGACACTACAAGAAAAGAGAATTAGAGACCGATATTTCTAATGAACCTAGATGCTAAAATCTTCAACAAAATATTAGCAAATCAGATCAAGCAATATATTAAAAAGGTCATACACCATAACCAAGTGGGATTTATTCCAGGGATGCAAGGCTGGTACAATATTCACAAATCAATAAACGTGATACATCACTAAAAAATGTGAAAGACAAAAATCACATGATCATATCAACAGACACAGAAAAAGCATTCACAAAACCCAACACCCATTTTTGATAAAAACTCTCAGCAAAGTGGGAATAGAGGGTTCATATCTTAACATAATAAAGGCCACATATGACAAAACTACAGCCAACATCATATTCAATGGGCAAAAACTTAAACCATTTCCCCTATGAACAGGAACAAGACAGGATGATTGTTTGTTGATCTCCATTGTTTGTTGAATTAATTTTTTTTAATTCAACATAGTACTGGAAGTGCTAGCCACAGCGATCAGACAAGAAGAAAACATAAAAGTTATCCAAATTGGAAAGGAGGAAGTAAAACTCTCATTATTTGCAGATGACATGATACCATACACAGAAAACCCTAAAGACTCCATCAAAAAACTACTAGATTTAATAAAGGAATTCCGAAATGTAGCAGGATACAAAATTAACACCCAGAAATCTATGGCATTTTTCATACACTAATAATGAATTCTCAGAAAGAGAAACTAAACAAACAATACCATTTATCATAGCAATAAACAAAAAAACTAAGATACCTAGGAATAAACTTAACCAAGAAGGTAAAAGACTTGTACTCAGAAAACTACAAGACGTTGAAAAAAGAGATAGAGGAAGACATAAACAAGTGGAAGAACATACCGTGTTCATGGGTAGGTAGAATTAGGATCATTAAAATGTCCAGACTACCCAAAGCAATCTATAGATTCAATGCAATCCCTATTAACAATAGCATATTTCAAGATCTAGAACAAATACTCCAAAAATTTGTATGGAACCAAAAAAGACCCCAAAGAGCTGCAGCAATCTTGAGAAAGAAGAATAAAGTTGAAAGTATCACAACACCAGATAAAAAATTATACTACAAAGCCTACTACAAAGCCACTGTTCTCAAAACTGCCTGGTACTGGCACAATAACAGACATATAGACCAATGGAATATAATAGAGAACCCAGAAATCGACCCAAGCCAGTATGCTCAATTAATATTTGACAAAAGAGGCAAGAACATACAATGGAGTCAAGACAGTCTCTTCAATAAATGGTGTTGGGAAAATTGGACAGATACATGCAAAAAAAAAAAAAAAAATGAAACTAGACCACCAGCTTACACCACACACAAGAATAAACTCAAAATGGATAAAAGACTTAAATGTAAGTCAGGAAACCATAAAAATTCTAGCAGAAACCATAGGCACCAAAATCTCAGATATCTCTCATGGCAATATGTTTACGGATACATCTCCTAGGCCTAGGGCAAAAAAAAAAAAAAAAAAAACTGAGGAGAAAATAAACAAATGGGACTACATCAAAATAAAAAGCTTCTGTACAGCAAAAGAAATCATCCACAAAATGAAAAAGGAACCCACTGTATGGGAGAACATATTTGGCAATGATACATCTGATAAAGGGTTAATATCCAAAATATATAAGGAACTCCTACAACTTAACAAAATGAAGATAAACCATTTAATTAAAAAATGTGCAAAGGACCTAAATAGACACTTCTTCAAAGTGGACATGAAAAAATGTTCAAGAGATGCAAATTAAAATGACAATGAGATGTCACCTCACACCTGTTAGAATGGCTACCATCAACAAATCAATAAATGACAATTGCTGGCGAGGATGTGGTGAAAGGGAACCCTAATACACTACTGGTGGGAATGCCAACTGGCGCAGCCATTATGAAAAACAGTATGGAGTTGTCTCAAAAAATTAAATATGGACCTGCCATTTGGCCCAGTGATCCCACTTTAGGATTATATCCTAAGAAATCTGAAACACGTATCAGAAAGAATGTATGCACCCTTATGTTCATAGCAGCGCAACTCATAATAGCTAAGATCTGAAAACAGCCCAAGTGCCCATCAGTAGATGAGTGGATAAAAAGGCTGTGGTACATCTACACCATGGAATACTATGAAGCAGGAAAATAGAAGGATCTCCTTCAACCAAAGAACTTGTATGCATATAAGCATAACCCATGGATAGAGACAATAGGGTGGTGGAGGGCTGGGGTGGGGAGTGGGCCCTGGCTCTAAGGGGTCAATTGGAGAAAAAAGGTAACATATGCAATATTTTCAACAAAAAGATTTTTTAAAAAGAAAAGAAACCGGGACATGAGCTAGGTAGACCATATTACATATTTTGACTTTTATCTTAAGAACAAATCTGGTAAGGAGTGGTGGGAGCCTGACCTAGGACCAAGGAAGTAGAATTAAACAAGAGGGTGTAATGATTTTAAAAATATGTGTCACAAATTCTTTGACACTTTTTCCTTAATTCCTTTCCTGTTAAGTGTGGGCTATACTTGGTGATTTGCTTCTAACAAATAGAATATTGCAAAACTGTGTGACTTCCTAGACTGGGTTATAAAGAGACTACAGCTTCCATCTTAAGTCTCCTCTCCCCCCATTTCTTTCCCACCTTTCCTCCCTCTCTATCTCTCTACCTCTCGGGAGAAGCAAGCTGTTATGCTGTAAACAACCCCATGGAGTGACCTACTTGGGGAGGTACTGAAGCCTCCAGCCAACAGCCAGCATGGAACAGAGACCTGCTAACAATCACAAGAGTGATCTTAGATGCGGATTCTCCAGCTCTAATCAAGCGCTGTGATGACTGCAGTTCCAGCAACAGCTTGCCTGCAGCCCCGTGAGAAACCAGCTAAATTAAGCCACCCCCACATTCCTGATCCTCAGAAACTGTGTGAAATAATAAATATGTTGTTTTAAGCTGCTGAACTTTGGCATAATTTGTTGTGCAGCATTAGAGAATGAATATAGAGAGGAACAGGCGACATTAGTATACATGGGTGGAATTGGTAGGACTTTGCAATGATAGTTATTGGGCGCAGGGGAGAAGAAAGAAGCAAAAGGGATTCTGAGCTTTTGTAGCTGGCTCACCCAAGTTCTTTAGAGAAAGGAATGGAACATAAGAGGAAGAACTTTGGTGGGGGGAAAAAACGATTTCCACTTCGAACTCAATAAATGTGAGATGCTGGTGAGATTTTTCAGGTGCAAATGTCCCACACAGATTTGGAAATCTGGGAAGGTCTTAGAGTGGTGACAGAAGGGAACCTTGGCAATGGAGCACATTTCCACAAAGGACAGGGAGAAAAAATAAAGACAGATGAAAGGCAAAGCACATGAAACAGATGCATTTATGGAACCAAAAGACATAAAAGATAAGTAACACACGGAGAAAAGAGTGAAGACCCTAAAGAGAGAATTGATAAGGAGAAGGCCATTGCCAGTGCTAAAACCATTAACAGGGATCCTGACTCTGGAAAGTTCCATCTCACACTGTAAATCCATACATTGGATTACCAAAATCGCAGTTGGTGTTGTCAACAGTGACTGCACAGAGGAACTCAAATGTTGAGGTCTAACCTTATGGAAGGCAAGACCTTGAGATGTAGTGACCCTGGCAAAGCATTGGCTACTATGTAGAGTTCTCAGGGCGTCTATACATTTTTCTATAATGTGTCTCTCAAATTGCAACAGAAGGATGTTCATGATTTTCTCTAAACAACCTGCTTTTTTCACAAATGGGGATTTTTCAAGCTGCAAAATATGAAGGCCTACTCATTTACCTCAGGGTCAGTTTCCACTATAGGGATACTTAGGAGGGTTGAGGAAGCAAAGTAAGCAGTTTCCAGAGCTACCTGCCTAGTCTCATGGAGAATTAGAACACTGCTCAGATTGAAGCAGCAGTTTGTCCAGCAGCCTGCCATTCCTGAAGCACCTCCTGCATGCTATTCCTTTCTCTACTTGCTGCTCCTTGTTAATCTACTAACAGTTTTTGATGCCTTTTTTCATAGCTTCTATTTAGTTAAGTCATCTATTGCCCTGGTTTCTATTTACTGCCTTCTCTTTCCACACCTCTAGTTTTCTGCGTTGACACTTGACTACCTTGTTTGTAGTCGTTTCTTTCTCTTTTCTTTCACAATCTTCTCACCCTCTGTCTCAAGTTTAAACTTCCTGAGAGAGGATTTGATTGGGTCAGGCAGTAACAACCAGAGCCACCCCAGGCCACCTCACAGGGGGCTGGAGAGCCTAAAGCCAGCTGCCTTCAGTCAGATGTTAGATCCTGGTTCAATCAGTTGTGGCCAAGGTGGTGGGGAGGTTGGCACTAAGCCTAGAGAATTCCCTGTAATCCCTTTTTCCCAAAAGGAAGCATTGGGCCTGAAAGCTACTTTGAGACCTAATGCCCCTTTGAGTACAAATCCCCCAATGAATTAATGGTAAAAGTGGTTGAAAACCTCCTCTTTCAAGTATGGATTTGTTCCAAACAAGTTTGTACCTTTAATATGTGTTCAATTTAGCAGCAGCTACCTGTGGTGCTAAACCTCAAAGTAGCACACGCTAGCTGCGTACAGATGAAAACCCCAAGGTAGAGATAAAAAATACAAGCATAGAAGTCTTTGATAAACTATAAAGGCCTAAATCATTTCAATGAACTCTGCCTAACCCTAGACAGTTAGTTCCTGCTCTTCATTCTTATTCATTCATTCATACCTGGTAGGCATTTTCTTAAGTTTATAAAGATAGTTAAGACAGAAACCCTACCCGCAAAGAGCTGACCTCTAAAAGAAGAGAAAGGATCTGTGACTTTCTTCTCATCTTTCTTTGGTCCAGTCTGACCTCTCCCTCCCTCCCCCTTTACTGTGTGCTTCCTTTGGAAATGGGCTTGTTGATATTCAGCTCCTTCTTTCTCCATGTTTCTTCACTACACTTGTCAAGGATTTATAGAAACCCTACCTGACTCTGGCTCTGTGAACAGGTAAATATGGCTGGCAGAAATGGCATTGGGGGTGAGAGTGTTTTTAAATTTATATGCCTTTATGCTGTTCAAATTTTTATAAGCTTTTATTTAGAATTTACTTTTTATAATAGAAAAATCAATCAAATAAGTTTTTCAAAGTTTTATATATAAAAAAGGAAAATAAATGAGAAGGGATGGGCAACTGTGAACAAATGGAGTTGGTAAAATTTTCCATGACCCTGCTGGCAAGATTATTTTGTTTTCATTTAAAAAAAAAAAAATCTCAAAGGAAGTGTTGTGGAGTGAAGGGGGAACATACTATATTCTGAAAGTGACTGGGGAAAAAAAATCTCTTTTGTCCTTTAGATTTGATTGATTCATATAAGTTGCTTTCTTATTATTGAAATTCAAGTGCCCATATTCACCATAGAAAAGCAATTGACATCATAAAATAAGCAAGCATTTGGGAAGATGAGATTTTAGAAGTAGGCAATGGAAAATTTGGTGGTAAGGGGCCAACAGGGCATGGTTTCTTAGACGTGTGAGTTTCCTGTAATGTGGAATGAGTACGTGTGAAATCACCAGTCACTACATTTGCAATCACTTAATAACCTGACGGTTCCTCCACCCGTCCTCTTTCCCCACACCGAGTTCCAATTTCACACTGGGCTACACGTACTGTGAAACTTTACAAAGAAAGAAGGAAGGAAGTCTACCAACGAGGCAGCAGCATGTTTCAAACACCACATACTCAACCAGATGAAAGTTTCTTTTATCACATTTGTTTGTAATGCTACATGGTTCAGAGTGGATGGTCCAAGCTTGTATTTAATGGTCTCGCTGTGCCCAGGACCTTCAAATGTATTAATAATTATTTAAAATCTCATGGGGACAGAGTTAGCAGACAAAATTATTCTAGGGTCAGCTTCATTCTGCTTCAAGATTGTATCTGCTCCTTCATCTGAACTAAAGAAAAAAAAAAGGTGATATTAAGTGGCCACCTCCTTTTGTCTGATGCCAGGAGAGAGATTAGAGCTCCTGTTTCTACACTGTTGTTCACGCTAAAGGGTTTCCAAGTGTGTAACACTTAGCTGAATTAATTCCCTGCTCCCTAAGCAAGTAGCTCTGCAGGGGAGAGGCAGCAGCTGGCCAGTGGGGCCCAGTAATCCCTACAGCACAGCGGCACTAGCAGAAGATTGCTGTGTTTGAGGAAACTGATAGTATCTAGAGAGAAACCAAAGCTTAATTCCTTGTCTGCCACCCCTCTTAAAAATTAGGAAACAGCCAAAGTAGGCAAATTGCTGCTTAAGGGATGACTGAGGAGGACAGGAGTTCGGGGGCCTACTGCTTTGTTCTAGGGCGCCCTGAGATCCTAAACGGCTCGGCACCAAGGCAGATAGGTCTGTAGAATTGCTAACTTAGTAATAATTCAGAATAACGCTATACCCTTAGACAGATTCAAAATGGTACTTTATTGTTTTAATATATTTTTATTGATTTCAGAGAGGAAGTGAGAGGGAGAATGAGATAGAAACATCACTGATGAGAGAGAATCATTGACTAGCTGCCTCCTGCATGCCCTCTACTGGGGATAGGGCCCGCACCCAGGCATGTGCCCTGACCAGGAATCGCACCATGACCTCCTGGTTCATAGGTCAACCACTCAACCACTGAGCCACGCCAACAGGGCATCAAAGTGGTATTCTAAATGGCTATTCAATGAGCAGAGCCTACCAGCTGACAAAACATAGTGGTATTTGGCTCCCTATGAGAAGGCAAAGCATGAGCATATAAATATTTTAATTAAAATTTAATATGGAACTCACTGTGCTTAATATTGAACTTGGAACTACTATCACCCACTGCTTTAATCTTAGCTCTGACACTGTTAAACATAAGCTGCCAGTGAGAATGTTTGCCTTAAAAAAGCACTTTTGAAAAAACCCAAGGCTAAGATTAACAATTCTAAAAGCAATAACAACAGTTACAAATGTTGGTTCTACCATTTACAATTTGAGAAAAATATTGTTCATCTCTCCTTTGATTTTATGAGGCAATTTTGAAAAACATCAATCAAAGACCTGCTCTGAATCTCCAGGTGTGAAAACAGAGTATGATGGGAAATCCAGATGGTCAAACCATCAGCAGAGTTCTTGTATTTGTGATTGGCAGAGAGAAGGCAGCTTGTGTTTGAAGTACAACAGATGGGATATGCCAACTTCATCAGCTGGGAAATGCCAACTTCATCACTTCAAAAGTATCTTCCTCACTCCCACCCCACAATCTGGAAACAAGCAATGGGGTTGCTCTATTTAAAGATAGCAGTCCTTTTCTAGATGGGGGGCAACTTAAGAGACCCATTTAATTACCCTTACACACCTCTTCGGGTTAAGATGTAGCAATCACTATGTCCATTATTTAATGAGGAGCTACTGTGAGTCATAAAAAATTACAAATCTTATTAGAAAAACTTTAAAATTACATATATATTTTATAATTCTGAAAGGCCAAATGAAAAATATTTTAATGATGAGTGATTAGACAACAAAATGTGTGTGTAAACTAATACACATGTGCATGTGTGTGTGCATACCTGAGCACATTGACACTTTTAAGTGGTAGGAAAAATGTATACTTTGAAATGATTAAGCATATTTCTTTGCATAAAAAATATCATTGGCATGCTAAAGAAGGAGGAGGAGGAGGGGAAAAAAAAACTCATTGGCAGCTGAAATACCTCTCCCAACCCCATTGCCTCAGGCAGGTAGAGACATGATTATTCCTTCTGGGTAGAAGGAAGGAGGAGAGTTACTTAAGGTCTTGCATCCATGGAGACAGAAAGAGAGGGAAGGGAAGGGAAGGGAAGGGAAGGGAAGGGAAGGGAAGGGAAGGGAAGGGAAGGGAAGGGAAGGGAAGGGAAGGGAAGGGAAGGGAAGGGAAGGGAAGGGAAGGGAAGGGAAGGGAAGGGACGTGGTAGCTTCAAATATCAAATCCTATTTAAGTATCTGGTCCTTGAGATCGTTTGATCTCAGGCATTCCTTTTGTCCATCTTGGACTTTTGACCTATGTACGTCCTAATTTTGATCACTGCTAAAAAGAGGGGAAACTACCTGACCCATGAAGCAACTAAATTAAAAGAAAACATAAACTGACCTTTTAAAATATTTTTATTTAAAATTCTTTGGGAATGGATGCTATAAATATACAATTGGTTAATGTTCAAAAGTGTTTATAATTTTTTGACTTAACTTCAAGTAATAATTTATTTATCTCAAAATGAAACCACAATTGTTTGTCAAGATGATACTTTCTGGCAATTGATTTTGGAATATTTGCTAGGAAACAACTCAGGTGCGCACTAAATCAGCAAACCCAAACACACACCAAGCATATGCAGTCAGGAGCAGACTTTGCTTCTGTAACCAAGTTCAGCTCCACTGCCCTTCTTTCTAAGGAAACACCTGTATCACTTCCATTTTGATAACTTTTTTAAAAAGAATTAAAATAAAAAGGATGACAAAAAATTAATGTCCTTATTAGAGTTTTATGGTTTTGAGTACTGTGTTTAAATCTTTAATGTATGTATTTTCAGTTTATTTTTGTGTATGGTGTATGAAAGTAGTCTAGTTTCAATTTTTTGCATGTATATGTCCAGTTTTTGCAACACCATTTATTGAAGAGATTGTCTTTATCCCATTGTATGTCCTTGCTTCCTTTGACATAGATTAACTAACCATATATATGTGGATTTATTTCTGGGCTTTCTATTCTGTTCAATTGACTTATATGTCTATTTTTATGCCAGAACCATGCTGTAATAATTAATACATTGATATCAGGTAGTGTGATGCCTCTGACTTTGTTCTTCTTTCATGATTTCTTTGGCTACTCATGGTTTTGGGGGTTCCCTATAAATTTTAGGATTATTTGTTCTAGTTCTGTGAAAAACTGGCATTGGTATTGAACCACCACACATGGATGTGGGACCATCCCATTCATATATCCGCCCCTCCAACCAGTCTCCTTTATGTCCTTAGTTCTAAGAGCTCTGTTCAGCTAGTCTCCAGGTGGTTCTCAAAGATGGCTGTTCTGTAATTTCATTGTAATTTTGATGTAGACTTGGCAGGAAGTGAGCATAGTAATTACCTACTCTGTGATCTTGACCAGAAGTCCTAAATCCATGATTTCTAGTGTTCATTTCATTTTCCATTAACACACAAAACTACTTTATTAAGTGTGAGTAAAATCTGCACTCAGAGACACCTAAAATGTTGGCCAATTCCTCGCTGAAAGGACCTTAGTGATGCTGGAAATCTTGAAGTGGGAGGTTCGGGCAGGGTACATACTTTTGGTTGCTGGGGGACACTTACTGTCTGCATGTCAAGCACATCATATGCTCTCAGATGTGGAAAGAGCCAAAGTGTGGACAAACAAGGGTCAGTACCAGGGTTAAATGAGAGTGAAGTCACGGTGACCCAGAAATGCAAATCAATGTGCCTTGGCTCTCGGCAGAACTCGTGGTGCCTGAACACTCTTCTTTCTTCAGATTACCTAGTGTCCCAAGAGAGGCTTCAGCGACTTAGAAAGAGATGAAAAGTGGAGGGAAGCAACAGGCAGCAGTGGAATCTAATTTTATTTGAGAAGCATCTCCATCATTCATAGTGAACTTCAATTGTGGGGGGAGGCAGTTTTGACATTTATTTCCCTTTCTTTGTATTGCTGTTGCACCTTTACTAGTCCACATTCAAAGCTCAAACTCAGAGGTGATTTTAAAACCGACTCTTAAATAATCATAAAAGTAAGATATTCAAGCAGCCAGATCTATCATTCTCATCTGCATTTTGGTCTACAAAGTTGCAAAGTGTGCAGGAAGCTCCTGGCCAATGACAGAAAGGTTCCTAAAATAGAAATTTCAGGTCAATAATGTCATGGTTCTCATCACTAATGGAATTAGGAGGAAGAGAGAAAGGGAAAATGGAGGAAGAAAAGAGGTGGGAAAAGAAAAGAGATGATAAATTAAAGAAGAAATTAGTGCATATTTTAAAGAAAAAGAACAGAAGTCAAGATCAGAGAAGAATTCATTAAAAAAATTATTAAACAAGATAGGCCAAGGATAGATAGCAAAGAGATTACAAATGTGGCTCGCCAAATGCCCTGGGCTTGAACGGAGACTCCATACTTAATTTCTGGGTGGCTTGACCTCCTGAAGGTTTGTTAATTACTTTCAGGATTAATTGTGAGAACCTGCGCTAAGTGCCTGGAGTGGTGCTGGGGCAGAGTGTTTCATAACCACAAGCTCGATAGACAGCCTGTCCTCTATATTCCAGGACCAGCGGAAGGCATGAGCTGCACTCAACCTCTACCTTCCTCTGTCTCCACACCTGAGGTCATTTGATAATAGTGACCATTTGGCGGCCTGGACCAACACCAAAGACAGGGAGCACTGAACTTTTGAGTCCAAGTCTCTGTTCTGCCACTTGTCAGCTGTTAGTACATTAATTTATGCAACAAATACATATCAACTGTTTGTTACCTCTCAGTTTCTGAGTCAGGGTCTGGTGAATGAAAACAGATAGTCCCTGCCCACACGCAGCTCATGGGAGAGCCAGATAGTAAGTAAATAATTAAGCAAACAAAATTAAAATTAAAACCATGAAAGAGAAGCACATGATGCCATAAAGCAGTGGTTCTCAACCTTCCTAATGCCGCGACCCTTTAATACAGTTCCTCATGTTGTGGTGACCCCCAACTATAAAATTATTTTCGTTGCTACTTCATAACTTGTAATTTTGCTGCTGTTATGAATCGTAATGTAAATATCTGATATGCAGGATGTATTTTCATTGTTACAAATTGAACTTAATTAAAGCATAGTGATTAATCACAAAAACAATATGTAATTATATATGTGTTTTCCGATGGTCTTAGGCGACCCCTGTGAAAGGGTCATTCGACCCCCAAAGGGGTCGCGACCCACAGGTTGAGAACCACTGCCATAAAGGTACATAAAGTCCCTTGAGGAAGCACTATTGAGTTGAGGTCTGTCAGCTAAGTGGGCATCAACCTAGACTGTGAAAGGGAGGGGAGGAATATTCGAGGCTGAAGGAATACCTGGTGTAGTGAAAGCCCAGAGAAGAAGAGCCGGTAGCAGTCATCCAGGGCCAGGCCAGGTAGGACGTGGCAGGCCTGGCGAAGGACTTTGGTCTTTAAGAATGAATAGAAAAAAATCAACGGGAGGGTTTTAATCAAGAAAATGACATGATCATGTGTGACATTTGAGAAGTCCACTCAAGCTTTTGGTGTGGGGAATAGACTTGAGGGGGCAAGGTAGACTGTTGAAGCTCATGGCTGTCCATGGAGAACGGATGGTGGCTGTGGCTGGAATGGAAGCCGTACAGGTTGTTTACAGATGTGAGGATGTCCTGTCAGCAGGACTCAGAAATTGGATATAGAGGGAAGATTTCTCATGGGAAGAACTGGATTTTCATCCACTGAGACAGAAAGTGCTGGGAGAATGCCAAGTTTGGGAGCGGATTGCTCATAGGTTTAGTTTTAGGCATGTTTACTTATGTGGCTTTGGGGAACCCCTCTAAGCCTTGACGTCTTTGTGAGGATTAAGTGAGATCATGTGCCTGAATGCCTAGCACACAGTAAAGGCTCAGTGATAGTACCTAGTGTGTTACTGGTACTTTAGACAAGAAATACTGCAGCAACTTGGCCTTGGCCTTCCACAGAGAATCGAGATCTTTCCATGGACAGTTCCTAAGATAGTATAAGATGCACAAATACAAGATCATAAAGTGTAAAGTCCCATTTGAGCACAAAGTAAATCGGGATCCTTAAATCACACAGGGGAATAATTCACAATTTATTTATGAGAAGATTCCTTGATCTACCTTTTTTATTATTATTATGAGAAGTCAAGTTTTGAGGTTTTTATACATGTCATTTTCTCTTTTTCACTTTTGGACTGGAAAACCTACATTTGATAGTTCAATTTACCAGCTTTTAGGATAACTATTACATGTATATAACAAAAATTCCTTAAGTACCTCCTTTATGTATTGAACTATGAAATACAAAAACAAACGAAGAATCCTTAGAAGTTTGAGGTCTTAGGAGTCCCACAAACCTACTGAAATACCCTTAGGGAGTAACAATAAAGATAGTGGGGTGCAAAATTCTCAAGTCTGAAAATAGCAGATCCTAAATTTCAAATTGGAAACTGAAACAAAAGTGCTATTTTTAAATGCTATGCTAGTCCCATGATTTTGGAAATGAAGGATTGTATTTAAGTTTGGGGTCTGGAAAACAAACTGGATAGATACTGTCTCAACCCCATGGCAGAAAATAGAAGTACCGTGAGGCCTAGATATAATAAATAGATAGCCAAATCATTAGTAGGTATATATTACTGGGGGCAGAGGGAGGCCTGAAGTGTAAAGTTTAAAGAAAAAGAGTATTTGCTAAAGAAAAAGATTTTCTATGAACATCAAGTTAAAGAACTGCTTGTATAGTATAGCCAGAGAAGTGATAAATACTATGCTACATGGTTGACACCATAGTTTTATCTCATTAAAGGGACTTGAAAATAACCCACAACATTCTGCCCAGCACTAGGACTGCCAACCCCCTTCCAGCGTCAGCTCTCTAAGGAACAGTAACCTCAAGGGGCCAGCTTACCCACATGGGCTTTCCCTTCATAAATTTTCTTCTGAGATTTACATTAAAGGCAGTTCTCTGGCAATGATCTTCATTTTTATTTATATGGCAATTTAAACATGCCATTTATTTTCTGTCTGACATGATATTGGGAAACCAGGCAGACTGAACATAAAGCAAAGCTAATTCTAGGAATTCTCAAAATCAAAGACCATCTTTAGAACATCTTTACATCAGGGGAACTTGAAAGTTATAGAGTCCACGTTCCAGATGGTCTTGTGCTCCAATAACTGAAATAATTTGGGCCCAAATATTCACTGAGTTACTTGAAATAAGAATCTAGCCTTTAGCTAATAGGTCCTGTCAGTTAGTTACCTGAGTTCATCCCAAACCAGTTATTGGTTTATACTTTCCTTTCTGGCAGGATGGTTGCTATTAAGCAGAAAAGGTAAGTCTGATAGTGGAAAAGTCAGCGGCCAACACATTCTCTTAGACCTGATTCAGAAGTCGCCTCCATGACTGCCTCCCTGGTCTTTATACACACCTCTTTTGGAGTCTTTGTCACACTAACTCTAGTGCTAATCTCCTCTTCTACAGTGTAAACCCATCAAGGGCAAGAATAGGGGCATATGCACTTTTGTGACAAATGCCTGACACATAGTAGGCATAGTCAAATAGGGAGAAAAACACAGAAACACAACCAGAGAGACAGTGGCCCAGAGAAATAATGAAATCACACCACTTGCTAGGTCATACACAAAGAGAAAGGCAAAATAAAGAAAAAAGAAAGTCAGTGAAGTTATGGTGACATGTCCAGTTGGCTGCTGCAGAAGCTGGACATCAACCAAAGACTCGGGCATGAGCACCTGTCATCTCTCCTTGAAGATAATTTTGCCTTACTACTTCCTCCTTGGGTCTGGTCACTGGTCAAGGGGACAAACAACTTCAAAAGCTGGCTGTGCTGTCTGAGGCAAGGCCCAGGCTCCCACCCAAGTAACACATAGGTGTCTGGGGTTTGAGGTCCTTGCTATTGTTTTTTGTTTGCTGAGTTTTAATGGAGAGTTGTGGGGAAGGGGTCTTAAAGGCAAAGTGCCTGTGAATGAACTTTGCAGTCTCTCGAATGGGCCATATGCTTGAGGAATAAATCTAGCTCCCCCTCACTATCCACCATGAAGGTGCATCACCCCCCATTATGCAAGCCTTTATCAAAGCAGGAAGGGGAGGGGGCATAAATTCTATACCCAAAGGGAGTTCAGATGAAAATCTTACATCTTTTGACTTTGATGCTTTCCAAAGGAAATCTGTATCTTGAGACTTCTGAAATCATTTTTTTTAAAAGATTCTGTGATCAAATAAGTTATACAAGTCCAGAGCTAAACAAACTTTTAAAAGTTCTTTTTATTTTAAACTGTCAGACTTCTCAGAACCTTTAAGATACCAATATGTACACCATGAATATCTAAGAAGAAGGAAAAGTAAACTCCTTTTCCCCCAGAGAGTATTCATTGTGTCACAGAATGCTAGTGTTCAGTAGAGCACAGCTTAGGAAAATTAGCTATGAAGTTCTCTGTTGTAATGAACTTCTATAATTTGTTGTAGCTATTGACTTTTATTCACAGAGATAGGATGTGAATTTGTCCTTGAGCTTCCTAGTAGCCAATGCAAAAAGCAGTGATCAGATCATCAATAATCACATCAAAAGTTTGTGGCGTTCATCAGATGAAAACAAATAGTGGCTCCAGAAGTACCAGCTATTCCTGGTACTGAGAAATGAAAGATATGGCTCCTCTAGTGTCTTCATAAAGAGGGTGAGGATGGCATCCTCAGCAACACAACATTCTGAGCGTAAAATAGAGCTTTTAGGCAACTCTATGACATCCTTTTACGACACTGATATTGCCACAGTGCATTCCAGTAGAAGCAGCTTTACAAGGAGTCACATCATGTTTCACATGTTCATAACTATCCTCCTTAACCCAAGTCCAGTTCAAATTTCTAGAAGTCTGTAGGATTTATTACTTTGTGTGTGTGTGTGTGTGTGTGTGTGTGTGTGTGTGTGTGTGTGTGTGTTTTCCAGAAAAGTGTCAAGCTTCCAATGTCCTCTGAAAGTGTGGATTTGTCCTTGTAGGTGTCTGTGCCTTAAGTAGTTTGCACTCACAGGAGATATGTTTCACATATCACTCAAACCTTAAGCCATGGCGATGTGTTCAAAATTTGGAAGATCCAAAAGGAAAAGGAACAAACTAAGTATAAAAATGGAAGAGTACCAAAAATAATTTTTATCTACTTGAACATTTGCTTTAAGCAACCTTAATTTCTTTAGGAGACTTTAATAATGATGGCAATAATAATCATAAAAATTTGCTCTAAATCAACCTATAGTGCCTTAGGAAATAATAATAACACCAGTAATAGCAATGGGACTAACAGAAGCAGCAGCAGCAAACACTTATTTGGTGCTTCCTACATGCTAGGAAGATATAACAATAACCCAAAGAGGTAAATGCTATTCTTATCCTGTTTCACAAATGAGGAAACTGACGCCGAGGGGCTGAATAACTTGCCTAAAGTCCTGTGAGCAGGAGCAGCAGGTCCAGAATTCAGGCTGGCTCTGGAGCCTGAGGTGTAACCAGCACACCCTGCTGCCTCTGAGAGGCACCTGCCATTGGAGACGGCGGCCGGTCTGAGAGGTGGCCTCCCTCTAGCTATGTACTGGATATTAGAGAGAGCACCCTCCTCTCAAAATAAGACTCTGTTGAAAACTTATGTGGGGCTTTCTAAGAAACACAATATCATAAATGCAGAGAATAGTAAAGGTTTTCATGCCCAATGTTACCCAAATATGAATACGACAGAAACAATTCTTGAAAAACCGAAGGTGGTTTCCACTGTGATGATACAGCAGTCATTAACTCACTTGGTAAAACTTGAACAAACGGACCACCAGAAAGTCAACCGAGTTCACAGTGCCAGGGGCAGAGGGGAGCTAACTTCCCTGGTTCCACTCCAGATGTGCACAGACTGCCCCCTCCCAGGGCCTCGGGCTACCTTCCTCCCGGTTAACATCAAATACTAGTCTTTGTTCCAACATCTCCTCTTCCTTCTAGCCCCCTCCTCTCCCCTCTCAGCACATACTGTCCTGTTTGGAGATGTACCGGAGGAATGCATTTGAAATAGTCCAGCAGCACTCTAACATATAATCACACGTTATAATCACACATCAGGAATCACGGCTCTAACTTCTCATTACCTTTCATCAGAGGATCGCAAAGCACTTTTCAAACAGTAATCATCTCTTCTTATGTGCTTCCTACTAAGAGCTCAAAGACAAAACATGACAATTATATGTCTTACCCTCTAAAGTACTACCAACATTTCCTTGAGACCCTTAAGCCAAACACACACACGCGCACACACACACACACACACACACATGCACACACACACTGCGGGGGTGGCGGGAGACAGAATTTTTTAAATGGTGACGAGGCAATGGAATGCTTCATATCCTGTCCTGTGCTCACAGCAGGCGTGGGGCTCAGGTCATCTGTTCATACAAGCATTAATAATGATGTAAGGTTTTCCTGCACATCAGTAATCAAATGAGAATCCATTTCCATTCGTGAAGTTGCCTGCCTCCTATTAATTCTGCTTCTCGGAGCCACCCATATCCTGACTTAGTAAAACCACCTCTTAGCTAAACCACCCTTTTCTCACCTCCAGGCCCATTCTGGGGTCCCGAAGTGCAGGGCTTCCTCCATGAAGAACCAAGCATTTCAGAATGGGGTGACCTGATCCTTAAAAGTTGGCTACTTTCTACATCAATGAAACTTATTGGGTCTTTGCAGTGAACTGCAAGCTCATGGTAATTGTCAATAAATGTGGACAATGTAAGAGGCTAAGTTTTAAGCTAACTTTTGCTCAGCTTGGTTTCTCTCCTACCTGGAGTGTTGAGCTGAAATAAGACCTTTCAACCTGGAAGCTGCTGCTGTGGCTTCCTTGTAGGAGCCCCATCCGCAACCGGACCTCCCGCCCAATGTTCCAGCCTGACCTGAGGGGCAGCTCCAGGGCACTGCAGGGTGCTGACTGAGAGAAAGAGCTGCGCTTCCTGTGGGGCAGACTGTGAACAGAATAAACATGGGTTCTGCCCTCTTGAAGATGCAGGCAGACAAATGGCAAACAATCAGGCAAAGGGCAATAACATTCCAGAGTTTGATGTTTGCCTTCTGGTAAGGACAGGATGCCATGAACGAGCTGACAGGCAGATCTACTGAGGACACTTGTGCAAAGCATTTGTCAGACCATCTGTCCTGAACAGCAGACTGGCCACAGCCAGAGTATGCCTCTCATAGTGGCCTTCCTGATCTGGCGAGGATTCCTTAAAAGAAAAGCAGCTGTCATTCGGGATTTGCCTCAGAGAGGAATCCGATTGGCATTCTCTTTTGCTTTGAACTGTAAAGAGCTTGAAGAAACTTCCAGAAGCAGGGTCACCTGTCACATAACCCCAGGGCATCATTTGCATTGTAATCTATGAATGGAGCCTCTGGAGTTACACCCCGGGTTGTTAAAGACAAATTCCACATTTCTAAGTAAGAGTTCCAATTTGGTGGAAGAATAGTCAAGCAATTGTGGATCTTCCAGAGCACTCCTCACCACTTCTCTCTTCTTCCTTCTTTAAAAGGACATTGGTAGATAGAGATGTCATTCCCCCTCAATAACTCTCTTTAGGAAGCATAAAATTCCCCCAGTTAATTCCAGACTTTATAGCTTGGCCTTGTGATGATGGGCACTGACCTGAACAGAAACCCTAGGTCTGAGTGCTGTGGCTGGGCATGGCTCACAGGAGTTCACCAATGGTTTCTAAAGACCTTCACGGTGACAGGTGCCCTAAAGCAGACCTACCACACTGCCAGTGAGGAACTGTGCATGGGCTTGGCTCACAAAATATGTACAACTTGAGGTTTAAGAGGGTAGGCTCTAGAACCAGATAGAGCTGACTATGTATGCCAGCCACACCACTGGCTGGCTGTGTGACTTTGGGCATATTACTTAAGTTTGTTGGGCCTCAGTTTTCTCATCTATAAACCTCATGTTCTGTGTGTGTGCACATATGTAGATGTGCAGGGAATTGGTGAGGAGAAAATGGAGGAGAATAAAAAGGAGGAAGAGGAGGGGAAATAAAGATAAAATAAGTAACATTTAATACATATTTTTAAAAATCAAAATTAATGCAAAAAATCTATGATGAACAAAAGTTCAAAATGTTAAATAAAGATACTGTTAGTGTTACTAGTTTTTTCTTTTGCAGTAGGCTTCAATATGGCTTGGCATGACACTGAAAGCCACAGTCATTTGTGGGAAAGGGTGCTGGTTTGCTTGTTCTTCCTGAGATTTGAGAATCAAGGAGCCCCAAGAGAATGTCTGAAGCTGGCTAGTGAGCCTATTCTATGCAACTTTTCCCAGCTCTGTGCTAATGACATCATCTTGGTAGCTTGAAATCAAATACAGTAAGAGTATTTGTTTCACGGATATGGGCAAAGGCCCCCTTCTCCCCGTGAAGATACTGGCTTGCCAGCATCTACCTACTGGAAGGTTTGTTTGTCAACTCTCTGCTGGGAACAAACATCATTGGTGAGGGTTTTAGTTAGAGTTGGCTGGACTGCAGGGTACAATTGACATTTGGGGCCCGATAATTCTTTATTGTGGGGGGCTGTCATGTGCCTGGTGGGATGATTAGCAGCATCGAGGAGACCTTGACCTACTCAATGTCAATAGCAGTCCTCCCTCCCCTCCATGGTGACAATAAAAAATGTCCGAACATTGCCAAATGTCCCTGGTTGGGGGTTGAGAGTGAGCATAGCTTACTTAAGAACCAAGAGTGACCAAAGGGGATAGTCCCCAGCTGAAGAAGCCCTAACACGGTGGAACACTTACTCCAGCCTTTCCCAGCAGGAAGGGGCAGCAGTTGGGAAGAGCCAACTAGCCGGGGTTCCCTGGCTCCTCAGTGTATGCTCATCACGCCTCTCTGGGGCCTGAGGATCGGCCTCCTCAGACAAACAAACACTGGGTTAGTGTGAGGGCTAATCCACAGTATGATTAGAAACAGGTTACTTAGCTCAAGGTTTATGTTTATTTGGCCAGGAACAACACTACACACACAAATCCCTGTTCACTTTCCAGGAAGAGGCCTCTCTTCCTCAGGAATTGGGAGCTACAGCCTTTTCCTCCACTTTTCTTTTTTTTTTTTTCAGGTATTTCTAGGTCCCTGTGCTTCTCCTTGAGGTACTGGCCTGGGGTGGTTACCAGCCAAAACCAGAGTCTTTGAGCACATTCCATTGCCCTGTGGCAAGGATGTGTGTATGCCCAGGGCAGTCGCCTGCAATCAGGGAATCCTGAAAGTAGATGTATGATTTTCTAATCAACAGGAATTGGAATAAAATATGAAGTAGAATCATCTTCGATACAGAATTAAAGCTTTTTAAATAACACTTAATTTGCTGCTGGAAGCTAGGGAGGGATCCAGGGACAGATGAGAAAAATTGGCCAGCAATTTTTACCTACTCCCTGCTGAGTCTCTCTCTCTCTCTCTCTCTCTCTCTCTCTCTCTCTCTCTCTCACACACACACACACACACACACACACACACACACACTCATCTTGGCATCAGCTGTAGCCAGACAGTATCTTTATCCTGGATGCCTTATGGATTCCCAATACACAGCTGTTGAGTTGGCCCACACTCAACCACTCCAGCTGTTGTTTGCAGAGTTAGAAGCTGGACAAGTGAGGGAGAAGAGACAAAGCTATGCTCAGTAAAGGAGAATAGGGTTAATGTACTTCTCTCTTGGAATCTCAAGGTTCCAAGAAGGATTGAGACTAGCCATTTAGATACCAGAAAACACCCGTCCACCTGCCCTCACCCATGCAACCGAAAACCCAAGCCTTTATGTGATTAAGGAAGCTAAACAATTTGCCATTTCACTATTACCTTTATGCTGCCAACACCCAGTCTCCATCTTTAGCCCTGACTATATTCTTGAGCTCCAGACCTGGATTTCCAGGGTCATGTCCAGAGGCACATCCTGCCAGTCCCTCAAACGAAATGTGACCTATGTGATGACCCCTTTCCCAGCCTATTGGACCCTCCTGCTGGCTCTCCCCTCTCAGTGGCACTTTCCCCCTAACCTCTGCCCCCAGTTTGTAAGGGCTTGAAACCTTGGATTACCCTCAAAGCCTTCTTCTCTACTCCCACATCCATTCCACCTCTCAGATCCTCCCTTTATATTCATTTCTACAGAAACTATTCTCTCTCTCTCCTAAGTTACTACACTATTGTGGCCACTGGTCACACTGCCTCATTTCTGTCCTTTACCTGGACACTGTTTCCTAAATGGCTCTAACTTTGTCCCCTGCTTACAAAACAGCAATGGCTCTCCTTGACCTATGATGCTCCTGAACAAGTTTTGCAAGGATTGCTGTGGTTTGCCCACCACCCCACTTGTCTCATCTGTCTCTGGATCCCTCCCTACTTCCAGCCACTACAAACTACTTTCTCCTGAGAGCATGGTAAGCACAACCGCTGTTGCTCATGCTGCTCCCTCAGCATGGAATCTCTTCCTCTGAAAATTAACCTCGAGTCCTGGATCAAATCCTGCCTCTTCACCTAGGAAACCTATTTCTGCTTCATCGCCATGATTCTTTGAGATACATCTATAAAATTCACATTTCATCTATGTTCCCCTCATTCACTGTATTAGACTATTGGGGCAAATACCTGCATTTACTAGTTAGCCATCAGGAAATAGTTAATGAATTAAAACCAATTCCAAGAAAGAATGGGCCAACCCAAGGGTGGAACCAGGATAAGATTAACTTCAGGGGCAGCACTGAAAGAGCAATGTATTGTAAAAGTAATATAATCAGAAGGGGGCAAGGGAAACTACCCCTTTCCTTTGGTGGTGAGGAAAAGGGAGGAGGTCCACCTCGCCCCAAATCTCCAGTTTCCCCAGGGATCCACCACCAGCGACTAGGAAAAGAACCTGCCCAAACAATGCCCTGATGCCTGCGCTGCCGCCAACTGAACGCTGCCTTGAGGTTAAGAGTTAAGACATCAACCCCACAGTGAGCTCACTTGGCCAAGCACACCCCACAGAGCCTTTCCCCAGAGATTGCCTCACATGTGGTAACTCAATACTAAATTTTCCCTCGGTGCTGACCACATACTTAAACGGCAGTTCTTTCACTTGAGATATTCTTAAAGAAAGAATCTCAGGGGACTGTTGACAAGAGGAACTGCAAGAAAAGCATGCATGCTAAGCCAAAAGTTTCTTTGAAAACTTAAAAAACTCAGCCCTGTTGAAGTGACTAGAAAAGTGAGAAGACAACAAATCGTTATTTTAAACTCCTATTCAGATCTTAGGTGTTGAGCACCTGTGCTAGTCACAGAAACCACTGGAACTCATTGTCGCGTGCCACACAAGGCAGGTTGAGTGTCTTCCTTTTAGAAATGAGAAAACTGAGGTTCCGGAGCATGCATGTGAATTTACTTTGTTTCTTAACTAGCGGGTAACCTTTTTTAGAACAGCCCATATATAGTCAGTCAATCCTATAGTGTCTTCCCCGGTCTCAAAGAATGGTACGTGTTCTTAAGGATTAGAAAACCTATTAGAAGAAATAATATCAGAAAACTTCCCTGAGGTGGGGAAGAAAAAAGTCACACAAGCCCAGAGAGTCCCAAACAAGGTGAACCCAAAAAGACCCACACCAAGACACATCATAATTACCATGGCAAATGTTCAGGACAAAGAGAGAATCTTACAGGCTGCAAGAGAGAGACGGAAAGTTACATACAAGGGATCTCCCATTAGATTGTCAAATGATTTCTCAACAGAAACACATCAGGCCAGAAAAGAATGGACGGAAATTTACAAAGTGATGCAAAGCAAAGGACTGAATCCAAGAATACTCTATCCAGCAAGGCTATCATTCAAACTTGAAGGGGAAATAAGAAGCTTCACAGACAAAAAAAAGGCTAAGGGAGTTTATCACCACCAAGCCAGCAATGCAAGGAATGCTAAAGGGACTGGTATAAAAATAAGAAATAAAAAGCTCAGAAAGAAAACAGCCACACAAAAACAGAAATGCCTACAAACAAGTACCTTTCAATAATAACTTTAAACGTAAACGGACTAAATGCTCCAAACAAAAGACATCGAGTGGCTGAATGGATAAAAAAACATGACCCATACATCTGCTGTCTACAAGAAACCCACCTCATTAGAAGGGACTCACACAGACTGAAAGTGAAAGGATGGAAAAATATCTTTCAGGCAAATGGAAAGGAAAAGAAGGCTGGGGTAGCAATACTTATATCGGACAAAATAGACCTCAAAGTGAAGGCCATAACAAGAGATAAGGAAGGCCACTTCATAATACTAAAGGGATCAATACAACAAGAAGATATAACCCTGGTAAACATATATGCACCCAATGCAGGAGCACCCAAATTCATAAAAAAACTCCTGGAGGATATCAAAGGAGAGATCGACAACAATACAATCATTGTAGGGGACTTTAATACACCACTGACAGCACTGGATAAGTCTTCTAGACAAATAATCAGCAAAGATACAGCAATCCTAAATGACTCACTAGATCAGATGGACTTAATAGACATCTTCAGAACACTTCACCCGAAAGCCAGGGAATATACATTCTACTCAAATGCTCATAGGACATATTCAAAAATAGACCATATATTGGGTCACAAGCAAAGTATCCCCAAATTCAAGAAGATTGAAATCATAAAAAGCGTCTTCGCAGACCACGATGGCATAATATTAGAAATAAACTACAATAAAAACAACCCAAAATACTCAAACACCTGGAAGCTGAATAGCATGCTATTAAATATTGATTGGGTTACCAATGAAATCAAAGAAGAAATTCGAAACATCCTGGAAACTAATGACAATGAAAACACAACAATCCAAAACCTATGGGACACAATGAAAGCAGTCCTGAGAGGGAAGTTTATAGCTCTACAGGCCTATCTCAAAAACAAGAAAAAATGGTAGTAAATCATCTAACTCTACAACTCAAAGAATTAGAAAGAGAGCAACAAGAAAACCCCAGAGTGAGCAGAAGGAAGGAGATAATAAAGATTAGAGCAGAAATAAATGACATAGAGACCAAAAAAACAATACAGAAAATCAATGAAACCAAGAGCTGGTTCTTTGAAAGGATAAACAAGATTGACAAACCTCTAGCCAGACTCACCAAGAAGCAAAGAGAGAGGACCCAAATAAACAAAATCAGAAACGATAGAGGCAAAATAACAACAGACCCCACAGAAATACAAATGATTGTTAAAAAATACTATGGACAGCTCTACTCCAACAAACTAGACAACCTGGAGGAAATGGACAAATTCCTAGAAAAATACAACATTCCAAAACTCAATCAGGAAGAATCTAAAAATCTCAACAGGCCAATAACTATGGAAGAAATTGAAGCAGTCATCAAAAAGCTTCCAGCAAACAAAAGCCCAGGACCAGACGGCTTCACAGGGGAGTTTTACCAAACATTCAAGGAAGAACTGAAACCTATCCTCCTCAGACTACTACAAAAAATTCAAGAGGAAGGAACACTTCCAAGCTCATTCTATGAAGCCAGCATCACCCTAATACCAAAACCAGGTAAAGACAACACAATGAAAGAGAATTACAGGCCAATATCCCTCATGAACATAGATGCCAAAATCCTCAACAAAATCTTAGCAAATCGGATCCAGCAGTAGATCAGAAAGATCATACACCATGACCAAGTGGGATTTATCCCAGGGATGCAAGGATGGTACAATATCCGCAAATCAATAAACGTGATACATCACATAAACAAATTGAAAGAAAAAAACCACATGGTCATATCAATTGATGCAGAAAAAGCATTTGACAAAATTCAACACCCATATTTGATAAAAGCTCTCAGCAAGGTGGGAGTAGAAGGATCATATCTCAACATAATAAAAGCCATATATGACAGGCCCACAGCCAACATCATACTCAATGGACAAAAACTAACACCATTCCCCCTAAGAACAGGAACAAGACAGGGATGCCCCCTCTCACCACTCCTCTTCAACATAGTACTGGAAGTGTTAGCCATTGCAATTCGGCAAGAAGAAGAAATAAAAGGCATCCAAATTGGAAAAGAGGAAGTAAAACTGTCCTTATTTGCAGACGACATGATATTATACATACAAAACCCTAGAGACTCCATCAAAAAGCTACTGGACTTAATACATGAATTTGGCAATGTAGCAGGATACAAAATTAACCCCAAGAAATCCGAGGCATTTCTATACACCAATAGTGAACTTTCAGAAAGAGAGATTATAAAAACAATCCCGTTTACCATCGCACCAAAAAAATTAAGCTACCTAGGAATAAACTTAACTAAAGAGGTAAAAGACCTCTACTCAGAAAACTACAGGACGTTGAAAAAAGATATAGAGGAAGACATAAACAGATGGAAGAACATACCGTGTTCATGGATTGGTAGAATCAACATCATTAAAATGTCCATACTACCCAAAGCAATCTATAAATTCAATGCACTTCCCATTAAAATACCAATGGCATACTTCAGAGATCTAGAACGAACTCTCCAAAAATTCATCTGGAATAAAAAAAGACCCCGAATAGCTGCAGCAATCCTGAAAAAGACCAAAGTAGGTGGGATCTCAATACCAGATATCAAGATGTATTACAAAGCCACTGTTCTCAAAACTGCCTGGTACTGGCACAAGAATAGGCATATAGATCAATGGAATAGAATAGAGAGCCCAGAAATCGGCCCGAACCAATATGCTCAATTAATATTTGACAAAGGAGGCAAGAACATACAATGGAGCCAAGATAGTCTCTTCAATAAATGGTGTTGGGAAAATTGGACAGATATATGCAAGAAATGAAACTAGACCACCAACTTACACCATACACAAAAATAAACTCAAAATGGATAAAGGACTTAAATGTACGACAGGAAACCATAAAAATTCTAGAAGAATCCAAAGGCAACAAAATCTCAGACATATGCCGAAGCAATTTCTTCACTGATACAGCTCCTAGGGCACTTGAAACGAAAGAGAAAATGAACAAATGGGACTACATCAAAATAAAAAGCTTCTGCACAGCAAAAGAAACCATCAACAAAACAACGAGAAAACCCACTGTGTGGGAAAACATATTTGCCAATGTCATATCTGATAAGGGCCTAATCTCCAAAATTTATAGGGAACTCATACAACTTAACAAAAGGAAGATAAACAATCCAATCAAAAAATGGGCAAAGGACCTAAATAGACACCTTTCAAAAGAGGACATTCAGAAAGCCAAGAGACATATGAAAACATGCTCAAAGTCACTAATCATCCGAGAGATGCAAATCAAAACAACAATGAGGTACCATCTCACACCTGTCAGACTGGCTATCATCAACAAATCCACAAACGACAAGTGCTGGAGAGGATGTGGAGAAAAAGGAACACTTGTGCACTGCTGGTGGGAATGCAGACTGGTGCAGCCACTATGGAAGACAGTATGGAGTTTCCTTAAAAAACTGAAAATGGAACTCCCATTTGACCCTGTGATCCCACTTCTAGGAATATATCCCAAGAAACCAGAAACACCAATCAGAAAGGATATATGCACCCCTATGTTCATAGCAGCACAATTCACCATAGCTAAGATCTGGAAACAGCCTAAGTGCCCATCAGTAGATGAATGGATTAGAAAACTGTGGTAGATCTACACGATGGAATACTATGCTGCTCTAAAAAGGAAGGAACTCTTACCATTTGCAACGTCATGGATGGAACTGGAGAGCATTATGCTAAGTGAAATAAGCCAGTCAATGAAGGAAAAATACCACATGATCTCACTCATTCATGGATAATAGAGACCATTATAAACTTTTGAACAATAATAGATACAGAGGCAGAGCTGCCTCAAACAGATTGTCAAACTGCAGCAGGAAGGCCGGGGAGGGTTGCGGGGCAGGAGGTAGGGGGGTAAGAGATCAACTAAAGGACTTGTATGCATGCATATAAGCATAACCAGTGGACATAAGACATTGGGGGATAGGGGAGGCTAGGGGACTGTCTAGGGCGGGGGGATAAAATGGACACATATGTAATACCCTTTGTAATACTTTAAGCAATAAAAATTAAAAAAAAAAAAAAAAAAAAGAATGGTACGTGTTCAATAAACTCTTACTGAGCCGCCAACTTAAGATTTCCAGCCCTTCTGTGGAAGGCATACATTTGGTAATTTTTCTCTTCTTATTAACTAGAAGTCATCTCTTCTTGCTTCTGAACTGCCACATGGCAGCCAGGAGAAGGACACCACCCCCCCCCACACCCCCCCCACACCCCCACCCCCCGTCTCCCTGCCAAGGCTTTCACTGTCAGGGAGCGTTAATTGGTGAGCGCCCTCTAAGGCTGCACCCTGGACTCCACTCTGCCTCTGCCAGACCACACATCCCACGCTCCCAGCAATGAGTGAGTGCGGCTGGGATGCTGAAGCATCAGCCCCGGGAGACAGGACACGCCTCTGACCTTCAACTGAGGCTGGTGGTTTCCTCGATGGCCTCGTTGAGCGTTCTCCAGGATGCACCAGACGGTTTAGTATGGTCCTCCTCACCTTCCTTTCTTCCCTTCTTCACTCTAAGATCAGACTTCCATCACAGCCTAAAGACCCACCCATCTTCCTCCAGACCCTCCCCATTTTATGTTCATACGTCTTCCCCCTAATAAAATCCTGGTACATTTACTCCTGTCTTAATGCCTGCTTCTTGGAGGAGTAGGGACTAACATACACCAGTTTTTGCTTTAATACCTAATTTATAACCTTCGTTCACTTCAGAGTACAATGGGGCCTTGACTTACGAGCATCCCGACTAACGAGTTTTTTTGAGGTACGAGCCATCTCTCAGCCGATTTTTTGCTTTGAGTTGCAAGCTCAAAAAAATTTGGGTTATGAGCCAGCTTCAGATACCCCACCGCTAGTTGGCGCAGCGAACGTCACAGTGATTTGACATATGAGTAATTTGAGTTATGAGCTCCGTCACAGAACGAATTAAACTCATAAGTCAAGACCCCACTGTATTCAGGGAGCACCTATTGCATGCTGGGAGTATAGTGGTGCCCAACAAAAGCATTATTGATGCCCTTAAGAAGCAGGCAGAGTAATCAAATAATCACAAAAAATTAAAAGCAGAGGGAGCTTTGATGAGATGTAAGAGAGGGAACCTGACCTAATCTATGGGACTGTAAGAGAATTTCCTAGAGAAGAGCCATTTCATTTGAGATCTGAAGGATGAGGAGGAGTTAATCAGGCAAAGATGTGGAGCCTTTCAGGCTGATGGAACAGAAGATGCAAAGGGTCTGAGGTGTTAGGAAGCTCAACAAACAAAAGGACACAAAGGCAGGGGATGGGACTGAAAAGGAAGGCAGGGCTCATCTCAGCATGCCTGTGGGCCATCTTTGGAATATGGGTAGATAATTTATCTTTCTAGAGCAGGGGTGGGCAAACTTTTTGACTCAAGGGCCACAATGGGTTCTTAAACTGGACCGGAGGGCCGGAACAAAAGCATGGATGGAGTGTTTGTGTGAACTAATATAAATTCAAAGTAAACATCATTACATAAAAGGGTACGGTCTTTTTTTTTTTCTTTAGTTTTATTCATTTCAAACAGGCCGGATCGGGCCGTAGTTTGCCCACGGCTGTTCTAGAGTATAAGTTCTTTGAAAGCAAGTACCCGGTATTGGCCCTATTTTCTAGGTCTAGTATAATGCCTGACACAAAGTAAATGCTCACTAAATATTTATTGAATCAAAATAGAAATCGTAACTGGTTAATATGACTCAGTGGTTAGAGTGTCAGCCTGCAAACCAAAGGGTCATGGGTTTGATTCCGGGCAAGGTCATATACCTGGGTTGCAGGTTTCCCTCCCCAACTGGGGCATGTGCAGGGAGGCAACCAATTGATGTGGCTCTCTCACATCGATGTCTCTCTTTCTCTCTCTCTCTCTCTCTCTCTCTCTCTCTCTCTCTCTCTCTCTCTCTCTCTTTCTCTCTCTCTCTCCCCCCCTTCCCTCTCCATTCCACTCTTTCTAAAATTAATGGGAAAAAATCCTCCAATGAGGATTAACAAAACAAAACAAAAAAGTAGAAATCAATGAGGAAATAACCAATTGTTGCATTATTATCTCTAACATTAAGGATGTAGCAAATTAGCCAAAAGCATCAAACAGCAGAAGCATCTGTCCTCCACTGGCTGATACAACTGATGATAACAAAGAGGATGATCATTCTCAGGCATTGGTCCAATCCTTGGAGAGACTTAAGCAGAGAGACATCATAGCACTGAGCACTATGGCGGGTAGGAGCGTGCCATACAGAGTACCTGGTTCAAATACTGGCATTACCACCTCCTACCTGGCTGGCCTTGAACAAGTTACCTCACGTCATCACATCTCAGTGTCCTCGGGTGTAAGGCAGAGCTAATCACAGAACCCCATTGGAATGCTGGTGGGGAAGTTGCAGGAAATCACTATGTAAAGCCCCCTTAACAGGCTGCCTGGGGCATAGCATGTGTTCAAGAAATGATACCAATTGTTAGTATTCAAGCATGGTTCTCTCTGCTGAGGTAAGAGAACATTAGCTTGGAGATTTCCCAAACCAGAGTGAGTTGTCATAAACCAGCTGTCATCAAAACTGTGTGGGATCACTTCTAATGCAAGAGGCCAAATTGGGGACCAGCTGGGTGGGCTGAAAACCCTGGGACCTGGCCAAGAGACCACGCCTAGACATGCATTTTACACACTCAGACTCTGAATCCCACACTAGTATTTCAATATCAGTTTGAACATCTGACCAGGCTGTACCACAAATGTGTGAGTATAATGCAATCGGCTCACCGGACAGGCCGTGGTGGGGAAAGAAGGACACACTGCTTCTCGGCTTTCTGTCCTGGAGGGCAGAAGCTGGGTCTCTTAGCTTCATCTCAAAAAGCAAAAGGCCACTCCATGAGCAGGTGCAGCCTGGTTCCTGCCTTCCGGGTTTGTTTTCCCATGCCGGACATTGCAGTTAGAGCCCAAGCTTAGAAGAAAAATGCCTGTGGAATCAAAAAGGATGGAAAGAGGAGAAATACCTGGCTCCCTCCCCACACACTGTGTCCCAGCTGGCCCTGTCTGCCTTGGAATGAAGCAGGGTAATTGGGATGTAATTGCCCAGACAGAGATATGAGGTATTTGAGCCTACGTGCGCTGCAGCACACACCACCAGGCAGGGAGGGACTCTGTTTAGTGAGTGTCCATCTGATAACAGCTTGGATTCTTAAGATGCCAGCTGCCTGCCAAGCTGGACATGTCCTTGCACTGGCACCCAGAGGTCCAGGAGACAGAACAAGAAGCCTGTGACTGACTCAGTCTGTGTTAGCATGTCAACCTCACCAAAATAAGTCTTGGAACAGGTTGGCAGAGCAGCTATATTCAGGAATTCCAGAATGGAGACTATTAAATTTTAAAGGGGTTCTCTGATGGCAAGTTCAATGTCAATGATTGATTCTGGGCCTTCTTATTAGCATTTGGCACTTGGGCTCACACCTTCCCAAGAATATTCTTTTATGCCTCCTATTGTCACCAGGCCCCACAAGCGCTGGCTTCCTCGGTGACCTCTTCTTTAGAGTAACGTCCAACAAGACCTGAAACCTCCCCATTTCACTAGGGCATAGTAATAGTAATCATGGCCAACACATAATTACTACTTACACCAGCTACTTTCCGCTCTAAATGATTTAAGTATATTTTAATTCATTTACTCATCACAGCAACCCTATGTGTATAATTACTTTCCCATTTAACATGAGTAAACTGAGGCACCAAGAGGTTAAATAATCCCCAAAGTCACATAGATAGTAAGGGGCAGAGCCAGGAAGCAAGCCCAGGTAGTTTGGATCCAGAGGCCATCCTCTTATCCATTATGCTCTATTTCCTCTCTATCTATGACCAATTTCTTACCAATTAAATATTTTTAAAAGGTGTCATATTCCTAGGTGTTTTTCCAAAATGAACTGCACTCCAGTGCAGAGCTATAATTTTGTAACTTCCAATGTTGTGTACAGTAAAATTGGGAAATGTTTACAAATTAGGAGAGTCTGGGGAGGGAAGCTCAACCGCTACAGAACTTGATATCAGCATTAATACTGAGAATTCTGCTGTTTTTAGCCAAGCAAGTGGGTGAACAAAGTATATGTCCTGGTATAAGTTGTGCCTTGGAGTTTCTGGTTTAAGAGAGACAAAATTTAGCCCAGCTGGAAAAGCATAGTTAGGAAAAGCAGCTACTGACTCATGGGTTGTTTATAACACTGTCTCCACAAAGGGAGAAATAGCAGCCTTGCAAATCTAAGCTCTGTGTCCAAATTGGTGAGGCATTCCCAGCGATTCATCCCAGAAGGAATTCCTTGCAGCCATGGAGATGAAGGAACCGATCGATCACTACTAAGCACCTACTCAGCTAGGATTAAACGCTCACAGACACCCTTGGACGTCATTGTTCTTTTCCCCATCTTATAGATGAGACTACTGAGGCCCAGAGATCTTATACTTGCCCAACATAAATCCAGGTAAATCCAGACTCAAACCTCAGAGAAGGGAAGGAGTCAGTGCCAGTCCAAGCCCAACTTTTCCAGGAGCCATTGTTTGGACTCACATCAGCCCCTATTTTTTGAATACCTATATTACTTGTCATCTTTGTCACAATCTAGTGCCTGCTAACATTGCTTCATTACTGGACCAGTTTTGCTAGCCAACTAGATTGCAAATTTGGGGGGTAATAACTGTGGGTGGAATTTTATTTGGGGCTATCCCTGAGTATTTCAGAATGGGAAAACTGGGAGAGGTAAAGACCTAGAACCACAGCCTGGTCTCCCCCGTCAGGGTATATCATTCACTTCATCCCCAGAAGGTGCCAGCTTGGTTTTGTAAGTTTTTAAAGCATTAGCTGGGAATGGCTTTCATGCTATACTTGCCCTTCTTTGTCAATCTCTTTAAAACTCTTTGCAATTGGGTCCAGATATTACAAAGCATTCCCCAAAGTAAGTAACATGACTGCATTGTCACTAACTAGGTTTGGCACAGGAGGAAAGGTAGCTGAATTTTTGATCCTGCTTCTGCCTTACTATAGCCCACCAGGCTGCAGGCCCCTCCTCCTAGCGTGGCACCAACAACTTGAGATCCAAGGTCTAATCGCAACCCTTTCTGAACCTCAAACACTTTAGATTAGAAATAATGCCACACTGCAGGCACACTCAGACATGCCTGCGTCATCACCAAGTCAAAGCCAAGGTATAGTCCAGGAGAATTTACAAGGCGGAAAGCACCCTCTAATTTAACAGAGAAGCAAGAGAACAGGGTGTTTCCTTTCCTTCCCAAAGTAAGACACAAAGGCTTTTCTTATATTAAAGAACCAGAACCTACCCAACTTCATTCTCTCCTCTCAGTCAACATCAGTGTCAACAACAGTGACCAGGGCACATTGAGTCATGTATGAAAGGCAACAAGATAAAGGAATTGTCTCTGTCCTATCACCTCTCCAGAATATGGGATAGTGACTAAGTTGTCAGCTGACTGCTTCAAAAGTGAGCAGGGCAGTAGGCTGTCCCATGTCCCCTGAGAACCTGAACACTACCTCACACCATGATTCACTAAAAAAACAAAGCAGAGACCAGCTCTAAGGTAAGATGGTAAAGACTTCACTTATAGGCCCTTCCTGATCTCCCAATATTGGGGTAGATAATGAGACCATCTTAGGCTCAGCCCTTTTCTGATCCCATCTCTTTTCACTAAAACTTATCTTTCCAGTGTGCTGTTCCCTCTATGCTTTCTGAGGGGACAATTCCACTGGTCAGTGACTCCAAAAAGAGTATGTCAGTGTATTCTCATGTATTACAGGGCAATACCTGCCAGCCTCTCTCCTCCTCCTCTTTGTGATATGAGCATCTTAAATGTAGTTAACTCTTCTAATGGGACTCACAATTCCAGCTTCATTCTAGATTAGTGAGGTGTGAACTGTGATTCCCTTCAAATCCTTATTTCTTGGCTCCTTCCTCCACTGCCCCTAAGGCCCATTGAAAAGGACATTTGCCTAAGTCAGGAGTCCCAGGTTTTTCTTGCCACTCCTGCCATGCCCGGTCCCTCCTCTGATTGCAGTCCCCTCCAGTTATGTTATGACTCTTGTTTCTCTTGGTGCAAAGCTTCTCCAGGGATGTGTGTGCTCTTTGGTCAAGAAGGAAAAGAAGGAGGAACCAAGATGGCAGCATAGGTAAATACAGTACCTGCATCCTTCTACAACCACATCAAAATTATAACTAAACTACAGAACAACCATCATTCAGAACCACCTGAAATCTGGCTGAATGGAATCCCTACAACTAGAGAATTAAAGAAAGCATATTGAGACTGGTAGGAAGGGAGAAGGTGTGGAATGGGCTGGTCCAACACCCATGTGTGGTGTGTTTTTAATCGGGAGGGATATCTTGGCTGAGGAGGCCTCCTGTGAGGAGCAAGGGGTCCAAGCCCCACTTCAGGTCCCCAGCCCAGGGTTCCAGTGCTGGGAAAAAAGGTACCCATAACATCAGGCTACAAAAACAAGTGGGGATTGTGGCTGAGTGACACGGAGGCTGCTGGAGACCCAGACAGTTCCTCTTAAAGAGTGCATAATTTACTGGGATTCACTCCCTCTGAGCCCCAATGCAGGGACAGGAGCTAAAAGGATACAGGGACATAGGGGAGAAATTAAATTGTCTGGCATCAGGACAAGAACTTGGGGGCAGCTTTCTTCCAGATAAAAGTGCTCTCAGAGGTCATTGTACCTATGATGAGACCTTTCCTGCCACAGAGCTAACTGGCAGGTGCCATATCAAAGTCTCTGCCAACCTGGCCCACACTGTTCATCCTGCCCTGGTGATTTCCTGAGACCCTGCCCTACCCAATTTTCAGCTCCATCCAAGCTGTTTTCAGCAGCTTTTCCATACAAATGGCCTATCCTGGTTCAGGCTTCAGACTTGCCTAAAATCTCTCAAACAAGTAGCAACTGGACTCAGAGTTTCCCATATCTCTGGATGAGTGACCCCAGACCTGGCACTATCATCAGCCTGCCTTGGTGGAGTTTGACCTCTCCTGGGCACCTCCAAGTCCAACGCAAATAGCATCCATCTGCAGAATGCTCTGTAGCTTGTGCAGGGTGATCCAAGGCAGAGCATGGGCAGTGACTGACTTTGTACCTCCTGGGAGGCTCCAGAGCCAGAGCACACAGTGGAAAGCTTCAGACCATAACAGATTATAACTCTACTACATCTGTGAGCATACACTCAAGAGGCAGAAAAGTGAGCACCAAAGCCTCACTGAAGCAAGTTATGTTCTATAAGGGTGTCTCCCACACAGCAGCTCTTTTGCTGTAGTTGCAGCTTCTCCTTACAGCCAATTGGCCTGGGTATCAATTTCTCCCCATGACACTAACAGCAATCCAGGCTCAACTACAAGACTGTGCACACAACCCACACGGGGTGCACCTAGAGTGCCCAGCTCAGGTGACTGGGGAAGCTGAGTCACGGGGCCCTACAGGACATCTACTATACAAGGCCACTCTGTCAATTTCAGGAGATATAGCAGCTCTACCTAATACCTAGAAACAAACACAGAGAAGCATCCAAAATGTGGAGACAAAGAAACATGTCAGAAATAGAAGAACAGAAGAACTCTCCAGAAAAAGAACTAAGTTAAATGGAAGCAAGCAAACTACTAGATACAGAGTTTAAAACAATGGTCATAAGGATGCTCAAGGATCTTATTGAGAGTTTCAAGAGAATTTCAAGGAAATTAGTGAGAACATCAAAGACATGATAAAGGATCAGTCAGAGATAAAGGATACACTAACTTAAATAAAGAATAGTTTATAGGGAATCAACAGTATCAATAGTAGAGTAGAGGATGATAACAATCAAATCAGTGATTTGGAATATGAAGAAGCAAAAAACACCAATCAGAAGAGCAAAAAGAAAAAATAGGCCCAAAATTATAAAGATAGTGTAAAGAGCCTCTGCAACAACTTCAAGTGAACTGACATTTGCATCATAGGGGTGCCAGAAGGAGAGGAAAGAGAGCAAGATATTGAAAACCTATTTGAATAAATGATAGAAAACTCCTCCTACCTGGTGAAAGAAATAGACTTACAAGTCCAGGAAGCACAGAAAGTGATAAACAAGAGGAACCCAAAGAGGCCCACACCAAGACACATCATCATTAAAATACCAAGGGTTAAAGACAAAAAGAGAATCTTAAAAGCAGCAAGAGAAAAACAGTTACCTACAAGGGAGTACCCATATGACTGTCAGATGATTTCTCAACAGAAACTTTGCAGGCCAGAAGGGAGTGGCAAGAAGAATTCAAAGTGATGAATAGCAAGGACCTACAGCCAAGATTACTCTATCCAGCAAAGCTCTCATTTAGAATTAAAGGTCAGATAAAGAGCTTCACAGACAATAAAAAGCTAAAGAAGTTCATCACCAGCAAACCAGTATTACATGAAATGTTGAAGGGTATTCTTTAAGAATAGGAAGAGGAAGAGAAAGAAAAAGAAAGAGGAGGAGGAGGGAAGAAGGGGGAAAAAAGATAAAAATATAAACAATAAAATAGCAACAAATACATATCTATCAACAAATGAATTTAAAAATGAACAAGGACTCTAATGAACAAAATAAACTGATGAATAAAAAAGGAAGCAGAGACATGGCAACATGGAACAGGCTGAGGAATCTCAGAGGGAAGAGGGGAGCAGTGTGTGTGTGGGGGGGGGGCATGGGAAGAGATTAACCAAAGAACTTATATGCATATATGCATTATCTATGGACACAGACAATAGGGTGATAAAGGCCTGGGCTGGGGCAAGAACTGGGTAGAGGGGGGCAATGGGGGAAAAAGGGGACATCTGTAATACTCTCAATGAAAAAAATTTTTAAAAGATAGAAAAAAAAGAAACTAGAGACAGTGAGGGGCCTCACCCCCTCCTCCCTGGCACTCTCACCATCTCTCCACAGGTCATCACCATCTCTGGTGGAAGGAAGGTGATCAGAACTGTCTTCAGAGGCCATGGTGATAGTTCAGTGCTTTCCAACAATATGTGATGAAGAAAGTTTATTTTTTTATATTTTTTAACCTATTATGAATTGGAACTTTTGTAAAATAAAAATCAGTTACTAAAAATAATTTAAAGTAAAAGGCATATAAAATACAAGCCCAACTTTTCTATTAGCCATAAAATTATTTTAGCATATTACTATGAAAGTTTCTAACCATTTGTCTTGATTTCTTCCCGTTCCCAGACCAGTGCAGGTTTGAGTGGCCCTGCTCTAACTAGAGTCTGTGCTACTTACTCCACCACTTTAGAGCCTGGACCTGTTGCCTCTGCAAGACCTGAGAACAGGCAACCTCTCAGTGAGTCAACAACATTCCACAGCTGTATATTCCAGGGCCTCATTCCTGATTCTTCCTTAGGTTCTAGAAATATTTCCAACAGTACAACAATGCTACTTCTTGCAAAAGGGGATTTGTCTGCGCTTCTTATTGTTGATCTAGAGCTACCTAACTTTAGAGAAAGTACCTTGGAGAGCAAAGAATAAAATGTATGAGAGAGGAACAGGCAAACACTGGTAGGTCACTGTCTTGAACCTTCCTACGTGGGACCAATGCATATTTTGAAAAGCATCCTGAAAACACATCAAAGGTCTAAGAATTATCATTGGGTCTGATGAATCATGGCCCAGGCTGGCCCATGCAAATGCTGGCTACCCAATCGGCTGCTATTTTTAAAAGCCTGCCTTTGGAACCATGAGGGGGGCATTCCCTAGTCAGCTCCCGATAGGAAAAGAGGGTGAATTTGTCTACAACACTCAGGAGGTTCTAAGAATTAACCCGAAGAAGATGGTGGCCCCATTAAAATACTTCCTTTACTTCCAGAGGAAACAAAGACATCTGAGTGTCTGCCATAACAAAAGACCAGCTGCACTTTAGGAACAACATTGGGTGTGGTCGTGCTTTAGTAGGGGAAGCTGGAAAATGAGGTAGAAATGGGATAGGACTCCATTCCCCAGAAGCAACTTCTAAAACTACCTTATTGATGTATAATTGATTTCTAATACACGTCACATATTTACAACATACAACTTGACAAGTTTGACATACACCTGTGAAACCATTACCACAATCATAGTAGTGAATAGACTATCACAACCCAAAGTTTCCTGGTGCCCTTGTGTTATCCCTGCCTCCACCTCTTCCAGCCCCACTAACAGGCAACCAGTAATCTCCTTCCTGTCACTATAGATAGGTTTGCACTGTCTGGAATTTTATATAAGTGGAATCATATGTTATATACTGTTGTATGGTCTGACTTTTATAGGACTAAGATTTTGAGGTGTTAAGGGAAGTTTAAGAAGATTTGGGTTTTCCCTTACTGTGGAGCTTATTGCTCCTATCTGAAGAAATAAATCTTTTTCCCCCTCAAATGAAGAGTAACAAAGAAAATTCAGCCATTTAAGATTCTTAAGAGATAAAATGTATGTTGCAATATCCAGACTGTGGGCTGTGAGGAATAAGGAGAAAGAGACCTGGGATCATCATTCTTGCCCAAGATAATTTTCAGGCCATCCTAACTCTCAATTTCCTACACAAAGTTTCTTCCCTTGCAGTCAGAAATGGTCTGAAGAAAATTATCCCATCACAGTTGAGATTTTGCTTTTGAAATCAGTAAGAGGAAAGACTCCTCTGCAACCACAGTTAGAGTTATTCTTTTATTTGTTCATTCACTAACCATGCACATATTAGATGTCATCTGTATGCTGGACTCATACTGGAGTGCAGAGATACACCAAAGACTTATGGGAAGACTTGGTTTGTCCTTTCACAAAGTTATAGGCTGTGCAGGATTCATGGCTGGTTAGTTTTACAACAGACTCCTTCACAATAAACAAGAGGTCAGAGATGGCAGGCAGGTCAACACAGTAGTTGGGGGTGAGCTGTTACCATGATGGAGACTAGAAGCCAGGATTGACTGGGGATGTGGTAGCAGAGGAAGTCTTACAGCTCATAGACTATCAGTAAGCACAGTGCCCTACTGACAGTGATGGAGACAGCAACCCTCACTCCACCATGTGGGGCAATAGGAAGACAGGAAGCTGCAGGGGGTGCATGCAGCACGTCTTCTTCCCTCAAAACTTGCCTTGGACATGCCCATCGCTGTTTGCCCTACCAAAAAGTAGAGGAACCTACTTTTCTACATAGGCGACAGTGGTCTAACAAAGACTTCTTTAAAAAGGCAGACCAGTGTTTGTTCCCAGTCCTTCTGTCATAAAGCAGCACTAAAAGGACACAAGTGAAATAGCAGGATACAAAATTGAATGAGTAAGATGATGATTTATAATAAATCAAAGAAACAATCTATTACTTCAAAGGGAGGGGTCTAGTGAGAAAATGTCCAAAGAAATCATACTTAAAAAGTCAAAAACCACCTGTTTGTGTCTTCTTCAAATTTTCTTTAGTGAGTATTTCGCTATTAAATTATTTAAATTAATTTGAAACACACCCTTCATTGGGAGTCATAGATTCTCTCCCAGCCAAAGGAAACCAAAGCCAACAATATGAATTTACCTGTAGTTTAGAGAGAAGCCTGAAACCACGGAAGGATTTTGGGAAAACCAGCGACAGAGGAAGGCTGAGACCTTGCAGCCTGAGGTGCAGAGAGTGAAGGGCAGTTGCAGATGGAAGTGGGGACTGGAGTTCACCCGGAGAGTAGTGTGAGGTGGGCAGGAGACTATAGACAGCCTTCAAAGGTCCAAAACCAATGAGGCCAGGACCTGCTGGCAACCATGAGAAAGTAATTTGGGCCTCAGTATCCTTTCTTATAAAAATGGGAAAGCAAGACTAGATGTTCTATAAGTTCCCTTCTAACTCTAAACAGGAATCTAAATATATAGGAACCTATCCATTGAAGACTTTCAACATCTGAAGCACTGTGGGTCAACAACCACAACACCCTCTTTGATGTAGCGCACATGAGACAAAAACAATTGAACATTAGTTACTAAATGGTTAGTGATGTATATTTTCTAGAAACAGAGTTGTGCAAAATCAGTCCCTGATTAGAGCAAGGGCTCAGAGAGCAAATCTACCTCTTTTATAATGTGACAATCCATTCCTGTTATGGACATCTGAGAAAGGGTTCTCTAGGAATCATGGAATAGAAGTTGACCCATACCACAGCAGGGAGATGCCAAGGCATTCAGACCAGGCCTGCTGCCCTCGTGAGCATCATTATTGGAGGATGTGTTCCCATCTTCCTCCCAGAGCTAACTCCAATCACCACTGTCAACGGAAGTTAGAGGTAAGCTGCTGTCTGTTGGTGAGAAATATGAAAACTCACGCACAGATGGGTGGAGCAGGAAGCTGAGGGAAGGTCAGAGAGAAAACAAAGGGGTTTCCTGTGATGAATCACTGCCTTCTGGGAAACAATTTCAGAAGCCACCATAAAGTTCCCAGCACCTGTCCAAGTCTGTACTTTGTGCTGAAAGAAACTGTGGCAAATGAAGCACTAAGCCACATCCGACAGCCCACAGGCCACATGCAGGGCAAAGGTCTGAGAAAGAGCCAGTCGGCACACGTGACAATTTGCACATCACCTACCAGGAGTCTCTGGGGCGCACCTGTGGGTGGGCTGAAGACTTCAGTTCCAGTTCTTTTCTTTAAATGGAGCAAAATTTATGCTACTTTCCCTTGAATAGTCATAGCTTGGATTTGAAGATAAATTTTTTTCCTTCTGTTTTTCTATTGCCCCATGATTAAGGTCAATGAAAATCAGATAAAGTTTTTAAGTGTAAAAAGCTTCCTGAATCTAGAAAGAAAACAAATTTGACTATAAATCTGGGTCTGCAAAGCAAAATAGGAATAGTCTGTTTGGCCCCACATAGGATAAAGTTCTTTGCTTAGTTTATGTTGATCTGAAAAAAGAACCAACATTTATTCCCACACATTAAAAGTGTGTGGTTTATATGCAGTAGAGTAATAAGCACATAGGCAGCCTCAGATCACTAGTAGATGATATAGACAATAAAACTGGGAGAGTGAACCAAGACATAAGAAGACAAGGGAGCCAGAACTCAGAGGATCCAAGTGAGGAGGGAGGTGTTGGAAAATTCCAGGATGATGATAAAGAAAACACGTAGCAGCCCTGGGCAGCTGCCAGTTCTGATGGGGGAAGGAGGATGGAAGGCTCTAGGAGGGCCCTCTCTCTTGAGAAAAATAAAATAATAATGTTTGCACATAGATCAGATGTGACTTATAATTCTGTCAGAGAGCTCTGTATAGAAAACCAAACAACTGAACAAATTAAACAAAAATAAATCAAGTATTAACTCCAGAGGTAGAGAGCTAAATAAGAAAGGAAGGACAATCCTAGTATCCTACATAGCCCAGTTTTAATGATATTTATATATACATAGAAATGTAAAAACCGAATATTTATTTAATCCATATCACAGAACACTGTTATAACCATATTTAAAGAAAGGGAGAAAGAGAAGAGTGAGAAAAATTGGGGGCACAGACCTAAGAAACTAAACCCTTGTCTTACACAGTAGGAAGTCAATGCATAATATCTAAACCTGAAAAATCAACAAATAGCAGTATAAGCATGTTATTGGGAAAGTTTTAAGGTTCTGGGGTGGAATTGAGTGTGGGACAGAATGGGCAAAGCAGCAAATATTTCTTCATGTAAGACTTGTACTATTTTGATATTCTCAACAGGTACATATGTACATTACTTTGGTTAAAAAAAAAAACTTTTAAGAGTATAGTGTAAAGGTTCATTTTTTCCCCCTCTTTGGATCAATGAAGAAAGCAAGAAAGCAAGGAAGAAAGAAAGAAAGAAAGAAAGAAAGAAAGAAAGAAAGAAAGAAAGAAAGAAAGAAAGAAAGAAAGAAAGAAAGAAAGAGAGAAAGAAAGAAAGAGTATGTTATAAGAATTATGAGTTGTATGAGATATTTGTCATTATATCTATTGTATGCATAGAAAACCATCTAGAATGACATATATCAAGGTGTTAACAGTGATAATCACTGATATAATTATAATCTTTTTCTACTTTTAAAATTTTCTTTTACTTACCAGTGCCATATTCTATCTTAATATATTTAATAACATTTAACAGGGATACTATATTGTCTCCACCAAAAAAATAATAAAACCTTTAAAATAAAAAAGAGAAGGAAAAGAGGAAGAACAGAAGAAAGAAGGGGGAAGTGGACCTGAGTTCAAAAATCAGGCCCTGCCACTTGTGAGGTTTTCTCTAGTAGGCACATTTGTATGCTTTTGGGACTTTCGATTCCTCCGTCATAAAATGGGGAGACTGCTACCTTTTCTGTCTCCCTAGAGAAGCTATTGTAAGAGGTTATTGTGATAGTTACGCAAAGCTTCCCAGATGTAACACATGTTTATAATACATTAGCTGTAGTAAGAGCCATGGGAAGAACATGCAAAATGGGGGAGTCTTGTACTTCACACAATCACTGCCTTCTTCCCTAAAGATGTCACTCACTCAGAGCTCCCTGGGGCCACCACAGGGTAATCCCTTAAAGCTCCTTGCTGTGAGAGCTGTGGATGGTTGAAACTCAAGGACACCTCTTTGTGCCTCTCCTTGCTTCTTTACTTTCGGGACAGCCCTGCTAACTCAGCTCTCCTATGTCCACCTCCTCACACTCCCACGCCCTTACTCAGAAACCTTCTGTTTTCCAGGATATGCTGACTTGCCCTCATTCCTCACCAGGCCCACTCCCTTCAACCATAATCACTGCCCCACCCCACCCCCACTTCTACTCTCACCTGACCTACCCAGCTAGATGTTGCCACGTTGGGATTTTGCACAGGGCCTTGGAGAGGGCCTCAAAGTTGTGTTTCTACAAAGACCTCTACAAGGATAAAAGACCTTATTACTGAGGTCATTCCCCTTAGAACTAGGTTGCTTTGAAAGGCCCAGGATTCCGGCCCAGAATCCAGGAGAGACTTAAAAGTCTATAGCGGGAAGTGAGTGTATTTAAAAATTAAGCAATTTCTATCCAAAGCTTTGGAAGTCAGTCAGTGCCCTTGCAGCCAAACTGTAAAACCTGAACCACCAACCCACTCTGACTTGATCCTCACCCTCAAAACCCTTTGCAGTGATACAAAATAAAAACAAAAACAGAGAAAGATAAGTATCACATTATCTCACTCATATGTGGAATCTAATGAACCAAATAAACTGATGATCAAAAATAGACTCAGAGTCATAGAAGCATGAACAGATTGTTGAACCTCAGAGGGAAGGCAGGGGAGGGTGGGTGGGAAGAGATCAACCAATGAATTTGTATGCATATATGCATAACCCATAGACACAGACAATGGGGTGGTGAGGGCCTGGGGGTGGGAAGGGAGAGGACTGGAAGAGGTTAATGGGGGTGGGGAGGAGAACTTATGTAATACTTTCAACAATAAAAATGTTTTTAAACACTCTGAAAAGACCTGTACTAGGAGTTGTTAGAGGATTCAATCGCCAGTCTCATCTCTGCCTCTGAATAGCTTGAGATCATGGCAAGTCATTGAACTTCTTTGAGTCTCAGTTTTCTCATCTATATAATGAAGCAATAATCCCACTGGTTTCGTGCAAAAGTAACAATCCTCTTCTGAAGGTGTGCTCACAGGTTCTGCCACCTTTGGTACCTAGAGTTTTTTAGTTTCCTCTTATTCTGCAGCCTAGTCTCATATTTTGCTTTCCTATTGTCTGGGTAGCTCTCAGTCCTTTTACCCAACTCCAAACACAGGAACAGCATGCCCTGAGAAAAAAGAGAGCCGCCTCTACTCCCTCTCTTAGCCAGCTGTCTTCCAGGGGCAAGCTACCTGGCAGTGGGAGCCAGTGAACACTTGTATGGACAAGACATCCAGGATCTGTGCCAGGCATGTAATAGAGTAACGGGTCGTTTTTGGTAATCTCAAGGAACCTCACTTTACATAGAAAGAATATAGAGAGCTACTTTTATTTTTAGAACTCAATCCTCAATTTGTTAAAGGTACAAACTTTAAAGTCTAGGTCTTCCTTAAACTTTTAAGTTCAATTTAGAGATATTATTACTCTTTATAAATATAGCAAATGTTGATCAATTTTAAGAGGCCTCTTATTTAATGTTTGATTCCATTTACAAATTTAGTTTATAAAATTCATTCATATTTATATATTTAAAATATTTAATATCTCTTATAAGTAAGTAAATTGTCTAAAAATCTCTTAAAGCTCTATGAAATTAAACTTTAAAATATGCCAAACTTAGAGACTCTCAAATATTTCAATACTAATAGTAATTTTAGAATGTCTTTTGATTTAAAATCAAAGAAATAAATTAATTTCTTAATTACATATTTTAAATTGGTATCAAAAGGAAAATTATTACTCTAATGGGCCAATTTCCCTTAAATATGACAAATATTGAAAAAACCAAATGTGTACAAATTAAGAAAACTATTATAAGTTTGATGATTCTGTTAAACATTTCTACATTTATTTATAAATCTTCTCAGGATTAAAAATGCTTACCCAAAGCCCACAGTTTTTATTATGGTTTGTTGTACATTCTATGGGTTTAGATAAATGTATAATGACACTGTAATAGAAACTATGGACTTTGGGTGTTTATGATGTGTCAATACAGGTTCATCAATTATAACAAATGTATCACTCTGATGGGAGATGTTGATAATAGGAAAGGCTATTTACATGTGGGGTTGAAGGAGGCGGGGAAGGTAATGGCAATTCTCTGTATCTACCCATCAATTTTTGCTGGTCTAAAACTGAACATAAAACTACTCTAAAAAAGTAAAGTCTCGCCCTAACCGGTTTGGCTCAGTGGATAGAGCGTCGGCCTGCGGACTGAAAGGTCCCAGGTTCGATTCCAGTCAAGGGCATGTACCTTGGTTGCGGGCACATCCCCTGTAGGGGGTGTGCAGGAGGCAGCTGATCGATGTTTCTCTCTCATCAATGTTTCTAACTCTCTATCTCTCTCCCTTTCTCTCTGTAAAAAAAAATCAATAAAATAAAAATACATTAAAAAATAAAAATAAAAAAGTAAAGTCTCGCCCGGCTGGATTGGCTCATTTGCTTGAGCATTGCCCTGTGCACCAAAAGGTTGCCAGTTAGATTCCCAGTCGGGGCACATACCTGGGTTATAGGTTTAATCCCCAGTCAGGGAATGTACAGAAGGCAACCGATTCATGTTTCTCTCTCACAATGATATCTCTCTCTCTCTCCCTCCATGCTCTTGGATGAGGATTTAAATAAATAAATAAAATAAAGTCTTAATTTTTGAAAATTGCTTACCCTCTAAGGAAACAGTGCCATTTTAATAGTCCTGGGTTACACTCTCAGGCAATTTTGGGAGTGCCATCTCAGCTGGATTTGGTTTTTAACAACCAGAGAGGCTCCTGGTAGGATCACCACAGATCCCTGCCTCCACACCCCTGTCACTTCAGGCCTGTCTCTGAGTTGCCTTGCCTGTCTCTCCCTCTTTGGGAGCCGACCTCCCAAAGATTCAGTTAAATGTCAGGGGGGTACATTTAACAAAACAGATTCTTCTCTCCCAACTCACCACTTCGTTAGTTTCAACCAACCTATTTGCTGCTCCATTCTATTCTGAATTTTTTCTTATTAACTCATTAATTCTTTTAGCACCACAGCTCTTACAGATATTTCATTGCCACCCCATGGAATTCCTCACAGCTTTGTCCAACTCTGCTTGCACAGTTCCAAGTTCCTGCCGCTGTTGTGTAAAAGAAGATGGAGCAGAGAGAGTATATTTAAATCCTGGGTGGCTTTTGCCATAGACCTTCCTCTGCATAAGGATCAGGGAACAAGCAGAGAAAGAGCGCATTCTTTCTCCATAGTGGTCACTTCTCATGTGCCTGACCTCAAGATTCTCCCTGTAGAGTTCTGAAGGTCTACCAGGCTCTAAGTATCTCAGGGTCAGTTCACATAGCCAAAGGGGCTTAACATATGTTTTTGTCTTTCTCTCTCTCTGACACACACACACACACACACACACACACACACACACACACACACACCCCTCTGATTCTCTGTGGCCCTGATCACAGTCTTACAATCATTCCCATTAACTATCCTGAGGCCAGGCACTTCCAAACTGAAATTCCTAAGCAGGCTGCACTAATCCTTCATATCCTTCAGCTGTTAACAACAGCTGCCTAACTCTTTCTTTTTTGGTCTTTTACTTTAATACAGTGGTTCTCAACCTTGGCTGCACATTAGAATCACCTGGGAATCTTTCTTAAATCCTGATTTCTGGGCCTCATCCTCCAGAAATGCTGTTTTTTTGTTATGGGGTGGGGCCACAACATTAGTAACAAAGAAACAGCATTTCTGGAGGATGAGGCCCAGAAATGAGGATTTTGAAAAGATTCCCAGGTGATTCTAATGTGCAGCCAAGGTTGAGAACCACTGCTTTAATACCTGAACCAAGGCAGGCAAGCTGAATGACTAGTTTAGAACAGACTATTTGGGGGTTAGGGGGAAAGACATTTAACAAAATAGATGAGCAAGTCTCCCTCGTCCGGCCAAGAGGGAGCCATGGCGCAGAGAGCTGAGGTGCAGTAAAAGAGCACTAGATGCGGATTAGGGGCTCAGTCTCTAATCCGTTTCTGCTCAAACTATGCATCCTAGGCCCAACCTCTGTGAGCCTTAGTTCCCTCACCTGTGACATCAGTGACATGGACATGGGAGCAATTGGCAACAGTGTTTCCAATATTAAATTCACAAGCACATAAAAACACTTGTAGTCTTTTCTTCCGTTGTCTACCAGGATCTGACATGCTCCTTTGTTTTCCTCTACCTCAGCTGACTGGCCCACCTCAGTCTCTTTGCCAGTCCTCCTCACCTTTCCAACCTCTACAGATTGGGTTCCATCCTTGGACTTCTGCTTTCCATCTCTACTCACTCCCTTAATGATCTTACCCAGTCACATGACTTTTGATATAGGCTGATGGCTCCCACATTCCTACTCCAGCACAGAACTCTCCCCTGAGCTCCAGACTTGTATTTTCACCTGTCTCGTCATCATCTCAGCTCAGAGGACAAATAGGCATCTCACACTGTACATTTCATCCCTGCTCTCCTACAGTCTTCCCTTGTTCAATAAACATCAATTCCACCTTTCCAAATGATTGGATCCAAAATTGTGCGGTCACTGATGACTCATCTCTTTCACATATTTCATCCATTTTATCAGCAAATTCTTTGAGTTCTATCTTCAAAAGATATCCCAAACGAGATTATTTTTCACTACCACCACTGCTACCACCTAATGCAAAACAGCACTATACTCACCTGGATTCTCTTTATAGTTTCCTAAGTGGTCTCCTTGGTTCTGGCCTGGCCCCCTTCCAGCCTTCTCAGTCTGTTCTCAACACAACAGACAAAATAATCCTGTTAAAATATAAATTAGATCATGTCATGCCTTGCCACAAAACCTTCCAGTTTCTACCCATCACATTCAGAGAAATTACTGTTATACATCACTTACTATAAAAAGGGAATCATAACAGTGCCTACTTCATAAGGTCATTGTAAGGATTAAAATCAATATTATGTACAGCATTTAGAAGTAAAACTCTCTATTTACTATGTCTCAAGCACTGCCCTACATACTTTATATATATTACCTCATTATTAATTAACTCATTAATTCTCAAAAGAATGTTGAGGTATGCACTGTTATTATGCCCGTTTTACAGTTGAGAAAACTACCTTACAGACAGATTAAATAACTTCCCCAAAGCCACGCAGCTAGTGAGCGGCAGGACTGGGTTCCATTCCAGGCAATCAGTCTCCAAAGACTGTGCTTTCTCTACCCTGCTGTTAGTAAGCCTTCTTCTGTGTCATGCTCTTTAGAGCAGTGGTTCTCAACCTTCTGGCCCTTTAAAACAGTTCCTCATGTTGTGACCTCCAACCATAAAATTATTTTCGTTGCTACTTCATAACTGTAATTTTGCTAGTTATGAATCGTAATGTAAATATCTGATATGCAGGATGGTCTTAGGCGACCCCTGTGAAAGGGTCGTTCGACCGCCAAAGGGGTCGCGACCCACAGGTTGAGAACCGCTGCTTTAGAGTCATATACCATCATATGGAGGGACCACTGATTTACTTACCTAATTCCTCACTAAGTCCCCTGGTCATTCCAGAGGTTCTCACTTAAGCTAATAAATTCATTTCTTCAACAAATATTATTGAGTGGCAATAGACTTGGGGCACAGCAGTAAACAACAAAAAAGTGGACACAAAACTCTGTTCTCACAGAACTTACATTCTTTTAAAAGTACTTTTCTATAACTCACCAAAGGCCTGATTTGCTTTCTGACTAATTTTTCTCTCCGGAGGCGATCAGGCTCAGCTTCATGCATTTGGCACATCTCTTGGGCAAGGCACAAGCTTGGCTAACTTCGGTAGAAAGGAACCAAAATGATTCAGACATGACCTTGCTCTCGGGAGGTTGTGCATTCACATGTTCCTGAGTATTCCTAGGAAGCAGTTATTGTTGAACCTGTTTCTGGGTCTGTCCCTTTCGAGTCTGTCCAGTGCCTTTTTCATTTGCATACCTCCCATTGAACATGTAAGCTTCCTAAGGGAGAAGAACAATCATGTGGTTTCCTTTTGATCTGCCCAGAGCCCAGAAGAGTGCTTTCAATACAGTGGCTTCACAGTTTTATGTTCTTTATGGAGCACCAAGTTCTAGAAAGACTAACTTAAGAAACTATCTGGCCACAAATTTTATTCCCTATTTATCTGCCTTTATTAAGACCATAGAAATTTAGTCCATCCTCAGACAAAAGAACTAATGCTATGAGTTGCTTTTTATAATTATAAATAATTTGTCATCTCCCTGACTACTTTTAACCATTTAGCCACTAGAATAAAGAAACCCTGATAATCTACTGAATGTTCACCTCAAAATACAAAGGGTTAATCACACACACACACACACACACACACACACACGCACACGCACATGCACACACACCTATTTAAAATCCTTTATGATTTCCATCACTCTTGGGGGGAAAATAGCCAAATCTGCAGCGAGGCCTCCGATGCACAAGGTCCTGAGTGGCCTGGCCTCCTAGTGTACCGTGAGTCCCCTTGTTTCTGCACTCTGACCATAGGGCCTGCGTGTGGTTCCCCAAACAAGCCCCTTTCATCTGCCACAAGGCTTTTGCATGTGAAGTTCCCTCTTTCTAGAAAGCATTTTTTTCTCCAATCTTCAGATTCAACTCAGTCTTTACTTCTGTGGGCAAGCCTTCACTGCCTGGGCCCCAGATCTAGCCTCATACCTTCTCAAAGCATCTGTACCTCTCCTTTAGGTCCCTGTTCATCCCAGTTGTAATTTTACTTGTATATGTGAAAACATGTCATTAATGTCTCTCTCCTCCAGTAAACTCTATGCTTCATGAGTGCAAGGACCATTTCTGATTTTGCTTAATGTTGTATATCCAGAGCTTAGCACAGTGCTGAAAACTTAAAAAAGTTCTCATTCATTCAACAAATCTATATTAATAATAGAGGAATATGCAAATTGCCCAGGACACCATCACAGTAACACTAAGGACTGAACAGCAGGCTGCGTGGGGCGACAAGGCTGGCAGGGGGGTTAGTGAGGGATGACCAAACGACTGAACAGCAGGCTGCATGGGGTGACGAGGCTGGCAGGGGGGGACGTTGGGGGTGACCAGGCCAGCAGGGGGGCAGTTGGGGGTGACCAGGCCAGCAGGGGTGGGGGCGGGGGCAGTAAGGGGTGACCAGGCCAGTGGGGAGGGCAGTTAGGGGCAATCAGGCCAGCAGGCAGAGGCAGTTAGGGGTGATCAGGCAGGCAGGCAGGTGAGCAGTTAGGAGCCAGCGGTCCCGGATTGTGAGAGGGATGTCCAACTGCCAGTTTAGGCCCGATCCCAGGGACATCCCCTGGCAGTTGGCCATCCCCCAAAGGGTCCCAGATTGGAGAAGGTGCAGACTGGCTGAGGAGACCTCCCCCCATGCATGAATTTCGTGCACTCGGCCTCTAGTATTTAATGAGCACCTTCTTATCCCTAGCCCTGCTCTATATGTCAAAGTCCTTGCCTTCTTGGAGCTTATATTCTAGTTTTAAATAAGAGACAATAAACAAATAAGCAGGGTGATTTCAGGGAATGATCGAGATTAAAGGGTAGAAAGTGACCACTGGGGACAGGGTAGGATGCTATTTCAGTTAATGATCAGGAAAGGCCTCTATCAGGAGGCGGCATGTGAGCAGAGTTCTGTGTTCTCTGAAGTGGGGGTGAGGGAGCTGCATATTCAGTGCAAAAAATGGGACATTCCCAAGCAACCAGACAGTTGATCACCCTAGCACAGAATGCTGCTAGGAGCTTGGCTGCCTGCCTTCAGCCACTTACCCAGGAAACGGTTCTCCCATGTCTTGTCTCTGTTTCAAAAACACCCACTTTCTGAGAAGTTTGTACATTTAGAACTTAAGAATTGCTTTGTAATGATGAGAAGACTTCCAAGGAATCCACACCCACTCAGTTTAGGAACAATCATGGCTTTAGGACACCTGCAATCCTCCAGCTGTTGGAGGCCAATATTTGGATTTCCGTTTCAGTGGAATCCACTCACCAGAAAAAGCTCATTTCCTCCCTCCCTCTGGCTTACACTCCCAGCCTGGAACCTTCCCCCACAACATCCCTTGTTGGACTCCTGCACTCCCCCCAGCAGGATGTGAGTTCAGAGAGTTCCGCCCAATAAGAAACTACCTGTAATAAACTAGAGTGGTAGGTAAGTCTCTGACCAGTGGTATTCCCACTTCTTTTGGCCATGTTCAAGCAGACCCTCCCTAAACAATTGGTGGCTGCCCCCTGGGCACAGGTGCTAATTCTTCTCCACTGTAATTGCTCTAAACTACCTCACTAGTGGGTTTCAAAACAGTTCACTGCTTAACCTTATTTTGGGTTTCGTCTCCAAATTTCAAAGCCATTGTTAAAAGCTTGTCTTTTTCTCTTATCCCCTTTCCCACCATCCCCTCTCCCTTACCTTCTCCCCTATTCTTCTCACCTCCTCCTACTGATCTGAGTGTTCTGGGGCTCCAGAGCCAAACCTACAAGTTCTAGTCCCAATTCTCCTCTCACCAACTCTATGGGCAACCTTAGCACCTACGTCATTGGGATGTTAGGAGGATTAAAGAGTTAATATATGATAAGCACATAGAAAAGTAGTTCACAGTAGGCCTTCATCTGGATTTAGTAAAGAAATGAAATGTTAGCCCTTATTATTGTCCCTGAGATCTGAGGGCCCTTTGTGTCTTGCTCCGAGAGTAAGCTGCTGCCTCCTATGGTTTTATTTGAAGAGAAGGTATCCTTTTGCCCAAGTGCCTCCATCCCAAACTTTAAAATCCCTACAACTAGCATCTGTGTTTAACAGAGCACATGAGGAGGAGGAGAAACCTTATAAAACAATTACCCCATTCTTTTCCCAAAAGTATTTATCAGATTAGATAAAGGAAGAATACTAGGAACTAAAGCTGGACCGGGAGGAGAGAGTATGTGGTGGTTTAGAGGAGAAGGTGAGAAGGGGGCTCTGTATGGAGGGGAGGCATGGTGAGGACACCGGGTTCTGAGTGGGGAAGGAGGCTGAAGCACAGCGATGGAGAATGGAAAGGGCATGCTGAGGAAAGATACAAAGACAAAAGTCATCTAAGTTGATGAAACCAAGTCCTCTTCTAAATCAACACACCTCTCTAGCTCTGCCCTAATCCACACTGGCCTGCTTACTACAGGCGTCCTGCTCAAGAGAAAAGAGCCTGGATTCTCAAGCCAGTACAAACTGGGAGCAAATTCCAGTTCTATCATTTACTATCAACAAGATAACTGACCTCTCCAAACCATGGATTCCTCCTCCATAAAAACAAAAACAAACAAACCTCCAAAAAGTAGCTCTGAGAATTTAAAAAGGTAACGAGTGTGATATCCCAGTGTAGTGTCTAGCTCCCTAGTAGGTGCCCTACGCACGCCCAGAGCATGTTCAGCCAGCTTTCTCAACACACACTAAATCCCTAACCTCCTGCTCAGCCAGCTTTCTCAAAACCGTATTAGCTTTATGTATCCTTGGAGAAGTGATAGAATCATAAAATCTCAAGTTTAAAAGGGAACTTAAAGATCACTAGTCCAACCTCCCATTAGTTTCAGTCCCTCCCAAGGGGATCAAACAGCCTCTATTTCATGAAAATGTTTATGTCATTTGACCTAAAAAATTCCACTTCAGGAAACCCATGCTAAGGAGATAATAAATAAAGTGGTCAAATATTTATACACAAAGAGGGTCACTAAAGTCTTGCTTAGCCAAAAAAATGGAAACAACCTAAACTTCCAACAATTGGGGAACTGTTGAAAAATATAATGCATTCGTAAAGATAACTATAAAAGGTTTAATGACATGGGGAAATGTGTTTGCTATAGTATTAAACAAGTAAGTAATACACCATAACATAGATTGTGGGCTCAATTATATTAAAATTGACTTTTAAAATACTTAGAAAGAAATGTACCTGAAATGCTAACGTTATTGGTATATGAATGTTGTATTACCAGGTTTTCTTCTCTTTATGTTTTACTGTGTTTTTAATAGAGCATGTATTCATTTTATAATCTAGGAAGATTATAAACCCCCAAAAAGAAAAGAAATTAGAACAAAAACAACCCTGAAATAAACAAAAGTGAAAAGTGCTGTACAAGTGGCTTAGTTCTGTTTGCAGTCAAGATCCTGAAACGTAGGACTGTGTCTAAAGGCAGAGTTTCCATGAGAATTAATTTCACTTTTGTTCCTACTGATTCTATGGAAACTGCGGTCCCCATGGTTTACCCAAGATGAGCAAACAAGAACAAGACTTGTCTGAGTTGGACAGTGTCTCCCACGCCCCACTCTTCCTTGGTGTTGTATGACCAAGGAAAACACTCCCACCTCTCATTTCTATGGGCCACGGTAGTTAAGGAGATGCCTTCATGAACATTCTCATCTTGAGCCTCACAGCAACAATAAGGATTATCTGAAGCTCAGTGATGTCAACCACGCTGCCCAGGGCCTCAGGACTTAGATGGCCCCCGGGTCCAGGTCCAGCCTTTATCCACCGCAGGCAACAAAGGACCTAGTTGGTGAGCTGAGGAGGGCTGGTCAGTTATTCAGTGAACAGTGATATTACTGTAAGCTCAGCTGTGTCCATTTAAATTTACCAAAAGGTTAAGTCCTGTGGAAGGTTTCACACCTATTGCAGGCATATGCCACAGAGATGGTGCGGTTCCTTAGAGTCTGACGCAATAAAGCGAGTAGGTAATACAAACTCTTCCCTGCTCTCTTTTCTTCCTCTTTAACTTGCCTTTCCAGTGAACACGGGACACCGGAGATGGCACTAACATAGGCTGTGCGAGCACTAGAATTTATTGTCCAAGAGCTACCTCTATATAAAAGTTGTGGTAAATCGTCCTCTTGTCAACAGATAAAACACTTAAACATAAGTTTTGATTTCTTCATCTGTCAGATGGATTGAATGGTGTCTGCCCTTCTCATTCTTTCCATGTCACAGGGTTTAGGGATCAACTGAGACAAAAGGAGGAGGAGGAGGAGGATGAGGAGGAGGGAGAAGAGGGGGAGGAAAAGGAGGAGGAGGGGGAGGAGGAGGAGGGAGAGGAAGGGGAGGAGGAGGAGGAGGAGGAGGAAAGGGGAGAAGGGAGGAGGAGGAGGAAGAAAGGGGGAGGAGGGGGGAGGAGGGGAGAGGAGGGGGAGGAGGGGAGGAGGAGGGGGAGGAGGAGGAAGAGGAAGAGGAGGAGGAGGAGACATGCAAGCGAGCACGTGGACTACCGAGGCTCCTTCCTTAGCTAAGATGCTGCAGATGCAAACCCAGAGGCTGGGCCTGGCCCGCATGGCCTCCCCCTGGAGCAAGGAGAGCTACACGGAAGCCCCGGGCTCACCAGTGCGCACCTACTGTGCCTCTGGCTGCCGGCCCCGCGCACATCCCCGCTGCGGATCAAAGATCCTATGGGTGATGGAAATCGCAGGCGAGCAGCCAGGCGGGAGGGGGAAGCCGCCGCACCCACGCGCCGGGCCGGACCCAGGCCAGGCCCAGGGCGCCCGCGCGCGCAGCTGCCAGGGAAGAAATAAATAAATAACCGCCGGGGGCGGCGGCCGGGCTTGGCGTCCTGCCCGGCCGGGCTCGCTCGCCGCTCACGTAGCGAGAGCGTGAGTCAGCGCCCCGACCGCAGCCCAGGCCGGGGGAGGGGCCCCGCCGCCGGCCGCCAGCACGTCCCGCCGCCCGCGCTGCCCGCCGCCCAGCCGCCCGCGGCTCCTCGGGGCGGTCAGGCCGCGGGAGGGGCGCCGGGTGACGGGGTGAAGGGCGGGACCGAGCCCGGCGTGGCCCCACTTCAGGGGAACGCCACCTCCTCCTGGAACCTGGGCGCTTTCCTACTTGGAGCCGCACCCTCGCGGGTTCACGTCGGCGCTCCCAGCTGCCAGGAGGCGGTGGAGCAGGGGCTGGGGGCCGGCTGCGGGGCGTGCCCGGGACAGACGGGGGGGGGGGGGGGGGGGGGGGGTGCACTACAGTGAGAGGGAAGTCCCTTGTCAACTTCATCTCCTTGCAGCGCGGACTCGCTCCAGTCCGTCTGCATTTCCTCAACGCCGCACCTGTTCAGCTGCAGCCACCAACTCTCTAAGAGGAAGTTGCCTACGTGCCTGGCCGCCGATGGACTGAGTTGGAAGTTCTCTTGACTAAAGTGTGAACTCAGCAGTGCCTCCTGTTCCGCTCTAGGCTACAGGGTGCAGACGCGGCCTCCTGAGGGCGGGGGAAATGTCAAGGCCTCTTTTGCCCTTTGGTAAGGTATTTGTTCCCAAATTGGGGCATGGCGTCAAGCTTTCCTCCCCGTGCCTCTGAGATGGGCCCAGGTCACTTTTTCAAAACCTGTGCAAGGGGCGGGCATGTAATGGGAAGGGACACAAGAGAAGGATGCTTATGAAGAGAGAGGAATACATGGCGAAGGAGAAGAGGAAAGTTCATTAGGAAAGGAGCATTGAACAATGAATAAAGTGATGAACAGAACATTATTGAACCCCAAGGGAGGCCGGGCATGTCCGGACACCGGAAATGCAGAATAAGTGGCTGGCCATGGCCCCTGCTCTCAGGGGCTCACAATTGAAAAAGGGACCTCAACTAAGTACAAAGTTAAACATGAGGGAGACAGTGCAATGGTTCAGGCGCCAGGAGCCAGGCTGTCCAAGTTCCCCTACCAGCTCTGCGGCTTAGAGACCATGTGACTTCAGCCAACTGACCGCCTCCAACCCACTTCATTTTCCTTGTTTGAAAAACGAGAATGGAAAAACAGTACTCTTTTAGGACTTTTCACAGAACTAACTACATTAATACAAGCAAAGCTGTGGGGAGCCGGCACGGCCATGGCATACTCAGCCCCAGGGCGCCTTATGTGCCATGCCAGCTCAGCCTGGTTCAGTGACCCTGAGTGGGGGCCATGAGGTATTGAGAAAAGACAGACAAGAGAATGATAGCTGGGTCTCGGTGAGACGCTGCTTCCCTGATGGGGAGACAGTGCCAGCGCCCACAAGCCGTGTCTTTATTTTATAGCAGATGCCACGAGGCGAAGTAAGGGCGTGATCAAAATGTTTACAGCATTCTCGTTGGTTTCGATCCTACTCAATTACATGCACCTGAACTCTATCACTCAGGTACGTGGGGCCAGGTACTCGAACCATAGGTTCAAGCTTACAACTATAGCTGTTGGCTATAATTGTGCTGGGAAGGCTCTGTCCTCCAAGCTGGGACTTGCACGTGGCAATGAGAGGACTGTGCCCTCTCCTCAGTCCAAGGCTTAAACCTGTCCAAAACACTGTAGCCGCGTCCCACACAAAGCACTTGAACAATGACCTGTGTTCACTAGGTACTCAATGAATATTGTTAAAAGAATGAATGAAGGAGACACAGGCAGGGCCAAGCACAGCCAGAGATGTACTGCACAACTCCAAAGGCACAAACACAGATGTGAATGGAACTTTCCAGAGCTGCGCAACATGGTAGTCCTGAGTACAAGTATGTCTATTTTAATATTGTTCAAATAACAAAAAATTGAAATTCAGATGCATTTACTATAAATAAAATGTGGTACATCCATGCAGTGGAATACTATTGGAGCTATTACAAGCAATAAATTACATCTGTTGTATCAAAGTGGGTAAATCTCAAAATTATTGAATGAAAATCAGTAACTTGTAAAATGATACATGCAGCATGATGCCATTTGTATAAAGAACTCATGCACACACAGAAATTTCACGTGTTTTATATATATATGTATTTTTTTTAATGCCGGAAGACTACTCAACCAAATTCAAAGGTGCCTCTGGATGGAGGGGAGGAATTAGGATTTGAAATGGTGATCAATTAGCTTATTCCATATCGTACTAATTGCTTCAAGTAAACAGTGTCCTTATATATCATGTAGTTTTTGTGTGTTTTAAGGTATGGATATATAAAATAACACCAGAAACAAATATGTCACCACTGGCTAATTCTGGGTTTCAGGAATAGGGGTGATCATTACTTTTCATTTGTACTTTTCTGCATAGTCAGATTAAAAATAATCACAACCTCCTGAGAAAGTGCTATGAAAGATATGAGCCTGGAGACCATGCTTGGATAAAGCTAGGCTTGCACCCAGAACCTCTGATCACAACAATGGACAGAGCTGGCTTCCCGGGACCCCTGTGTTCTAACTGCACCCTGGGCGGGAGTGGGTACCTCTGGCATACTAGGACTGGACAGGGGTTTGGGCCAGGGCTTCCCTAGCATGGTGTTGCTGGTGCCTATGCTTTGCAGGTTCCTCTTTCAGTCTTTAGTCTCCGTAACATATAGCGTTCTGGTGCCTGATGAAATACTGCGTGACTGTAGAACCCCTGAGCAAGGGCACTGTTCTATATGTGCATCACCTACAATATTGAAACTTTGAATGAGCTATCCAGTGTCACACATAGTGAATGGTGAAGGTGAACCTGGCAAGCACATCCAGCTCCCATCTCCGAATGCCTGCTCTTCTCCCAGCCTCTGCTGAGGACATTTCTATGGGTGCTGCCCTCTTTGGGAGCAGCTCAATGTACTAGTAGTGGTCACGATTCCAGGCTCTGCCGTCAGATCTAGGCTTAAGTTGCCAATGGCAATGATATGGGCCAAGTTATTCAACTTCTCTGAGCCCGTTTCCTGGTCTGTAAAGTGGGGATAAGAACAGTGCTCAGAGGATAGAAGAGGAACCCTCAGGCGGTGGTGGCTAGGTATGAATCAGGAAAAGGTTTTTTTGTAACAGAATCCGTTTTAAAGAGGAGATATTCTTATCCTATGGCGACCCTTTACTCTAGTAAAGGGTTAAATGGCTGTGTAGAAAAATGATGAAAGCCCGTGCCTCAGTCACGTGGAACTGAACTTGATATTCTAGAGAGTTTTCCATCCAGGAACAGTTGTTTGAAGAGCACCCATCCCCAACCCTCACTGCTTAAAGAAACAGTTGTGTTTTTGTTTCTTAATGGCCAAAATTATCCACTAACAGCTTCCATCTCCAAACAGGACTCTCTGACATTTAAAAAATCACTCAAGCACCAGGGTCTTCTGAAGGAAGCAGACAGACTTTTGATTAAGTGAAACCCTCTAAAAATTCCTTCTCCCTTGGTTGCTTCCACTCGCTGGCACCCATAAACAAGAATGTCTAAGGGATTTTTTAACTCAGTCATGCTGAAAATCCATGATTTAAATTTGATTCCCAGCTGCTCCTTTAGAACGGGTTGCACGAGATGTTCAGTCCAGCTTGCCCTGGGGAGGGGTAAACACGTACCGCTGAGTGGTGGGACGTGCAGAACATCAGGGGAACATAACCAGGCAGAGTTAAGCATGTGCTGTGACTAATAAAGGAGGGCCTGGGGTGTGGCTGCCAGGAGAGAAAGCGCCTCCCCACAGGGCCCCAGTTCCTAAGAAAAGTTGGGGAAAACAACTGACTCCCAGGCATCATTTACCCAGCGAGGGTGAAGGTGACTTCAGTTATCAGCATTGGTGCTTTTCCAAGCTGCCCTCCTGTGTTTGTTCAGGAAGGGGGAGCTGCCCCAGGGGGTCTAAATGGTCTATTTGGATAAGCTCCAAATGTAAGCCAGCAGCCCAACCCACAGCAAGACAGACAAGCCTCCACCCTCAGCCCTGGCCTGCACGGAGATGCCCATTTTCCCAGGCATCCCAGCCCAGCCCTCCTCCCTGGCTTTTTACTGGGTTTGGGCTGGGTGTGTAGGGAGGCTCCTGACACAGGGCATCATCACTGGCATGAGTAGCCTTTCCTCTAATCTCCATGACAGCACTGGCCTCTTCACCAAGTACAGTTGGTTTTATTTTTCAAAGTGTTGGTGGGGATTGCACTTCCTTGTTTTCTGTTTTTGTTTTGTTTGGTGTGTGTTTTGTTGTTGTTGTTGCTGCTGGTATAGGTAATACATGTAGATTGCAAAAAGGAACTTACATGAAATAGAAATATACATGAAGAAGCCAATATCAATCACCCCATGTACTGGGAAAATATCAATCCCCCCAAGATCCATGTCCACTAGAACCTGTGTAAGTGATCTGTGAATGGAAATAGGATCACTGCAGATTTAACCAAATGAAGATGAAGTCATACCCCACTAGTGTAGGCCCTAAACCTAATATGTTGGTGTCCTTATAAGAATAGGGCACTTTGGACACAGACACACAGGGAGAACGCCATGGGATGGAACAGGAAGACACTGAAGTGCTGTCTGAAAGTCTGAAATCAAGGTGTCCGCAGGGCCATGCTCCCTCTGAAGGCTTATCTTCTGAGTCTCTGGTGGTTGCCAACAATGCTTGGTGTTCCTTAGTCTGACTGCAGACTAAATTTCTTTACCTGGATAGACCACTAGCACCTCACCTGAATTTGTCATATGCTAGCCATGTGCCCAGTCACCCATGTTAAAAACCTTAGCAAAGGTTTTGACTCTTCCCTTTCCTTTTCCTTATACTTCAACCATCCTCCCCAAATCTAAGTAAATATCAAGTTCTGAAAACCCTCCCTGTGTAACATTTCATAAATCCATCCTCATTCTCCAGCTACCTTAGCTGAGGCTCCAGATCAAGGTCAACATCCACTGTGATAAATCATGCTGATAGTACGTACCCTTGATATGATGGGATGAAAATGGCACTTTACCTCTGTGGCCCTTCCTCCCAAAAACCATAACCCCAGGCTAACTATGAGGAAAACATCAGAGAGATCAACTTGAGAAACACTCTACAAAACACCCAACCAGTATTCCTCAAAACTGTCAAGGTCATCAAACACAAAACAAGGGAAGTCTGAGCAACTGTCATTGCCAAAAGGAGCCTAAGGAAACATGATGACTAAATGTAATGTGGTGTCCTGGACAGGTCATGGAACAGATAAAAGGACATTAAACAAACACAAATGAAATCTGGATACATTATGATCTTTAATAATAAATTTTATTTATATAAAATAAGTTAATTTTATTTTTCAAATTGTGTGTCCATGGGGAAGGAGCTGTAAATAAGGGTGAGGATGGGGGTAATCAGGAGTGTCCTTTAGGTAGCACACCCCCTCCTAGCCTGAACAACTTTAACTCCACCCACTCCTACCTCCCAACCACCCACAAGGATATTTACAATTCAAAGACTCTTCCAACAAGAGAGGAAGACATTTTCTTTCTTTTCTTGATCATCTATAATAATAAAAGCATAATATGCTAATTAGACCATACATCCTTCCAGACGACCTTCCGGACGAAGCCGGGGCTTTGAGGGAAGCCTGGGTTCTGGGTGCCAGAGGGAAGCCGGTGCCAGCAGCCGGGGAAGGAAGGCTTACTCTTGCACGAATTTCATGCATCGGGCCTCTAGTGTTTGAAATAAAAACAAACCAACACCACATAGGGTATTCACTACATTAAAATTTTAATATATTGCCCTATCACAATAATGTAGTCCTAAATTTTTCTTACCACTTCATTTACCACTATACCCTGCATAAATCCCATGTTTTAGTCAAATTGTTCTAGAGCAGTGGCCCTCAAACTTTGCTGTGCATCAAAATCACCTGGCGGGGTTGTTAAACACAGATTTCTGAGGTCCACCCCCAGAATTTCATTAATTCTGGAGTGAGGACTGAGAATTTGCCTTTTGAAATAGTTCCCAGGGGATGTTGATGCTGCTGGTCTGGAGAATACAGTTTGAGAATAACTGGTCTAGAATTATCTTCTTTACCTACACACATTCCCCCTTCTTTTTTCAGTACTTTTGCAAATATGGAGTTCCATCTGGAATGCAATCAACATTAGTTTGTACCCTTTGACTAACATCTCCCCATTTCTCCCACCAGCCAGCCCCGGTAACCATCATTCTACTCCTTGTTTTTATGAGTTTGATATATTTAGAGTCACATTTTCACAGTCCCTTTTTCATCTCATCCTCACCAATACTTTCTACTTTTGACTTTTTTATAATAGCCATCCTAAAAGGTATAAGGAGATAGCTTACTGTGGTTCTGATTTGCATTTACATGATGATTAGTGATGTTGAGAATCTTTTATGGTACCTGTTGACCATTTTTTATCTTCTTTAGAAAAATGGTTCTTTGACCATTTTTAGAAAGGTTTTTGAGGTTTTGTTGTTGAGTCTATGAGTTCCTTATATATTTTGGATATTAACTCCTTATCAGATATATGATTTGCAAACATTCTCCCATTCTGTAAACTGCCTTTTCATTTTGTTGATTGTTTTCTTTGCTGTACAAAAACAATCCTGCAACTTGGTTGTATCCTGCAACTTTACTGAATTTGTTTACTAGTTTTAATAGGATTTTGGTGAAGTGAAAGTTTCCCACATACAAAATCATGTCTCAGCAAACAGAGACAACTTTACTTCTTCCTCTCTGACTTGAATGTCTTTTATTTCTTCTTCTTACCTAACTGCTCTGATTAGGAATATCTGACTAGTACTATGCTAAATAGAAGTAGCAAGAGTGGACATCTTTGTCTTGTTTCTGATTTTAGAAGAGAAGCTTTCAGCTTTTCACTTTTGAGTGTGATGTTAGCTATTGGCTTGTCATATATAGCCTTTATTATGTTTAGATACATTCCTTGTGAGAGTTTTTATCATGAAAGGATATTGAAGTTTTTCAAATGCTTTTCATGCATTTATTGAGATAATTATGTGATTTTATCCTTTAATCTGTTAATGTGGCCTATCACATTTATTGATTCATACATTTAATGATCCTTCCATCCCAAGGATAAATCCCACGTGTTCATGGTGTATGATCTTTCAATATGCCATTGACTTGGTTTTCTGGTATTTTGTTGAAGATGTTTGCATTATATTTATCAGGGATATTGGCCTTTAGCTTTTTTTTTTTTTTTTTTTTTTTTTTTTTTTTTCTTTTCTTTTCTTTTTTTTCAGTTGATCAGCATAGTTGAGTTCTCCAGCCAGGATCTCCAGCCAAGTTCTGTGTTTTATTGTCTTGTTACATCTGTATTTATACCAGTTGATTTTAATCCCATCAATTTCTATTCCAAAGGTTAGGGCGTTTCTTATCTCCATTCTAGGGAGTAAAGATTATTTAGCTTAAGTGTGATTGTTCCTAGTTAAAGTGATTAACTACCCGCCTGGCACTTAGTTAAGGGGTTTTATTCCCTCCCTAACTTCAGGGAAAAATCCCTACCTGGGGAAACGACCTTTCTCAGAGAGGTGACCTTGGTTAAAACACATAGTGCCAAGAAGGGGAGCAAACATATTAAGAACAGTATGCCATATATGCCAGGTCCCCTGAAACATATGCTGTGCAGATGTTTCTTCCCTGCAGTGACTGTGTCAAGCAGCAAGGATGGACCGGCTTCCGGGAAATTCCCCCTTTTTTATTTTTTAAATGATAGTGCATGTAAATCAGCAGCCACCTCTCAGACTGGGTTGTTTAAGACTCGGAAGAAGACTGACAAGCAATGATAGTGAGCATAGCAATAAACATAGTGGATGGAGTGCACACAGAGCCTTGTTCCTGTAGAAGGTTGCTGGTCTCTTCAGTCAAGGGATTTCAGCTGTCCTCAGTCTATGGTTTGGTTGTCCTTGTTGATCTGGCTAGCAGGTGGCATCATCGGTGACGGGCTTCCTGAAGCACCAGCCCGTTGAAGGGCTGGATGGTGGTGTCAGTGTCCGGGGAGGAGTCAGCTGTTCCCTCTGGGTCGGCTGATATGGATGATACTGGGGAGGAGAGGATGAGGCAGAGATGGAGGGTAGTAGAGAGAAAAAGAAGAGAAAGCAAAAGAACTACAAGGCATGGAAGTGTTTAGAAAAAAGAGTGAGAAGAAAGGGAAGAAGGCAGCATCCTGATGCAGCCCTTTCCTTCAGCTGCCCCTTTCCCTGTGGTCCAAGGTAGAAATGGGAAACAAGTCCTGTTACAGTGAGAGAGCAGCTGCTGTTAGCCAGTCTCTGTCTTTACCTGGGTCCCGATCTGAGCTGGGTGTGGGAAGCAAAGCAGCCATGGGGGCAGGAGACCTCCCTCAGAAGGGGTGAGGGTTCAGGCCTCTGCAAAGTTGGGGGGGCGAGGGTCTGTGCCCCACCTTGGTTGACCCCAAAGTTGTCTCTTTATGCCTCCTCTGCGACTGTACCTGTCTTCGGTTGTTCCTTCCCTGAGGAATCTTACCCGTCTCTGGCTAACCAGCCATCCTCCAGGGCCAAGCAGGGTGATGTGAGGTGTGCGAATGAGGGAGGGGCAGCACCTCCCTGCAAGAGGTTCAATTTTGTCTCCTTGGTAGCCTATGCCCCTGTGGCCTCTATGCCCAGCACCTGCCTTGGGCTCCCCTCGCCTGCTGGTGGGGCCCCGGCTCTGGTCACATCTCTTGGGGAACCCAGGTTTCTTCTCCAGGGAGGGCCCAGCTCACACCATTGGGCGAGAGACAGATCCATGGCACTGGCCACCATGAGGCCTCAACCTCAGTGTGAACAGAAAGCCGAGGCAACAGCTGTGGGCAAATGGACTGAGAAGAGGGTCCCTCTTGACACAAGGGCAAGAGGGGCCAATACAGGACAAGGGAGGAACGGCCTGTCAGCATGTAGTCCCAGGACAGGGCTTTCTCAGCCCAGGATGTCAGGCTCTTGGCACAAGACAACTCCACATATGGGGCATATACCAGACACCCCCAGTCACGGCAGAAAAGGGAAGTGCCCTTCCTGGAACAGTAGGGTAGGGAGATTCTAGAAAAGGCTGTGTTCAGGAGCGAAGGAGAAAGGCCAAAGAACCAGCAAACAAGTAGTCAGATTAAAAAAAAGAAAAAAGAAAAAGGAAAGGAGATGTGGGGCAAAGCTGGGACATATGGACAGACAAAAAGGAGGCACATGTGATCCTCCCAATGGACAGGTGGTTCCAGCTCAGGGCTGCACATCTGCTGCAGAGGGACACTGGTCAGGTGTGCTAACTCAGCCTCCCAGGGGTGACAGTCCCCAGGAGGGAGGCAGAGGCTGCTCCTTCTGGAAAGATACAAAACACAACCTCTTCCCCACATCATCACCAGATCTGGTAAAACTCCTGTCTGGTTTGTGCATCCTCCTACCAGACTGAGTCGGCAGAGGCTATTGTACAGGAGGCCCGATGCCTTTTGGCTGCTGTACAACCCTCTGCATTGTATTTTTTAAAAATTTAACATATCCAAAGCAGGCATTAAAAGAAAAACCCCAAATGCTCTCTTGTATCCACTTTAAGAATAGGATTGGCGCTTTCCGCTATTACCTGAGTCCTGATCTATCACCCCAGGGAGAGCTTGCCAATCCTGCACTTTCCCGGGGTGGAAAGGCTGCAGTGGGGTTAAGGATAAGGCTCCTTGGGCCTACCTTCTCCCATGCCTTTACATTTACTTTTCCTTCCTCAGAAAAGCATGGGCATACTTCTTGTATAAAACTTTCTGTCTAACTGGGAGTAACCTTAACTCCTCTGCTAGCAAGCATATGTGTTAAAAGATCAATACAGAGTCTTTTTTCTTTAGACTCAGTATGGCACATCTTCTTAATCTAAAGATCAATACAGAGTCTTCTTTCTTTGGACTCAGTATGGCACATCTTCTCAATCTAAGTTCTGTACTATCCACCTTCTTACCCTACTTATCCTCTGTAGGGGGGTCTGCAGCACCCTGGTGGAGTCTATCTGCCCCGAGTGTGGGGTTCTCAATGGAGGGGCTTACCTAGGGGAATCCTGTTCCAGGGATTCCCAAAGGTGTGGACGGAGTTGGCAAAGACTATCCACCTTCTTCCTACAGTGGAGTCCTATCCGTCCTGAGAGTGGGGCTTACCAAGGGGAATGGGGAGCTTACCTAAGGGTCCCTGTTTGGGCGCCATCTATTGGTGTCCAGCCCCAGCAGGTCCAGAGGTTCCCAAAGGTGTGGACGGAGTCAGCGAAGAAGGAATGACATGGAGGCAGCGTTCAGTTGATCAGCATAGTTGGGTTCTCCAGCCAGGATCTCCAGCCAAGTTCTGTCTTGGCCTTTAGCTTTCTTATCTTGTAGTGTCCTTGACTGGCTTTGGTATCAGTAATGCTGGCCTTGTAAAATATTTGAAAATGTTCCCTCCTTTTAAATCTTTTGGAAAAGTTTGAGGATTTGTACTAATTTTTCTTAATTGTTTTTTTAGAATTTACCAGTAAAATCATGTGGTGGTGTGATTTTCTTTGTTGAAAATTTCTGATTACTGATTCAATCTCCTTAATCATTATTGGTCTGTTCACATTTTCTATTTCTTCATGATTAAATTCTGGTAGGTTGCTTGTTTCTCAGAATGTATCCATTTCTTCTAGGTTATTCAATTTGTTAGTGAATAATTGTTCATAATAGTCCCTTATGATCCTTTGTAGTGCTATGGCATCAAGTGTAACGTCTCCTCCTTTTTTTCCTGATTTTATTTACTTGATTCTTCCCTCTTTATTTTGTTTAGTCTAGCTAAAGTTTTGTCAGTTTTGTTTATCTTCTTTAAAAAAAAACAACTCTTAGCTTTGTTATTTTTTTTAAGTTTATCTTTATTATTGAAAGTATTACAGATGTCCCTCCTCCACCCCATGCCCATCTCCTCCCCAGGCCTTCACCACACTATTGTCTGTGTCCGTGGGTTATGCATATATGCATATAAGTTCTTTGGATGATGTCTTCCCTCCCCTTGCCTTTCCTCTAAGGATCCTTAATCTGTTGCATGCTTCCTGTCTCTGTATCCATTTTGTTTATCAGTTTGTTTTGTTCATTAGATTCCACATATAAGTGAGATCATGTGATATTTGTCTTTCTCTGACTGGCTTATTTTGCTTAGCATAATACTCTCCAGGTCCCTCCATGGTGTCTCAAAGGGTAAGAGATCCTTCTTTTTTACAGCTGCATAGCATTCCATTGTGTAAATGTACCAGTCTTTCAATCCATTTATCTACTAATGGGCACTTGGGCTATTTCCAGATCTTAGCTATTGTAAATAATGCTACTATGAACATAGGTGTTATTTTTTTCATTTTTTATATTCTCTGTTTTATTTATTTCTACTCTGATCTTTGTTATTTCTTTCCTTTTAATACATTTAAGCTTAGTTTGTTTGTTTTTGTCAAGTCCCTTGAGGTGTAAAGTAAGAGTGTTTATTTTAAATCTTTCTTTATTCTTTTTTAAATTTTTATTGGATTTATTGGGGTGCTGTTGGCTAATAAAATTATACATGTCTCAAATGTACAATTCTGTGTATTATATCATGTGCTCACCACCCAAAGTCATCTCCTTCGTATCCCACTCTACTCTCTTCTACCTGCCCCCTACCACACTTTTCCTCTGCTAATCTTGACTATTGTAAATAATATTGCAAGGAGCATATTTTAAATTAGTGTCTCAGGTTTTCACAGATATATTACCAGAACTGGAATAGTTGGGTCATAAGACAGTTCCATTTTTAAATTTTTGAGGCAACTCCTTACTGCTTTCCACAGTGGCTGCCCCAATCTGCATTCCCACCAACAGTGCCCAAGGGTTCTTTTTTATCCACATCCTCGCCAACAGTTGTTGTTTGTTGATTTATTGATGAGAGCCATCTGACAGGTGTAAAGTGATATCTCATTGTATTTTTAATTTACATTTCTCTGATGATTAGTGATGTTGAGCATCTTTTCATATGTCTATTGGCCATCTCTGTGTCCTCTTTGAGGAAGTGTCTATTCAGGTACTTTGCCCATTTTTTAAGTAGATTATTATTTTTTGTGTGTGTGTTGAGTTTTATAAGGTTTGTATAAAATTTGGATATTAAGCCTTTATCAAATATATCATTAGTGAATATATTCTTCCATTCAGTGGGTTGTCTTTTCATTTTGTTGATGATTTCCTTTGCTGTGCAAAAACTTTTTAGTTTGATGTAGTCCCATTTGTTTATTTTTTCTTTTGTTTCCCTTGCCTGAGGAGATAGATCAGAAAAAAACAATGTTGCTATGAGAAATGTTTGAGATTTTACTGCCTATGTTTTTTCCTAACATTTTTATGGCCTTGAGTCTTACATTTAATTCTTTAATCCATTTTTAGTTTATTCTTGTGTATGGTATAAGAGGTGGTCTAATTTCATTTTTTTCTGCACATATCTGTCAATTTTTCCCAACACCATTTATTGAATAGACTGTCTTTACCTCTGTGTATATTCTTGCTTCCTTTGTCAAATATTAATTGACCATAAAGGTATAGGTTTCTTTCTGGACCTATATTATTCCATTGATCTATATGTCTGCTTTTATGCCAGTATCTTGCTGTTTTGATTATTATAGCCTTGTAGTATAGTTTGATGTCAAGTAGCATGATTTCTCCAACTTTGTTATTTCTCAAGATTGTCATGGCTATCTGGGTGTGTGTTTTTTTAATGGTTCCATATATATTTTTGAAATATTTCTTCTAGTTCTATAAAATACACCATTATCATCTTAATAGAATTATGATGAATCTATAGATTGCTTTGAGTAGTATGTACATTTTGATAATACTAATTCTTCCTACCCAGGAACATGGTATATGCTTCCATTTATTTCTTTTTCTAGTGTCTTATAATTTTCCAAGTACAGGTCTTTTACATTTTGATTAAATTTATTCCTAGGTATTTAAAATTTTTGATGCAATTTAAAATGTGATTGTTTTCTTGGTTTCCTTTTCAGATGGTTCATTATTGGTGTATGAGAATGCAACTGATTTCTGGATATTTATTTCATATTCTGCAACTTTACTAAATTCACTTATCAGTTCTAGTAGTTTTTTGGTGGAATCTTTAGGGTCTCTACAAACAGTATCATGTCATCTGAAAATAATGACAGTTTTACTTCTTCCTTTCTAATTTGGATGCCTTTTATTTTTTCTCCTTGCCTTATTGCTGTAACTAAGACATCCAGTACAATGTTGAATAGAATGGTAAAAGCAGACAACCCTGCCTTATTCCCATTCTTAAGGAAAAAACTCATAGTTTTTGCCCATTGAGTATGATGTTGGTTGTGGGTTGGTCATAGGTGGCCTTTATTGTGTTATGTTCCCACTATTCCCAGTTTTCTGAGAGTTTTTAAATAAATGAGTGCTGAATTTTATCAAATGATTTTTCTGCATCTATTAATATGATCATGTGGTTTTTATCCTCATTTTATTTATGTGGTACTTCACATTTAGTGAGTTGCAGATATTGCACAAACCTTGCATCCCAGGAATAAATCCCACTTGATCATGGTGTATGATTTTTCAAATGTATTGCTGGATCTGGTTTGCTAATTTGCTGTTGAACATTTGAACATTTTAGCATCTATGTTCATCAGGGATATTGACCTATAATTTTCTTTCTTTGGAGTGTCTTTATCTGGTTTTGGAATTAGTATAATGTTGATCTTGTAAAATGAGATTAGGATTCTTCCCTTCCCTTGAATTTCTTGGAATAGTTTGAGAAGGATAGGTGCTAGTTCTTATTTGAATATTTGGTAAAAATTCCCCTGTGAAGCCATTGGTCCAGGATTTTTGTTTGTTGGGAGGTTTTGTTTTTTTTTTTAATTACTGCCTCAATTACACTAGTTGTAATCTGTCTATTCAGATTCTCTGATTCTTCCTGATTCCATTTTGGAAGATTATATGTTTCTAGGAATTTATCTATTTTGTCCAGATTGTTCAATTTGTTGGCATATAGATGTTTGTAATATTTTCTTACAATCCTTTGTATTTCTGTGGTGTCTCTCTTTCATTTCAGATTTTTTATTTTATTTGGGTCCATTCTCTTTGTTTCTTGATGAGCCTAGTTAAAGGTTTTTCAATCTTGTTTATCTTTTTAAAAAACTGACTCATGGTTTCATTTATCTTTTGTATTGTTTTTGTTTGTTTTAGACTTTATTTCCTTTATTACTGCTCTGACCTTTATTATTTCCTTTCTTCTACTAACTTTGGGTTTTGTTTGTTGTTCTTCTTCTGGTCATTTTCTTTACATTTAAGTGTAAAGTTAGATATGTTATTTGAGATTTTTCTTGTTTCTTGAAGTAGGCCTGTAATGCTATAGATTTTCCTCTTATGACTATTTTCACTGTATCCCATAGATTTTCAGTTGTTATGTTTTTATTTTCATTTGTTTCAAGGTATCTTTTCATTTCTTCCTTGATCTCATTATAGTAACATGTTATTTAGCCTCCATGTGTTTGTGTATTTTTGTGAGTTGAGTTTTTTTGTGATTTATTTCCAATTTCATACCATTGTAGTCAGAGAAGATGCTTGATGTGATTTCAATCTTCTTAAATTCCTTGAGACTTGCTTTGTGTCCTAACATGTGGTCTATCCTAGAAAATGTTCCATGTGCACTAGAAAAGAATGTATATTCTGCTGCTTTGGGGTGATATGCTCTGAAGATAACAATTAACATCTGATCTAGTGTGTCATTTAAGGCCATTTCTGTATTGATTTTCTGTCTTTCTATCCATTGATGTCAATGGGGTGTTAAAATCCCCTACTATGATTGTATTACTGTCAATCTCTCCCATAAGTCCATCAAAATTTGCTTTATATATTTAGGTGCTCCTATTTGGGGTGCATAAATGTTTATGAAGGTTGCATCCTCTTGTTGAATTGATTCCTTTATCATTATGTAATGTCCTTTATCTCTAATTATAGCCTTTGTTTTAAAGTCTATTTTGTCTGATATAAGTATTGCTACCCCAGCTTTTTTTAAATTTCCATTTGCATGAAATATCTTTTTCTATTCCTCTATTTTAGTCTGTGTGTATCTTTTATTCTGAGGTGAGTCTTTTATAAACAGCAGTAGAGGCCTGGTGCACGAAATTCATGCACGGGTAGGGTCCCTAGTCCTGGCCGGTGACCAGAGCCTTCCTTCATTCTGCGCCACCCCCTGGTGGTCAGCACACATCATAAGGAGTGATCAAACTCCCAGTCTCCCGGTCAAACTCCTGAGGGGACACTTTGCATATTAGCCTTTTATATATATAGATATATATGGGTCTTGTTTTCTTGCTATTCAGCTGCCCTATGTCTTTTGATTGGAGCATTTAAGCCATTTACATTTAAAGTGATTATTGATAGGTACACATTTATTGCCATTTATTCTCTAAAAATATGTTCCTCTGTTCTTCTCTTTTCTTCTTCTTCTTCTTCTTCTTCTTCTTCTTCTTCTTCTTCTTCTTCTTCTTCATCATCTTCTTCTTCTTCTTCTTCATCTTTGTCTTCATCTTCTAGAAGCCCCTCTAACATTTCTTGTAATACTAGTTTGGTGGTGATGAACTCCTAAAGCTGTGTTTTATTTGGGAAGCTCTTTATTCTCCTTCAGTTTTAAATAATAAACTGCTTATTTAAGCATGCTTGGTAGAGTAGTCTTGGTCATAGGTCCTTGCTTTTCATCACTTTGAATATTTCATGCCAATCCCTTCTGGCCTGTAAAGTTTCTGCTGATGGTCTTATGGGAGCTTTTTTTTGTTTGTTTGTTTGTTTTGGTGTGTTTTTTTTTATTATTATTTAGACAGCTAACTGTCTGTTTCTTGTTTTTAAGATTCTTTGTCTTTAACTTTTACTATTTTTTAAAAATTTATTGATTTTAGAGAGAGGGAGGAAGTGAGAGACGAATTAGTTGTTCCACCTATTTATGTATTCATTGATTGATTCTTGTATGTCCTCTCACCAGGGATTGAACCTACAACATTGAAGTATCAGGATGATGCTCTAACCAACAGAGCTAACCAAACAGGGCTTACCTTATGATGTGTTGGTGTGGGCCTCTTTGGGTTTATCTTGTTTGGGACTCTCTGTGCTTGCTGGACTTGTGTGTCTTTTTCTTCATCAGGTTAGGGAAGCTTTCAGTTATTATTACTTCAAATAGTTTCTTGATCTCTTGCTGTCACTTTTTTTCTGGTTCCCCATATGACATAGATGTTTTTATGCTTCATATTGTCCCAGTGATCCTTTAAAATATCATCAATTTTTTTAATACATTTTTCTTTTTGCTGCTCAGATTGGGTGTTTTCTGCTACCTTATCTTCCAAATCAGTGGTTTGATCCTCCACTTCATCTAACTTACTGTTGATTATTTCTAGTGAATTTTTCATTTCAGATATTGTATTCTTCATTTATGGTAGGTTCTTTTTTATATTTTCTGTGTCCTTTTTCATGCTTTTGTAGTTCTCACTCAGTTTCTTGAGCATTCTTATAGCCATTTTTAAATCTCTATATCTTGCTCCATTTTATTTAGCTCTTGTTTTTGGAGATTTCTCCTCTTTTATCATTTGAGGCATGTTTGTCTCCTCATTTTGAATGCCTCTTTGTGTTTGTTTCTGTGCATTAGGTGTATCTGCTACGTCTCCAGTATTATTAGAGAAGCCTCATATAGTAGTGCCCTGTGGAACCCAATGGCACAGTCTCCTTGATCACCTGAGATGGGTGCTCCAGGAATGTCTCTTGTGTGAGTTATGCGAGCCCTTCTGTTGTAATTTAATCTTGATTGCCATTGGCCCATTGGAGTGTGGGGTAGACTCTCAGGCTGGCTGACTATCAGGATTGACCCTGACCACAGTGTATGAGCTCCTGTGCAGGTGCTGACCACACAAAGCAGAATTCACCTCAGCAGGGTCTGGTATCTGCCGAGATCTCCCTTTGGATGTGCCATTGTAAAGCTAATTGGATCCTGCTCTGATGTCTAAATTGGCCACTGGATTTTTTAGTTCTGGGGCCTCTTGGGAGGTCAATATTAGATACTTCCTGTGACTGGGCCTGGGCAACCTCTTTGCAGCTACAAAGTAACCCATAGCTTGTGGCTGCCTCTGCTGGGCCTGGGTGTGGGTAGATTTTTATAGTGGGTCAAGGTCTCTGGGAGTTGTCAGGGTGAGATCAGCAGAGTTTATCAGACCCAAACAGTGGGCTCTGCACAAGTCAGGCATGTGAGGGAAAATGGCCTCCATCCTAGGGACACACAACTTAGTCTGTCCCGGATTCTACCAGAAGCCCTAGTTCAGCAGGACAGGGGCACAGAGAGAAGGGAGCGTAGAGCCACAGGAAGGCTGGCGTGTTAGGCTAGCAGATCTCCTTAGGTTTATGGGAAAATGAGGGGAATGGCTCACACCCTAAAGCCACACAACCAATCACTGACACCCCCAGACCTCTACATCCCAGCTGAGTGCTCAGCAACGTGCCAAGTTCTACAGGTTGTGGCAACAGAAAGTCCAGAGGGTGGGGCTATTACATTCCCTCAGACTGATGCCATGAGGAGGAGAGTGCTCCACCCAAGAAAAATGGTATCTGTGGTGTGGGAGAGGGACTCAGTACAGCGATCCTGGCAGTTGTCTCTTTAGCTCTCTCCCTAGAGCCACAAACCCCAGTCTCTTCTCTTGCAACTTTAGTTCACTACAGTCTATCTCCCCTGGAGCCCAGGGTCGGTGTCTGTGAATGAAATTTTGTTTTCTGGCCCTTTAAGAGGGCATCTGGGTTTTTAGCTGACTCCTGTCTCTCCCTGGTTGACAGAATCCCCACTGATTTTCATAGCCAGATGTCAGGTGGGTGCCTCTTCCCAGCTCTGGTTCTCGCAGCTGGGGAGCTTGGCATGGGGTTCAGGGGAACCCCCCTGTAGCTGAGATATCCCTCTGGAATCTCAGCCATCACCTGTGGGAGTGGAGCCAGCCCTTTTTGCTTCTCTGCCCTTTATACCTGTCTCGATATGGCTTCTTCTGTAAATCCTTGCTTATAAGACTTCTGTTCAACTAGTCTTCAGTTGATTATTCAGGTTGATTGCTCTATATTTCAGTTGTAATTCCAGTTTGGTCCTGGGAGGAGGTGAATGTAACTTCCACCTACACTGTCACCATCTTGGGTACTGTTCTTTCTTTATTCTTAATGTAGGTGTTTTTAAATATAAATTACCTCTCAAAACTGTTTTTGCTTCAGCTCACAAATTTTGGTATGTTGTGCTTCCATTTTCTCTTGTTTCAAGATTTTTTTAAATTTCCCATTTAATTTCTTCATTAGCTGATTGGTTGTTCAGGAATTTGTTGTTTAATTTCTATTTATTTGTGAAATTTTCTTTCTTTTTTTTTTTTTCTGTTACTGATATCTAGTTTCCTACCATTGTGATCATAAAAGATCCTGATCCCTCACAGATATTTCCTGAAGAGCACTTACCAGTGGCTCCTGAATTTCTCCCTCAGCCTCTGCTTCTGAAGATATGCCCCCAGACAAATGATCATAAAACTCATATCAGGACTTTCAAGGCCAATGTGTATTTCACCCAATACCCAGACTTTGAATGAGTTTCTGACAGCCATTAAGAGAAGAGGAGAAGCAAGTGAACACTAGGAAGTAGAGTAAAAAGTAGAAAACAAATCTTGGTCATTTTGTTTATATTACAGCTATAGTGTCATCATAGGCCAGATCTAGGACTGGTTATTTACAGTAGTTATGCGAGACAATAAATTCCCTTTTTATAATATAAATAAATTTAAACTGGAATTTGTGTTACTTACAAGGAAAATTATCCTAACTGATATATGGGGGTTATCAGAGAATGCAGGAAAAGAAAAGGAGAATAACCCGTACAAAGATAATGCATTGGGAAACATTTTAACAAGTATAGGGACAGAGAGGAGGCCAGTGTGAGCAAGGTGGAAAGAGGTAGGAGACAAGAATGGGCAGGTCAGCAGAGACATTGTAGATGTGGCTTATGCAAAAAAGTTGAGTAGAATTCTATTCAGCAAACTCTTATTCCAAGGGGCTTTGTCTTAGCATCAAAAGATTGGTGAATATTTCTACATTTAGATAGGTTATGTGAAATGTTTATGTTTAAGGTGTATATGTATTATTTTTTATTATTCCCCATTTAATTTTTTTAATTAATCAACTACTAATTGTAGATTATATCAGATCAAAATGTTTTTACTGTATCCTATCATATGGATATATTATAATATATTTAACCTTATTAACTGTTGCCAGTGTTTCATGTAATTAACAGTACTTCAGTAAACTTGCACATAAACCTTAGTACAGTTATTTGAGTAAACCTATCATTTTATACATGTAAAACAATTTCTGAATCACAGGGAATCCATATTTCCATTTTAAACAAATGTTGACAAGTTATTCCTGAAAGTATATGCCAATTTATATTTCACTTACAGCAAATCTTATTGGGCATGTTATCAATTTAAAAATACATTTTCCAATCAAGTAGGCAAAAAAATGCTTTCATTTGCTTCTCTTTAATTATGAAAATGTATTTTTATATGCTTATTGGCTATTTGTAATTCTTCCATTATAAATTTCCAATTCATGTTTCTTTTATCTTTCTATTGAGTTCTTTGACTTTCTATTGACTTGAAAGAGTTTTTTAAATATTGTGAGTAGTAGCCTTTTATTTATCATATGTGGTCCAAATAATTTTTCTATTGTCATTGGACTTTGACTTTGATTAGGGTATGTTTTAGACTTTTATATAGTGAAATCAACACCTTTTAAAAGGCCTCTAGGTTTTATTCATGCTTGGAAACGATTGTGTACTTAAAATTAGAAAGCCTCTTAACTTTGTTTTCATAATATATTTTTGGTTTGATTTTTTACATTTAAATCCAAAAAATAATAATAAAATAAATTTTAAAAAGTAAAATAAATCCCTTTAGAATTAATTCAGTGTGAGGAGTGAAGTAAATATTCAGCTTAATTTATTTTCTAGAAGACTTGCCAGTTGTTCTACTATAACTTATTGAATAATCTGTATTTTCCTTATCAATTTTAAATGAGACTATTGTGATGATAAGCAGCTCTGACCAGCATGTCAGTCTGTGCCCAACAGCATCAGCATTGTTGGGATCATTGAATGAGCCCTGGTACTTGAATAAGGGCTCTGGTCAACAGATCTGTATGACTGAAGGAATGACTGCCTTTGTCATCTAACTCTGTAACAGCAGCGTGGAGAACTGACTATCCATTGCCTCCTGCATTTCCTGAAGAATGGTTGTCACTATGAAGTACCGTGACTTGGCATACACATACCTCATCATCCTGAGGATCAGCTCTCTGTCTTTCCAGGTAGCCAGGAGCATATTGATAAGTTGCCTGTGTTAGGAAGTTTTATATTTATTCCAATGATTTTGCCATAGACCACAAAGTTTTATTGGCACTACCCTCAGAGCCTATGGATAATCCACATGTAAGAGGATTTGAGGTAAAGTTGCCAGCTGAGAGTTAAACTCCCAAAACTAACAGAATCATCACTTCTACAATTTGCATATGTGTTACATTGTTAAAATTTCAGATTTTCAGTCATGTGGAGAGTCTGGTTAGGAAGGTCGGATGGGTTTGAATATGTATGTCTAACAAGCACCTTCAGTAATTAGCAGTTTGGGAAACATGAATGTAATAGATTGGATTAATCTAGATAGAAATAGGTTATCTATGAGACTTATGAAACACAGAAGCCCAATTAAGTTAATTAGGATATAACCTTAAAACTAGAATGTAACTAAAAGAAACCAGACCTAATTATTTACACTGAGATCTTTTTTAAAAAATATTAAGAAGCCAGTGCTGATAGAAGAGTATATGTCGAACTGAAGTCTAAAAAGTAAAAAAAAAAATCAGAAAAATGTGTCAGTATTATTACAATGAAAGAAAAAAAAAAGAATGAACTCAGAGGCAAATTTTCAACTATCCTTTGATAAGAGAATTTCAGAAAAGTTCTGGCCATGGCACTTGCTAGAATTAAATATACATCTGACCGGGATAATGCCATCAAAATACTTTAAAATAGAAAACTCATCTGAATGTATATGTTTCAACATGGATTACTTTTGAAAAGACTCATTAGTTTTAAGTCACCTTATGTGGCACTGGTTTATGACTAAGACTTTGGGCAAGCTGCTTACCTCTGTGGGCTTCTGTTTCCCGCCTATAAAATGAGGTTAGATTGTTTCTGAGACCAGGTAATCTACAAGCTCCTATGGGCCTCAAATTCTTTGGTTCTATGATCTAACCAACTGTCACCTGCTACACACAGGGTTCCCTGCTGCTGATGTTGGCCTGGAATCTCACAGACTCATCTCTAGTCCTTCTCTAAGACAAGCCCTGTGACTCAGCCCAAGGACTTAGGCAGAGGAGGCAAACTGCTGCAGAACACTCGACTTCCTCTACGGCTCTCTGCCTGCTCCATGTCCCAGTGATATGTCTTGGTTTAAAATTATTCCTTCTTTCCAAAGGGCCTTTTCTTTCAACTGCTGGAGAGCAATGTGTCATTCAGCAGAGACCTCAAGGTTCAAGGTGAATGTGATTTTCTATCATCTTTCAAGGACTTCTGTTCGCCAATAGTTATCCAGGCAATGATTCTTATCATCAAGACTCTCTCAAACAATGCTCCTATAAAAATATAAACAAAAAGAAAAAGAGAGAATTGAGTCCTTTTTAAAAAGTAGATGGGGTAGAGATAAAGATAAAGATAGAGATAGAGACCAAGAGAGACAGAGAGATAGTTGTATATTGGGGATATTACAGCTATACATATATTTACCTAATATACCTAAAACTCTGGAAAATTGAAGCATAAGTGACTAAAAATCTTATAGCAAAAAACATAAACAGATAATTTACAGAAAAGATGTAAAACAATTCTAAACATGTAGAAATGACATTATTTTAACTTCAAAATAATAAGAAATACAAATCAAACAATACTGAAATATATTTTCTTTTTAAGTTATAAAAACCTTGACAAAACATTCTGCTGGCAAGGCTGTGGGGAAACAGTGACACTCGTATATTCCTGGTAGGAGTGCAAAATGGTACAATTTTTATACAGGGAACTTTAGCAATATCTAACTAAATTACAGATGTGTTTAACTTTTGGCCCAGCAATCCCACCTTTATTACTTCACCATTGGAAAAGATATATCAGCAAAGTTCTTCAAAGTAGCAATATTTATAATTTTGGCAGCAAATCTAAATTCTTATACATTGGAAAATAGTTGAATAAACTGTGACATATCCCTTCAGTGGAGTACTATATAGCTATAAAAAGAATAAGAGTACTATCTATGCTTATAAAAGGATAATATGCTAATTAGATTGGACATCCTTCCGGACATTCTTCTGGACAAAGCCACGGTGGCAGGGGCCAAGGCAGAGGATGTTAGAGGCGATCAGGCTGGAGGGGAGAGCAGTTAGGACCAATCAGGCAGGCAGGGAGAGTGGTTAAGGGTGATCAGGCTGGCAGGCAGGTGAGCGGTTAGGAGCCAGCAGTCCTGGATTGCGAGAGGGATCCCGGATTGGAGAGGGTAAGGCTGGGCTGAGGGACCCCCCACTCCATGCATGAATTTCGTGCACCGGGCCTCTGGTATAGCTATAAAAAGAATGAGGAAGATCTCTATGAAATAATATGGAGTGATTTACAGAATACAGAGTTAGATTAAAAAGTGAAGGCAAAGACTATATATGTGGTAGGCTACTTCCTGTGTGAGAAAATAAAGGTGGAATAAGAATATATGCATATGTTTACTTATTTTTCCAAAAAGAAACACAGTGAACATAAACAAGAAACAAATGAGTTTGGTTATCCACAGGGTGTGAATAAAAACAGGATATAAGAGAAAAGGAAGGAGTGAGAGTTCTTGTTACTATTTTATTTACTCAAAAACATAAAGGTAAACCAACAAGAATGGAGGTGTATAAGAAATCAAAAGTGGAGTGCAAACAGAAACAAAAGAGTCTTACTATATTTCAAATAAACAACATAAGTACACTGAAGAAAAATAAGTTTAGAACATAATATTTTGCCTATATACCCTTGATCTAAATACAAAAAGAACAATAAATATCAAAATCTACTTTAGTATGTTCATTTTTCTCAGTGGTATAGGTGAATAATTCTGAAATTATTTTCTGTGTTGGAAGGATTGAACAAATAAATAAATATTTTGAGGATGTTAGGAACCAGATTTCTCATTTTTAGAGAAAAGATATGAATATACAGGGCGTAAGCTAGGAACAATCCCATGTTATTGAATTGAAGTAAGGATATAGTATGAATGCATATATATATATATATATATATATATATATATATATATATATATAGAGAGAGAGAGAGAGAGAGAGAGATACTAGTATATTTGTGTGTATTTGAATGTGTATGTAGTATGAATTTATAGCTTTAATATATATTAGATTTACAAATAGTTGTGGCGTGTGTGTGTGTGTGTTTCTTAGCTTTCTGCCACAAGGGCCTAGAAACTTTGACACTCCAGTAGCATCCAAATATCAGTTTCTAAATACCATTCCCCACTAAAAGGAACCAGGGGTCCTGGAGAAGCTGCTGATTCCAGGGCTCAGGCCGAGAAAGTGCAAGATGAGTCTGGACTGTCTTGTGTCAGATAGTAAGCAAGTGCTCAATAATGAGAAGGATGTGTTAAGAGAATCCAAGAACCAACTTAAAGGTGCTTCTACTAGTCAAATCTGAGACAATTTGAGCATCAAAATTAATAATTATAGTAATGAATAATAACCCATTGAACAAAAAATAAGACTCCATTAGTCCATACTTATAATTAATGATGCCAGTAAGTTCTCCTTTTCGACAGAATGCCAACTAATAAATGTAGAAAAAAATGGAGTTAGAAAATCAACATTTTGCAACTGTCATAATAATTAATGATTCAGGTAAGAATCATTAATGAATGACAAAACTAGTGGCATAAAGTTTGATAAGAAACAGTTTATTTACATAGTCTCTAAATAACTCACCACAAATTATTCATTAATTACCAAGGGAAAAGTAGCAACTTTGCAGTGGAGAAACCTAGCAGGCATCACCTTAAGCAAATGATCAAAGTTAACATCATCCATAATGGGTCAAACTCACTTCAAACGTCTCCTTATAGAATGCACTGAGGACACAATATCACTTATGTAGGATTCCTGCCAAAAAGACATATCCTGGATCTAATCATGAGGGGACATCAGACAAACCCAAACTCAGGGCTATTCTGGAAAATATATGGCAGCGAGCGGGCAGGGCGGCGAGCGGTGGCGAGCTACGCCCGCACGATTTCGTGCGCTGGGCCTCTAGTAAGTAAATATAACACTTAATCCTGTATTGGATTTTGGAGCAAAATTGCTAAACAATTGGTAAAATTTGAATAAAGGGCTGTAAATTAGATAAGAGCATTGTGTCGATTTCAAAATTTCCTGATTTGATCATTGAACTGTGGTTTTTAATTAAATATTCTTATCCTAAGGAAATATACACTGAAGAATTTAGGAGTAAAGAAGTATGATGTGTGCAACACACTCTCAAATAGTTCAAGACCATAATAAAGCAAATAGGGTAAAAAACGACAACTGGTGAATCTGTGTGAAGGGTATGTGGAGGGATTCCATACTATTCTTACAATCATTCTATAAATTTAAAATTATTTCAAAATAAACAGGTTTTTTTAAAGAAAAAAGAAAGGAAAGGAGGGAAGAAGAAAGGAAGGCAGGGAGGGAGGGAGGGAGGGAGGGAGGGAGGGAGGGAGGGAGGGAGGGAGGGAAAGGAAAGGAATCACCCAGGCATCCCCCTAGCCAGGAGTCAAAACTGCTATGTATTGGCTTTTTGTGGAGCTTGATAATTACCAAATGGGTTGTGGGAAAGCCCTGAGATCCTAAAGCAGCCTCAGGCAAGAGCCTGCCATAAAGAATTCTAGTCTCCTACCCTGAAACCCTCAGGCCTCGGTCTATGACGTCACCAGTTGGCCCACTAATGTGTAATCCATCACAGAAGGGAAGAATGTCATATGTTCAGTTCATAGCCATGACCTCAAAGCATTCATGACTTTGCTTTGTTACAAAAAGATAGCAGGAAATATAATTTTTAAAGAAGACAATCCCAAGAGTATTTTGCACACATGGCCAAACTTGTTTCCTAGCTAAAATCTCAGGGCGCTTACATGAAGTTCCCACACAGAGTCCAGACTGTGGGTTATAGAGTCACACTAGGCTTGTATCTCTGCTCTGCAACTTAATGCCTACTTAATTTTCTGAGTCTCAGTTTCCTCATCAGTCAAATGGACATAATTGTGCCTGCATCATACAACTATGAAAAAAATTAAATAAGATAACACATATATATACAATGACATGTAAAAAGCACCTAAATTATGCTAAGTTATGATCGATATTTCTTTTTTTCTTTTCCTTTCCCACAAATGACAAGAATGTGCCTGATAGCATAAATATCTTTAGGACTGTGGCCAATATTCAAACATGAAAAGTAAATGAAAAAAATTCCACATTAATCAGTGGTAAATGAATTAATTAACTCCAATCAAGAGGTAAACTAGCCCGAGCTGCAGGCACAAATTCGAAGAAAGACCTGGATAATGGTCTAATTTGAAACCAGAAGGTCAACTGTGAAAATAGCCCTGTTTTTAGGACACGAACAGGGAATTCCTTGTTATCCGTTTGACTATTAAAAAGATGTCAGCATCTCCTTCAGGGCACAGGGGCATCCTGGCATCAGACCTTACAATTGTATTCCAGCTGAAACTTTTGGCCAAAAGCAACCCCAATTTATTGAGATGGTAGAAACTATTTGTCAACTCTGGGGTGTTTAAAATTAACTACAGAGATGATTATATAAACCCAATAGTTTGTTCATATGCTTAGTAATGATCTGTATATATTTTATATTGTAAGTATTTGGAATGTTAAGAGATTTTAGGGAATTTGATAGATTTGGCCTTTGATTCTAATTTAAAATGTATAACTGAGTGACTTATTTTAGCCTTATATTTTCAGTTGAAAGATAAAGAAATGTATGCAGTTTGTAAATAAAATTGGAATGGGTATGATTAACCTGAGATGGGCCACATTTGTTCATTTAATTAGAATTATTACAGTGGGAAAGTTTTGATAGGTAGGTTAGAAGTGCCTTAAAAATCAGATATATTCAATTTATAAATGCCACCTAAAACGTTCAAGGGAAATTATAAATTAAGACATAAACAGGACAGATTGTTGAGGGAGTTTGGTCTGTTCAGTTAATCAATCAAACTATACTAAACAAACAATTCCCTGGGCTAATTATATTTATTTATAAAATAAAAATTATAATTTGAACTTGAAAGCTTAAGGAAAACTTATATTTTAACTTTTCCAAAGTGAATATTAATTTTAAAATCCCAAGGTTTTAAATAGTATTTTGTATCCACAAAAACATTGCACAGACACTAACTCACCTTGACAATACCAATTTTAAGGCTGATGACCACTTAAATTTCCATTGTATTTTGTTTGATAGGAGCACTAGATAGAGAAAATGGAATTTAATTAATTTTGAACTAAATGGTTGTTGTTTTTTAACTATTTTAAACCTCATGGTATAGGGGAAAGAAAATAGAAGAAAAAAAATCCATGCAAGGATGATGCTAATGATGATGATGATGACAGCTAAAACTTATTTCGTGCTCAGTATGTACCCATCACAGCTCTAAGTGATTTACATATACAACTTGTTTAAAACTTCTAAAAGTCCATGAAATTTTAGAAATAGAAGAACATCGTAGAAGAAAAAGGCAAGTGTTGTGTGGTAACCACAATCTGGGAAACATTCTTATCTTAGCATTTCAGTCCTTTCTAAAGTAGCCCAATTACAAACAGCACCCAGGGACACCCCGATTGCTTTTTTTCACTCACTCTTGGAACTAAGAACTAAGTTCTTTCTATGTGTCAGGCTGCAGTGTGCCGAAGAGCTGTGTAGCAGAGCAAGCCTGGAGACCAATTAGAAGGCTGATATCATGATCCACCTAAAATTAATGGTGCATGGTTTGGGATGGTGGCAATGGAGATGTTGAGGAAAAGATAGACTGAAGAGCTATTTAGAAGTGAGAATTGATATGACTTACTGGAAACAGGACATTAGGGAAAAGATAGTATCTTCTTCTCCCAGGTTCTCAGAAAGCAAAACCTGAGGCCAGAGTTAAGGTCATAACAACTCGTTAGGTTAATGCAAGCCCAAGGAAGTGAAAATGAGGAAAATGGGAAGCGAGCAAGGACAGCTGTGCAAGAAGGCAGTGAGCTGCATGGCCACCCTGGCTCCTGTTTTACCAACAGGAGGCAAGAGAGACAGTGAGTCACTCAGTAGGGGTGTCTATTCATCACACAGGACTCCTTCAAAGGGTTGCAAAGAACAAACCTACCCAGAAGTAAACCACAAAGGAGAGAAAGGAGAGGGACTTTATTTCACAAGTTACTTCCTATCTTCCATTTACTAAGACAAAGAACCCTAAGGAAGGAGTGGGTGAAGTGGTAGAAGATGATAAGTTAAATTTGAATATGTTTAATGGGCTTTTGTGAGATGTCTACATAGACAGCTAAATATACAGGGTGATGCAAAAGTAGGTTTACAGCTGTTTGTATGAAAAACAATACACCAATTAATAAATAATAATAATAATACAAGAATAAACTCTGTGTTTTGTGGAGTCACAGCTGTAAACCTATTTTGCCCCATCCTGTAGCTGACATCTGGAGCTCAAGACAGAGAAGACCAGGTTCAAGTAGGCTGGGCAGTGAGCACACAGTGTGAGCTAGGCTGTGCCACCCAGAACTCCACTTTAGGATTGAAGTATTCATGGCCCCAACTGCCAGGACTATTGCCAGCTCGTGGCTCATGGCTGAATCCCTCTCTAGAATTACCCATTATCAAAGGAAGCTGCCTTGCCCAAGTTTATGCACCCGACGTGTGCATAATGACTGGTAGATGTGAGGTTACAATGGCCTGCCTGAAAGGCCGTGCCAGCTCTGGAGTTCCCTAGAATTGGATGATACCACGGATGCATCCACATTGGTAACTTTCCCTTCTGCCAATCCTGCTTCCTTCATCCCACTCTCAGGTTGTTTCTAAGAGCACCCCACAATTCAACAGCTGCATGTAAATCTCTGTATCAGAGTCTCCCAGAGAACCTGACCCAAGGTAGAGTGGAACCTGGGATGGTACATATTTTAAGTGGACAATTCTTTCAAGAAATTTGTTTTCAACATGAAAGGAGGATTCCCAGAGAAGAGTAGTATCAAAAGGAGGATTTTTTTTTAAAAAAAGTTCATATTTATTTATTAATTTATTTTTAAAATTATCTTTATTGTTGAAAGTATTACAGATGTCCCTTTTTTTTAACCTATTGATGTCCTTCACACACCCCACCCTTCCCCCAGGCCTTTACCACACTATTGTCTTTTCTTAATTTGCAAAGATTAAGCATTTTTATCTGCTGATGAGAAGGAACTAATTGAGAGAGGAGAATGAACGATTCTGGATGGAAAAAGGAATGGGGGGGGGGGGGCGCGCGGAATGGGATCCAAATCACAGGTAGGAGGGATTGCCTGCTATAAGAGAAAAGCATTCCCTGTGATGAGAATGAGGGAGAAGGAGAGGTTGAGTGTGACTGTAGGTAAATTTATTACTGTAGGAAAGGTTAGATCACCTACTAAGAGGAAGAGGCTGAGGAGTCAGGACCTTGAAGACAATGGAGAGTATTAGGAATTGGCACTGGGACAATGGCAGGGAGAGCTGTCCCATGGAACACCACAGAAATGCTGAGCAGTGACGAGAGCTGGGTTGGGAATGAGGTCAACAGAAATTTGTAGTGGTGATCATCATGGCACTAAACATGGAATGTTATATTCACAAGCCTCTCTAAGCACACGTGCCTGACAAACTGGAGTATCCACTAAATTTTGAATGAATGAACAGACTCAACTTAAGTGAGCCCTCCAGCTAAAGGGCCACATCTTCTTCACCAACATAGTTTCATCAGCTAAAACCATATGATAGCTATCTTGGGTCTCTCCCTCTGATATTTTTAGTCTAAAGAAATATTGAGGCAGAAAGTGTGTTTTCTTTTGCTTTTCACAAGTTTATCATGTGTTACATATGTATCCTTTGTAATATGTGTATGCATTGATTAGTTTTCTAAAGATCGAGCAGGCTAACTCAGGTCACCTGACTCCCATTCCACATACTCTGTAATGATACATGCTTTGTGACACTTTCAGAGTACCAGACTATTCAACAGGCCTTCAATATTCCTTCCCTCTTATTCTTCCCTCCTTCCTTTTTCTCTTTCTTCCTTCCTTCCTTCCCTCCCTCCCTCCCTCCCTTCCTTCCTTCCTTCTTTCCTTCTTTCTTTCTCTCCACCTTTACTCCCTCCATCTTCCTCCCTGAGCCTGGTAGACCTCTTGGAATTTCTCTGACCTCCCTACTAAGCTGTCCCCCTGCTTCATTATGTTCAGCCCTCATTTGCACATGATGTTGACACCCGGTGTTTGGTGGCTGAAATGGCTGATAAAATTCCACACTAATTAATTTCATGTTTAATCTAACTGATACTTCTGTAGCCTTTGCAAATAACCTTTTTGAACAAAAACTGCAACAGCTCATTCCAAACCCGATCAAAGAGGTATGCATGACTCACAGCCACTAAATAAACATTGATGCCTGATGGCAGTAATATGGCTATTTATATTCAGAGCCTGATTTAACCAGTGGCATTCCTGTAATAAGATAATAAGCATGAGCTGTTTACTAGGGAAAAAGGAGAGTCTGTGGTGCTGGTGTTCAATAAAATCTCTTAACAGGCAAATGAGTCTCTGAAATTGGTTGGCAAATACATCCAGAATGAGATGTGCTAATTAGCTGCTGTTACTGATTTTCTAAAATAAAGAGTTTAAACTTAAATTAGCCCTGAAATTTAGTACAATAAAAAAAAATACTGGATATATGATATCATGTTGAGTCTTATAGATTATGCCTAATATATGTCCAACAATACAATTAAGAAAAAAAGAACTCTGCACCTAAATCATCAGATTTGAAACAGAGACAGTCTAAGAAGAGGTTTTAATTGTGGAGAATTATCAGCACAGATATTTGAATCTCAGGTTCAAACTATTTTCTATTCAGAGAGCATTTGTAGGTGATCCTCTTGGCTATATTGGCAGAGATATCTATTACTCTAAGCACTTTAATTTTTAAATAGAAAAAGCAAAGGAATGCAAGAATTATCTTAATAGCATTTGTATACCCTTTAAAAATAGGTTAACCCATTTAAAACAAGATCACAGAAGTTCCAGGTAAGCATGTAGGAGACAATTCTTCGGAATTCAGAAATAATGATGAAAGCATCAAGCTTGTGACTCCTCCCAAACACCTTTCAGCTCTGCTCTTTTCCCCCAGAAGTGAGAGCAGCAGGTACCCTGGGCTCGTTCCTTTCCCCTTCTGCTACCACTGGATGAAGTCCCTTCCAGTTGCTAAGGGTGCATCTTGGAACCTCTATTTTCACTGCTTCCTTCACTGAGTTGGAAGGAACTGCCTCTATTGGAACCTGCAAATAATGAGATGATCTCAGGAAGACAGCCAAGTATGTTAAAAAATCAAATCTTGCTTCTACGAAGATATGGCCAAGTCGTAAGAGGATTCAGGGTGGGTCTCCATCATTATTTTTCCTAAAATATAAGTTTGAATTCAAGAACCTGTTGTTTGAATTTAGCTGCTGGAGATGCCGTTTGTTTTTCCAGAGCAAATGGTCATTCTTTTAAAGTCAGATGGGCAGATGTTGGTGCGATAGCCCCAAAGTACTAATGTTACTAATGTTAGCAATGAGTTCATTCATGCATGTGGCTTCTATCTATCTATCTATCTATCTATCTATCTATCTATCTATAGTTGAACAGATGAAGGCTGATTATTTTTTGCTAAAGCATGTTTAGTCTTTATCAGACTATTTATTAATCAAGGGCAATTAATTATGTATACCTTCATTTCCTTTCCAAGTGGGGCCTCCAGCTCAGGTAGCAATGTTTCTGGCTATTATTGTTACCTAGATTTGTGGGAGACACCCTCATATAGGTTATAAAATAATGAAATTATAAACAGAATTATGAGTTATGACCATGTGATCTGCCCTATATTTTTCTTTAGAATTACTTAAAGTTGTTTTGAAACCAACTCTGGCTAGCTTAATACAAAAAGAAATTTTCTTAAATTATTAGTTATCTTACAAAATGTAAGAAAGACTTGAATAGCCACACCTCAGAAGTACAAGAACCACGACAGTTCCAGAGACATAAAAACAAACGTTTTTGGACTTATTCTGCTATTTTTGTAGCTCAGCAACTAATATCTCCTGGTTCCTTTGTTTCCTTGTTTTAAGATTCCATATTCTTTTTCTTTAAATATATTTTTTGATTTTTTACAAAGAGGAAGGGAGAGGGATAGAGAGTTAGAAACATCAATCAGCTGCCTCCTGCACACTCCCTACTGGGGATGTGCCCACAACCAAGGTACATGCCCTTGACTGGAATCGAACCTGGGACCCTTGAGTCCGCAGGCCGATGCTCTATCTACTGAGCCAAACCGGTTAGGGCAAGATTCCATATTCTTAGATAAGAAAATCTGATTGGTCCAGCTTCGCTCAAGCAAATGACCTGAACAAATCAGTTACGACTAACAGAAAAGGGGGTCTCGGTCACATGGTATGACACAGCTTCTGTAGAAGTCCCCAAAGGCTGGAGGACAGCTGTTGCAGGGCAGCAAACCCCTCTGTATCACTGCCCCTCTGAGTACCAGTGCCAAAAACAGTTTGATGTCAGTCCAGGATAAGGAGCTTGCACCAGAATCTAAATCAGCACACTGTTTACTTTATTGGCAAAGTCTTGCTATTTTAAAAAATGTCAGCTGAACCAAAGACTGTGCTTAATGACAGAGTTGGTTTACATTCTTGTTCAGTACTTCTTACCTCCTCGTGGACTAGTAGCAAAGAATTTACTCACAGGCAACTGCCTATGGACCACCCCTGAACAGCGGTCCTTCTCTTCAAACCTCGTCTGACTCTATGGGGCTCGTATCAGAGTAATCAAGAGCATGGGCTTTGAAACCACCTGGGTTTCAGTTCTTGCTATGCTTAGTAGCTGAATGACCTTGGGCGAATAAACACTCCTAGCCTCATTTTCCTCATCTAAATTGGAGATAACAATATCATATTAGTCAGGACTCTTTCAATTTCAGGCAGTAGACATTCAAACCATGTGGTTAAACCAGATGAAACTGTTGACATCCAATCTGCAAAAATGGTAATTTCATATGGTTCAAACCAATAGCTTAAACTAAAAGAGATTTTATTAGCTTATGAAATTGAAAAGTATCAAGTAGTACACACACCTGAATCTTTAGCTCAAATGATTTAAGAGAAGCTCTCTCCTTCCAGCAATGGGCAAAATTGGATCATATGGCATAAAAGGACTCTAACTAGCCCTAATTTGGGTCATGCTTCCAACCCTGGCCCAATCACTGTCAAAAAAAAAAGATGTGAAGATTCACCATGAGCCAGGCTTGGGTCATGTGCTTAGGAGTAGGCAGGACACTGTGATTAACAGATTGACATGCCTGTCAGAAAACTCTGTCTGTCTTGTTTAATTCTATCCCTAACACATAAAAGGTGCTCCCCCAAATTAGGTAAATAAATAATTGGGTAAAAGGGTACTGAGAAGGCTCTCCAGTCAAAATAGGGGGCAGACAAAAGCATAGAATTCCATGACCAGTGCCTACATCACATGGTTGTTGTGAAGATGAAAGAAGAGTGTGTTGCACATGGAACAGTGCTGGCACATAGTGGCACTTTTATGTGCAGTATAGACCCGGGCACTGTGGGAGGCTCATGTTTTCCATGCAGTAACTTACACATAGCAGGCACCAGTTTTTTTATTGACTGAAAGAGTTAATAAGTGAATTTATGACTAGACAGTAAGCAATCTGGATCCCATACTTTGTTTTGGAAAATGTTCTTTATCCTACTGCAATTTTCATTTTATCTGAAGTTTTGCTATGAACAACCAGACAAGAATCATACAATCAACAGGGCAAGAGTGAACAGGAAGTAAATTGCAACGGGAGGCATTTTAGTTAAAGACCTATATTAGGAAATCTAGATCTGGAAAGCAAATCTTCAGTAAAACTTAAAGAGGCTAGTTTTTATCATAATTCTTCCCGGTGGAAGAAAAGAGACAGGTGACTTTTCAGAGTCCTTTCCCAGCCCTGGCTGGTGTGGCTCAGTTGGTTGGGCATCATCCAGAGAACCAGTAGGTTTCTGGTTCAATTCCTGGTCAAGGACATATGCCTGGGTTGTGGGCTCAATCCCCAGTGGGGGCCATGCAGGAGGCAGCCGGTCAATGTGCTCTCACATCGATGTTTCTCTCTCTCTCTCTCTCTCTCTCTCTCTCTCTCTCTCTCTCTCTCTCTCTCTCTCTCTCTTTCTCTCTCCTCCCTTCCTCTCTAAAAAAATCAATAAACTATTCTAAAAAAAAAAAAAGTCCTTTCCCAGTGACTGGCAGCATTTGTATATCACATTCCAAACCAAGCAAGGTCAAAGGAAAGGGGACAGAAGTAGGAGACAATATCAAAATGTTTAACTTGGGGTGGAAGGGGAAGGGAAGAATAGGGGACATCTGTAATACTGTCAACAATAAAAAATGAAAACAAATTTTTTAAATGTTTAACTTGGAAGTGTCCACAGAGCTTGTCTAGTCTAATCCCCTCTTTTTCTGAGGAGAGACTGAGTCCTGAAGAAATGAAGTATCTCAGGGTCAGGCTATGTTCCTGGTAAGGGACCAGGCTCAGTCCAGATCTTTTTATTCCACGTTCAGTACTCATCCTTCACACCACACCACAGGAAGTGGTGGCTCACCAAGCCCCAGTGGTGCCCCCATCACCCATGTCAGGTAGACGGGAAAGCACATTGGCACAGGGTTAATTAGTAAAGAAATTAGTAAAGACCATTGTGTGACAAAGGGTCAAAAGGTGAGGCTCCGTGTTCCCTGAAGGATAATCTGAGTCCTACTCTTGGTCACAAACCCCACGGATTGCTAACCTGCACCTTCCCATTCGCCACCTGAAGAGAATTTGAAACATGTCCAGTATGTTTTTTAATTATGTGTGTCAAGCAATTTGAGCAAATAACAAATTAGCTTGTTATTTGAACACTTCATTTTCTAACATAAAAGTCAGGACCCATGAATCTGACAAAGGATATCTGAGCCTCTCTGAATAGGAAAAACACAGATTTAGGTGCTGAAATATTGACTTTGTGGGGCTAATGAGGAGCACAGGCAGAATATTTGCAATTGGGACAAATCCAGGGCCTGTGTTCACCTGGAGGGTATGGGCATCATATTTGTGGCAGACCATTAGTTTCCCATCCAGAATCGATTCTCTCCTTCCTCACTGGAAGAGCTCCTATATCAGCTGGGAGTGACAGGATTCCCCCCTTTTATTTTAATGACTTACGTGAGATGGAAGTACCATAAAAGACATTGAAGCTTTCCAGAAAGCCCCATTAAAGGGACTGGCAGGTGTTTCTGTCCCTTTTCTACATCTTCCAGATGCTGATCAAATGGCTAGCACTCCAGAGAACAGACTATAAACATGGGGTGAGGATCTATCCTAGCAACTGTGGAATAGTGAGCTGCAAAGAGTTTGGGTCCCCAAAACCTCATGGCATCACCACACCAGCCCTACACAGCCCACCTCTGGACATCTTATTAGATGAGAGGAAAATAAAGCCCTGTCGAACTTACACCAATTTTTAGATCAGCCAAGTATAGTTCCTGATTGATACGAACTCATGGCATGTTCTTGGCAACGTAAGTTTTTTAGCCCTTTTGTGCCTCATTTTCTTACTCTTTCAAATTGAGTAAGAATATTAATCAGATTTAGAGAACACATAATACAGTGGTTTTCTAATTCTGTTTACTGAAGTCCTAGAAATTTTTGGATTAGGTAGTTCAAAGTATTAAAGGGGTAAATGTATGGGTATCTGAACTCCAACAATATTGAATCAGAAGAGTTCCTTTTCTATTTTATTTTTATACTGAGCTTCCAAGTAAGATTTCATTTGAAGGGAAAAAAGAATTTAAAGGCTAAGATAATTTGAAAATCACTGGCATAGAAACATTTAGCCCTTCATATGTGAGAAGGGCACTTGGGGCATACCACTGCTTCTGAAATTACATTTTTCCAACATTGTCCATGGATCTGGTGATGCCAGTTGAATCCTTCTTGAGACCAATATTCCACATTTGTAATCCAGCCTATGGGATCAGTCTGGGGCCACTGAGCAGTGCCAAGTGTCCTGATCCATTCAGGAATAGAATTAGTCATCCTGCTGCCTTCATGCTGTGCTCTAACCCCTTAAAGAATAACTAATGAGCCTTCGAGTTGTGTACAGCTGCTCTCTGAAGTGCTAAATAGAGAGGAGGAGTCTGGGGAGCTGTGTCCATTAAGAAGGTAACTTAAAAAAAAAAAAACACATCTTTTTTTATATATATTTTTGTGTTGATTTCAGAGAGGAAGGGAGAGGGAGAGAGAGATAGAAACATCAATGATGAGAGAGATTCATTGATTGGCTGCCTCCTGCATGCCCCCTTTTGGGGATCAAGCCCACAATCTGGGCACATGCCCTTGACCAGAATCAAACCTGAGACCGTTAGGTCCGAAGACCGGTGCTCTATCTATAAGCAAAACTGGCTAGGGGATAACATTTTTAAAAAATCTTTATCTTTGAGAGTATTACAGATGATCCCCCTTTTCCCCCCATTGCCCACCCTTCACCTGGTTCCTGCCCTGACCCGCCCCAGGCCTTCACCACCCTATTGTCTATGTCCATAGGTAAGATCTTTGATTAATCTCTTGCTGCCCTCCTCCCCCCGCCCCCCTCCCTCTGAGATTCATCAGTCTGTGGCATGTTTCCATGCCTCTGATTCTATTTTATTCACCATTTTATTTTTCATTAGATTTCTTGTTCATTTATTTTGATTTTTATATTCAGTTTTTGATAGATATGTAATTATTGCCATTTTATTGTTCATATTTCTTCTTCTTCTTCTTCTTCTTCTTCTTCTTCTTCTTCTTCTTCTTCTTCTTCTTCTTCTTCTTCTTCTTCTTCTTCTTCGTTTTCTTCTTCTTCTTCGAGAATACCCTTCAACATTTCATGAAATACTAGTTTGGTGGTGATGAACTCTAGCTTTTTCTTATCTGTGAAGCTCTTTATCTGACCGTCAATTCCAAATGAGAGCTTTTCTGGGTAATCCTGGTTGTAGGTCCTTGCTATTCACCACTTTGAATATTTCTTGCCACTCCCTTCTGTCCTGCATAGTTTCTGTTGAGAAATCAGCTGACAGTCATATGGGTGCTCCCTTGTAGGTTACTAACTGCTTTTCTCTTGCTTCTTTTAAGATTCTCTGTCTTTAGCACTTGGCATTTTAATTATGATGTATCTTGGTGTGGTCCTCTTTGGATTCCTCTTGTTTGAGACTCTGTGTTTCCTGCATTTATAAGTCTATTTCTTTCACCAGGTAGGGGAAGTTTTCTGTCATTATTTCTTCTCCTTCTGGCACCCCCATAATTTGAATGTTGGTATGCTTGAAATTGTCCCAGAGGCTCCTTACACCATCTTTATATTTTTTAATTCTTTTTTTTCTTTTTGCTCTTCTGATTAGGTGTTTTTTTCTTACTCATATTCCAAATCTGATTCTCAGAATCCTCTGCTCTACTGTTGAATTCATGTAAATTATTCTTTATTTCAGTTAGTGTATACTTAATTTCTGACTGGTCCTTTTTCATGTCTTTGACATTCTCACTAAGATCCTTGAAAATCTCACTAAGTCCCTTATGAAGCTCTCATGAAGATCCTTGAGCAACCTTGGGTAAGATTCTTAAAAGTCTCACTAAGTCCCTTGAGTAAGCTCTCATGGTTTTGAACTCTATACCTAGTAGTTTGCTTGCTTCTATTTCTTTCATTTGTGACATGTTTCTTTGTCTCCACATTTTGGCAGCTTCCCTGTGTTTGTTCCTATGTATTAAGTAGAGCTGCTATGTCTCCTGGAATTGGTAGAGTGGCTCTGTGTAGTAGGTGTCCTATAGGGCCCAGTGGCTCAGCCTCCCGTCACTTAAGCTGGGCACTCCAGGTGCACCCCTGTGTGGGCTGTGCACAGTCTTGTAGTTGAGCCTTGATTGCTGTTGGCATCATTGAGAGGAACTGACCTCCAGGTCAATTGGCTGTGAGGACCAGCTGCAACCACAGTGGGAGAGCTGCTGTGCAGGAGACACTTCTACAGAGCAGGACTATCTTTTCACTCAGTGGCTCTTGTCACCTCTGATAGCCCTGACCTCTCTGACCCATCAGACTCAGTGTATTTATTTACCCAAGAGGTCAGTAGCCTTCCATATGGGAAAAGTTCCCATCTGGTATTTTTAGAAAGAAAAGAAGAAAGAAAAAAGTTCTTGGCCTTTCACATAACTTTGACTTCTACTCAAGGTATCTCTTAGCAGATCATCTCACCTGGGACCTGGGGAAAGAAATAAACCACAAATATCCTGGGGCCTTGAAAATCAGCCTTTGTCTGGCTGAACCCCTGAACAATCCACAGGGATAGCTTCATACCCCCAGAAAATGATACACCCAGTGCCCTTTGATTATAGAAGGCTGCCCTGTACACTATGACCACTCAAATAAGAAACTGCCTAGGGCTGAGGACTGGTGTCCATACAGTCAGAGCCACTAGAGCAATCCCAGACCTTAACTCCAAATTCTTTTCCCAACCAATTTGGATTTCAACTTTGACTTGCCAATCAAGCTGCAGCTTGTTCTGCTCAAGCCCTTGACTCTGTTTCTCGGAGCATGATCGCTGCCTGTCTATTCCTCTCACTTTGTTGGGGTCATGACCCTTTCCTGAGCCACAACTCCCTCATGAGCCCCTGTCTTTAACCCTTGCTCCCTCTGTACCCCATCTCCATCCCATACATGCCTGTTTTGTTCACTCCCAGCTGCAAAAATCCAAATTCTCTGTGGATGATCAGGCTCTGTCTGTCTCCCTTTCTACGTTCTCAAACATCTCTACCCAAACACAGTTCACTCAAGCAGATCTTTAAAATAGAGTATATTTTATTTGCATTGCAATTACCTCTTTCTTTTTCCACTCTTCTCTCCCACTCCAACTTGACCTCTGCAAATATATCCTTCTGAGTGGGTTTTTGAATGATGATGGGAGAAATAAAATAGGAAAGATGACATTGAAAATCAAGAAAAAGAATTTAGAGAGTAGAGTAGATTGGAGGTTCTGTTTTCTGTTGGATTCAGTGAGACAGATGGAAGCACTAAATATTGTCTCTTGGCCCTCAGCATCTATTTCCACCTCTTTCTATGGGTCATGGAGGCTGGAAGGTTTAAAACCACATTTTCCTGACTCCTTTTCTGCTAGGGTTTTAGATGTGATTTTTCTTCTGCCATTAGAATGTACTCATGTGCTATCTGGCATACAGAAGGAAGTGGAGGTCATTCTTTCTGGGGCAGTGGTGACTGATGAGCATGCTCCCACAAACATGACCTTTTGCCATTGGCCAAGATTCTACACTCCACTGTCTGATGGCCCATCTCATGGGTATTGGGCAGCTGTCATTCTGGCAACAGTTTCCTGACCTCTGGGTAATAGTTGAGAATAGATAGGAGAGAAAGAAGTCTTATTGGATTCAGTAAGATGGAGCAAGCCACATGCCCTTGGCTAGAAGAGTTCCAGTTTCTTACCCACTAACCTATTCCCCCAAAATAGGGCCAAATAACTGAGACACTATTCCTTATAAATGAACTTTAAAATCAGATAGTATTTAAATGACTGCTGTTCACAGGATGCAGGGTTCATTCATTGCTAAAAAAGCAATCAATGTAACAGACCATATTAATAAACTAAAAAGGAAAAATCATGTGACTATCAATTTATGCAGAAAAAAGTATTTTATAAAATTCAACAACTATTCATGATTTTAAAAACTCTCAGAAAACTAGAAATAGCAGGAAACTTCCTCAATTTGACAAAGAACATCTACAAAAAAATCTACAGCTAACATATTTAATTGTAAAAGATTGAATGCTTTTTCCCTAAGATCAGATACAAGGTAAAGATGCCTGCAAGGATGTCTGCTTTCACTACTGCTCTTCAACTGTAATCTAACCAGCTCAATAAGGCAAGAAAAGGAAATAAAGATATACAGGTAAGGAAGAAAGAATTAAAATTGCCCCTTCCTTGCATATGTCATTATGGTCTATATAGAAATCCCAAGGAATCTTAAAAAATATTTCTTGAACTAATAAGTAAGATCAGCAAGGTTGCAGATACAAGATCAACATACAAAAAATCAATTGTAGCCGAAACCGGTTTGGCTCAGTGGATAGAGCGTCGGCCTGCGGACTGAAAGGTCCCAGGTTCGATTCCGGTCAAGGGCATGTACCTGGGTTGCGGGCATATCCCCAGTAGGAGATGTGCAGGAGGCGGCTGATCGATGTTTCTCTCTCATCGATGTTTCTAACTCTCTATCTCTCTCCCTTCCTCTCTGTAAAAAATCAATAAAATATATTAAAAAAATAAAATAAAATAAAAATCAATTGTAATAAGAGAAAAAGTAGTTGTGTTTCTATATTCCAATAGTGAAACAAATTAAAATATAACATCATTCATAATCATCAAAAAATATAGCAATGGAGTGAGTGCTGTCCATGGGTCTTTTAGCCAGTTCTGAGGTTCTCCATCTTGACTCTAGTAAAGAGGTCAGGAAACCTTGAGTAAAGTTGCAGGTATTAATTTTGGGTAGTTAATTACATTCTTTCAGCATTCATCTCCCTGAAGTTTTCACTGGGCAAATCCTTTAGGAGGACATCCCCATTAGCTATTCATTTTTCTTTCTCACTGACTGGAGAATGAAGTGATTGTTGGCTGTGTCACACAACTCGTTGAAATTCACCCCTGGGTGAAGTGATCCTCAAATAATTATCAAATGTAGTTCAGGTAACTGAATTAGTGAATTACACCGGCTCCTTTGAGATGAAAGACTCTTTAGGAATGTGAAATACTTTGGCTCTTTGTTATTAATAACCTGAACGATGAAAGAACCCAAAGTAGTACTCAATATGCTCCAGGAATGGAAAGACTAAAATTAAAGAATGCAATTGATTTTCATTTTCCATACTTTTCATTTTCTCTCCTTTTCATTTCAATAGTCAGGACTGAGTATGACAAGTCATCAAATCCCCTCTGATGTTAATAAAGCATCAACTATAGAACTCTAGCAAGAGAAAAATTCAGCTGAAGTATGGCCAGTAGGTGGTTTTCCTCCTTTCTATAATTTATTACAATTTCCTCTCACCCACTCTATTACATGCTCTACAGATGAAAACTCTCTACTTTGACCTGCTTCATCTTCTGCCTTAGTCTAATTTTCCAAAAGAAACTGTCTCAACTACTCCTCCACCCTCAGACAAACAATTGCAGTCATCAATTGTGCCCACCAGAGGAATGTAGGATTCCATAACCTTAGTGCTCCAGCCTGGGTGTGAAGAAGACAGGAGCATAGAGAGGAATCCCTGGCAGATAGCTTGACCTTGGAACAGCGGGAATGGCAACTGGAGGGGAGGGGCATAAGGGCTGGCAACTCTCTACCTGAGGGTGGTAGAGAGCTACAAATGGATGGCCTTGGGCTCCTGGGGATGAAACAGAGAGGGGGGATGGGGCTGAGTCGGAGAAACCGAGTCCAAAACTTGAAAGGAAGCAGGAGGCAGCGAGGTGCAGAGGGCGACAGCTGCACAGGGGCCTAGAAAAGCTGCTGGGTGGGAGAACCGAGGAGCCCGGCGCCTCTCCCACTGGACAGGCTCCACATCCCTCCCTCCCTCCCCCTCCTCCTCTTCATGACTCTCACCCCAGCTATCCTCCCAGCTATCACCCCATATAGCCTTTGGGGAGCTCTGCCCCTGGAGGAGAAAGGGGGAGGCTACAGACAGGTGGTCACAGGAGGAGGGGGCAGAGCAGGGCCCACCAAGTTAGATGGAATGGAGGGAGGGAGAGATCCCACAGGACAGACATGGGCATGGGCGGGAAGGATGGCCATGCAGAAGCATCGTCCTTGATTGAAGTAGAAACCCTGACCCATTTTACAGACCTCAGCAGAGTGTGTGTATGTGGGGGTGGAGTGCGAAGGCAAGAGTGTGTGAGGGGACTGGATGGATGGAGGTTCTATTCATGGCCTATTTATTTTTATTTTTGTTAATTGATTTCAGAGAGGAAGGCAGGAGGAGAGAGAGATAAAAACATCAATGATGTTTGTGGCAATTTGTTAAGGCAGCCCTAAGAAACTAGTACATTGTTCTATATTTGAATCAAAATCAGGCAACTTGTGCTCATAGGAAAAGAAACCCACTCTGGTTAGTTCAGGAAGAGAGAGATTTCTTTTAAAATGCAATCTCCAAGAACACAAAGGTAAGCCTCCTGCTTCTGGAGCTGGAAACCAGGGTTGGGAAGGGAAGTGACGCTCCATTTCTAAGAGCCACCTAAAGTCTCTCTGAGTCTCTCCTTCCCCTTTCTCACCCTCTCTCCTGGCTGGCTTCCTTTGTTTTACATGCTCTCTGGGTAGACATGGCTCATCAAAATAGCCCAAGTCTCTATTAACTTGAAGCTCACTCCCACATCTAACTGACTTGGTCTTTCAGCATCCTGGCTATAGATTTTTCAGACAAGAAACTGGGTTGGCTCAGCTTAGAGTAACCCGAGGATTGGACTCCTGACCGGCTATTGATGCCCACCCATCTCTGGCCCAGTTACCCCACACGAGAGGTGGATCCTGTGTCATGGAGCACTGCCCCTTCCGCAGGCTATGGGCCAGACTTCCCCTGGAGAGGCCACAGAAATATGGTTAAAGCTTAGCCTCTCTCACATAATCTGGTCATTTTTGCCTCCCTTTCCTGCCTGTGAATCCCTTGAGGTCAGGAAATTCAAGTTTTATTGTCTTGTTCTGTTCTTATTCATAAGTCTTCACTGAATATGGGTCTCAATGCCTGAGACCATATAGATATTTCAAGATGTTTGTTTAATTAAAGTTAATTAGTTGTGCTTTATAGAATTGCATCTATTCAGCAGACCAAGAAAACGGTAAACATTTATACTGCTTGCTCTATTCTTTCTTGATAAAGTGGTAATTTTAAAGTTGACTTCTTTCCCTTAGGTCAGCCGTGGGTAAACTACGGCCTGCCCGCGGGCCGGATCCGGCCCGTTTGAAATGAATAAAACTAAAAAAAAAAAAAAAGACCGTACCCTTTTATGTAATGATGTTTACTTTGATTTTATATTAGTTCACACAAACACTCCATCCATGCTTTTGTTCCGGCCCTCCGGTCCAGTTTAAGAACCCATTGTGGCCCTCGAGTCAAAAAGTTTGCCCACCCCTGCCTTAGGTCACTCTTGGAAATAGCAAAAAGGCTGGAAATAGCAAGCAGTCTATCTCTATATATTTTATCAAAATGGCATTCATAAATCCACACAACCTCACCATGATCTAGGATCCATGTCTCCAAAGTAAATAGTTCCCTGATCTATACTCTCTCTATTGGTGTCCAAACTTCCATACTCTGGCCACGTTAAGTTCCTCCTTGACACACAAAGAGGCTATTTGGACCATCTTTTCTGCCTGTAGTTAATAGTTTCCTTTAATTTCCTTTTTGTTTTTAAATGCATTCTTTTTCCCCCAGAGAAAATTTTATTTTGACAAAAACAATCTGATGAAGTTTCTTTTAGGAGCCTTTTTAGCTTTCTAGAAATTTCCTTTGTGCTGAGGCCCTTTCCTCATAGTCTCTCTTTGGGGTTTAACCTTCCCCAAGTACACAGGGCTGTGCTAGGGCCTGTTGGAGATCAGAAATAAAAAGGGGCTAAAAGACCTACCTCTGTTGTCACAGAGCTCACAAAGTCTGAAGACCCTGCTGAGCCACCACGCAGAGAGGACCCAGGAACAATCAGTGCCTCATCAGAGTGAGATTCGCGTACCAAAGGGTCGAAGCCTGAGAAACCATACTGTCAGTCTGGTGGGAGGAAAATGATCATGACAGTGCTAATCACATTGACAGACTTAGCCATGGGCAGCAGAGGAGAGAGAGGCTAATTTCTGAAACCATTCTCTTTCTTCCAAGTCAGGAATCCCTCTTGCCTCATATAAAGACCTCACAAAGTACTATTAACGCCACCCCAAGGGAGAAATATTAGATAGAGAGCATGTAGAGACTGCTTTATATCCTGTAAGGCACAGACATCATAATTCCTTCTGTGATGAATTAGAAGTGCAGAGACCTAAGTCGAATACTTTCTGTCCCCAAACCACAGCTGTTTCTAAATGTAAATGTTAATAATCTCCTCTCCTCTTTATATGTAAGAGTCCTGGGTGTTGTCAAAGGGCTGTAGAAATGGTAAACCCCATGCAAAGGGCAAGACATTATTGTAACCCTCACTCACAGTTGTGTACACACACACACACACACACACACACACACACACACAACGTATACACACATATTGCCTGCACCTGTCCAGAGAGATGAATAGATGAATGGCTCCATTGCCCAGCAACCCATGCCTAAGCCCAGTTGCACGCTGGCTAGATTTCTAGAGAGCTGAAACCCTTGACCACTATTAATAATGTGTTCACATCTTCATTTACACCCTTAGTTCACCGAGGAATGCCTAAGGGAGACTGGGGTCCCCTGCATGTGGATAAGAGATAGTTGCCAGGGTCCCCATCATGTACTGAGTAACTGCGAATGAGTGGACCATATGAATGAATGGGGCCACTGGGCAGTTTGACCAACATTAGGACAAAGTCAAAACATTTTGTTCTGGAGTCATGGGCATCCACCTAAGGGCCTAAGGCATAGGCAACTGAGATGGGATTTGGACCTCTCCTCCCTGAAAAATTACCCTTCCACCCTCACCCAGCCCTTTCCCAATTCTCCCTTCACTCTGGTGAAAACTCCCAGCCAGCCCAGACAGGGTCCCACCCACTCCAGCTCACTTCCCATTCATTTGTTAATTCATTCAACATACATTTCGGCTCCTACTGTGTGTCAGTCCCTGTGCCAGGCCCTTGACATACAGGCTTGACAGATAGTCCTGCTGGGGACGGGGTAGGAGTGTCCCTCTGTTCCTCTCTTTCCAGGCACATTCCACACCAGGTCATGTCTTCAGAGAGCCATGGCTTCCCCATTTCTTCCTTCTGAGGCCTCACCCCAGTGCAGTATCAGTGGCTCAGAAAATCTCCGTCCTTCCACTTGCATTATAGGATTTTATTTTTACAGCAGCAGCAGGAGTGGCAGGAGTCTTACCTTCCAAGAAGCCTGCGGCTTAGGCTAATATTTACATGTATTTGCATTTTCTTTGTACACACGGGTTGGGAAAGGATGGGGAAGGGAGTTTTGCCAAGGAATGAAAATGCACCCTGGGCCAATCCTCAAAGTGCTACTGCAGTTGCCAATTTAAAATCAAGAAGCAACTTGTTTAGCTAAAATTCGGGCAAGTTCTGTTGCTCCCACCCTGGCTCTTCTTCCCCTGCAAGCTCAAGCTCCTTAAATGGCCTGTGCATCTGTTCGCATCAGGCGGGTGAGCTATATTTTGTCTTGGTCTTACATGCACTGGAAATTTTCTCTCTTCTCTGATTCTTCAGGTTTTGGTCATTTTCAGAGTGCCATGGGCACCCTCTGGTGGCAGACTAAACATTTTACCTGCAAAAATGGTAGTTTCACAGGAATGGCTTGATTGTGCAGTGGGGCTCTTTAGTCGAATGTTAAAAATTGTAAGTTTATTTGCTGTACTTTGTATCACCTCTTTCATCACAGGATACGTGGGCCTGGCACAGTAGCTTGGCCCCTCAGGGGGAATGGTACCTTATGCAGAGCCAAGAAACAGTCCATGATCCGTGGGTTGCAGCTTTTCCAGGTCATCCTGTGTGACGAAGATGAGGGAAGCCCTTTGGGTTCTCAGAGGACTCACCCCCAAAGGAAAACCTGCTGTGTTCCCAGAGCACACCAGCTGCTCTGAATGGTTTTCTTCCCAGAATTCGTGCTTCTCTACCAGCTGAGGGTACCAGGCAGATATTCCTGAGAATCTTCCTGGTCTCTGGAGAAGGGTGGGGCCAGGGAGAGAGGAGCAGAGGCAGGAAGAAGAGCCATCTGCCCGAGGGTGCCCCCCAGGCCCTAGCATCAGAGGATCTGAGGAGCATCCCTTCTCTGCCACACAATAAATGCCACCACCTGCTGTTCCTTAACTCTTTCTCCAAGGATCTCCTTAGTCTCAGGATACTCCCCAATTCAGTTAATGTTGCCTTCATTTTGCAATAAAAAAAAAAAAAAAGGCTCAAGGAGCTTAAAAGTACTAGTGGGACTTCACTCAGCCTGTCAGCACGGCCAAGACCAGAGTTTTCTCTCCTTCTGGGCGGTGCTCCAAGGTATATATCAGTAGCTGCTGTGGCTCTCAGCCGCCTCCCCCACCCCCTGCCATTGACTAGCGGATGGAGCAAGCCAGGCTCGAACAGGCAAATGATGAGGAGACTTTTGTAAGGCTCAGTGGTTTAACAATGTCACAAGTGGGTTCCAGAAGCTGGGAAGAGGACCAGGTTGCTCAGATTCCACAATCTGAGGCCTAAGCCTTATCATTTACCTGGAAACAAAGAGGCATTGTCAACCAGGAGCAGTCTTCTTTATTGCCACCATTTTTCACTTGCTTTATTTCACAACCAGGCCGCAGGGCAGAAGGGAAGCCCAGCTCCTGGTGAGCCATTAGTCACCCCACAGTCACAGTGGCAGCCTTCAGCTGGCTGGGTCTGAGAGTGTCGCTGGGGGACGGTGGGGGTGGGGGCAGGGGAGGGGTGAGGTTGGGAGACATTGTCTTTAGTGCGCACCCAGAAGCTGAGATATGACGGGAGCAGAACAAAAACCAGAGGCCAGTATGACCACACCTGTGGGAACAGACAGCTCAACTACCCACGGAGCCTCCAACCTGGAGGCAGGGCAGTCCGGGATCTCCTTCTGCATCTGAATTGAGCATGTCAGTCTCTCCTTCTAGCCTGTGCTCCCAGCAGAATGCGATACTATGGCAAGGTTACTACATACCGAACACCCACGCTGGGATGTAGCAGGCTTCATGCTCGCTAAGTGCAGCCACCACCCACTCTAAACCCTTTACATAGATCAACTCCTTAGTCTTGGTGACAACCAAATGAAAGAGGTGCTGCCATTACCCCCATAATAGAGGACACCGAGAAAGAGGAATTAAATAACTTGCCCTACATCAGTGATGGCGAACCTCTTGAGCTCGGCATGTCAGCATTTTGAAAAACCCTAACTTAACTCTGGTGCCGTGTCACATATAGAAATTTTTTGATATTTGCAACCATAATAAAACAAAGACTTATATTTTTGATATTTATTTTATATATTTAAATGTCATTTAATAAAGAAAAATCAACCAAAAAAATGAGTTCGTGTGTCACCTCTGACACGCGTGTCATAGGTTCGCCATCACTGCCCTACATCATATCGTCAGCGGTGGAGTCAGGATTCAAACCCTAGCCATCTGGCTCCAGAGAAATTGTTCTCAACCTTGGCTGCACATTAGAATCACCTGGGAATCTTTTTAAAATCCTTATTTCTGGGCCTCATCCTCCGGAAATTCTGTTTCTTTGTTATGGGGTGAGTCCACAACATTAGTAATAAAGAAACAGAATTTCTGGAGGAGGAGGCCCAGAAATCAGGATTTTAAAAAGATTCCCAGGTGATTCTAATGTGCAGCCAAGGTTGAGAACCACTGGTCTATGGTATGAGCTCATTACCCTTCACAAAAGCTGCACATGTGTACTAGTCTTCCCATTTCACTAATGAGAAAACTAAGTCATAAAAGAGTTAAATAAGGTTATAGAGCTGATAAGATACAGAGCCAGAATTTGAGTCCAGGTAGCTAAAGTCCTGAACCCCAGCTCTAATAACCATCTAATCATCAATCCCACCACCCTGTGAGCCAGGGCAGTTTCCAAAACTTCCACTCAGTAGGTTTTTCAAAATTCCTGCTGGACCTGGGTGAGCACCACTTGGCTTTGCGGCTGGCCCGAAAGCCCAGGGAGTGGCCCTGCTGCCCTGCAAAAGGCAGGTCTGAAGGGGCTCCTCTGTGTGTGTGTGTACCGCTCCAGGGATCTCTTCCAGATACTAGTGGGTTCATTGCCACCAGCCTCTGACAAGCAAGGTAACACCAGTCTTCATTCTGTCCAGTCACCCAGAGAGCTTCTATCTCAGGCTGCCAGCCCTCTCTTCCTTAACCAAATTATTCCAATTTCCCTGGAAGCACAAATATTTATTGTATGGGATGTAAAGGCATATCATGCTCCTCAGACAGCCACTCAAGAAATTGGGGAGTGGAGAGCTCAGCCCTAACGCCGTTCCTGAGGGGCCAGCACTCATAGGGTATTACTGCATCTTACAGCCTACCATAAGATGCCTTACGAAAATTTTTCTCCTTTCTGGCTTATTAATCAACTAGAGGCTCAGTGCACAAAAATTTGTGCACTCTGCAAGTCCCTCAGCCCGGCCTGTGCCCTCTCGCAGTCTGGGACCCCTCGGGGGATGTCCACCTACTGGCTTAGGCCCACTCCCCAGGGGATTGGGCCTAAGCTGGCAGTCAGACATCCCTCTGGCAGCCCAGGAGCCCTCGGGGGATGTCCACTTGCCAGCGGGGAGCAGGCCTAAGCTACAATCAGACATCCTTAGCACTGCTGAGGAGGCAGGAGAGGCTCCTGCCACCACTGCTGTGCTGGCAGCCATCAGCCTGGCTTGTGGCTGAGCAGAGCTCCCCCTGTGGGAGTGCACTGACCACCAGGGGGCAGCTCCTGCATTGAGCATCTGCCCCCTGGTGGTGGGTGTGTGTCATAGTGACCAGTCATTTTCAGTCGTTCTATGGTTAGGATCAATTTGCATATTACCCTTTTATTATATAGGATAGAGGCCTGGTGCATGGGTGGGGGTCGACAGGTTTGCCCTGAAGGGTGTCCCAGATCAGGGTGGTGGTCCCGCTAGGGTGCCTGCCCAGCCTGGGTGAAGGGCTGAGGGCTGTTTTCAGGCTAGCCACACCCCCTTCAGGGTGAAGTACCCCACTGGGGTGCCTGGCCAGCCTGGTGAGGGGCTGATGGCTGTTTGCAGGCTGGCCAAGCTTCCCAGCAGGGACCCTCACCCCATAGGGGTGTGGCCAGCCAGGGTAAGGGGCTGAGGGCCATTTTCAGGCTGCCCACAGCCCCTTCGGGTGGGGGGGTTTCTGCTGGGGTGCCTGGCCAGCCTGGGTGAGGGGCTGATGGCCATTTTCAGGCTGGCCATGCCCCCTGGCGACTCAAACTCCCAGCCTCTCCTTTTTTTTTTTTTTTCAGCGACTCCTTGAGTGGAGGCCAAGATGGGCTGGAAGCAGGTATTTGGGATTTATTTATCTTCTATAATTGAAACTTTGTAGCCTTGAGTGGAGCTCAGAGCCAGCCAGGGCAGGTGGAAATCTTGGCTTTCTCCATCCCCGGGAGCAACCCAAGCCTCCTGCTCACTCCAGCTCCATGGCTGCCACCATCTTAGTTGGGTTAATTTGCATACTTGCTCCTGATTGGCTGGTGGGCGTGGCTTGTGGGTGTAGCAGAGTGGTGGAGTGATGGTTAATTTGCATCTTTCTCTTTTATTAGTGTAGAATGCCTGGCTACCTTCCAAAACTAATGCTGGCTTTTGTCACTTAAGGTTTCTGTTCTACTATGCTGAGCAGTTGAGTTTTATCAAATGGGATCAATGCCATGACACCAAGTTCAAATTGCCTGGTGGCAGTGCTGGATGTCTTCCATTTGTCCCTCCAGAAGGGGTATCCCCTTCACACTCTTCCTGGGGGCTAGCCTACAAGGACAGGTCCCTTGTCTGGCTTTCACTGGGTTCATCCAATGGAGGCTACTGGCAGGAAATAAGCAGGCAGGAGGAGAGAGGCATGAGCATTTGTCCTGACAAGTTAATGGTCCTGCCAGATTATCATGGGTTATCTGTGTCCCTCCACTGGGCAGATAAGGCATATATCCTGGTATCTGTTGATGGGTAAGAAACTACCTCAACAATAACCATTAATTTTATTGATGAACTCATCACTTGGACAGGGCTTGGTGGCAGCTCATCTCTGAGCCATGTGACATACGCTACGCACTTGACTGGTGCTAGAGAATCCACTTCCAAATGACTAGCAAGTTAGTGCTGGCTATCACCTGGGTGAGCTCTGTCAGGCTGGTGGCCAGGCCTTCAGTTCTCCAGGAGGGCCTCTCCGTGGCACTGTTAAACGTCCTCCCAGCAAAGTGAGTGATCCCAGGGAAGCTGCCAGCCTCCCCGGGCCTGGGCCTAGAACCCAGCACAGCATCCTTTCTGCCATGTTCCATTGGTCAAAGGGGACTCTAGTCACCCAGAGAGTTTCTATCTGGGGCTTCCAGCCCTCTCTTCCTTAACCACATTATTCCAATTTCCCTGGAAGCACAAATGTGCATTTGATGGGACATAAAGGCATACCATGCTCCCAAGGTCTCCCCTGGCTCTGTATCTTGTTAGCTGCATAACAAGCCCCCTCTTGACATAAGGAGTATCAAAGAATGTTAGACCATCTTTAATCCACCACAACTGAAAAGTGGTCTCCCCTACAGCTACCCTCTCCAGCTTCCAATAACTGCTCTCTCCTCTTGCTCCATCCAGCATGGGGTAGAGCAGCCAGCTCCTTATTAATGCTTCTCTCAAGGTATAGATTTGATTTACCTACACCCAATCACATATTTGGAATATTCTCTTCTTAAACCCCCCACCCGTTCAAAATGTCCCGTTTCAGTGTACCCAGGTATTTTCTGGGACTCTGGCAACATTTCTCTGCCAAGTTCCTACTTGACCCCTCAGGAATATTCCATGAGACTACCATCCTCAAATCCTCTCTTCCCTAATCCCACCAGCCTCCAAACTTCCCACTCTCCAATCTCCTCTTAAGTTTGCCTATCGCTTTCCTCTGGCCTTTGGGAGATCTTTGCTCAGTCAGGAACAGCTGGTTAACTTATCAAAATAATTCATGCTTCCTGGGTATGCATGGCTTCACACCCACCTCACCCAGGAAAATGTTTATACTATTATGGAGTTTCTCCACAGTCAACTTAACCCCAAAAGAACCTGCAATTAGGCTAATAAATGGGTATTTTCAGTCTAGCTAACCTTTTAGATCCCATCAAACCACACAAACAACCTCCAAATCTTCCTGCTCTCAGCCTCCCAAGATGTTCGCCTTGACCTTGGATCCCACACAGAGCTAGAAGATCTATTCTTCATTCTTTGGCTTTTCCCTGATGACTCTCAGGCCTTCAATAGGGAACTGTATAAGCCCAGGGCCATGGCAAAAGGGTATATTTACTGTCCTAGCTGGTTTGGCTTAGTGGCTAGAGCATCAGCCTGCGAACTGAAGGGTCCCAGGTTTGATTCCGGTCAGGGGCACATGCCCGGATTTCGAGCTTGATCCCCAGTGGGGGGCGAGCAGGAGGCAGCTGATCAATGATTCTCTCTCATCATTGATGTTTCTATCTCTCTCTCCCTCTCCCTTCCTCTCTGAAATCAACAAAAAAAAAAATTTTTTTTAAGGGGGAATGTTTACTGCCCCAGTGCCTCATTTTATTCAAAGACAAATATATTTCTCCAGCAAGGAATGAAGGAGCAAAGTTATATTTTTATGACATTGCAAAAGAGTGATTTCTGGGTTCTTACCTGGGATTCTGATACTTATGGTATCTGCCATGCAGTTAATCAGCAGATTCAGAAAAGGCAGCATTGAAACTATTTCTGAAGCATTTTCTTGTCTTCTAGTACTTCCAGGACATTTTTTTTGCACTGTGTAATTCTTTTATTTTCTGCATATTAGTGTTTTACCAATACTATAGCCATTAAGAACACAATTCCAGGTACTGTACTTTTTAGTTTGGGGATATCAGCCTACAGACTCATTTACTTATATTAGATAAGATTAACTTCTTTCAAAACTAATTGCAGTTTATAAATTCATATAAATACAGAAGTTGTTGCAATTAAACAAAAACTTCAGGATCTAATTTTAAAAATTCTTAGATTATAACTGTTATTGCAAGCTATAATTACCTGTGCCATGATCAGCAATTGTTATGGTTCAATTTAACTACAAGTATCAGCCTTTTATATCCTTTAAAAAAATGTAAGTGAAAATTACAATTTCTTACCAAAAGGTTTAGGATTTTCCAAATTTCAAATATTTGCTTCCCCCCTCTCCACCCACTTCAGTTATTTGACATTTCAAATAAACTAAAATAACCACATCTCACCTGCAACATTCAACAGCAATCACTTGATATACTAGTATAACATTTTAACTACGCCCATTATTTTAAGACACACAAAATGCCTGCCTATCCATCTAACTCCTAAGCTAGAAATACTACATTTAAGAATTAACATGAGGGTTTCAAGTTTCCTCCAGTTTAAGCATTTATACCATTGTTCTTGTCTTGCTTCACAATGTTATTATAGCATTGATATTTGTATTACCCATGTATGTACCTTAATGTAATCATTTAAAACACTAAGAATTAATTTATGGTAGAGCCTTGGGAATCTTAAAAGCAACTAAAATGTTCTTAGATGTGGCTCCCAGCTTCATTTCCAGAGTTACATATACTAAAGTGAAACTGAGAATCTTATACTTTTGTTGCATTTTTAATTAAAAGAGAACTTTTTAAAATTAATTCATTACAGAAATATTTATTTGAACACTTGTTGTATGCAATGTACTAAGCATTAGGCATCATAATAAGCAAAATCAGATGGACTGGAAGATGCATTACTCAAAGAATTACACAAATAATTGTGAAATGACAAATGTGATGCCAGTTTCTTTGCAGTGTGTATAATAGGGACATTGTCATAATGAGGGAGGTCAGGCATAGGAACCTGTCACCTTTAAGTCCCACTAATGCTCTCGCCCTCTACCAAGCTCATTCCCGCTACTTACCAGCTATGCGCTGAAGTGAAAGTCAGTCCCTTTTGCTTACAGCCCTGAGCTGTTGAGTGTTAGGGACTTCCACCTACAGCAGCCCTGTCAGCTCTCTTGTCCAACCAACCCATCCTGAGGTATCAGGAGCTCTGGGACACAAGGGGAGGGGTCTGGAGTGGGTGTTGGTAGGAGTCTTCTTCTAAAGCAGAGTGAACCTTGTCTTATGGTGGCGTGGCCAGGTATTCTAGGACACCCACCAGTTGCCTTGCCAAGCTGCCCAGGGACTCTACCTAGGAGTCCCAACCCCATCTACTAGGATGCCTCAAAGGCAATGCTGCCGAGATGTCAGTGGGGTATCTGGCTTAGCTCTTCACCTACATTTTTAAAGAGCTGGTTTCTGTGCCTTTGCTGAGTCGATGTGCTACAGGACTCTATGGAACTCTTCCTGCCATGTGTCTGGGTATTATTTCTTCATATTTACTTTTAGTGGCTTCTTTACTTATAACTAATCATGGGGGAAACTACATGTTCAGTCACTACCCAAGGTTCTCTGTGCCCCATGTTCACTCTGTTTTCTAATGAGAGCCAAGTGCCAGTGACAGCCCCTGCGGACTTCTGTGCCCTCCAGAAATCCCTGTCACTAGAGCAGACACCCCAGTAAGCTTGGCCTTCCCGGCTCCTCCCTGCCTGTACGTACGGAACGTTGCCTGTCTCACAGCTGACACCCACATGTTAGGACAAACATTCCCATTTGAGGATGCTAGTCTGGTCAGGCAACAAACAATAGCTGAGGTAAATGTGACTCAGAATTGAATTTAGATGCAGGTTCTGCCACTTGCCAGTTATGTGCATTTGGGCAACATATTGAAACAGCCTCAGTTTCTTCATCAACAACCAAAAAAAATGAGGTAATTTTCACCTACCCAGAATAAATAACAGCAGCCGTAGTCCAGTTAGTGCTTGGGAACCCAGAAAGTGCTTGACGAATGTTAATTTCCTTTCTGTTCTGACAAATCTGCTATGGCAAAACATCCTCCAACGCAGCCATCTGCTCGAAGACAGGGCAAAGGTACAGAATATTTGTTGCAATAAAGCTAATTTGCTGAAATAGAGCCCTCTTTCCTGGAGAGAAGGACCATATCCTAAAGAAGAAGAGACAGAGAAATCAGATCCCACAGAGTGCATGGTAGGGGCCAGGCTAGGCTTTCAAGGAAATCAAAATCTGGGGAAGGAGTGGGGATGTTACCAAAAAGGGGACCAGGCCCTGAGCGGGTCTGCCTTGGGCCAGCCAGTAGTGGTGGGTTCTTGACTTCATGCAGGAAAGATTTCACAATGTGAGTCCAGGTGGTTTTTTTGAGGATGTTTATTAAAGAGGAGGACTGAAACAAGGACGGGCCTAGGGTAGAAGGTATAGGAGGGGCCCTCAGTGGGAAAACAAGCTTTGTCTCACTAAGAAGTCAGAGAAAAGGGGGCCGTGGGGCCAGTTCTGGGGGTTAGGCTAGGTCCAGCTGCCACTGCCCATTACTCCCTGGTTGCAAATCTTGTGGGGTCCCTTAGAGTTTCGGAGATGCATGCCTGTGGGGGAAGAAGAGAGGGAAGGGAAAGGTGTGGACATGCACTTGGACCTTCATTTTGAGAGGTTTTAAAGGCTGGAATTTTAGGGGAGGGCTTAGGGGAGGGTCTCAATAGACTATTCATCAGTTTTATGCTGGCGTGCCATAAAAGATTTATTCCCTTAACTTCATCTGTCCTTGGGTGTGGTTGGCACAAATGGCACTAATTGGATTTCTGCTCTCCATCTCCCTGAGTGGGGGGACTTAAACCATTTACCCTCTGGAGGGGGAGAAGTGTAAAGCACTTACTCTTAAGTGTCCTTGGTTATAGAAATAGGATTTTTTTTATTTACTAGGTGGCTATAAACTGTTCAGTTGTTTAACTACCTGTCTCAGTTTCCCTATTCCACCTGTCCTGGCTTACTAGCCTGCCTCAGGGAGGGCTACATGGTCTAAGACCGTGGTCGGCAAACTGCGGCTCTCGAGCCACATGCAGCTCTTTGGCTCCTTGAGTGTGGCTCTTCCTAAGCCTTAGGAGTACCCTAATTAAGTTAATAACAATGTACCTACCTATATAGTTGAAGTTTAAAAAATTTGGCTCTCAAAAGAAATTTCAATCATTGTACTGTTGATATTTGGCTCTGTTGACTAATGAGTTTGCCGACCACTGGTCTAAGAGATTCCTTCAATCCTGAGGGAATAAGTGTGGGTATCGGAAAGGTTTCAAACAGAGCCAGCCCACTGCCCTAAAATGCACAGACCTGACTCAGACCAGTGACTCCATGCCCAGCCCCATTCCGTGAGACTAGAGGAGGGAGTGATGACTGCCAGGGACTCCGTCTCTAGAAAGAGCAAGCTAGTGCCTCTGAACTGCCCCAGTCAGAACACGGTCTGTGAAAGGACCTGATGTCACCAACAGTGCCACGCACGAATCCACAACCCCTCCAAACTGAGGCAAGAATTTAAGAGACTCCCTCTGCCCAGCTTGGAAAGAGGCTGTGACAATGTGCACAGGGCTCACTGCAGCCCTGCCAGCCTCCAGAGGGTCTGAATAAATGCATGTTGTTCTACAGCCCAGAGGACAAGACTGCCTCTCCTTGGGTGACCTTGCTGGCAGCCGTGGCTTGGTTAGTGTGTGGACTTTCATCATATTCAAAAGATTCTACATTTGAAAAGAGTTAAGCTGGAGGAGACTGGGAAAAAAGGAGTCAGAGAAGCCCCACTGGGGTAGCATAAGCCTTCAACTATTTGTCAGTTGGGGCCTGAGTGGGTAGTCACAAAGAGAGCTTCTCTCACACACACTTCTCCAAACACAAGGGGTTACCATAGTAATAGTGATAATCCCATTTATTGAGAGTTGACCCTGCGCCTAGAACTCTCCTGAGCACTTTATATCTGTCCTTTAGGAGGTAGGTATTATCTCTGTTTTACAAACAAAGAAACTGAGGCGCAGAGATGACAAATCACCAGCCCCAAGTCGAAACTGTTAATAAGTGGTAACATAGCAATTCTCAATTTGTGAAGAGCAATAAAGAAAAGTGTGACAACTTAGAGTTCCTCCAGGAAAAGGGCTTCAAAGTAATATACTCTGTGGATTAAAAGGAATCCTCGAGACAACTCAGTCCCTCACCCCAGGCTTCTTTGTCTACCATTCACCAAGGGTGGGAGGAATGAATCCCTGGGCCCTCAATGAAACATCAGCTCTTCCCAGTGAGCATTTGGCACATGCTATAAATCGTGCTGCCGAGGGTTAAGGCCCTTCTCCTTGGAGCCTATGAAGAATTTCTTATTTAGGAAGGCCAGAGCCCTGTGACCTGTGAGTCACTCAAGGCTCTCCTTAGGAGAGTACCATGCTTCATTTACTGCTCTGCTATGCTGCCTGGAACTATTATTAATTTTTTAATAAGGGACCCTGCCTTACTATTTTGTAATTGTGAGACAGGCCAGTAAGCCAGGACAAGTGGAATAGAGAAACTGAAATAGAGAATTAAACAAGTAGTTTGCAGCCATCTAATAAATCTAGATGCCAAGCAGTTTTCAGCCAACTAGTAAATCCTATCTTGCCTAAACCAAGGATACTTAAGAGTAAATGGTTTGCACTTCTTCTCACCAACCAGAGGGTAAATAGCTTAACTCACCCTACTTGGGGAGATAGATGGCAGAAATCCAATTAGTGCCATTTGCCAACCACACCCAAGAACAGATAAAATTAAGGAATCTCATTTGGGCACATCAGCATAAAGCTAATGAATATTCTGTTAAGATCCTCCCCCTAAGACCTCACCTAAACTCCCAGCCTTTAAAGCCCTAAAATGAAAGTCCCAGTGTGCACTCTCTCTCGGAGTACACCGTGCCTTTCCCCTCCGTCTCTCTTTTCTTCCCCCACAGGCCTGCATCTCCTACGTTCTAAGGGACCCAAGGAAGCTTGCAACCACGAGCAATGAGCAGTGGCAGTTTGTCCCATGAAAACACTTAACTTGTACCCAAAGGCCCCTTTTCTCTGACTTCTTAGTCAGCCAAAGCAGCACAGCCTAGGCCAGTGATGGCGAACCTATGACGCGTGTCAGAGGTGACACGCAAACTCATTTTTTTGGTTGATTTTTCTTTGTTAAATGGCATTTAAATATTATAAAATAAATATCAAAAATATACATCTTTGTTTTACTATGGTTGCAAATATCAAAAAATTTCTATATGTGACACGGCACCAGAGTTAAGTTAGGGTTTTTCAAAATGCTGACACGCTGAGCTCAAAAGGTTCGCCATCACTGGCCTAGGCTCACTTCCCTAACTAGTCCTTCTCCTGTTATCCTCGGCCCTTCCCTATTTCACTGTCCCCAGCTTTAATAAACATCCTCTGAAATTCACCTGGACTCATGTGAAATTTTTCCTGCACAAAGTCAAGAACTCACACACTACTAGCTGGCCCTAGGCAGCCCTGCTTAGGGCCACATCCCCTGACCTGTAATAACTGTAACTCTGCAGACTCCATTTCTTTAACATGATCCTTTCTCCTTTCTGTCTCCCTCTCTTAATCATTAAGTCCTTAGGATTCTAATCAATATTAAACTATCTAAGAACACAGCCTCAGGTCTACTGACCACAGGAACAGAGTTTCAGTCAAGCTAAAGATAACATCTTGACTTCAGTTGCTTTTCAGCCTCAGGCCCATGAAACCAGAGAGACCACACCCTCAGGAAACTAGACCTAACAATACCATGACTGACATTAGGACCTGATGTCCCATGATAAACTACTCCCTACCTTGGCCCCACGGAATCAGTAGAGCCCACGACCCCAACTCTAGCCACCATGATTAATGATTTCCCCCTACAGAGCCCATGTCCTGGAAGCCATCAGGGGGGGATCCAGGTCTTTTAGCATTAGCGTCCTTGTGATTCCAGGGTTGGCATCATTTACTCAACTAATAAACCTCTACTTTCTTTGATGCAAACTCCTGTTCATGTTTGATTGGGCTTTGATGCACACAGGTGAGCAGACCTCTTTAGTTTAGTAATGTAAAGAGCCTCACAAATTCTGTAGCTGGTCCTGAACAGAGCTTTAGGGCTAGGGCAGCGAGAGGCAGCCAATCAAACTGTGGCAGGCAGTTACACAGACAGGAGCACAGCAAGGATGACGGGCCAGGTAGAGTGGGTCACCAGGGTGGAAAGTCCCTGCTGCCTAGCAAAGACAATTGTAGGGTTACCATAGTAATAGTGATAACTCCCATTTATTGAGAGTTGACCTTGTGCCTACCCGAGCACTTTACATCTGTCCCCAGGCTGACCTTTCCTTCCCTAGCACATAATTGGTCATTCAGTTTGGACCCTCTGATCTTTCCTCCCTCGAGATAACATCTAGGACTCAATTATATTTCAGCTTCAGGCCCAGAAAAAGAAAGAAAAAATAACAACACAGCAAAACCAGACAAGTGACCCCACAGCTGACCTCAGGACCAACTGCATGGGATAATGACCCCCTGTCCTGGCAACAACCAACCAATCAGTGGAGACCTAGACCCTGGAAGGACACACCTGCAAATCTGCTGAATATTCTATTGAGGTCTTCCCCTGGGACCTCCCCTAAAATCTCCACCCTTAAAACCCTTAGGATGGAGGACCCAGAGCTGTCTGCCCCAGCAGCACGCCAGTGCCCGTCCCTTCTCCCTCCCACACCTCCCTCCTTCCAGGTGTTATTATTACCTTCCTCATTCTCAAGCTCCAAGTGCCCTTCCTTTTCCTATACCTTCCTTGTTTCCTCGGCCCATTTCTTCTACCTCTGTGATTTCATAAGCAAATATTCTTTTATCATTTGAATCTTGGCTCTGAATTCTTTCCTAGCCAGAACTCAAGTACCAAGGTTGCTAAACCCAGATCCAGTCTGACCCCATCTAACACCTGGTGCCATTCCTGCAGCCTACAACACTACTGCCTGTAGCCTCTTCTCCTCTGCAGTGGGCTACCTGGTTAGAATGCTGCACTTGATGGACCCCAGAGAGCAGTGATAAGCTCCAACAAGTGCAGATGAAACAGTATTTAAAATTTATCAATATTGAAGAATTTCACTGGTGAATGTGTTTTTTCAAAAATGTAACTGTAGTACACAGTACCAACTACTAAAACTGGCCACTATCTATTTCAGGTGCTGGGGAGGAACAAGCTTTCCTCTACACTCAAGGTTTTCCTGGCTGGTCTAATAATACATGAGATAGATTAGAAGGGAAATAACCAAATTTAATGCATACATATGTATGAGAACCCCACATATATGAGAGCATCACATGCAGGAGAGAGTCAGAGATGGAAAGGGGGTGGAGGTATATAAGACATCCTGAACTAGGGATGAGATAATGCACTTTGGGGTCTTCAAAGGGTCATGGCAAAATGATAAGAAGAACAGCTGTTTAGTAAATAAAAGTTTTCCCTGCCAAATAGGTGAGTCCAAAAAGTTATCACCGATAATCTCTTATTATGGGCCAGGCATCTCTTATTATGGGCAAGGCCCCTAATTCAAGTTCTTCTAAGTAGTTGGAGGGACAAAAGTTTCTCTTGAGCCTGTGGCTAAGGTTGCCTTTAGCTAAAAACTTAATAATTGCCTATCACAGAGACACATCTTGGGGTGACTCATTCTGGACCCCCACATGGGTTTTATTCAATTCCATAAAAACAGCAAAGAGCTTCTCACTCATTCCTCATCATTGCTGAGCTCAGGAATTTCAAATGCACAATCATAGCTACAATTTTGCTCAGATTTCCACAGCAATACAGAGGATCATAAGGAAGAAAGGGAGCATTGTTTGCTGCCCAATTAAGTGGCGCGTGTAGAAACAGGGTTGTATGTCCTGATGTCAAAAGCCCTTGTGTTTACCATAACCTGTGCTTCAGGGTCTGCTTTAGTGTACAGTGATCAGGAGCCAGCTGCCTGAATAAAGGGACACCAGGCCTTAGTCATTTTTCTAGGACCTAAAGACAAAAAGAAAAATTCAAGCAGAGTATCTGTGTTTGTGGCGAATCAGGCTTCTCCAAATCTTGAGGTAGGTATATGAGCCCCAGTAGATGTAAAAGACTAAACTAAATCAAAATTAAGTTTAGTTTCCAAGGTGTTTTTTTAAAAGAGAGGAGCAACTATTTTGACATATTGGTCTATTAATATGTAAGCCACACACTACAATTTTCCTACCTTCATCTAAAGACTAGAGACTTTTTCCTCTCTAGGTTTAGGTGCTGGAATAGCTGACACTAGTGATGATTATTCCAAATCATCATTCATTCATTCATTCATTCAAAAGGCCAAGTAAAAAATGTGGGTACCCTGAATAAACTAATAAATTAGCATCCCTTTCACCAATATACTTTTACTATTTGTTCAGCATCTATTTAGTGGACGTAGGAAACCTGATTTGATATTAATAAAAAATTTAAATGTCTATTTATAACTCACATATTAACTACCCTCTCATCCTCCTCTCTGAGTATTTTCAAAGTAAACCTCCACTTGCAGAAGCACATTGGTGAGCAATGTAATTTACTGACACATTGAAGCGGTGATGTAGAGAGGTATTGACATTGCACAGCAGACAGTATTTCGTTTTTAAAAAAGAAATCTCAGTACCAGATGTGTAGGACACCAGGTAGACAAAAAAGGCTCCTCGGGGCAAGAAAAATATGTTTAAAATAAACCTGCTCCTTTGTCCTCACTTTTTTTATTATTACTATTCCCCTCACTCGTCTTCTTGTCTTCAAAAAGTCTTCCACATACTAGTATTAGGGGATCCTTGGTTAACTCAGCCAGTATGACTGGGAGGCAGAACAAAAGCAGTAACCTCTTCCAGGGCCTTTGTGAGCCAAAACTGGCAGTCCCGGGGTGCTGGCAGCACCTATACTAGGCTCTCCTCTCCTGCACATCTTTTCCACCTTCACACACACACACACACCACACACACACACACACACACACACACACACACACACACACACACATTGACCCATTCATCAAGACAACTCACCTCCCCAAAGGCCCACTTTCACCAGAAAAGTCAGGCTTTGACGAGTCTCTTAGTGTAACTCAAAGGGAATGTTGCCTATCTTGTTGCCTGAACCTCCTCCATCAGGGTCCCTAGGGACCACTTTGAAATTGCTTCTAAAAACTTGATGGATGATTCTCTCTCATAGGTTATCTTCATGTGGGATCTCTTCATTAGAAGGCCTCCTGGGATAGAAGGCCATGAGTTCTGAAAACAGAAGATGGAGAGCTAGAACCTAATCGGGATTCTCTGGGCACCAGGGAGAAAAGCCCCCAGCTGCCTATAGGAGTGGGGATAGAGACAAGAATGATGTAGACAAATCTAGGAGGAAAACCTCCTGAGAACAGACACATGGCAGGTAAACAGAGAAGCTGTTAGAGCTAGCTACTACTCCCTCCTCCTTTCCATTCCAGAACTCTCCTGAAGAATCTTCTGGGATGTGCAGTAAGTGGGTAGTGATAGTTTCTCGCTCCAATTTACTCCTTGAACAGTTTCCTCTCCTATCCATAGAGTAAGATACTCCTTAAGCCCTTTTTATTGGGAGTCAACAGTGATTATTTTTTAAAAAATCACTAACCAAGCCTCATAAGGAAGACACATTATGAGGACATTTAAATATCTTTAGAAAACCCACAAAGTCCTCTTCCTTATGTCATTTATATTGAATGGCTGTTACCTCCAAACCTTAAATTATGTTAATATACCTTTCAAGTTACTTTCCTCTCTGTTTAAACCCTCTATTGAACCAACCCTATCTGCCATTGTTATCACCATTGCTGATGCCCCTAAACAGTACCCACTCTCCTCACCCTCACATTCTAGTTGGAGGGAATACACTAAAACAGCACAACACAAACCCAAGTAAAGGTGTGAATGTCCAAGAAGTGTTGCAGATGGAAAATGCTGGAAGAATCAAGAGGGAGGAGAGCTTTAACCAGAGGCAAACAGAACAGGAGTGGCATTAGAAGTAGAGCTGAGTGGCAAGACTGTGAGGCAAAAGGCAGATTTACTCAGGGAAAAGTGAATTCCTTAGTCCAAAGTACTGTGTTCATTTAAGATGGACACTCAAGACAGTGGTGTGCTGGTAAATGTTTCACAATTAGATCTGATTTGTAGACTTGGACAACTTTTATGGTGTAAATACTTCCTCCATGGCCCATTTCTTCTTGTTTGTTTGTTTTGTTAATCCTCTTCTGAAGATATTTTTTCCATTGCTTTTCAGAGTGGAAGGGAGGGAGGGAGGAGAAGAGAGAGAAAAAGAGAGAGAATCACCAATGTGAGACACATTGACTGGTTGCCTCCCATACTTGCCCAGACCCAGGCAGGGGACTGACATGCAACCCAGGTATGTGCACTTGAGCGGGAATTGAATCTGAGACCCTTTTGTCCATAGCCAACACTCTAATCACTTAGCAACATTGGCCAGGGCCCATTGCCCATTTCAAGCTACCAACATGATGTCACTGAACACATAGTTGGGAAGACACATGCAAAACTGGCTCTCCCCAAGCAGGTACACGTTGGCTCAAGCACACTACTGGCAAGATCTCTGATTCCTACTACTTAAAGGTAGTCAAGTTTCATTAGCCCCCAAGCAGCACTTTTCAAAATGGAGATGAACTGATACAGAGAATCAATCAGCTTCATCAATGCCTGATGAGCTGTTTCCATATATAGAATAGGGAAGTTGGCCTACATTTAGCATTGCAATTCCCTGAATACTGTTTACAACATCTGGTCTTAGTATTCCCTTAGTCTTCGTATTCCCTTCTGTGAAGAAAAGGGCATTTTATAAGCCTCTATTCAACCTTTTGGGCTAAAGACAATGTGCACCAGCCCAATGTACACGGTCCCCACCTTTGCTGATCCTCGGATAGCACCTCCCTAACTTCTCTTTGGATTTTCCTGACAGCCCATGTGGGCCACCTACTGATTGTATCCATTCATAGTGCTAAAATGGCCTGGTAGCCTGTATGAATATAACTCCTAGAAATAAAAACACCTCAGGAATCTCTGAACTCAAAGCTTTTTTCATGCTGCACAGAGGAGTGGGGAATATCAGAAACACAGTTAGGGTCTGGGGCACTACTTACAGGAAGCTCGGGTTTCCCTGGAGGCCCTTCCAGCATTATTCCACTTCCCTTGTATAGCCAACTACAAAAAGGATGCTACTGTATGGGTCAAGCCATAGCAACACTTCAGGACCTATTGCCAGTGCAGGTAAGGTGGCGGGAGGTGACTGGGTGGGGTAAAAGGGAGCCTATGGGATGGGGGTGAGATCGTGTCTCTAGTCTTTGAGTCTTATATAAAGGATTTGTCTTCCATCCACAGGTTTAAGTGTAAAGGTCTGAAAGTAAACATTTCCTTCACCCTCTTCCAGTTGGGAATGGATATATGTAGGTTTTCTCAGAAAACAAGATAAGCTAGAAAGAAGATATGAAGGTCCAAAGATACGTCCAAAATTAATGTGAATATATATGTGAATATATATGTGAATTTTTTTCTTTTTCATTCAAATCCTACTCCCAATTATTTTTTAAGACCTTGGTTATTGTACAATTGGAAGGAAACATTCTAGGTGGCTGTTCTGAGACCTAGTCAATAAATCCATTTATAATTTCTTGGAGGGATTTGAACTAGACAACAATTCTCTCTTTCTCTTGGCCTCTACACTTTGCTTTCCAGATGAATTGAACTAAATTCATTATGAGAGATTTTATTGTATTATACTCCCCGTTGCTAAATACCTGACTGATTTCATTGTTTTCTCAGGCCATGTACCTAAAAACCTAATTGACAGAGGGATGTGTGTTCTCTTTGAGTTGCACATTCGTCCCACTTGAGGGGTTTCTGAGTGTTTACTACCATTCCAAAGTCCCTGTTTATTGGCCTGATGTCACACAATTTTCCAGTAACAATCTTAATCACGCAGACATAAGTTAGCTGAGAGTCTTCCTGAATATTCACCAGGTAAGAGATGCAAGTGGCTTCTTTGACTAGAAAAGCCTGCAGGCAGTCACATGCCATGTTGGAAAAGGAAAGAGATTTCCACTGGGAGAGCTTATCTTTCCTTAAATATTTATGTTTGTTTTCTGTTATAAAATTACCACATCCCTCGCAAGGATTCCACCAAATATGTCTATTGTCTGAGGGGACTGTTTTTTTCTTTTACTACAGCTTTCAAGATAGTACATACATGACTCTTTTTAAACTCACTGTGAAAAGTCAGGGGGCTCTCTTTTGTCACAGGAGAGATATGGGGGGTCATCAATTTCTTTAATGTTTCTCTTTTTCATAACTGCATGAAAACACTACTGTACACATTCTCAACACTCTTCTATGAAGCACAGCTATGACAATAAAAAATACTTAATATATTTTTAAAAAATATATTTTTACTAGAGGCCTGGTGAATGAAATTCATGCGCGGGGGGAGGGGGGGGGAGCAGGGGCATCCCTCCACCCAGCCTGCACCCTCTCGCAATTTGGGACCCCTTGAGGGATGTCCAACTGCTGGTTTAGGCCCGATCTCTGCCTGCCTGCCTGATCACCCCTAACCACTCGCCTGCCTGCCTGATGGCCCCTAACTGCTCGCCTGCCTGCCTGATCACCCCTAACTGCCTCTGCCTGCCTGTCTGATTGCCCTTAACTGCTCCCCTGCCTGCCTGATTGCCCCTAACTGCCTCTGCCTCAGCCCCTACCAGGGCAGCTTCGTCCAGAAGGACGTCCAAAATGACGTTTGGCTGTCCAGTCTAATTAGCATATTATGCTTTTATTATTATAGATTGATTTCAAAGAGAAAAGGGAGAGGGGGAAAGAGAGAGAGAGAGAGACCAATGATGAGAGAGAATCATTGAATGGCTACCTCTTGCACACCCCAGACTGGGAATCGAGCCTGCAACCCAGCATATGCCCTGACCAGGAATCAAACCATGACCTTCTGGTTCATAGGTTGATGCTCAGCTACTGAGTCACCAGCCAGGCAAGAATTTAATATTAAATATACCTCATACTTATTGTTTATAACCCTCTTCCTTCTGTAACTTGGAGCAAACTCTTAAGATTTCTGAGTCAGATGAATTTATCTGACGTGACCGTCACAATTTATTTTGCTTCACTTTTGCTATAAGAAAAATGGAGAGAGACATATCTGCTCCTACACCACAATGAAGAAAGAATGGATAGCTTGGCTTCCCTGAGGAAAGTGGCATTCCACAGAGCACAGGGTAAGTGCTGGTGGAGATGGAATAAAAGGTCCTCCTTCCCAAGTAACTTACAATCCAGGAGCCCAAGATGGACCAAAGTCTGTACAAAAGCTCAGAGACAAGTCCATTTACTTACACTCTAGGATAAGACCTCCATCTTCCTTGCTTAATATCCCAAAGTGCTTAGCACATTTTTATGTCCAATAAATGTGGTTGACTAACTACATGAAAGATGAACAGTGAGCTTGATTAGTGTCTTATCTTTGGCTGACATATTTGGTCCTTCAAAAACTGAAATTGAACCTTTGATAACTTTTGCTTTGAATTATAAGATGCCCAAAGATCCAAATGAAAAGCATCTTAATTAATTTTTTTTATTATATCTCAATTTTATCCCATTAGAGAAATCATCCAAAATTATTTTGAGGTCTCTTCTCTAAGAATTTTGGCGACACCTCCTTAGCAGGGTAGGTTTCTTAATGGCCAGAGAGCTCCCTGGCCAGGACACTAACTGGATTCTTGTCCATAACCCTGATAGGACATGCAAAGCCCCATTTAGAGTGACTATATCAATACCCTCAAAATGGGAAGGTCTCACCACTGAAAGCCTAAGACTGAAGTAACACATTGCCCACTTTCCCAGGAAGTCTGCAGCACCACTCTAGCATTACCCCTCATGTTTTTCTTTGCTTCTAAAGATTTTTAAAAGTCTTCCCTATTTCTACAGACCTTTGAACTGGATGAAATCCTGCCTTCTTTGAATACTGTCATCAGGTAAGGTCACAAACGTCACAAGTATTTAATTAATAGCTGATCAAATTTCTCATGGCTTTGCCCAAATCTAGTCATAGTTCTGGGATGTATGCCCATGACAAATCTCAGGTTTTCTCAAGGTCCCCTGATGGGGGACAGCCACAGGGAGTGATGGTAGTGATGGCAGAAGGAGCAGTAGTGGTAGTAATTACAGGAGCTATTAACAGATACAGATCAGGGCACAAAATGGCCATGTCATGAGCAGCCATAATTCCAAACTTCACAGACAACAACTGGCTGATGCTGATGTTGATATTCCAATCAGCCCATGGTCCACGTCAGTGAACCCATCCTTTGTGAAATGTGTCTTTTTAAAATTGACATTCACACTCATCTTTCATACCATGCCTTTCGACTTCCAGCTGACAGTGGGCATTTCAAGGTATTGCATGGAGCTACAGCAAACCCACCAGTGGTTTCCTTTTGGCGCCTTTGAATGGTTTACTGCAGTGGTTCTCAATCTTCCTAATGCCGCGACCCTTTAATACAGTTCCTCATGTTGTGCTGACCCCCAACCATAAAATTATTTTCGTTGCTACTTCATAACTGTAATTTTGCTACTGTTATGAATCATAATGTAAATATCTGCTATGAAGGATATATTTTCATTGTTACAAATTGAACATAATTAAAGCATAGTGATTAATCACAAAAACAATATGTAATTACATATGTGTTTCCCGATGGTCTTAGGTGACCCCTGTGAAAGGGTTGTTCAACCCCCAAAGGGGTCGCGACCCACAGGTTGAGAACCACTGGTTTACTGTATAATAACTTGTTTGTTTGTTTAAGAAGAAAATGAAAAACAAAATGCAAGTGCCAGTGATGCAAAGCACATATTTTATAAACTTAGTCTAATTTAGTTCAAGATAGAAATTATTAGTGATGCCAGAAAAAAAAATAAAAAATAAAAAATCTCATAACATTCAGCTAAGAGTCTCCTGAGCACTTGAGAAAAAAAACAAACAAAAAAAAACTGTTTCTAATTCCCAGCATTCTAGACAGACTACCAACCTTGTCCAAGGCTGCTGGTTTGGGCCTAGTAGGCCACAATCAATTAAGCTCAGAGCAATCAATTCTCTATCTCACTCATCCACAGAATCCTAAGGCTTCCTCCTCTGGAAGGAGCCCAATCCAAGAAATCAGAGAAAACATCCAAACAAGCTCCAAAATTTTTTTTGAGCCAAAATTGTATGGGTTTTCCCCCTTCAAAATCCAAATTAACTGGGGGACTTTCCACGCCTTCCTTCTGCAAACACAGGCTTTTTGAACTCTTTGGAAGCAGAGCACCTGATAAATAAACCATAACATAATGAATTAAACTTGTATCACTGCACCTACCTCCGAGTAGGAAAGAAGCTCCTGGTCTTATTCTTTAAAGGTTTATATTTCAAGGCAAAAATTCAGCATAATTTAGAAAGTTCCTTTTCTATTGAGTCAATTTGCTGTTTTGAAATATTGTACAAATAACTCAAATACACTGTGTTGGTGGGTGAATAATCTATCTTTTGATGAAAAGCGTAAGTTCTTTTTAGAAGGAATCATTTATTTCTTAACATCCCCAAGGCAAAAACCTCCCAAGATAAAGCTAGGACTCTTCCTCTCTCTGACTTATTTGACACTATATTTATAAAATAAATTCTCTAAATCAAATGATTGTCAACATATGATTTTGGAGGTTTGTGCTCTTCACCTCCTAAAGAAAGCTTTTTGGAAATGTTTATTCATTCATTCAATCAATCATTCACTAGACAGTCACTAGCAGAGCGCTGTGCTGGTGGTAGCACTAAAGGATGGGGATGAATAAAAAGATGAATAAGAAAGAAGCTCTGTGCATTGAGAGTTCAGAAGCTTCTAATACATGAACCAAGAACTAAATACAAGGAGCAACTAAGAGTCAGTAAGGTTCCCAAATCTGGTTGCACACCAAGATATTTGAGAAACCAATTAAAAATAAAGATCCCTACCTGCTGGGCTTGGATCTACTAAATCAGAGGGGCCTACAAGAACCTGAGAACTTGTATTTTTATAAATACAAAATGTGAGGCTTAAATAATATTTTAGTGGCTAAGAAATCCCACACAGCCCCTACCACAGCCACCAGAAGCATTTTGCTTTGTGCTCACAGTCAAGATCAGGGTCACTGAGATCTTCATTTTGCAAAGGCAGGAAGCTAGCCTATAATGAATGGACTGACTTTCCCAAAAAGGACTATCCAGGAAGAGAAGCATCTTTGACAAGGGAGTCAAAGGTTTCTAGCTGTCACTATGTTGTTAGGAAGTCAAATACCTATTTTGGCAATATGCAAGACTATCCCCGTGGAACCTCAGCTCACCAGAGCTAGGTGAACCTTAGATCAGAGCTCACAAACTGAGATGGTTACAGGGCCTAGGCAGTAACATATGTGGTTGAAGCATGCTGGGGGAACAGAGGCTAAAGGAGTTGCCTGGTACTCCATTCTAGCTGATCCTGGCCGAGAAAGAATGTGGGCCCGCTGTGCCAAATTTTAAAGAAAAGCCAGAAACCTCAATATGAAAACTATTCATGCAAATAAAAGACTCTGCAGACAGAGTCAACCTAATTCCTTGTCTAGCCCATAGTCTTCATTGACATGTGAGAAAATAATCTCGTCCTACTCCTCATCTCTTTTCAGTTTGGCCTGCCACAGAGAGGAGGGAGAGTTGCTATTAAATTAAGTTTTTCTTTTTTTCCCAGGTGTAAATTTTTCAATTGTATTGATTGGTCCAGATGTTCAAAGGCAAATCTGCGAAAAGCCCCATACAGTAGGTACTAGGCCAGCGATGGTGAACCTATGACACGCGTGTCAGAGGTGACACGCAAACTCATTTTCTTGGTTGATTTTTCTTTGTTAAATGGCATTTAAATATATAAAATAAATATTAAAAATGTAAGTCTTTGTTTTACTATGGTTGCAAATATCAAAAAATTTCTATATGTGACACGGCACCAGAGTTAAGTTAGGGTTTTTCAAAATGCTGACACGCCGAGCTCAAAAGGTTCGCCATCACTGTACTATGCTATGCTGCCCAGAAGCCCATTACCCAGTTGGCAGGTCTCAGCTCTCAGCCATCTCCTGCGGTTGCCTTCAGCTGCCTCACTCAAGGGTAGCTCTCCTCCCCTGGACATCAAGCATCCAGTGACTGAAGGATACTCATGCTTTACAAGACCAACATTTTCACCCAACTCAGGACAACTCTGCAGCGCCATCCCAGCTTCAGAGCTCGCCGTGGCTTCAGCTAAAGCCTTGCTGTGGCTGCATCCCAGCCCAGTTTCTCCCCATGCTCAGTCCTGCTTCTCCTATAGGTGTGGATCCCAGAGTGCTCCCCAGCACACTTTCTGCACAGATTCTCTGTCTTCTAGTACGTTTGCAAGGAACCAGGCCTGCACCAGTAGAGCCTGGAAAGGTTGAGGATGTTTGTGCCGATGAGGGCCAGTGGATTACTGCTTCAGTCTCCTGGCCTTCGGACAAGTCTTTATGGCAAGGAGCTCCCATTACACGCCCTGACGTGGGCTTTGCTCCCCCCTTCCTCCATTTCCCTACCCCTTCACTCCTCTTCCTTGGATCATGTTCCAAATCAACTACACAAGTCCTCCTCCTTGGGCTCAGCTGCAAGTGGGACCCAGAAAAAGACAGCTGCATCCTCAATTTTTAAAAACAACAATACAAAAAAGTCTAAGAAGAAGGAAAAAGTCCATTTTGAATCATCCCTCCAGTCATATTTCTATGTATCAATGCCCCCTTATAGGTAACTTTAAACAGACTGGACAACACGGAGACTCTGGTAACTCTGCAGGTCCCTTCAAATACTGGTTTTACTGAGTACATTTAAAATTATTTCCATAGCCTGGCCCTGTGGACCGAGGGGTCAAGGGACAAGGGCACATACCTGGGTTGCTGATTCAATCCCCAGTCCTGGTCAGAGTGTGTTCTAGATGTTTCTCTCTCTTTCTCTCTCTCCCCCCGCCACCCTGCCTTCCACTCTCTATGAAAAGAAATGGAAAAAATATCTTCAAATGAGGATTAACAAAAAAATAAATAAAATAAAATCACTTCTACAATTGTTGTTGTGAAGGCAATTCAGGGTGGCAATCTAGGCCTGTGCCCAGTCAAACCTGCATTCTAGTGTGTATGCATACAAGCCTACAATTAAGCCCCAACCCCCTTTCGGCTTGTGTCCCAGCTAGCCTTGCAGACCCTGTTTCCCTGGATGCTCATCTTAACAGGAGCCATAAACCACACACAGCCCCACAACGGGGTCTGCCTGCCAGCGCCAGATGGGGTCTTGGTTGTTATCTCACTTCCCCACTTACAACCATCACAGGGGCTGCAAAAGCCCGGGAAAAGTCTGGAAGCCTAGTCCATATTTGGGAGACAAAGAAATTAGGGGGATAAAAGGGAAAGCCCCGCCGCATTCAGTGCTCAGCTTTGGGTACCGATTCCCTGAGCCAGCACTGGTGCTTCCTGTAATAAAAAGTGCATTTTCTGAATCTTCTGAGTGCCTAGTTGTCTGTCTTCCTGCTGCTTGGAATTTGCGGTAACATTGTATTCACCCATCCATTCATTTAACAAATGTTTGTTTCAGGCCTTCTATGTGCCAAGCACAATGCTAAATACTGTAGATGGAACAAGGACATGGCCCTTGCCTTTAGGATGTTTATATTCATTTTTTATTCAATTTTTCAGGAGCATATTGATTGAACAAATTAAGGCACACCTGTTTTCTAAAACTACATTAGGACTCTTTGAAATCTAATGCCATAGGCTTTAATTACTAGAGTTTTCATCCAGGTGGCATGTACAATAATGGATTCCTGGGTTCAAATTTTGACTCTGCCACTAAGCAGAAGCGTGAACTTGAGCCTCATTTTTCTTGTTTGCAAAAAGGGGGTTAATAATAATAACTTTCATAAATAGTTGAAAAGATAAAATGAGATAATCAATATGAAGAACTTGGCATAGTGCATGACAGAGTAAGTACTCAATACATTTTCACTATAATAGCAACTAGAGGCCTGGTACATGAAATTTGTGCATGGTGGGGGGGGGGGTCCCCTCAGCCCAGCCTGCACTGTTTCCAATCCAGGACCCCTGGGATCAGGCCTAAACCGGCAGTTGGACATCCCTCTCACAATCCTGGACCGTTGGCTCCTAATCGCTCCCCTAACTGCCCCCCCACCCCGCCAGCCTGATTGCCTCTCACTGCCTCTGTGTGCTGGCCTGATCGCCCCTAACTGCCCCCCTTGCCGACCTGGTCACCCCTTACTGCCCCCCCTGTTGGCCTGATCGCCCCCAACTGCCCCCCCTGCTGGCCTGGTCGTCCCTCACAGCCCCCGGCCAGCCTGGTCACCCCATGAAGCCTGCTGTTCAGTCATTTGGTCATCCCTCACTAACCCCCTGCCGACCTGGTCGTAGGCAGCCATCTTGTGAGGGCATGAGGGTTAATTTGCATATTACCTCTTTATTATATAGGATTATTGTATTCATCTAACATTAACCTCAGGTCCACTGTGTGTGTACCATGGATCAAATCACCAGGGGAATTGAGCAAAACAAATTAGAACTCAGAATATAAACTGTCCAACACTGTTCCACTCAGCACAGTTTTATCAGCTTGTAGTCCTGTCACTGTCACTGGGGAACTAAGGGACTAGGGAAGCATCAGGTGCACGTGGCCACGCCCTGGAACCACAGAGAGATTGGGCTCACCTGTGGAGTTGGTACCTGTGCACAGCTGCAGGTGCTGATTTTGCCACACCTGGAGTTTTCTCCAGGCTCCTGCTTCCTGCACACAGTATTTACCAGTCCTGTAGGGAAAACCCAAACCAGAAGAATGCAGAAGGGATGTAAATACCAGATTTTCTCAGCTGCCTGAGTAAATATCCTGCTGGCATGGAGATTCATTTGCATTTCAACTCCTCAGGAAGTATTAGGTCAGGCCTTCACTCCCTAAGACAGGCTGTGCCCTCAATCTGAGGGGCATGTTCACAAGGGACTGCTGTCTTCTATCTTCTGTAGTCCTCCCAGCATTCAGTATAGCCTTAATCCTCCCAGATGCTATTTGTCCACTGACTGACTGAGTGCTTGTGGATCTCCTTGAATCTTATCCTGGCAGAGAAGGAATCTAAGAAGTGTGGAGAAAACCTGACTCTCCAAAGACTTCCTGCTCATGCTCTGTAAAGTGCTTTGGAAAGAGAGAGAGCATGCACAGATAAAATCAAATCAGCCTCATGACGCAATTGTGTGTCTCTAGGAGGGAGTGGAGCAAGGCTGAAAGCAAGAGCAGGATATCTGCCACTCCATGCAAAAACAGTTCTGTTTGAATTGTTCATGTGTACGACAACAAAAAAATATTGTATTAGAATTAAATTAGAAATACTAGAAACCTCAGGTCAAAATTCTAGAAGGTAATTTTACCTCCCGTGAAACTGGAAATTGCTTGCTCTGCTCTAATTTGTCTCTTTCTTCTAACTGGGATGCAAATGTGATGGTTTCCAGTTACCGAGGCCTAAAGGAATCTGAGTCTATCCCTGACATAACAGTTGGCCCTCTCAACCTAACGTCCTCTGCCCTTTGAGAAGCCTGTTTCCTATGACTACCTCCAAGCCTGTGTTAGAAGCGTTGCCTACCCAGATTCTATACCTTTTTTCAAGCATATAAAGCAGCACCAGAAACCTGCTACTGTGGAAAGGCTGCTGGAGAGGATTTCAGACCTTCCTGCCAAGTGAGACAACCATGCCTTATGCTTGCTCTTTGGAGAAGACTTTACAATGCGTGATCTTAGTTGATTTTTATTTAATATTGTGAGATAGATGTGTCATATAGAACTATTATTACCATCATTCTCCTACTTCACAGATGAGGAATCTAAGGTGCTAAGAAAGCAAATGACATACTCAAGGTCATCTGCTGAGGCTTGATTTTGGGTCTCCAGGTACCTAGTCAGACTCTCTCCTCTATACCACAAGATGCCATCTGCTTCTATCTGTACCTGTGAGGGAAGATTTTAAATGGCTGACACTCCCTGGAGACAGAGTAAGTAATGAGCTTGCCATGTCTTTTGAATCGTTTGTTAAATTTATTTCATTCATAACACTTTGTATAAATATTACAGAAATTGTTTCAGCAACTTCCTCTTCAACTTTGGACTTTAGCAAAATTTGCACTGTCAGTCCCAATTCTGTCTGGGAAGAGATTCAAGTTGACATAAGTGAATCTTGATGCAGCCCAGTTCCCTCCCACATGTAGCCCTGCTGTGGAGACATTTGCTAGTGACCCAAGGTCAAACTGGTTGGACATGATGAGCTGATGGTGTGCGCCATGCCTGGGTCAGTCCTTTGTACCTCCACAGTGTTTGCTTTTCATTAGGAGCCTCAAAATGAATGCAATAATTCAATGAATTCAGTCACCGTTCACTAGTGCTGATATATTCCTGGTGCTTTGTGTAAAATGTCTCACTGAAACCTCACAGAAGCCCTGCAAAGCAGGGATTATTCTCAATTTAGGCAAAGTATTCAAGGTTCTACAGCTGCAAATAGCATGACTGGGATTCAGAGCCAAACCAATCTCTCTCCAAGGCCTGTGGACTTCCTACTGGTCCACTAAGCCTCCTAGATGAAGGACATGATAGGAAAATGAATAGAGATCAATAATAATCTTCTTAAAGCATTGTACAGTGACCTTTCCAAATGAAACTGTTTTCTCAGAAATAGGAAGGAAGGACAGAGATAGAGGCAGAGACAGACAGCCAGTGTAGCTATTGATTGGAACACTCTATAGATGGCTTAAATATCTGAAGACATGTCCTATGTTTTAATAGCTACTGGTCAGTGCCCAGGTCTGAGCATAGACAGGCCCTGGGAACAGCAGCCAAGAAGTGAGAGGAAAACTGGATCGAGGTGACCCAGCACCATGCCAGAGAGGAGATCCTGGCCCTTCCGTGCCAGCATGGCCAGCCTACTTAACAGATTGCTTTCAGGTTTTCATTTTCATATAATGATTAAGCACTTTAAAGATTAGCATTTGGAGCTGAAGGTAAAATGCTAGATGTTTTGCTTAAAACAAAAATAAACATGCTTTTTCCTCTTCCTCCTAAAGTTTGTCCCAAGCTGCAAGTGCAAAGAGGCTTGGCCCTGAGGCTCGGGTGGCTCCTTTCACCTACTGTTTGCAGGAAAGAAGTGGCAGCCCCACAGGAAAGCAGCCCTCAGCTCATCTGCCTTCTTGGCTACCAGAGTGCATTTCCAGCTTCACCTCACAGCCACCTGTGAGCTCAGCCCTGCTGCCCGGAACTGCCTCTAAGCCCACATTTGCAAGTCAGCGTGTGTGTACGTGAGTCCCTCCTCGTGCTGCGATTAAAACTCAGAGCAACTACTATTTTCAGCCTGAGCAGCTGCCAGATCTTCACAGCCTGGTTGGTGGAGGTGGCTCTTTCTGGCCATGCTGCCTGGTGTGAAGCATGAAGAGAGCATCTGAGGAGGTCAAAGCTTTTGGAAAATAGGAGTTTCAGATACTGCACGTCAGTGATGTCCCTACACAAATAGACATTTTCTTTATTGTCAAAGCCCATTAGAAGGAGCCACTAGCAGGTTGTGTCTTACACAGGTTTGCTGAAGCGATTAGGGCAGCCGTGGGCAAACTACGGCCCGCGGGCTGGATCCGGCCCGTTCGGCTGTTCTATCCGGCCCGCGGAGCCGAAAGATCAGAGGGTTCTCTTGCTCTCCCCTCTGCTCCTTCAACAGCAGCAGTGTTAACATGTATTAGTTCACACAAACACTCCATCCATGCTTTTGTTCCGGCCCTCCGGTCCAGTTTAAGAACCCATTGTGGCCCTCGAGTCAAAAAGTTTGCCCACCCCTGGATTAGGGTGTCCCCATCCTGTATACTTATATACAGGATGCTAAGGGGAGAAATCAGCATGCAGAATATGGTGGGCTCTAGCTCAGGGTCCCAGCCCGGGCAACAACTGTGACTCCTAGAGCAGGACTCAAGATGGGGGACAAGTTTGACTTTAAAGATATGACTCAAGCCACTAAAGGACCAGGCCTGATTTACCCTTTTGCCCTAAGATGGCCATAAGGAAAGAGTGAAGGTCATTGAATTCAGAGATTCCTCAGAAACAAGTGTGGACTCAACTATAAGGTTCAAGTCAATGGAGTCCCCTGCCTGACCCAATCAATAGGGTCGGCTGCCACAAATGCTTTGCCTGGGTCGTGCTGACCCAGTCCACATCTGGGGTGGGACGGAAGGTTGTGTGCTTCCCATAAAAGGGTGTGAAGTACAGCATGTTAGTGAGTGGATGGTCTAAGCCAAGCCATGATGTACCTGGATCAGCAACTTAAGTTCCACCCCAAAATCAAAGCTGCGTTCATGCTACTCCCAATGGTGTTCTCCTCCCAGCAGAAACCGGGAGTCAGTCTGACAAAACAGAAACCCAGTCTGGGCCAAGGCCACCTCGCTGCCTGTAAAAGGGAAGGGAAGCAGCAGGGGTGGACGTGAGGCAGGAGAGGGGAAGGAGGGTTCATTTTGAACTCCCATGAAGAAGAAAGCTGGCCTCTTTGTGCATCGGCCGTGTCCTCCACGCTGCTCTCAGCACATTCTATTGCCCCAGCCCAGCTCCTGGGATTGCCCAGTGTTCTTTCTTTGGCTACAAGTCTTGGTCTTGCTCAACTTAGGGATGTCAAGAGAGGTTCAGGAACTCACACAAGGCAACCTGACAGAGCTGGCTCAGAGCCCGGGTCTCCTGACGTCTAGCCCAGTGGTCTTTCCCACCAGGACATAGATGACACTGTTAACAAAAGCATCCCAGGACCTCTGCAATTTCCTTCAGTAATATTTATAATCATTTCTTGAGCTGACTGAGATCCAGCTCCAAGGACACATGGTGAAGGACAACCATCTGACTCCTCTCCCCTTTATGAGTAAATTATAGAGGAAAGAACACCTTCCCACTTGGCAGAGCCAGCTGAAGCAAGAGGTCTGAAGTGACTGGGCCAAAGGTCACAAAATCCATTGAAGCTGGAGATGAAAGGTGGCAGACAGCTACTACACCCCCAGACCACAGCGAGCCTCACCTCTCACCCTGCAGGCAGCTCTGCAAGCCCCGTCTTCCCTGATCCTCTGAGCACCCAGCCAGATAGCCTTTCCCTCCCCCTGTTTAAAATGTACCATCCTGACCCTGCAGGGGGACCAGCTGGCTAATGCATTTAGTAGGCTCTAAGGGGAGCCAGACTTTTATCTTCTTGTAACATTCGGGTCAAAGTTTTAATCCGAATAAATGTTGCCAGCACTAAGAAATTTCAGGGTAAGTAGGAGAGGAAGACTCAGCCCTGGCATCTCCTGGGAGGCTGGGCTTGGCTCCACCGGGGCAGGAACTGATGCTGGGGACTCGTGTCCACAGGCCCGGATCACCTCCGGACATTTCTGACCAGCAGTGAACTCCTTTGCACCTAAGCATGGCTTCTTGAAGTGCAGAGCAAACCCTGCTGCCTGACACGTCCGCCCTGGCTGTTTGGCTGCTTTGCATGCCTATGGGGCAAGTAGGCTATTTTTGAGCAGATTTCATAATTCCCTTTTGTAGCTGCTGCAGCTGCTGATTGCACATGTGTTTCCAGCTCCGTTCCTGTGGTGAGAATGTTTAACAGAGATGGCGCCTTGTTAGAGAATGTAGAGAAAGCAAGATTGAGAGATTAGGAGCACAATTTCCATGTCTAGACATAGTTTGCACAGCTAGCATCTGCTCCAGTCGGGGTCCCCGGAATTTAGCATCTTGTGCTGTCACTCTCTGAACCAGCCATCCTATCCCCAGAACCTCACTATGAAATCTCCGAGGCAATGTCAGGGAGCGAGGAGGGCTCCCTGGTCCTTCCCGAGAATAAATCCAGGTGCATTTTGCAGTGTTGTGGGAGGAAAGCAATCAAGGTATTAGGAAAGTCTGTAAGAGTCTGCATACATTTTTCTTTGTGGTCTTTCATCTCAAGCCCAATTCTAGACTCTGTGACAAGCTGTCTGGCACTGTCTCGGCTGGGAGGGCTTTCTTCATTACTACAGTGGTTACTCATTTATTTACCCCACTCTGCTTTCTCCCCCTTCGCTTACCTTCTCCGTCCTGTCAGCCTGGTGACAAGCCTGCTCGCTTATTTTGTTTTTAATCATCCCACGGCTCCTCTTCTGCCTTCGCCCAGTGTGCTCAGTCAGAAAGCACAGTTGCCCTGTTACACGCAGCTTTCCCTCAGAGCCCCACCATGTTTGAACAACTAACCGGCCCATTGATTCTCTTTTTGAAACGTTGATTCCATTTGTTACGTGTCCCTTTCACCCTGTTCTTCTCTCCTGGCTCCTGTCACGTCCTGTGTCATGATTGCCCGTCATAAGCTACCTCAGGGCAGGATATGTGTCAGCTTACCTTTATCACCACCCTCACGGCTTTCTGGGATGGTGTTTTCAAGAAAAATAACACCAGCCAAGAGTTGAGACCACACAGCAAGCACAGAACTAAGGCTCTACATGCACTTTTTTATTCTCACTTATTCCTCATAACATCCTTGGAGGAGATGGCTGTTCTTTTCCCAACTTTCCACCTAAAGAACCTGCAGCCTCATTTGCCCAAGAAAACACAGCTGACTAGTGGCAAAAACAAGCTTCAGATTTAAGTCTGCTTGACTCTGGAGGCCAACTGCTTAAACGTTCTTGAAAGAATTTAGGGATGAACAAATGCATTTTCATGATCCCCAGCTTTCTGGTCATTTTGTTTCACGTATTTGTTTCTGGTTCTTTTCTGGCTTTCTAGGGAAGTAAAAACCAAGAAAGTTCTACAGTCTCAACTCAGAAACCAACCCCCATTTCCCCAGTAGCAGCTGGAACTTAACGTATGTTTCCTCATGCAGCCGGCAGCACACAGACTATGGCCTCTGCTGACTCATTCCCCCTGAGGTCCTGCACCCGCCTCCCTGCCCTCCTCACGGGTCCCCCCAGCTGGGCACACAGCCAGGGCAGGCCCGGCTCCAGGCTCAGGGGAGCATGCACAACACAATCACTGCTGAATGTGGGTAAACTGAGGCAAGACCATGATTTCCCCCAAAAAATCAGAAGGGAGGCCAAGAAAACCAACAAAGATAGAAACAAAGTTCCTGAAAGAGCCCGTGCTCCTCCCATTTACAAAATAATGAGCCCATTTTCTGAAAAAGTGACTGCAGAAATCTGTTTCTCTGAAATTCTTCCATAAATCTGACTTCTGTGAGCAAAAAAAAAAAAAAAAAAAAAAAAAAGCCAAAAGCAAACAGCTTCTTACAGTTGAGCCACCAGTCTGCTAGGATAAGAGCTTAAATTCTAATCTTAACCCCACACCCATCTCCTGCCAGAGTTTTCATGCTCCGACAGGGGAATGCCTCCCAGTCCTTCTTTGGAGGCCACCACCAGCATGGGGGCGGGGGCAGGGGGGTGGTGATATGAAAAGGATCAAGGACGCCTCAGGGACACCCTCTGCTGTCATCCTTCTGCCCCCACCCCAGCCCAAATGATGGCCTGTGTGTGAAATGTGCCTTGCTGGCCCCGACTGTGCCTTGCGCCTGGTTCCTCAGGGTCAATTCTATTTAGCAGAAGTGTCCCCAGATCCTCAAGGTGCCCATGCCAGTATTGGTCACTTCAGGGAACTGAGAGGCAAGATATTGAAAAGGCTATGAAGATTAAGAAGTCAGTACTCACAGTGTCTCTACTCCTTGCTATATAGAGAATCCTGAATTCCTACAGTTTTCCCCTTCCTCCTCCCTCTTAAAAAGGTAGGATTCTTACTTTCTACAAAAGAAGCTAAGTGATGTATATACTAAAGGGAGGAGGGGAAGGAAAGAAGAGAAAGGAGAGAGCTGGGGGGAGGGGGGTGTGAGATGGTCCAGAGTAGCTTCCAGAGGCTGGAGGACTGGAGAGAGATGGAGACAAGTAAGTCTCATCCACGTGGCTTATGAACTGGATCCTGTTTAGTACTCTTAGAGAGATCCGGTAAATAACTAAGTCTTTAAAATAACATATTTTAGTGGCACTTCTGTAGAACTCTGTTGCTTTTGATGTGGTTCCATGCAAAAACAAAGTCACATGCCTCTACTTTCAAAAAATATGGAAGGAAGTGTTTTGAACTCCTTGATATCTTTTTTTTTTTAAATATATTTTATTGATTTTTTTACAGAGAGGAAAGGAAAAGGATAGAGAGTTAGAAGCATCGATGAGAGAGAAACATCGATCAGCTGCCTCCTGCACACTTCCTTCTGGGGATGTGCCTGCAACCTAGGTACATGCCCTTGACTGGAATTAAACCTGGGACCTTTCAGTCCGCAGGCCGATGCTCTATCCACTGAGCCAAACCAGTATAAACTCCTTGATACCTTTAATACAGAAAGATAATATTCAGTCTGCGGTCATGGTTGCCGTCTTGAGTCTGATTCCTTGCTTCTTCCCTTTCCTCCTCCTAAGTAGATTAAGAGTGGAGGAGAATGTGGCTCCTTGAGGACAGGGAAGATTTCTGATCCACAGTGGTGAGCCCAAAATAGAATGCAAGTTAATTGAATTTAATTAAGAATTCAAGTGCCAAATATTTCTTATTGTGAGGTGCTCACAAGATTATGTCAGCCCTAACCGGTTTGGCTCAGTGGATAGAGTGTCAGCCCGTGGACTGAAGGGTCCCAGGTTCAATTCTGGTCAAGGGCATGTACTTTGGTTGTGGGCTTTATTCCCAGTAGGGGTTGTGCAGGAGGCAGCTGATTGATGTTTCTCTCTCATCGATGAAATGGAGACAAGTAACTCTCTATCCCTCTCCCTTCCTCTCTGTAAAAATTAATAAAATATTTTTTTAAAAGATTATGTCTTCTAGCCCTAGCCGGTATGGCTCAGTGGATAGAGCATTGGCCTGTGGCCAGATTCAATTCTAGACAAGGGCACATAGCTTGGTTGCAGGCTCCTCCCCAGCCCGGGACATGGTCAGGGCTCATGCAGGAGGCAACCAATTAATGTTTTTCTCATATCAATGTTTCTGTCTTTCCCTCTCTCTTCCACTCTCTCTAAAAATCAATGGAAAAATATCCCAGAGTGAGGATTAGCAAAACAAAAAAAGATTACATCATGTAATAAAAGAACAATATCAAATGAGTTATATCATATAATCTCTATTTTCAAAAAGGAAAATATGTATGTACCCACATCCTTCTATACTAATAAACGGGCAATATGCTAATTAGACCAGACGTCTTCTGGATGTCCTTCCGGACAAAGCTGCAGCTGTGGATGGCGGCTGTTGCTGTGAGGGCCGGGCCAAGGCTCAGGAAAGCTGTGGTAGCTGAAGGGCCGAGGCTCAGGCAGCTGCGGCGGCCAGCAATGGCAGCAGCAGCAGTGTCATGGGGGCATCGCCTTCCCCTGATCAACCCAGTTGCCACCTACAGAGGAGGCCAGAGGTAGCAGCAGTGAGGGGGTGTTGGGGGTGGTGCCTTCCCCTGATCAGCCAGTCACCTCTGCAGAGGGAGGCCAGACTGAGATTTAGCCGTCAGTAGGGCATCCCTTGAGGACTCCCAGACTGTGAGAAAGGGCAGGCCATGCTGAGGGACCCCCCCCCTCCCAGTGCATGAATTTTCATACACTGAGCCTCTAGTCTACACTAATAAAAGAGAAACATGGTAATTGGTGTACGACCGCTACCCTTCCCATTGGCTAATCCCCCTGTCACTCACAGAGTAGGGCCGAGATATGCAAATTAACTGGCAGCCAAGATGGCGGCCGGCAGCCAGGTAGCTGATGCGAACAGGGAGGCTTGCTTGCTTCAGTGACGGAGGACTCCAACGTTCCCCACCTGACTTGCCGGCCTCTCAGCTGCAACTCTAAGCAACTATGTTGCGAATAAAGAAGCTAAAAAAACCCCAGAAACCTGCTTTACTCAGCGGAGCTTCAGCCAGCTGGACTGCAACATTGTATCAAATACACATGGTAAACAAAGGCCAGAAACCTGTTTTCAGCAGCCCAGGCCTCAAGCTAAAGCTGGCCAGAATAAAAAAAAAAAGAAAAGAAAAAAAGGAGCGGTTGGGCGCTTCAGTCCCAGCCTGAAAACAACCCTCAGCCCCTCAGCCAGACTGGCCCAGGCACCCCAGTGGGGACCCCCACCCTGAAGGGTGTGTGACCAGCTGCAAACAGCCATCATCCCCTCACCCAGGCTGGCCAGGCACCCCAGTGGGGACCCCCACCCTGATCCAGGACACTCTTCAGGGCGAACCAGCCAGCCCCACCCATGCACCAGGCCTCTATTCTATATAGTAAAAGGGTAATATGCCTCCCAGCACCGGGATCAGCGGAGCCGCAAGGCCTCCCGGCACCGGGATCAGCGTGACAGGGGGCAGCGCCCAAACCCCCTGATCGCCCTGCAGCTCTGTGTGTGACAGGGGGCGGGGCCACAACCCCCCCCCCGCCCCCCATGGGCCCTGCTCTGTGTGTGACGGGGTAGAGCCATAACCTCCCCATTGGCCCTGCCCTGAGTATGAGAGTGGGGGCGCCCCAACCACCTGATCGGCCCTGCTCTGTGGGTGTTAGAGGGCGGCGCCCCAACTCCCCCCCCCCCCCGGGCCCTGCTCTGTGTGTGATGGGGTAGAGTCATAACCTCCCCATCTGCCCTGCCCTGAGAGTGACAGTGGCGGCGCCCCAACCCCCTGATGGGCCCTGCTCTGTGGGTGATAGAGGGTGGCGCCCCAACCCCCTGATCCGCACTGCCCTGAGTGTGACAGGGGGCGGTGCCCCAACTCCCCTATCAGTCCTACTCTGAGTGACAGGGGGGAGCTCCCCAACCCCCTGATTGACCCTGCTCTGTGCATGACAGGGTATGGAGCCCCAACCCCCCTGATGGGCCCTGCTCTATGCGTGACAGGGGGTGGCGCCGCAACCTCCCCATCTACCCTGCCTTGAGTGTGACAGGGGGCGGTGCCCCAACCCCCCAATGGGCCCTACCCTGAGCGTGACTGAGGGTGGCATCGCAACCTCCCGATCCGCCCTGCTCTGTGCATGACAGGGGGCAGTGCCCCAACACCCCAATCGGCCCTGCTCTGAGCCCAACCAGGGGCTGCACCTAGGGATTGGGCCTGCCCTCTGCCACCCGGGAGCAGGCCTAAGCCAGCAGGTCGTTATCTCCCGAGGGGTCCCAGACTGCGAGAGGGCACAGGCCGGCCTGAGGGACCCCCCCATCCCCCGAGTGCACAAATTTTTGTGCACCGGGCCTCTAGTATATAATAAAAGGCTAATATGCAAATTGACCAAATGGCAGAACGACCATTGCTATGACATGCACTGACCATCAAGGGGCAGATGCTCAACACAGGAGCTGACCCCTGGTGATCAGTGTGCTCCCACAGGGGGAGCACCACTCAACCAGAAGCCACTCTCATGGCTGGCAAGTGCAGTGGTGATGGCAGGAGCTTCTCCCGCCTCCACGGCAGCACTAAGGATGTCCAACTGCTGGTGAGCGGGTCTAATCCATCAGTCGGACATCCCCTGAGGGCTCGTGGACTGTGAGAGGGTGCAGGCTGGGCTGAGGGACACCCCTCTGAGTGCACCGGGCCTCTAGTATACATATAAAACGAAATAACCAAAATAATAACAGTGGAGTTTTTAGTGGTTATTATGTATTTTTGTTCATTTATATATTATCCAAATTTTCTACAATTAGTGTGTAGCTCCCACCCCCCACCCCCCCAGAAAATACTTTTTGTTGTTGTTGTTGTGTCGCAAGAGAGAACAGATGTACCCTTCCTTCAGTTAGGAAAATATTTGTTGTTAATGAACCTATAAACTTCTTTAAACCTGAAGAAATATTCCTCTTCAGAACAACCATAACATTTTGGGGATATCTTTTGTGACATTTATCACTCTCCACTTTGCATTGTAGCAACTAATAGGAAAGACAACAGGACTGAAATTGGAATCAAAAGATATAAATTTAGGATTTGCTGTACCATTTAATAGCTCAGGAACATTGAGCAAGTCATTTATCCTTTTAAAATCTCACTTTACTTGTCATTCAAGGAATGATGTACAATAAGAATTATAAAAAGGAAAGGAAGAAAAATCAGAGCCAAGAAAAGGCAGGAAAAACAAGTAAGTTCCTTATGAGGACTGATAGTGCTTCTGTGTTTGAATATCAATTTGATTCTGTATTTCCTGCCCTTTGTTTCTGTTGCTATTCAGCCCAACCATCCTTTCTATTGGTTTGATAATCTTCCTTTTGGAGACTGCCTCATTTTCTTAAGAGTGGCTGTCCCTCCTGCTGTTATTATTTTGGTTATTTCATTTTTATATGTATATTAGAGGTCTGGTGCACAAAATTCCTGCACTTGGGGGGTTGTCCCTCAGCCCAGCCTGCACCCTCTCACAGTCCAGGAGCCCTCGGGGGATGTCCGACTGATGGCTTAGGCCCACTCACCGGCACTCAGACATCCTTAGCGCTGCCACAGAGGCGGGAGAGGCTCCTGCCATCACCACTGCACTTGCCAGCCATGAGAGTGGCTTCTGGTTGAGTGGTGCTCCCCCTGTGGGAGCACACTGACCACCAGGGGGCAGCTCCTGTGTTGAGCATCTGCCCCAGGGTGGTCAGTGCACTTCATAGCAATGGTCATTCTGCCATTTGGTCAATTTGCATATTAGCCTCTTATTATATACTAGAGGCCCGGTGCACAAAAATTTGTGCACTCGGGGGGGAGGAGGGGGGTCCCTCAGGCCGGCCTGTGCCCTCTCGCAGTCTGGGACCCCTCGGGAGATAACGACCTGCTGGCTTAGGCCTGCTCCCGGGTGGCAGAGGGCAGGCCCAATCCCTAGGTGCAGCCCCTGGTCAGGCTCAGAGCAGGGCTGATTGGGGAGTTGGGGCGCTGCCCCTTGTCATGCACACAGCAGGGCGGATCGGGAGGTTGCGATGCCACCCTCAGTCACGCTCAGGGTAGGGCCAATTGGGGGGTTGGGGCACCGCCCCCTGTCACACTCAAGGCAGGGTCGATGGGGAGGTTGCCACCCCCTGTCACGCACAGAGCAGGGCTAATCAGGGGGTTGGGGCACTGCCCCCTGTCACTCATAGATCAGAGCCCATCGGGGGGTTGGGGCTCCGTACCCTGTCACGCACAGAGCAGGGTCGATCAGGGGTTTGGGGCACCTTCCCCTGTCACGAACAGAGCAGGGCAGATAGGGAGATTGTGGCCCCGCCCCCTGTCACACACAGAGCTGCAGGGCGGTCAGGGTGTTTGGGCGCTGCCCCCTGTCACACTGATCCTGGTGCTGGGAGGCATATTACCCTTTTACTATATAGAATAGAGGCCTGGTGCATGGGTGGGGGCCGGCTGGTTTGCCCTGAAGGGTGTCCTGGATCAGGGTGGGGGTCCCCACTGGGGTGCCTGGCCAGCCTGGATGAGGGGATGATGGCTGTTTGCAGCTGGTCACACACCCTTCAGGGTGGGGGTCCCCACTGGGGTGCCTGGCCAGTCTGGGTGAGGGGCTGAGGGCTGTTTTCAGGCTGGCGGGTGACTGAAGCTCCCAACCGCTCCTTTTTTCTTTCTTTTTTTTTATTCTGGGCCAGCTTTAGCTCTGAGGCTTGGCTCCAGCTCTTAGGCCTCCGCTGCTGAAAGCAGGTATCTGGTTTGTTTGGGTTCTATAATCGAAACACTGTTTCAGCTCCAGCTCTGAGATCCTGGCTGGCTGAAAGCAGGTTTCTGGGGTTTTGTTTAGCTTCTATATTTGTAACAATGTTTCAAACTGCAAGCTCAGAGGCCAGCAGCGGCAGGCGGGGAACGTTGGAGTCCTCCATCACTGAAGCAAGCAAGCCTCATGTTCGCTTCAAGCTGCCTGGCTGCCGGCCGCCATCTTGGCTGGCAGTTAATTTGCATATTGCCCTGATTAGCCAATGGGAAGGGTAGCGGATGTATGGCTAATTACCATGTTTCCCTTTTATTAGATAGGACTAGAGGCCTGGTGCACGGAAATTCATGCACTGGGGGGCAGGGCGTCCCTCAGCATGGCCTGCCTTCTCTCACAGTCCAGGAGCCCTCAAGGGATGTCCTACTGATGGCTAAGCCACAGTCTGGCCTCCCTCTGTGGGAGGCGACTGGCCGATCAGGGGAAGGCACCACCCCCATAATCCTTTGCTACTGCTATCTCTGGCCTCCTTCTGTGGGAGGCGACTGGGTCAATCAGGGGAAGTGTGACCATTCAGAAGGTTCTCTCAGATTTGAATCTCAAGTGAGTGATCCGTCATCATGGAGGCAGTTAAACATCTTACTCACCTTGGCCCAGCAGCATGAGTACCAGTGTCTGTGAACTCACTTTACAGAGCACCTTTGATTCCTATCTGCTTTCCAAACTTGGTCTTTGGGCATTCCATCTACTTAGGGTGCTCCATTCTAATTGTGCAACATACCTTGAATGGCAAGTAAAGTGAAATATGAAAAGAATAAATGACTTGTCCAGTGACACTAAGCAAGTCAGTGATATAACCAGTCTGAAATGTACATCTTTTTACTTAAATATCTTTTCAACAAATTCTTATTTTTTGCCTAAGACATTTAGAATTGATTTCTATGGTTTGCAATCTATAACCCTAGCTTACTCATAGAGTAGAAATAGAAACATGATAAGTTACTAAATTCTCATATCTAAAAAGAGGATATAGACCATTTCTCACAGAAGTCAAGGTTTTCTTGGGATTAAATTCAAAAAGTTATATCTCAAGGGAGAACACACACAGGGGGTGACATTAAGTAACATAAAAGATTATATCACTATGATGACCAGATACTCTTTGAGAGCCAAGAAATTGGTGTTCTACCAGTATTTCTGTTGACCTACAGTGCCTTGTTCATAATAATACCCAGTATATTTTTATTGAACAAAAAAATAAGTGAATGAGGTCACTCTCTAGAAACTTTTCTCAGTGTTTACCACCTTTATCTCAGAGAGACATGGGGTTTTCATAAAAAATGCCTAAGAACCTCTTCTTCCTCTATTCCCATACGCACCTACAAGTATTAGCAGGCCTTACATGATTACCCACACAATGGGTACTTTTCATATCTCCTGATGCTTCATTCTCTCTCTCTCTACCAGCAAGAATACAACCTGCCTGTCAAATATTATTCTTTGTGTTTCTGTCCTTTCCATTATCCTAGTCCAAAGCCAAATGTGGAAGTCAACCTGAGCTAGCAGAAGGTCATGGAACTCATCCTTGATGACTACACAAAGGGCATGTTGGGATGCTGAGCAAGAAGACTCGATGGATGGGCCCTTTCCCTCAGCCCAGGAGTTCTTTTCCTATATCTGTGGCTTGTTTGATACTGAGATCAAACATGATTTTTAATGCCAGCCAAACAACTTCACAATTTTAGAATGACTTGCCATATCTATGGTACAGAAGACCGAAAGCTACTGCTCAGTGAGGCCTCTCAGTTCCATCTGCAAGAGACATGCGGGTCAGTGTTCTACTAATACCTTGCCTTCTTCCAACGGCGTTGCTTAAGAATGTTTTTCTCTTTCTATATTGTCCTATTGTTTATCCGATACCTATTTTCTTAAACTTTCCATTCAAACTATATAGACTGTGAATCTTACAAATTAGACTGGTAATCCAATAGTATTTTCCAGAAGAGCACTTTTCCTCAGGAGAATTTGGTAGTGACCATGAATAGTACCTTCTACTCATCCCAAATGAGCCATTCTCTGGAGTCCCTAGCAGGCATTGGATTCCTGACATAAGTTACATTTCCTCAGGTACCAGGAAAAACCAGAGTGTGAAAAACAGCAGTCTGGAAGACAAAAGCATTGCCATCCTCTCCCCTCCTGCCCTCAGTTTCCCTGGCAATCAAATGCAAGCAGAACAACTTGCTCAAGTACAAACCCAAAGTAAGAAACAAGGAGTCCTAATAGGGCTGCTACCTGCCACACCACAGGGCTGTTTGCATTGAGAAATGCCAACAGGGAACTTCTACTTTGGCCTGAGGCCAATCTCCAGAACAGAGTCAAACTGTTTCCATCATCTCTGATGCAAAGCATCAGGGTCAGTGCAGAGTGGCCAGAGAAAACAGGGAAGCAATTCAGCTTGGTAGGATTTGCATTTCACCACCTCCCTCTTATCAAGTAATGTAAAAATGTGTTTCAACAGTATCAGGAAAGCAAATATTACAGGACATCTGAATTAAAAGCCCAGGGCCATCTCAGCTCATTAGCATTTTCATGGATGGCTGGGCAGGTTTTTTCCCCTTCCCACAGCAAGAGACTCATTGCCATTGCTTGAGCATTGCTTACCTAATCAAGGCAGTTCTGCAGGAAAACAGGGCAACTAGTGCAACAATGGAGATGGCAACACAGAGCTAAGGCCACCAGTTGCCTTCAGCGGAGCCTGGAAGGTTTGTCCCTTTGCTTTTCCTATTAAGCACTTATGAAACTGAGATTTACATGTTTGGCTTCAGTGCAAGGACTAGCATTTTGTGAAGGAGCCTGAGCCCAGACTATTTTAAGAATATAATAATGAAAACTTGAGCTACTTTTTGTCTAGCATCTTTCCTAGGAAATGAGAAAACATATACTTGCTTTGTGGCCCGAGGATGCAAACTTACCTACTCAGTCCCCAAAGCTATTACTTTCAGGTATTTCCAGGCATCCCTCTCAGTAATAGTTTTAAGGAAGCAAATCTTTAAACAAGTAAGGGTAACAAGCTTGCCTGAATGCATGGCAGCTTTATAAACGCTGAGTTATGTGAGCTCTCAGGTGTCTGGGAAGTTGAGTATACATGGCCCAATGCTCAACAATCGTGTAGCTGTGGGTTTTCTGTCTGAGCCAAGAGATGACAGATGTCTCCGGGCAGCATTTATGTGGTCACTCCGATTTCTGCTCACACAAAAATCACAATGAAAAGACAAAATGACATTTTAAGTGCAGTGTTTGACAGGGTTGGGGAAGATGGAGTAGGAGTGGAGGATGGCAAGGAGGGAGGAATAGAATTATATACCTAAACACAGGGTCGGGAAGCACTTGTCTTTGCAACCACTTTATCACTCGCCCACATGCAGGGCCATAATAACCACTCAGTGAGCTGGAAGAAGAGCCAGAACAAAAGGTAAACCAAAAAGTGGGGTCCAAAGAGCATTTGGGCCTGAAATACTTCACATGTGAATGTTTCTCTTTAAGAGCTTTATCAGGATGCTGCCATCTTTAAAGAAAGCCGGAATTATTGTCACAATCTTAAGATCAGTGTGCAGACGGCACTTGGAGCTGTCTCCGGGGTGAGAGGTGTGTGGTTTGCTTATCTTTCCCTATTGGCTGAGTTTGGGTTTTCTAAAATATTCTCCTACCTTGAAGGCAAATTTCAAACATGGTCAAGTTACACTTCTTTATTATTCTGATCCCCTCTCTGATATACAAAAATAGATAGCATCCTGTTCAAATGGCAAAATGGGGGGATGTGGCTGGAATGATCAACAGGACTATGACCTGGTCAGGGAGGGGGCAATCCCCTCTTTCAATACCTCTCTGCTATTCCTTACCCTGTGTCCATGACACCCATCAAGTTACACAGATTCACTGCAGCTTCTCCTAAAGCTGACACTTTAACACAAAGATTCCAAAATTATTTTGAGAAATATCCAGTAGAATTTATGCATTTTGGATTGAATACTTCCAAAAATAAGCATTAAAACAATATAGGTGGCCCTTACACTTTTATTAACTCATAATTTTCACACCCTCTGGTGGGTATCATCCTGCCCAATTGAAAGATCATGAAGCTGAAACTGGAAGAGATGGACTTTTTAGCTAAGCACACACAATCAATATATGGCAGAGCTGAGCTTGAATGCAGGCTTTCAGCGCCTTTCTGCTATATTATAATCATCTCTCAAATTTGTAATAGAATACTCAAATCTAGGGACTATTGCAGTGCAATAATTATCACATTCCCTTACAGGCTCAACAACTACATCCAAGGACACAAAGTCAAAAGCCACCAGGGGCCAAGCCATGTGGAGCCCAGAGACCTGCAGAGCACAAGCTCCATAGAAAGAGGCAGCTGATGCACAATTCCACTCAAAGTTGCCATGAGAAGAGGGGTTCTGTGTCATTAGGGATTCCAGTTTTCAAGAGATGCTAGCAATCTGAATGTGTTTACGTGTGTATGAGAGAAAAATCACCTCCTTTGTTTTAACATGGACAACAAATGCACACATTTTAAACCATAGTACAGACATAACAAATATGTCTTTAGGATAAATCTGGTCCCTGGACCACCAATTTGGGAGAATGTCAGGTATAAAGCTATCCTTGCTTGAGCCAATTATTTCCCTAACAGAAAAGCCCACCTCTACATTCAAGATCCTTCAGATTCACTTCACTGCCTGAGGTGGTCTGAATCCTGAAGTTCTCACAGCTCACTGCTCAGTCCACCTTTTTCGGAGGAGGCTCCTCTAGTGCAAAGAGCTCCAGTCCTGTGGTCGGGAGACCTAGGTTCACTGAACCCCTATAACCTGGCTAAGCTTCAGTTTCCTCAGCTGAGACTTATGATTCAAACATTAAATTGATTTCAAGATGGTTGAGTAGGTAAATGCTGTACTCACTTCCTCCCATGACATCAAATTTACAACTAAACTACCATTGAGAATTGCCTGAAGTCTAGCTGAACTGAAGTCTGATAATAAAGGATATCAGGAAAAGTACATTGACACTGGTAGGAGGGAAGGAGATGCAGAACATGCTGGTCCCACACCCAGGTGTGATAACTAAAACTCTGAAGAAATATCTCGGCTGTGGAGGTCCCCCTGAGGAGCAAGGAGTCCCAGGCCTACATCAGGCTTCTAGCCCAGGGTTCCAGTGCCAGGAAGAGAAGTCCCCATCACTCTGGCTGTGAAAACCAGCTGAGAGTGTGGTTGTGTGAAATGGAGGGCATCTAGAGTCCCAAGTGTGGCCCTTAAAAGGCCTGTGCATGGATTTATTTGGTAGCAGACTCACTCGCTCTGAGTTTCAGCACTGGGGCAGCAACTCTGAAGGCACCAGAAACAGAAGGGAAAGAACTGAATTGTCTGGCTTCAAGGTGAGGACTAGAAGGGCATCTCGCTCCCAGACAGAATTGCTGAAAGAAGCCACTGTTTCATTGTTGAGTCCTCCCCTCACCACACCTACATGAACATGTGGGCACCGTATCTGAGTTTCCATCAACATAGCTAACACCATTCCCCCTGCCCTGGTAATTCTCTGAGACTCCACATCATCTAAGCTACTTCCAGTGTCTTTTCCATAAAAATGGTATGTCTTGGCTCATGCTGTAAACTTTCCTAAAATCTCTCAAAGGTTTACAAACCCCCCAAACAAGCATCATCTGCCCTCAGCATGACCCGTACCTCTTGCTAAGCAGGCCCAAGCCCAGCACGAGTGGCAGCTGGCCTCGGTTCATTACTTAGCCTCTCCTAGGCACCTCCAAGCCTATAAGAAGTGGCAACCACCTTCAGATCACTTTGTAGCTCATACCAAGTGGCCCCGGGCAGGACACAGGCAGCAACTGACCTTGGCCTGCACCTCCCAAGAAGCCTCAAAACCAACACTCCCAATGGCAAGCTTCAGACCACACTAGAGCATCACCCAACCACCTCCACAAATAGCACACGTAAAGGGAAGACTTGGCAGACACCAAAACCCCACTACAGTGAAACCTGCTGTATAGGGTCAGCCCCCAAATAATAGTTTCTCCACTGTAGTCACCACCAGTCCTTACAGCCAGTCATCTTGAGGGCCAATCCCTCCAAACAGTAATCAAGGCTTAACTACAACAGGAGGGCACACACACCCCAGGCCAGTGATAAACCTGGAGCATCTGGCTCAGGTGACCAGGGTCACTGCACCACTGGACCCCACAAGATACCTACTATAAAGACCACTCTACCAAGATGTATCAGTACTATCTAATACATAGAAACAAATGCAGGGAAGCAGCCAGCATGAAGAGACAAAAAAAAAAGTGTCCCAAATGAAAGAACAGAACAAAACTCCAGAAAAATAACTAAACAGAATGGAGACAAGCAATCTACCAGATGCAAAGTTCAAAACACTGCTTATAAGGATGTCCAGTGAATTTAGGGGAAGAGTAGATGAACTTAGAGAGAATCAACAAAGAGATAGGAAACATAAAAATTGAAATAGAAACATAAAAAAAGAACCAGTCAGAATACAGAATTTAATAATTGAAATGAAAAATACAGGGAATCAACAGTAGATTAGATAAAGCAGAGGATCAAATCAGCAATTTGGAAGATAAAGTAGTATAAAACACACAATTAGAAAAGAAAAAAAGAATTTAAAAAAATGAAGATAGTTTAAGGGGCCTCTGGGACATCATCAAGCATACCAACATTTGCATCATAGGTATATCGAAGGAGAAGAGAGAGAAAAAAAATTTTTTGAAAATCTATTTGAGAAAATAATAATGGAAAACTTCCCTAACCTGGCAAAGCTAATAGACATATAAGCCCAAGCAGTGCAGAGAATACCAAATAAGGTGAACCCAAAGAGGCCCACACCAATACACTTCATAATTAATTTTGTATCCTGCTACATTGCCGAATTCATTTATTAAGTCTAATAGGTTTTTGATGGAGTCTTTAGGGTTTTTTATGTACAATATCATGTCATCCATGAATAAGGACAGTTTTACTTCTTCTTTTCCAATTTGGATGCCTTTTATTTCTTCTTCTTGTCTAATCGCAATGGCTAATACTTCCAGTACTATGTCAAACAGGAGTGGTGAGAGTGGGCATCCCTGTCTTGTTCCTGTTCTTAGGGGAAATGGTTTTAGTTTTTGCCCATTGAGTATGATGTTGGCTTTGGGTTTATCATATATGGCTTTTATTATGTTGAGGTATGATCCTTCTATTCCCACCTTGCTGAGAGTTTTTATCAAAAATTGGTGTTGGATGTTGTCAAATGCTTTTTCTGCATCAATTGATATGACTATGTGGTTTTTATCTCTCAATTTGTTTATGTGATGTATCATGTTTATTGATTTGTGGATATTGTACCATCCTTGCATCCCTGGGATAAATCCTACTTGGTCATGGTGTATGATCTTTCTGATGTACTGCTGGATCTGATTTGCTAGGATTTTGTTGAGGATTTTGGTATCTATGTTCATGAGGGATATTGTCCTGTAATTCTCTTTCATTGTGTTGTCTTTATCTGGTTTTGGTATTAGGGTGATGCTGGCTTCATAGAATGAGCTTAGAAGTGTTCCTTCCTCTTGAATTTTTGAGAATAGTCTGAGGAGGCTAGGTTTTAGTTCTCCCTTGAATGATAATTAAAATGCCAATAATTAAAGACAAAGCAAGAGAAGCAATTAGTTACTTGCTAGGGAGCTGGGTGAAAAAAGTGAAGACTGTCAGCTGATATCACAACAGAAAATTTTCAGGCTAGAAGGGATTGGGATAAAATATTAAAAGTGATGAAAAGCAAGGAACTATATATAACCAAGACTACTTTATCCAGCAAAGATATTATCTATAATTGAAGAAAAGATAAGAGTTTTCCAAAGAAGAAAAAGCTAAAGGAGTTCATCACCACCAAACCAGAAGTACAAGAAATGTTAAAGGGACTTCTTTATGAAGAAGGAAAAATAAAGATTAGAAATATGAATAGTAAATAGGCAATAGCTACATATCTATCAACAATTGCTTTAAATTTAAATGGATTAAGTACTCTAATTAAAAGACAGAGTGACTGAATGGATAACAAAACAATACCCTTACCAGCTATCTACAAGAAACTCACACACAGACTAAAAGCAAAGGGATAGAAAAAGATATTTCATAAAAATGGAAACAAAAAAAGCTGGATAGCAATACTTGTACCAGACAAAATAGACTTTAAAACAAAGGCTATAACAAGACAAAGAAGGACACAGTAATTCCACTTCTGGGTATTTATCTAAAGGAACCCAAAATAGTAATTCAAAAAGATATATGCATTCATATGTTCATCGCAACATTATTTACAATAGCCAAGATATGAAAGCAACTTAGGTATTTAACAATAGATGAATGGATAAAAAGTGGTACATATATACAGTGGAATAAAGAAGAATAAAATGCTGCCAAATACAACAACAAAGATGGACCTAGAGGGTATTATGCTAAGTGAAATAAGTCAGAAAAAGAAAGACAAATACTATGATTTCACTTATTTGTGGAATATGAAAAACAAAATAAATGAACAAACAGAAACAGATTCACATATACAGAGAACAAACTGATAGTTGCCAGTTGGGAGCAGGGTTGGTGGGCTGGGTGAAAAAGGTGAAGGAATTAGAATGTACAAATTGGCAGTTACAAAATAGCCATGGTGATGTAAAGTATAGCCTAGAGAATATAGTGTATAATATTTTAATAAGTATGTATGGTGTCAGATAGGTACAAGATTTATCAGGATGATCACTTCATAAATTATATAAATGTCTAACCACTATGTTGTACACCTAAAACATAATATGTCATATCAACTGTAATTGAAAAAAAATTATTTTAAAAAATAAGTAAAAAATAAATAAATAAATGAGGCAATGTGGTTTGTAAACTTTGTAGTGTCATACAAATGACCACAACTGAATTTTATCCATTTCAGGATTCAGGTGTGTCACACAGGAAACTCTCCCCCACTCTCCTAAACTGTTTAATGTTCAAAATCTATGCCATTCACTAGACATTATCCACAACCTGTCTTGTGTCACCTGGCTTTGGTATTAACTCTCCTGTTTTCAACTCTTCATACAAAAGCTTTTTATCTTCCCAGTTAGATTGCAAACTCTGAAAAGCAGAGATTATCCACTACATTACCCAGCACCTGCCCAATGCGGTCATCACCAAAAATGTGCTGACTAAAGTAAGTAGATGGTCTACAGATTCTTAGATGGTCTGCATTCACCTTTTACTCCTTTCCAGTCTCCAAAAGAGAATTAGGTTTGTTGAAGGGTAGAGTGAGGGGTGATTCATAGGAAAACTGAGGCATGCTTGATTCAGAGAAAAACAAGAAAGGAAAGAAGTTCTCATCCTATAATGCCTCTGACTGATACTACTGGAAAGTGACATCAGGGGACTTAGCAAAGGTGATAAAGACATAGAGATGAAGTAGGAATTCTGGAGCCAAATAACAGGAGAAATAGCTTGTGTTTCTTCCCGGCCTGCACTCTCCTCCCACCATTTCCTCTCATAAGTTAAGAAAACAAACAAACAAACAAACAAATAAAAAACACCAAACCCAAAACAAACAAGAAGATGAACCAGGGAAATTCAGCCAGAGGCAAGCTCAGGATAGAGGGAGGAGGGAAGAGAAGATGGCAACAGAGCTGGGTCCCTGCTCCTCTGATGTTCCCTGCTTGCTACCCTGACCTTCCTTGGTGTCTGGGAGGTTGACAATTCTGTTGCCCTCATTTTCATGACCCCATAATTCTAGTGTACAGAGGAGAGAGCCTTAGTGTGTTGATCTGATGCCCAACATGATGTGGGAAAGGGAAGATCAGTCACGCACACACCCGTGGTTACTATGACACCCTTGGCTGCGGGCCAGTTAGAAGCATCTTCACACGAATGCAGTGACTACAGCTTCAGATTACATGTCAGATAGAACTGGCTCTGCTTCCTGTTTTAACTTTATAACCTAGATAATTACCAGGCTCGTTAAGTTCTTCCTTGTTGGCTGGAGTCTTGGGCTTTCCCAACTGAATTTTTGTTTTGCTGACATTAAAAAAAAAGAAAAATCTGACGGAGCTAAGTGTTTCAGGAGTTTCGCCATTCTTTCCAACCTCAGGTTTGAGAACTGCAGAGTCAAACATTTTACTGCATCATATGTACCTCTTTTCCCATCTACCCCTTTGGGGACAGCTCAGTGCCTTCTATACCTCTCTTCTTATTCTTATCTCTCTTTACAAATCTCTGATAAAAGATTTGGATCTAGAAATCTACAGTGGAAATTTTTATATTTTCCTTGTCTGTGGTCTAATATTGACAGGAAAATATTGTAAAACTCCTTTTACAGAACAAATAAACAAACAAATGCAATTTCCTGGGAAAGTAAATAGCTTCTAAGCCATTGCTCTTCCTCCTACTCCTCACTGAACTCTTAGGAAGCACCATCAGATCCACTTTTAAGCCATATCCACTCAGAGTAGACAATTCCAACTGCAGTTCTAAAAGGAGAAATGAACAGGGGACTCCTAATACTCAGAGGCTGCTTTGCCCTTGCTTGTGCCAACTGCTCATCCATCCATCCTCCACTCCCTGCTGGCTGTTGATTCCTTATAGTGGATTTATAGTGGCACGCCCCACCCCCACACCCCAAAACAACGTAGTGAGAGGAAATGCTGGCTCTAGCTTCATAAAGGACAACTGAATATTTTTTTTGTAATTTTTTTTATTACTTAAAGTATTACAAAGAGTATTACATATGTCTCCTTCCCGCCCCCTGCCCCTTGCAACTGAATTTCAACAGGAGGATACACTACCCCTAAAGAAAAGCAGAACCCCATGAACTTGGTCATGGATCCTCCTTCCTCATCCTATATACAATGCTTCTCTTCTCCCTTCCTAATCAGCTTTCTGGTCTTTCAACTTTTTGTTTTTATAAATATATTTCCTTAATATTTTTATTTATTTGATATTTTTAATTTTTATCTTTTTATTTTCATATATCCTATTTTTAATCTTTCGTTCCTTTCAGTATTTTAACTTTCTGATCCATGAAGGATATGTACTTTATCTTAAAGATTTTATCTTTTTTGCTTTAACCTCATTGGCTTATGATCTATCTTTTTTTAGCAAATTGAGGAACAGAGAGATTAAGCATATTTTTATATGTTTTTATTGATTTTAGAGAGAGAAAAGGAGAGGGAGAGAGAAATATCAGCATTGATCTGCTGGGGATCAAGCCTGCAATCCAGCCATGTGCCCTGACTAGGAATCCAACCAGCGACCTCTTGGTGTTTGGGTTGATGCTCAATCACTGAGCCACACTGGCCAGGATGATCTTTTACTTTAAATTTCACCCGTTTCATTTAGTTATTTTTAAAAAATTAACTTTTTGTCTTTATTGGACTTCTGAGCTTAGTTTTTACTTCTCTTTACCTCTTTTTTTCTCTTACCTTACACTCTATGTTTTTTTTTAAATATACTTTTATTGATTTCAGAGAGGAAAGGAGAGGGAGAGAGAGATAGAAACATCAGTGATGAGAGAGAATCATTGATTAGATGCCTCCTGCCACCTTCTACTTGGGATCAAGCCAGCAACCCAGGCATGTGCCCCAACTGGAAATTGATCTGTGGCCTCCTGGTTCATAGGTTTATGCTTAACCACTGAGCAACACCAGCTGGGCATTACACTCTATGTTTTAACAGCTTCTTAAATTTCTACTCTACCTTTATTTAAAAGTCTTCATTGGTTTTAATATTAGTCAACAAGAAGTGTAATAGGGGAGAGCTCACTTCATAAATCTATTTTGAAGGCCTTTTTCCCTTTGGCTTCCTACCACCACCCCTGACTTTCCCTTAAAATTATCCTCATTTTAAGGATGACTTTTAAAACACAGCTCTCATGAAAGGAGTTACAAATATGGAAAGGGAAGCCTAGTATAAACATCATGATGCTAGATTACAATCAGATGTATTAGTATGAACTCATGTCATATGTGTACATATGCACACACTCATATATTTACATATACACACATATATGAAATATATAATATCTATATACATGTTCATAATCACACATATATATTTATTTCATAGGTTTTTCTGATGACAAAGCAATAAGACCTCAATAGCAATGAACACACCTGACGCCCAGAGCTTGATCTCTGAATACTGTTCTTCATTGAAAGGAACCAATCCCCTTGGAGAAATCAATGATTGCTTCTAGGACTAAAGCAAGGAAAGCACAAGATGAACCTGAAATATTGTTGTGTCCAAAAGAAAGTTCAAATAATGATGCAGACATGTCACCTGGACTCAGTTTGGAAGAGATCCCAGTTGCCAAATCTGGGACATTTGACCATCAAAATAAATAATGAGAGTAATAAATTATAAAAGAACCTATGAATCTTTATATACATACATACATGATAGAAAGCTCCTCCTTACGAGTAGAATGCCAACTAATACATGTAGAAAAATGATAGTTAGAAAATACCATTTTGCACCTATCATAGGAATAATTGATTCAGACAAGAACCATTAACAAATGTTAAAACTAGTGGGTAAAATGTTGATAGAAGGAAAATATATACATAGCCTCAAAACAACTCTCTACAAATCACTTGTTTTATTTTTGTAAATATATTTTTATTGATCTCACAGAGGAATGGAGAGGGAAAGAAAGATAGAAACATCAATGATGAGAGAGAATCATTGATCAGCTGCCTCCTGCATGTCCCACACTGGTGATTGAGCCCACAACCCAGGCATGTGCCCTGTCTGGGAATCAAACCCTGACCTCCTGGTTCATAGGTTGATACTCAACCACTGAGCTATGCCAGCTGGGCTACAAATCACTTAATATCAAGAAGAAAATTAGTAACTTTACAGTGGGGAAATCTAGAGGACACCAGTTTAAACCATGTGTTTTCTCCCCTGATGCTGTGAGAAGAATACATCACTTCTATAATGTTGCTACTTAAAATACATAATCTGAATCTAATCATGTGGTAAAATCAACTAAATTCAAATTGAAGGACTTTCTATAAAATAAATGGCTGCATTTTTCCAAATATGCCAAGGTCATTGAAAACAAAGAAAGGCCAAGGAACTGTTCTAGAGTAAAATATATTTAAAAGACTTGATAGCTAAATGCATTGTGTGATCCTGGTTTGGATCTCCAAGAGAAAAATTAGTGATAAAGGACACTATTGGACAACTGAAAATTTTTAACATGGACTGTGGGTTACATAATAATAATTTATGAATGTCAAATGTTCTGATTTTTATTATTATATTGTGATTATGTAAAAGAATGACTTGGTTCTTAAAAAGTATACACTGAAGCCGAAACCGGTTTGGCTCAGTGGATAGAGCATTGGCCTGTGGACTGAGAGGTCCCAGGTTCGATTCCGGTCAAGGGCATGTACCTGGGTTGCAGGCACTTCCCCAGTGGGGGATGTGCAGGAGGCAGCTGATCGATGTATCTCTCTCATCGATGTTTCTAACTCTCTATCTCTCTCCCTTTCTCTCTGTAGAAAATCAATAAAATATATTTTTTTAAAAAAGTATACACTGAAAAATCTGGGAATAAAGTCTATAATACCTCACGAGCCAAATCTGGGGCTTTGGTGGCATCAAAATAAACAATGATAGTAATGAATCATAATTCACTGAATAGAAAGAGAAATCCATGAATCCATGTAGCTATAAATAAGTACGTAAAGGAAAATGGGAAGTCCTTGTTTACAGTAGAATTACACTCAAAGGGTGTGTGAGTGACCGCACACACACAAAAGACATAGCAAGCGGGAATGAATTGTACCAACAGGAAGTGCTTAGATGAAAAGAAGGTAGATTGATAGTGGGAAGAGGTTAGGCGGCATTGACCCTTCACTTCACTTCATTCTTGTGGGAAGAAGACAGTGGTGGATTCTTTTAAACTATAGCCATCTATGAATATATTTCTTTCCAGTTATTCCCTGCCCTACCCCCTTCAGCAAGGTCAAAGGAGAAAAAGTCAAACTCATATAAAATTCACTGCTTTCTTTATCAGAGTTATTGCTGGACAGAATGGGGATAATTTCAATTGTTTAAAAAGCATCATCAACTATGCCTTTTCTGGTCAGTTCCATTATGCAACGAAGATCCATAGAGGAAATCAGCAAAGCCTGTTTTAATCCAGATCATACGCCAATGTAATACCCAGAATACTTCTCAGTGTACAAGAAAATGGTAGCTGAGGCAGGCTGTCTTAGATCCTCTATCTGGCTTCTTTAAGGAGAAAAAAATTATGTTGTGGAACAGATGGATCTTATGGACAAGCCAATCATACTTCAGAACATTGGTTTTAGTGACAATGCACCCTTCCTCCCCACCTTTCATTAGATCCTTTTGTAAGATCCCAGTGAGGCTCATTGTACCATCTGTCATGCCCAGTTTCAGAAAGTGATTTTCTCCTTGATTCTTCCTTGACTAAGAAATGAGATCTGCAGGCCACCCAAACCTAATGGTGGCAGATGTCATCTTCTGGGGGAATTCTTGACTCCTTTATTAAATGACTCATCACTGAGCTCCACCCTGGTACCAGTGTCCTGACCCCAAAAAGTCTGAAGTGAAGTGTTCCTTTAATTCCAGAAATTGGTTGGTGCTCCACCTTGGACTGGATGAGCTTGACTTACTAGATGTGGGGAAAGCCAGGTCACCTGAAGAAACAACTTACCTGGGTGATACTCTCTAAGTCTTCAGTTGCTTTTCTTTGGGTTTGGTAAGGTTCCTGGTGTATGTCCCTGAGTGAGTAAGAATCTTCTAGAAATATGAATGTGGCAAACAAGGAATTGAATATATTGGTTTTTAATATGGATTCTAATATCTATAAGAAACCTGGAATTTAAGACATTAACCTTTCTATATTAGTGGTTTAAAGTTGGCAAACTGTTAGAGGAGAAAAAACAAACAAATAACCTCAAAATATTGCTCCACACGTAATACTTACTAATTATAAAGAGAAAAATTGTAACTTTGCAATGGAGACAGCTGCAGAATACCAACTCCTACCATGTGCCTCCTGGCATGATGTTCTGGGAAGAATACAATTACACTCCTATAAAGTTTAGAAATAAGGATGAGTAAGACCCTCCTTCCACCTACTTCTGAATTGATCTTGATCTCCATCTTCAATCCTTACTAATTCCTTTGGAAGCTGAATATAATTTGTCTTAACACATTTCCCAAACACCTACCTCAAAAGTTCACATTGTTTGCCCTCTATATGGTCTTTGGGGGGAGGAGAAGTAATTTTGTTTTTCAATTACAGTTTATATTCAATTTTATTTTGTATTAGGTTCAAGTTTATGCGTAGTGGTTAGATAATCATATACCTCACAAAGTGCTCCCTCCTGTATTTTCAGTACCCACCTGGCACATCATACTTAGCTATTACAATATTATTGACTATATTCCCTATGCTGTGTTTTACATCCCCTTGACTATTTTTAACTACCAATTTATACTTCTTGAACCCTTCACCTTTTTAACCCAGTCCCCAAACCCCTCTCCCTTCTGACAACCATCAGCCTGTTCTCTGTATCTGAGTCTGTTTCTATTTTGTTTATTTTGTTCTTTAGATCCCACATGTAAGTATTTGTCTTTCTCTGACTGACTTATTTCACTTAGCATAATACTCTCTAGGTCAAGCATGTCAAACTCAAAGGCTAACACAGGCCAAATAAACAAGGTTTAAGTTTATGTGGGCCGAAAAAAAAAACAAAAGCTTCAATTTTCATAGAAACATAGGTTTATTTCGATAGAGACATGCTGAATTCATGTTATGCTGAAATGAATGAGTAATTGTTACATAAAATAATAGAACATTCTAATAAAAATTAATATTGTTTCTTGAACATTAACTTGCCAGACACTGAATAACTGCACAAATTAATAAGTGTAACACAAATAAACCTATTTTTCTTGTTCTTTGAAAGCGAAATATTTCCTGTTGCGCACACCGAACAAGTCGGTACAGACTAATGACATGGCAATCGGCTGCTAAAATATTCGCTGCTAGTATTAGTAGAGAGAAATGGTGCGCCTGCACGTAAGGTGCATAAGGGAAATGAATGCAACATGATTATAGTAATCAGTCATTAGCGAACGTTATAGTTCGTTATTAATAATGACGTATAACAGGATATTGTAAAAGTTAAGTTATGAAATTTTTATTAAAGCATTTTTTACATACCGTTATATTGGCTGGGCTGCAAAAATATTCATTTTGGGCCGCAAGTTTGACATGCTTGCTCTAGGTCCATTCATGCTGTCTCAAATGGTAAGATTTCATTCTTTTTTATGACCACGTAATATTCCATTGTATATATGTACCACCATGTTTTTATTCACTCATCTATCAATGGGCACTTGGGTTGAATCCATATCTTGACTATTGCAATGAACATAGTGATGTATATATTCTTTCAAATTAGTATTTTTTGTTTTTTCAGATGTACACCCAGAAGTGGAATCACTGGGTCATAAGAAAGTTCCCTTTTTAATTTTTGAGGACCTTCCATGCTGTTTTCCATACCTGCATGAATTGGCATTCACGCCAACAGTGCATGAGGTTTCCCTTTTCTTCACATTCTCGTCAACACCTGTTGTTTATTGATTTATTGATTATAGCTATCATGGCAGGTGTGCGGTGATATCTCATTGTGGTTTTAATTTGGATTTCTCTGATGATTAGTGGCATTGAATATCTTTTCATATGTCTATTGGCCACCTGTATGTCCCCTTTCGAAAAGTGTCTCTTTCCCAACTTTTAATTGGATAGTTTGTTTGGTGTTGGATGTTAACCCCTTATCAAATATATCATTGGCGAATATGTTCTCCCATTTAGTGGGCTGTCTTTTCACTTTGTTCATGGTTTCCTTTTCTATGCAAAAACTTTTCAGTGTGATGTAGTCCCATTTGCTTATTTTTTCTTTTGTTTCCCTTATTCAAGGAGATGTATCAGAAAAAAATATCACTAAGAGGAATGTTGAAAATTTTACTCCCTGTGTTTTCGTCTAGGAGATATATGATTTCCTGGCCTACATTGAAGTTTTTCATCCATTTTTGAGTTTATTCTTATATATGGTGTAAAAGATGGTCTAACTGTATTTTTTTGTATGTATCGGTCCAATTTTCCCAACAGGTTTATTGAATAACTCTCTTTGTACATTCTTTTCTCCTTTGTCAAATATTAATTGATCATATAGTTCTGAGGTCATTTCTGGGCTCTTTATTGTATTCCATTGATCTATGCATCTATTTTTATGCCAGTACCATGCTGTTTTAATTACAACAGCCTTGTAGTGTAGTTTGATATCAGGTAGTATGATTCCTCCAACTTTGCTCTTCTTTTTCAAGATAGCTCTGACTCTTCAGGGTTTTTGTGGTTCCATGTAAATTTTTTGGATTATTTGTTCTACTTCTGTGAAATATGTCATTGGCATTTTGATAGAAATTGCATTGACTCTATAGATTCTTTGGGTAGTATGAACATTTCAGTGATGTTAATTCTTCTGATCCATGAGCATGGTATATGCTATTTATTTGTATCTTTACCAACTTATTTCTTTAGTATCTTAAAATTTTCTGAGTACAGGTCTTTTACCTCCTTGGTTAAATTTATTTCTAGGTATTTTATTTTTCTTAATGCAGTTAAGTATGGGATTGTTTTTCTTAGTTTCCCTTTCTTTTTATTTTATTTTTTAAAATATATTTTTATTGATTTCAAAAAGGAAGGGAGAGGGAGAAACAGAAACATCAATGATGAAATAGAATCATTGATCAGCTGCCTCCTGCATGCCCCCTACTGGGAATCGAGCCCGCAACCCAGTCATGTGCCCTTGACCGGAATTGAACTTGAGACCCTTCAGTCCGCAGGCTGACACTCCATCCACTGAGCCAAACCAGCTAAGGCTTAGTTTCTCTTTCTGATAGTTCATTCTTGGTGTATGAAAATGCAACTGATTTCTGAAAGGTTATTTTGTATACTGCTACTTTACTACATTCATTTTTTCAGTTCTAGTAGTTTTTGGTGAAATCTTTAGCATTCTCTATATACTGAATCATGTCATCTTCAAATAATGATAATTTTACTTCTTCCTTTTCAATTTGTTTTTTTGGGGTTTTTTTGTTTTGTTTTGTTTTGTTTACGGCTCTATTTACTTATATTTCAAGTGTTTCTTACACGTTCCTAATCATTTCCCAGGAATATCATTGTGTATTTTAAGAGTATCACCAAAATTTGACAGTCTTTTTAGAAGTATACACAAGAGTCTTCAGGATTTAAACTGTTTTAGTCAAACAATGCCAACCAATTCAGCCTCAATTGTAAATATAAACAGAATTCTCATAATTTAAAGGTTTAATACACAAATTCTGAGCTCTATAAACAGGAATTCATAATGTTTGAAAGCACTTTCTTCTGAAAACGCTAAGTAAAGTCGCCAGAATTGTAAATATTACCAGTATTCTCGTCATTTTTCAGCTTTCTACCTGAAATCATGGTGATTGAATACGGCCATAAAGATAGTACGGCTCTATTTACTTGTATTTCAAGTGTTTCTTACACGTTCATAATCATTTCCCAGGAATATCATTGTGTATTTTAAGAGTTTTACCAAAATTTAACAGTCTTTTTAGAAGTATATACAAGAGTCTTCAGGATTTAAACTGTTTTAATCAAACAATGCCAACCAATTCAGCCTCAATTGTAAATATAAGCAGTGTTCTCCTCATTTAAAGGCTTTATACACAAATTCTGAGCTCTATAAACAGGAATTCTTAATGTTTGAAAGCACTTTCTTCTGAAAACGCCAAGTAAAGTAGCCGGAATTGTAAATATTATCAGTATTCTCGTCATTTTTCAACTTTCTTTTTTTTTATTTTATCATTTATTTTTTATTTTATTTTTTTTATTGCTTAAAGTATTACAAAGGGTATTACATATGTGTCCTTCCCCCCCCCCCCCACCCTTGACAATCCCTGGCTCTTCTTCTTGTCTTATTGCTGTGGCTAGGACTTCTAGTATGATATTGAATAAGAGTGGTGAAAGCAGACATTCTGTCTTGTTCCAGAACTTAAGAAAAATTGTTTAGGTTTTGCCCATTGAGTATGATGTTGGTTGCAAGTTTGTCATATATGGCCTTTACTGTGTTGAGGTATGTTCCCTCTATTCCCATTTTGCTGAGAGTTTTTATCATAACTGGGGGCTGGATTTTATCAAATGCTTTTTCTACATTTATTGATATGATCATGTGAGTTTTATTCTTCATTTTTTTTATGTGGTGTGTCACATTTATTGACTTGTGGATATTGTACCAAACTTGCATCCCAGGAATAAATCCCACTTGATCATGGAGTGTGTTCTTTTTAATGTATTGCTGAATTCAAATTGCTAATATTTTGTTGAGGACTTTTGCATCTATGTTCATCATAATTGTCTCCCTTTATAGTGTCTTTATCTTGTTTTGGAATTAAGATAATGCTGGCTAATAAAATGAACTTGGGAGTCTTCTTTCCTCTTGAATCTTTGGAACAGGTAAAACATAGATGTTAGTTCTTCTTTGAATGTTTTGTAAATTCACCTGTGAAGCCATCCCAACCAGGACTTTTGTTTGTTGGGAAACTTTTTTATTACTTCTTTCATTTCATAACTTGTAATTAGTCTGTTCAGGTTTTTTGTTTCTTCTTGATTCAGTTTTGGAAGATTTTATGTTCCTAGAAATTTATTTCTTCAACATTATCCAATTTGTTGGCATACAGTTGTTCATAATATTTTCTTAAAATTTTTTGTATTTCTGTGGTGCCAATTATAACTTCTCTTTCATTTATTTTATTTACTTGGGCTCTCTTTTTTTCTTGATGTGTCTGGTTAAAGGTTTATCAATCTTGTTTGTGTGTTGTTGTTGTTTTTATCCTCACCCAAGGGATATGTCTTTGGGGTATTTTATTTTAGAGAGAGGAAGGAGAGGAAAACCTCAGTTGGTTGCCTCTCATAACACCCCAACCAGGATCGAACCTGTAACCTAGGTATGTGCCCTGACTGGGAATCAAACCTGCAATCTTTTGGCGTACAGGATGATGCTCCAACCCACTGAGCCACACCAGCCAGTGTTTTTTAATCTTTTTGAAGAACCAGCTCTTGGTTTCATTGATCTTTTGTATTATTGGGTTTCTTTTTTACTCTATTTCATTTATTTTCACTCTGATCTTTATTATTTCCTTCCTTCTACTCACTTTGGGCTTTGTTGTTCTTTTTCAAGCTCCTTTAAGTGTAAAGTTAGATTGTTTATTTGAGATATTTCATGTTTTCTGCAGTAGACCTGTAATGCTATGAATTTCCCTCTTAGGATTATATATACTGTGTCCCATAGGTTTTGGGTGTTGTGCTTTTATTTTCATTTTTCTCAATATAACTTTTGATTTCTTTCTTGATCTCATTGTTAACTCATTCATTACTTAGTAGCATGCTACTTAGCTTCCATGTTTCTGTGTTTTTCAGTTTTTTTTCTTGCAATTGATTTCTAGTTTTATACTATTGTGGCCAGAGAAGATGCTTGATATGATTTCACTCTTCTTAAATTTATTGAGACTTGTTTTGTGGAGGCTCCGCCATCAATCGCCCCAAAGAGGAAGGCCCAGGCCACCCTCTGCCAGTGATCGATCATGGAGCCCTGGCCAGGTGGGCAGGGCCTCCCTCTGCATGGTGATTGATCACCCTACAGAGGGAGACCCAGGCCACCTGGCTTGCAACGCTGTGGTGGGTGGGCGGGTCCGGGCAGCAATCGCCTCATAGAGGGAGGCCCAGGCCAGCTGAACAATCGCACCCTATGCCTGTCACCCTCAGAGGGAGGCAACCGGTGGTGGGGGCTTCAGGGGCAGCGCCGCACAGATGGCAAGCAGTGGCAACAGCCAGGGCGGGGCCAGCTGCCGGCAGCCAGGGGAAGGAAAGCCCCAATAGGCCCTGATCACCGGCCAGGCCTAAGGATTATATCCAAGGGGTCCCGGATTGTGAGAGGGTGCAGGCCAAGCTGAGGGACACCCACCACCATCCCCTGCACGAATTTTGTGCACTGAGCCTCTAGTACAGGGGTCCTCAAACTACGACCCGCGGGCCACATGCAGCCCGCCGAAAACATTTATCCGGCCTGGTGGGTGTTTTTGCCACCGCTGCCTGTCCTGTTTAGCAGCCGACTCGTCCCGGGCCCGCAGTGTGCATGTGTGGAATGTCTGAGGGGCAGTGAACTGGCCCCCTGTTTAAAAAGTTTGAGGACCTCTGCTCTAGTATATATAGATTCCTCTGTTGTTTTTTGCTTTCGTCTTCTTAAAGAAGTCCCTTTAACATTTCTTATAATACTAATTTGGTGGTGATGAACTCCTTAACTTCTCCTTTTCTGGAAAGCTCTTTATTTCTCCTCCCATTTTATTTATTTTTCTAATTAATTTTTTTAAATATTTATTGTTGAAAGTATTACATGTCTTTTTTTTTCCCCACCGACCACCTCGAGCCCTCCCCATCCTTCACCCCATGTCCTCACCACCCCACTGTCTGCATACATGAGTTATGCATATATGTGTACAAGGTCTTTGATTGATTACCTCCCATCCACCAACCCTCCCCCACCTTTGCTCCAAGAGTCCACCTTCTGTTCTATGCTTCCATGTCTCTGGTTCCACTCCATTCATCAGTTTATTTTGTTAATTAGATTCTACATGAGTGAGATCATGTGATACTTATCTTTCTCTAAATGACTGATTTCATTTAGCATGATACTCTCCAGGTCCCTCTATGCTGTCTCAAAGGGTAAGAGATTCATCTTTTTTTACTGCTGCATAGTATTCCATGGTATAAACGTACCACAGCTTTTTTATCCAACTCATCTACTGATAGGCACTTAGGCTGTTCCTAGATCTTAGCTATTATAAATTGTGCTGCTATGAACATAGGGGTGCATATATCCTTTCTGATTGGTATTTCTGATTTCTTAGGATATATTCCTAGAAGTGGGATTACTGGGTCAAATGGCAGTTCATATTTAATTTTTTGAAGAAACTCCATACTGTTTTCCATAATGGTTGCACCAGTCTGCATTCCCACCAGCAGTGTGCTAGGGTTCCCTTTTCTCCACATCCTCACCAGCACTTGTCACTTGTTGATTTGTTGATGGTGGCCAGTCTGACAGGTATGAGATGATACCTCATTGTCATTTTAAATTGCATCTCTGGAATGATCAGTGACTTTGAGCATTTTTCCATATGTCTCTTGGCCATCTGTATGTCCACTTTGGAGAAATGTCTATTTAGGTCCTTTGCCCATTTTTAATTGGATTGTTTATCTTTCTTTTGTTACGTTGTATGAGTTCCTTATATATTTGGGATATTAACTCTTTATTAGATGTAACATTGCCAAATATGTTCTCCCATATCATGGGCTCCCTTTTCATTTTGTTGATGGTTTCTTTTGCTGTGCAGAAGCTTTTTATTTTGGTGTAGTCCCATTTGTTTATTTTCTCCTTAGTTTCCTTTGCCCTAGGACAGTGGTTCTCAATCTTGGCTGCACATTAGAATCACCTGGGAATCTTTTTAAAATCCTGATTTCTGGGCCTCATCCTCCAGAAATTCTGTTTCTTTGTTACTAATGTTGTGGCTCCACCCCACAACAAAGAAACAGAATTTCTGGAGGATGAGGCCCAGAAATCAGGATTTTAAAAAGATTCCCAGGTGATTCTAATGTGCAGCCAAGGTTGGGAACCACTGCCCTAGGAGATGTAACCATAAACATATTGCTACGAGAGATGTCCGATATTTTGATGCCTATGGTTTCTTCTAGGATTTTTATCATTTCCCAACTTACGTTTAAGTCTTTTATTCATTTTGAGTTTATTTTTGTGTAGTATGTTGTAAGTTGGTGGTCTAGTTTCTTTTTTTTTTTTTTTTTTTTGCATGTATCTCTCTAATTATCCCAACACCATTTATTAAAGAGACTGTCTTTACTCCATTGTATGCTCTTGCCTCCTTTGTCAAATATTAATTGGATGTAATGGCTTGGGTAAATTTCTGGGGTCTCTGTTCTTTTCCTTTGATCAATATGCCTGTTCTTGTGCCAGTACCAGACTGTTTTGATTACGGTGGCTTTGTAGTATAACTTGATATCTGGCATTGTGATTCCTCCAACTTTGTTCTTCTTTCTCAAGATTGCTGCAGTTATCTTTCTCACGGTCTTTTTTTGGTTCCATGTAAATTTTTGGAGTATTTTTTCTAGATCTGTGAAATATGCTATTGGTATTTTAATAAGGATTGCATTGAATCTGTAGATTGCCTTGGGTAGTATGCACATTTTAATAATGTTGATTCTACCAATGCATGAACACAGTATATTCTTCCACTTGTTTATATCTTCTTCTATCTCTTTTTTCAACGTCCTGTAGTTTTCCAAATATAAGTCTTTTGCCTCCTTGGTTAAGTTTAATCCTAAATATCTTAATTTTTTTGTTGTTGCAATGGTAAATGGGATTGTTTAGTTTCTCTTTCTGAGAATTCATTATTGGTATGTAAAAAAAGCCATCAATTTTTGGGTTTTAATTTTGTATTCTGCTACATTACCAAATTCATTTATTAAATCTAGTAGTTTTTTGGTAGAGTCTTCAGGGTTTTCTATGTACAATCTCATGTCATCTGTGAATAATGAGAATTTTACTTCCTCCCTTCCAATTTGGATGCCTTTTATTTCTTCTTCTTATCTGATTGCTATGTCTAGGACTTCCAGTACTATGTTGAATAAGTTTCTCCTTCCATTTTAAATGATAGCTTTGCTGGGTAGCATAGTCTTGGTCCTAGTTCATTGCTTTTCCTTACTTTTAATATTTCATGTCAATAGCTTCTGGCCCGCAAGGTTTCTACTGAGAAATCATCTGATGGAAGCTCCCTTGCAGGTAACTGTCTATCACTTACTGCTTTTAAGGTTCTCTCTTTGTCTTTAATCATTGGCATTTTAATTCTGATGTATCTTGGTGTGGGCCTCTTTGGGTTCATCTATTTTGGGACCTTCTGTTCACCTGGACTCATGTGTCTTTTTTTCCTTTGCCAGGTTAGTGAAGTTTATTTCTTCAAATAGGTTCTCAATCCCTTGCTCTCTCTCATCCTTTTTGTATTCCTGTGATGCCAATGTTGTTACACTTGAGGTTGTCCCAGAGGTTTCTTAGGCTTTCTTTGGTTTGTTTGTTGGTTTGTTTGTTAAACGTGTTTTTATTGATTTCACAGAGAGGAAGGGAAAGCGATAGAGAGATAGAAACATCAATGATGAGAGAGAATCACTGACCAGCTGCCTCCTGCTTGCCTGCTGCTGGGGATCGAGCCCACAATCCGGGTATGTGCCTTGACTGGGAATTGAACTGTGACCTCCCAGTTTATGGGTCAATGCTCAACCGCTGAGCCACATCAGCGGGGCTTTTTTTAAAATTCTTTTTTCTTTTCTTTTCACTGCTCTGCTTGGGTGTTTTCTACTATCTTATTACTGATTCAATCCTCTGTTTCATTTAACCTGCTGTTGATTCCTTCGAGTGTATTCTTCATTTCAGATAATGCACTCTTCATTTCTGATTGATTGTTTTTTATGGTTTCGATGTCCTTTTAAATCTATCACTTTATTTAAATTCTCACTCTGCCTCTGCTGGAGTCCAGGGTAAGTGGCCACTAATGAGATTTTGTGTGCTGGCCCTTGAAAAGGGTGCCTGGGTTCCTTACAGACATCTGTCTATCTCTAACAGATAGAATCCCCACGGATTTTCATAGCCAGATGTTATATGGACTCCTCTTCTTAGCTCTGTTGCTCTAGGGTAGGGAGCCCAGCACAGAGTTGAGACCCTATGCTCCTCAGGGAAGGCCTTTGAAGCTGATATATCACTCCAAATTCTCAACCACCACACATGAGTACAGAGGCAGCCCTTTTCACGTCTCTCCCCTTCCTACCAGTTTCAATGTGGCTTCTTCTGTAAATCATTCATTATAAGACTTCTGTTCAGCTAGTCTTTAGTTAGTTTTCAGGTTGATTGCTGTATAATTTTTTAAAAATATATTTTTATTTATTTCAGAGAGGAAGGAAGAGGGAGAGAGATTTAGAAACATCAATGATAAGAGAGAATTAATGATCAGCTGCCTCCTGCATTCCCCACACTGCACGCAACCCGGGCATGTGCCCTGACTGGGAATCAAAACGTGACCTCCTGGTTCATAGGTCGAATCTCAACCACTGAGCCATACTGGCCAGGCATTATTTTATAATTTAGTTATAATTGCAGTTTGGACCTGGGAGAAGGTAAGTTGGATCCCACATGGTCTTTTGTGATGTTATTTAAATCTCAAACTATTCTGTGTCTTCCATGGCAAAGTTGCTTATCCTTAGGATGCTAAACACAAGGATTTGCAGTGAATACAATGAGACTCTACCAGGCATCATTTAGGAATAAATGGGTTAATTTCCTACCAGGTAAGGGCATTCCTTTAGAGACTCACTAAAATTCATTATGAATAGAATCTGGTAGAACTAAGTGGTAGCTCATGGGAAAACTTAAAGAAAAAATTTGTTCTATATCTGCCCTCAAGTTTAGAATCAAATATTATATTAGAGCGAGGTCTTGCTTATTTATTATTATCCTTGGAGCTAACATTTAGGACCAGATGGGAAGAGCCTAACTTTTAAGTCTAAGTATATTCATCCAAGAGTCAGTCTGCACTCATATTTTTCTATCCTGTTTAGGAAGTCTGTGAATGAAGAATAAATTAAAGAACTTCAACTTCCACTGATGGGCTGTTGCCATCCTACGACCTCTCAAACCTATGCTTCAATGTCAAAAGGATAAAATTTCTTTGCTTCCCTCCTTTCAATTAGTTGCTAATAACTTAAACTTGCCTCATTCACACTGGGTCCCAGCCATACGGGACTTTCCCTTCTAGTACCCATTAGTTATAAACTAAAGAGCACCAGGGATTGCTAGGCAGGAAACCAAAACAAAATCAAACAAACAAAACTGTAAAACTTACATCATAACAATCAGAAGTATCTGGGAGGTTTCCAAAGTTAAATATTATTATAAACTTCTTATCACATTAAAAATACTTTATCATTAATCTATGTGATAAGATCTGAATTTGACCATTAGATGTGGAAATGAGGGCAGATTCTAGGGCATTGTTATCACAGCTATGAATTTGATGAATGAGGTCTTAGAAGTCCAGGTCTTGGTTCACTGTAGGAAGTTTACTTTCCCAGCTCTGTAAACACAAGTAACTTTATCGATTCCAGGCTGCTTTCTTGCTGGGTCTATGTAGTGCTTCCTTATATTGAATAACATATTTGTAAAAGTAAATGTAACCAAACAAAGTACCTGACGAGACTTCCTGCCCCCAGAACTATTAAAAAAATTGTTTGAAAGGGTGTGCTCAGGCCCCTGTTTGTAAGTAACTTTATTATCTCTACAAGTATACTATCACTTCGTTAAAACCTCTGTGAACTCCATCAGTTTATAAAAGGCAGCTTTACCATTCCCAAATTTTAGAATCCAAATATTAGCAAAGGTAGCCCAAAAATTATCACCCAACGATGAAGGTGTTCTCTAGGCATAATGTCTCAAGGTCAAGGAGGAGGCCATTTTCTTGGGCATCATTAATGAGACCCTGGAAAGATACATGGGCAATGACCACTAGAAAGATTCCACTTTGCAGCAGAATTACCCCAACACTGACTGCCAAGTAACTGAAGAGAAGCAAAAAATGTCTCCAGGTTTTCCACTGCTCTCCAGCAACTACTCCCAACCAGTCAAAACTATTTAAGCTTCCTATTAGACAGCTGCAGCTAAGTGTTATGCTACTACAATATCAAAAGCTAATGTCACAGAAAACTTGCATGTTGAAAGAACCCAGCTAAAAAGAACTTCAGGTTGTGACCGCAGATAGGACTCCACAAACAGCAACATGGCTCTTTCCTTCTTGATAAATTGCAAGTGTAGGCCCAGCAAGCCAATAATATAGGCAAAAGGTGACCTTTATGTAGTTATTCCACTACTGATCATTGACTAACTCTGTATTAACTTGTAAAGAAATATCTCCAGAGTTACACAAGATTGTGTGTACTCTTTTTAGATACCTTCTTTACATTTCAGAAGATGGGAATTAATTATGGATGGAAATCACAAGATCAATATGCTATTGATCCTCATTACTGATGTTTAATGAGAATCTGCTCCTTAACCCACTGTCAGAATTAGGATCTAAAACTGATCAGATAGAAATTATATGAAAGATATCACAATTGTTTTTACTTTGTATGATCATACCATTCTTGTCTGGACTGCATATGTACCTTGTCATCGAACAGAAAAAGAAAAACACTCTCACATGCAGATCCTTTTCTTTCAACATTTAGAATATAATGGCCTGCTATAAAATTCCTGCCACAAAGAAGGTCTACATACAAGTCAACTGTTCTAAAATAAAGTCATCATTTTGGGTAGGTATCTCACTAACATTTGGAGCCAATCTACTTGTGTGTCAGTCCCAGGTCTGCCACTTACTAGTTGCATGACTCATCTGTTTGATGGGGATGATAACAGTATCTGCCTCATGTTATTGCTCTGAGAGTTAAATAAGTTAGTATATGTGAAGTGCTTAGAACAGTACAGCAGCACATAATAACTCAGTGTCAGTACAGTGTAGTCACTTATCCAGTACAGTAAGTTAACTCATTTAGGCATCTATACCTAGAAACTTTTTAATAACAAATTTATGGCCACAGTGATAGTTTTTAATATATAATTTAATTTTTCCCAAGCTAAAATTAGTTCAGCCACTGGGACATTGACCACCCTTTTTAATGCGCACTGCTACATACCCAAAACTACTCAAGAAAATACGCTTGGGCATGCCCTCAAGTATTTCTTGGCCCATGTGGAAGCAAGGTGGTCTTCTATTTATACTTCTCTACATAAAACTATGTAAGTATAAATGGCTTTATTCTAGGTATTGCTCAGAGCATCACCTCATACTCATGCTTTCAAAAGTTATCAAAAACTCAACTAGAAAAGCATTACTTATAAAAGTTTGCCTGAGCATATACATTCCTAAAAATGATTAAATAATAATAATAATCCTATAAGGATTTTGTTAGTGTCATTGTCCTTTTCATTAAACAGTATCTTCTCAAAATAGATTCAAGGAGAAATTTTCTTTCTGATCTCACTATCCAAAATAATAACAAATGTTAATGTTTATTGAGTGCTATCAAGAACCCATCACTCTTCAAAGTCTGTTATGTGTATTAATCCATTTAACCTGTGAAACACTTCTACAAATACATATCATAATTATCTCTGTTTTACAGATGAGATCTAAAATACAAATAGAGTAAGTAATTTGCCCAAATTTACATAGCTGGTAAGTTATAGTTAGGATTGGAATTTAGGTAGTCCAGATCCAAGGAATAGTCTCCAAACCACAATTCTACTGCCTCTGGAGAAATTTGTTCTGCTCCTGAACAGCTTGATTTTGCCTCATTGATTTTTATGAATCATGAAATTGATTTTAATCCATTGCTAGCTAGGAAGTTCATAGCCAAATTTCTAGCCATGTAAGAGATCTTATGGCACAAATTTTGCATCACAACCTAACCTTTATATTTTCTTATTTTTCCTTTGTCCCATTATCCTTATCCCTTCATAAAAATAATGCTTGCTTGATATCAAAACCTGTCAAGAACAGTAAAGAAAGAAATATAAGCAAGTCTTACTCATGAACACAGATACATTTTTAATACATTAGCAAATTGATTAAAGGAATGTATAGAAAATAACATATACTCATATTGGAATTATCTCAAGAATGTGATTGATGATTTATCATTACAAAATCTATATTTATGAAACCATAATATGCAAATAGACTGAATGGTGGAACAACCGAACAACTAAAAAGCAAACAACTGGTCGCTATGATGTGCACTGATCACCAGTGGGCATGTGCGGAACATGGCAGGTGTTGGCAGCAGGCGGCAGAGTGCAGAACATGGCAGGCATCAGCCACAGTGGGATGGTGGAGAAGGTGCACAGGGGTGCCAGACCAAGGCGGGGCACCAGTCGCTGTCATTGGGGCGAGCCTCTGGTGGTTACTAAAAATTCTTTGCTCCTGCACACCGGCCCCGCTCACACCTGTTGCTAGCACCAGAGCTGCCGCTCACACCTGCAGCCAATGCCAGAGCTGCCGCTCGCACCTGCTGCCATCATGCGGCACCATCAGCAGTTGCAAGCAGCGGCTGCCGGCCCTGATCGCCCATGAGAGCTTCTCCACCTCCCCCTGCTCCTGAAGGGTGATCAGGGCAGCAACTGTCACTCCCACCGGGCCCACTCACACCCGCTGCTGGCGCCAGCCCCAATCGCTCCACACTGACAGTGGGTGCGAGCAAGGCTGGCATAGTAAGCGCATGGGAGCAGCAGCAGCGGGAGTGGGGCTGTTGGCAGACAAGGGGCTGTGGCAGGAGGGGCCAGGCAGGGACAGGGAGGATGGGCTAAGACCCGCCCCTGTGCCCACCACAGCCTCACAGCCCACAGTTCCTTTCAAGGTGCACGAATTCATGCACTGGACCCCTCATATGTGAATAATGTAATATTAACAAATTAAATGAGAAAAAAATATATAAACATCTGAATCCATTTAAGGAAAAAAGTATATAATAAAATATAGCATCCATTCATAACAAAAATATTTAACAAACTTGGAATAGAACGGAATTTCCTTCCCTTTTATTAATAAGGCATTTTAAAGATAAATTTATAGCAAACAATATAGTAATAATGAAATGTTGAAAAAATTCCCTTTAAGATCAGGAACAAGACAAGGGTACCCATTATGTCCCTTTCTATTCAACTCTATATTGTGCGTGGCTAACAGAAAAAGTCAAGATAAAGAAGTAAAACAATCATTATTTGGTGATGATATAACTGTATATCTAGAAAATAACTCTACAGGTAAATTACTAAAATTAATGAGGTCAATATACAGAAATCAATTGTATTCTACATATCAACAAAATAAATAAGAATAAAACATTTTAAGTGATATCATTCTCAATAGTATTTTTAAAAAGATCTTACTGGAGAATATTATAAACCTTAATAAAAGACATTTTTTAAAATATAAATAAAAGTAGAGATATACCATGCTTATGGACGACAAAACTCAATAATTTAAAGATGTCAATGTTTTCCAACTTGAGGTAATCTCAACCAAAATTTTTTGTTTACTTGTTTGTGGAATTTCACAAATTCTAAAATTTATATGGAAAAATAAAAGGCCAAGAAGAGACAAAATCCTATTGATGAAGGACATGATGAGGCAACTTGTTCTACTAGATGACTTTATGTATAAACTATAGACATTGGTACAGTGTAGTATTTGTGCAGGAATAGACAAATAGATTGATGGAACTAAATAATGACTCCAAAAGTGTTCTCATGCACATAGGGATGTTTGATGTCTGACATAGTTGGCCTTGTAAATCAGTTTAAAAAATAAAGGACTTTTCAGTAAATGGTCCTAAACAATTATCCATATATAAAGTTGAATTCCCACCACACACAAGTATCAACTCCAGGATTAAATTCCCAAAATCAGATGGTAAAATATAAAACTTTTAGATGAAAATGTAGAATAGAATTACCCATGGATAGAAAATGAGTTTTTAAATAATACCAAAAGCATAAACTAGGTAAGTTTAATAACTTGACTGCATTAAAATTAAGAACTTCTGTTTATCAGATATCCCATAATAAAGGAGAAAAGACAAGTCATAAAACTGGAGAAAACCTTGGCAATTTATATAAACCACAAAAAGATCATAACCAGAATATATAAATAACTCACATGATCAATTTCTTAACAGGTAAACAACTCAGAAAAGAGCTCTGAACAGGCATTTTCACAAAAGAAGTATGAATGACTTATAAACACACTAGAGGTCCGGTGCATGAAATTCATGCACAGGTAGGGTCCCTAGATCTGGCCAGCAATCAAGGCTGATCGGGGCCTTCCAGCTGCTGGCCAGGGCCTTCCTTCCAGCTGCCGGCTGGGGCCTTCCTTCATTCCATGCCACCCCCTGGTGGTCAGCATATGTCATAGCGAGCGACTGAACTCCCGGTCTCCCAGTCAAACTCCTGAGGGGACACTTTGCATATTCACCTCTTATATATATATATATAAACTAGAGGCCCGGTGCACAAAAATTTGTGCACTCGGGGGGGAGGGATGTCCCTCAGCCCGGCCTGTGCCCTCTCACAGTCTGGGACCCCTCGAGAGATAACGACCTGCTGGCTTAGGCCTGCTTCCGGGTGGCAGAGGGCAGGCCCAATCCCTAGGTGCAGCCCCTGGTCAGGCTCAGAGCAGGGCTGATTGGGGAGTTGGGGCACCTTCCCCTGTCATGCACAGAGCAGGGCAGATTGGGAGGTTGCGATGCCACCCTCAGTCACGCTCAGGGTAGATAGGATGAAAGGTTGCTCAATTTCATTAATGATTAAAGAAATACAAATTAAACCACAGTGAGTTACAATTTTATAGTCACAAGATGTACAAAATAACATTGGCCAGTATGGCTCAGAGATTGAGTATCAACCAATGAACCAGGAGGTCACGGTTCAATTCCTGGTGGGGGCACATGCTCAAATTGAGGGCTCAATCCCCAGTAGGAGGTGTGCAGGAGGCAGTCAATCAATGATTCTCTTTCATCATTGAGGTTTCTGTCTCTCCCTCTCCCTTCCTCTCTGAAATCAATAAAAATATATATTTTTTAAAAACATTGACAAAATGTAAAAGTCTTTAAATTTAAATTTTCAAATAACATGCATTGTTGAGGATATGGAGCAAAAAGATTCCTCACGTACTGCAGAGAGCTAAATTGAAGCAATCACTTTGGCAAATACTAGTTTGGCATTATCTAAAATAGAAAGGTGGTAAAACCAAGCAAGAGCATTACGTGTAGGCACAGAACAGACTTTGTTGTGGAAACTTAAAGCAGAGGGTCAGCAAAACATGCATGATTCACTGATAGCTCAGTCTCCCACAAAGAAATGTGAAGGGCCAGCATTACTGCTGGATATACCATGGGGCTCTACTCCACAGGCAGGACTCCAAAAGAATGGCCTTACTAATAGGTAAAAGAGGGGAGGAAGGGATTAGTGTCAAGCTATCTGAATTTAGATGCCAGCTATTTACAGAGCTGGCTGGCAAAGCCACTGCTAGCATTCCATGACTTTGTGGGAAATTGGATGGGAGCGTAGCCCCTTCTTAAGGGGAAGGAGGAACTCTTGATCCCAGCTGTCTTGGTGCTAGGCAACCTGAACTTTCAGGGGCATTTATCAGACAATCACACTTGTTTCTTCATAACTAGTACAGTTGGCCATGTGCTTTACAGCCCATCAATTTCACTCCTAAGTGTGTACCTAAAGGAATCTGTTATATAGACTCCAATATTTTATATACAATAATAGTAATAGCTACATTGCTGATAATAGCAAACACTGTAAACAACCTAAATATCTATCAATAGTAGACTGGGTAAATAAATTGTGGTATATTCAAATAATGAAATACTCTAGAACAGAGAAAATGAATGAAATTTAGTTATGTGCATCAATATTTTTAAATCTCAATAACATCATATTTAGAATAAGAAGCCAATCACAGAATTCAAAAAAAAAAGGCAAAGGGATTATTTATAAGTAGTATCAATTAAAAGAAAAGCAATGGAATTGTTATCACAAAATTGAATTTAATATTATTGCACATGTATAAGAGATTTGGTAAGGAATAGGATGGGGAAGTAGTTGTAGAAAGGTCCAAAGTGTGCTTCTAAAACACCATCAGTGTTTTTTATCTAAACCTGAATGGTAGATACTCAAGTGTTTGCTTCATTATTATTATCTTAACTGTACGTATACATTTTTTTACACTCTTAGATTGCTATACAGTGGGGCCTTGACTTACAAGTGTCCCGACTAACGAGTTTTTCGAGATACAAGCCGTCTCTCGGCCGATTTTTTGCTTTGAGTTGCAAGCTAAAATTCGGGTTACGAGCCAGCTTCAGATACCCCACTGTTAGTTGGCACAGCGAATGTCATGGTGAACGCCACAACATCAGCCCAGCATCACGTGTCTCATTCCTTCACAATTGATTTGACATATGAGTAATTTGAGTTACAAGCTCCGTCACGGAACAAATTAAACTCGTAAGTCAAGGCCCCACTGTATTTCACAATTTAAAAGCAGAGAAATTAAGTTACAAGTATATGGAATATGAAGAGAAAACTTTGAGCAGGCTTTAATTATTATCCTTGTGATAAACTTCTAGAAATACCATTGCTAAGTCAAAAGGCATGAACACTTTGGAAGAGTCAGCATTTATACAGATACTTCAGCAGTACCTCCTTATTTTAAGTTTTATTTTATTATGTATGCATTTATGTCCATGGTTTTACTCTTCTGGGTCAAGGTGAAGCCTAAGTAGAACATTAAGAAGGAGAGGAGGTGGGACTAGATGCAGGGAACAGAGCCCTCTTGTCTGTGTGAGGTGTTTCCCCAGTGGAAACATGGGGTAGATTCCCACACTGAAAGCCTTTCGGGCTTTCCTGCTGGTCCATAGTTGGAGGCCTCGCCAGGCCATCTAATACCCGCTTTCCTATCCACTTAAAACTCCACAGCCTCTTCCTGTGTGCGCATCCGATTCATTATTGGCTCATCTTGATGGAAGTGCCGTGACTTCAAAACCACTAATAGCTTTCAGCAAGAAGCCTGACAAAAGCACCTTAAAAGATACTTCCTTTTATCAGAGGCTTTGCAGGGAAATAAATATTGTTGACTGGGCATGGGGAAGAAAATAAATATTGTCCTGCTATGAAGACCACAGGAAAAGCAGAAGCCTCACAGCTCCTGTGCCAGGGACAGCCCCGCTGTACTCTCCACCATCTGTAGCTGTGACTTGTGCATCTTTTATCCTCAGCGCTGGCACGGTGAATGGCACTTACAATGGACTCTACTACTGGGAGAAACCTCTCTGGAAGACTAATGGCACCTACTCTTTTTACCCAAAGGAAAGATTGGCAAAGAAACATGCCCAAAGCCACAGAGGGGGTGGTAAGAGCAGAAGTGTAGTCTTCTGAATTCCACTCCTATTTACTGACAAGGCATGAAGGTTTCTGTAACAGCTCTATTGTATGCCGGTTCTTGGACTCCTCAAGTCCGCATTTCTGCCCTGGCAGAAACAAAATGAGCTAATTAAATGCTTGCCACGGGCTTATTTTGGAAACTTCATGGAATGTGTGAGAGCCTGAATGAATTTCAGGCCACTATTGATTACTTCAAATACAGAGGAAATCATCCAAGCATGGGAAGGTGAGGAGGCTAAACCCGTGGCCGAGGCTTATTAATAGTGTAATGCTTTTGCTTACTGGTGCAGAAAAGCAACTCTTGGCTGTGTAAGGGATTAACGCTTTAAGGCTATAATGGAGGAGAGTAAATAGAATCCTTCAAGGTTGAAGAAGAGTCCAAGCAAATACTCTACCTAATTGCTTTGGAATAACCAAGATCATCCTGATTCCTGTGGGAGAAAGAAAATCAATAGGTTGTATTAAGAGGAAACTAAAGGCACAATCAGGTCATCCTCTGTGGTTAGTGGAGATGGTACCTGGGCACAGATCCCCAGAGGGGCTGAAATTAAGTAAAACTCAGTCCACGCTGCCTAAAATAATCTAACAATGTTAACATATAAAATATGTTCATTGCAAATCTTAAAGGCGTCCAGTGAATCTGTAGAAATGCTCATTGCTGAGAGGTTTCTATGGAGCATGTGAGACCTTCGCTCACCCTTCCCTCCAGCGCATGCTCCAGTAATTTAGTCCAGTGGTAAGCCTGATGAAGTTTCTGTGTCATAGCACTAGCCTCAGTTACAGAGATTTCTGGAAACCAAATTAAATCTCTTCTATTTTTCATGAAGAAAATTACAACCCAAAGCATTGCCTGCCCGACTTTTGAACTTCCCTATTCACAATTACCTGATGTTGTACATTACATGGTAAAAATCACTTCAGAGTTATTTTGCTTAGCCTGATACTCTCAAGATCTACCCATGTTGTCACAAATTTCAGCATTTCATCCTTTCTCATGTCTGAGTAGTACCCATTACATATATGTACCACATCTCCTTTATCCAATCATCTATCATGTTATGGCCACCATGAATAATGCTACAATGAACACAGGGGTTCATATATCTTTGCAAATAAGTGTTTGCAAGTTTTTCAGGTAGATACTCAGAGGAGGGGTTGCTGGGTCATATGATCACTGTATTCTTAATTTTTTAAGGAGCCTCCATACTGTTTTTCATAGTGGCTATATGAATCAGGTAGAAAAAGTCAAAAACCATATGATTTCACTCATCTGTGGCATATAAAACTGAAAGCAACAAATGAACAAGCAAGAAAAATAAACAGACAAAAACTCATAGACACAGACGCCAGTATGCTGGTTTCCAGAGGAAAGGGGAGTTAAGGGGGAGTAAAGGGTAAAGGGGGTCAATATGTGGTGACAGAACAAGATTTGACTTTGGGAGGTGGGCACACAGTGCAATACACATATGATGTGTCGTCGAATCATACCCTTGAAACCTATATAATTTTATTAAACAATGTCACCCCAATAAAATTAATTTAAGAAATAAAAACAAATCACTTCAGAGAACATGAGATGCTTTGGAGAACTATGTGCCACCTACAATCATTAGCACAGGTCTGATCCAGAGCAAACAGACTTAGAAACACCGGGCCTTGAGCTGTGACCATTCCAACCCATCACTCTCTGTATGCACCTTTTAGCACCGTTAGTGATATTTAGAAAGTAACTAACTTTTGTGAGCGCCTCAAGCTGGGATTCAAGTCGACATTTAAACAAGGCATATTATTTGTGTTAAAGTAAGTTATGGATCAAGCAATTTCCAATATGGTGTGAAACTATATGATTCTGAAGACTTAATTAAATAAAGTGGAGCTCTTTGGCAATATGGACTTTGAGAGCCAGTGTGATTCATTTTCAGCTAGCCAAAGAAAGTTTAACTTGATTTGTGGATTATCCTAAATTCTGCCAGAACATGGCTTATCTTTCCTCTTGACCCTTCTATTCAGTCATTGGGTCATCAGACCAGGAAACTCCTGCCCAATCGATAATCTGTTGAATCCTCTCCCTTATATTCCTCTGGCTTCTGGCACCGGCTCCTCGGGGCTCTGTCTGGTGCCCTTGACCCACCTCAGGCCTCTGTACACCTCCACACCACGCTTCTGCCCTTGTGCCTCGTACATTGTCTCTAGCTCTCTGTTGCCTAGAGGAAAAGTCGGAACTCTCAGCAGCACCATGATCCCTCACAAGGCCCCGAGCCTGCTCCGAGCCTCGCCTTCCTCTGCCCTCCATTATCCTAAACTCTGGCTGAGCTAGAGTCTCTTTTCCCCAAACAGGTTTGGCACTTCATGCCTCTGCCTTTTTTTATACAACACTCCACCTAAAATAACTCTTTTTTTGCTTATTTACCAGAAAATATCTACTTCTTCAAGCTTCCCCCTCATCTTTTCTGCACTTCCATTGCTTTCTGGAACAGTATCAATTACATGTTTATTATCCTGTGAGCACGGCCCTTGCTGGGCTTGTGTGTCCTCTGTGCTTCCCCTGTATCCAGCACACAGCAGCTACAGTACATCAGTTCGTTCCCAAGAAACAGTATTGTCCTCAAGAGTTGAGATTGAGAGTCTCGGTTCTGTCATATACTTTAGAGGAGGCGACGCAATGCCCACTTGCTTTACAAAAGCATTTATTTTATCACCAGGTTTGATGTGTGATGCTGATACTGCTGTGTTGACAACTCTGTGTCTTTTGTTGTCGCGTATTGTTTTACCAGGGAGATGCTCCTTTGCTTCTCGATCAGAGAAAGGTATTCTGGAAAATATCACCTCTAAACTTGAAGACTGAGGCCACTTCCATCACAGGAATTTCAGGAGCCTCAAGGAAGATGTCACGTTACCAGCAGGTGACATGTGGAAATGCTTGGAGGAACAGGTTAATGGTAGCCACAAGGAACAGTAACTAACAGTCAAATCCCAACGTTACCAAACCTGAGTCAGGACAAAGATGCTGCTCTCCAGACTTCCTTTAATGCTCTTCTTCAGCCATTTTTTTTTTTTTTTTTTTTTGCCTCGTGGCTGATCTTTTCCAAGTTTCAATCGCAGGAAGAACCTTGTGCCAGGCACCAAAGGCGCGGCTCACAGCCCCTGTCCGCAGGAGGCACGCAGTCTGACGTGTACACCTCCACGCCACGCTTCCAGAGCACTCCCTCTCTCCCAGCCTCTTTTTCCCTCAGTGCCCTCCTACTTCCCTGTGCTCTTTTCACCCTCATTCCTTCCTCTTCAGAAAAAGAATGTTTTTGTTGTGAACTGGCCTCCTTGGCGCGGCTCAGAAGGCTCCTTAAGCACCATTAAGTAGCTAAGCCCCCGCCGGTGCTGAGGCTGGAGCGCCCCCGCAGGAGTTGCCCATGAGAGAGGAAGCTCCGTCCCACATTGCCCGAGTCCAGCTGGGCCCTTGTGACACTCGGTTTGCAGCTCACATGTGAATCGCCGTGGGTGTCCTCTGCCTACAGCATCTAATTACGCATGGCAGGCTGCTCCGGATCAGACGGGACGCATGTCTCTCTCAGGACAGTTCAGCTGCCCTTCCCTAAGAAACTCATCTCTGCTCATTTTTTTTTTTTCACATAAGGCCTGTATTTGAGTCAGACCATCCACTAGTACATAGCCTGTGAACTGCTGGAAAATCCAGCTAGCCAAATCTGAATGGTGTAGAAAAATAGAGAAAAACTTAATTGCATTTGTATAGGTTTTTGAAGGTTGGGGGGGGGGGGCAGTGTTTTGTTTGGTTTTTTGCCCCAAGAGAGTGGATGATCAGGGGAGACTGGAGGAAGGTTGCTGTTGGATGGTGTCTGTCCCCGTTCAAAGTCACATTCCAACATTTGGCATGTGTTTTCTTCTCCTTGGGCTTGATGTTGTGTGTTAGTTGCTTGGCTCGCATTTTCCCTTGACTTTCATTTATTCCACGTTCTTTGCCTTGTGTTAATGGTTCACAGAGCATGTACTGTAAATTAGCATTTATAAAAATCAATTACACTGCTTCGTAAGACAGAGCAGAAACTTAGATTGTCTTCACCAGATCATTTGTATTTATCTGTTAATTATAAAACTTAATTGTCTCGTTTTATCATATTAATTTGCACAAATTGTACAACTTCAGAGTTTAGCAGTTTTCAAGCCCTTGAAATACAATTAGTCTCTTAACATTCTTTTCAGAAACATGGTATTCATTAATGATTAGGTTGGTAAAAATTAGCAGTTCTGATAATTGGCCTTGGCTTCTCCTTGGCTTTCTTTTGTTTTTTTTCCTTTCCTACTAAAATCCTGGTTCTCACAATTATGCACGCCCGTTAGCCTCTGTTTTAATTGGGCTTTGCAGCCCAAGAGACTTCGCAGGGTTTTGGCTCAAAGAATATAAGTGTATAGAATTTACTCCAAGTAGGCTTGCCTCTTTTCCCCTCTCCCCAGCAGAACTTGGACTTTTGTCCCATGGGGTTCATCTACTTACCCTGCCCCTTAATATAAAAAGACATATTTGAAGACAGGAAAAAGGCTTCCAAATTTCATTTCGGTTTGTGAAATCGTTGTGGACTCCTACACTTTGCAAGCTGGCGAGCAAGCGAGAAGAAGAAGGGCTCTCTGGGCTCTCCCCGCCACCTCTCAACCATGGCTCTGCTTCCACTCATTGGAGTCACATAGCGCATGTCCACAGGCCAAAATGAGCCTTCTTCTTGCAAGAGGCTGCATGAATCCTGGTTCTGGGAGGGAAGTGGTCCAGACTGAAAGACGAGGCATCCTGACCACCCTGGACCCAGGCGACTTCCTGCCTGGAGTTCTGAAATCACATTCTAGAGAGGCTTTGCCTCCAACTCTGATGTCACCAACAACCAAGCCACATGCTCGATACCAAAGCAGCATGTCCCGAGCTGCCCCACATAAGGGAACAGTGATGAAGTGTCTGTCCCATCCCACTTGGGAAACCCAGCCACACGCCCCCAAAACAGCGGGTTCACCAAGGTGGTCATCCAAGGTTATAGGAGCAAGTGTCTGACCACAGTCGCATTCTTTGAATTCCCTGACTGGGTCGCTGGACACACTTCGCTTGCCATGGTTCAGCCCCTTCAGGAGCAACAGTTGAGAAAGTAGGCCATACTTCCTCCGATGTTCTCTCAGATAGGGCTCCAGCCAGGTACGGATTTGCACGTCAAGACCTGAAGGCTGTGAGCTGTGGCTTTCCAGGGATGTTGTTTGTTTTTTTGGTTGGGGAGGAGGCGCAGTGGGAAGGCTGGCCGGCCAGAAGGGACACAGGAGGAGAACGGCTCTCTTCTGTACTGAAGTGTGGGGTTATTTGTTCAAGAGGGAAAGGCTTCCCTGGTGTTACAGCTACAGCAACTCTCTATGATACTCTCCAGATCAGGTTACTTTTAAGAAAATGTATGTTTTCCCACATACAAAGCACTCACCGGTTGGATCTGTCACCACTCTCCCTACAGCCTGGTTTCCCCGGTGCTGGCTTGTACCAGCTTGTGCCACAAAAATGTGGTGAGAACGCCTCTCAGCAATCTCCTCCCATCCAAACTTTCCATCAAATGGGGCATTTCAGCCTCTCATGCCAGTTGCTCAGGGACTGAATCCAGTAGCAAGGGGGGAAGCTATTCCTGGGCATTGACAAGTTTTAGCTAAAATAAGCCATTTGTTCAGCCACGTGGCTCTAAACTATCACTTCTCCAAACTGGACGACAGGATTGCTTCCATTCCCCCAAATGAGCTGACAAGCAGTGGCCAGAGGGGTGAGAACATGTCTGCCTGGTTAGTACCTGAGGGAAAGGATGAGGGGGTGGAAGTAGCGCTCTCCATAGCAAAGGGCCTCTTTCTGCGGAAATCTCTTGGTAGGAAGGGCGCGCACGTGGTTTTGGTCGTCTCATGCTAACTGTGACAGTGTCTCTGCTTGTTATTTCTCCACCTCAAGGCCCAGTGAGAATCAACAACAGTCTATCAGACATGCAGCCCTACCCTTGCCAGCTGCTCACCTTTACTTCCCTCTTGCCTATCTTCCTTGCTACATACCTTTATGCCTCCTTCTGTAGCTCAGGCATCACCCTCCTTAGACTTGGCGAAGTGCAGATCCTCAGATGACTGAGCTAGCTTAGAAATTGGTCTAAGAAGCAGCAGCTATTCCTGAGCCTTTGGGGTTAATAAAAATTCAGCCATTGTTTATTGCTGGGCTCCAGAACAGGTATAAAGAGCAGGGCTATACCAGCTGTTCCAAGTGTGACCACGTAGTCCAGACTAAGTTGGGAGCCATAGTTTCAAACTGATGGAGGGAACGAAAAATGAAATCTGAACTCTGCCTCAGGCCAATCTGCTGACAAGCCAGACCTTTTTAAGAATTAGAAGTATCCCTTCCCCAAGACATTTACTTGTATCTGTTGAAAATTTTAATAATAAATATGTAAATCTACTCTTTAGATATGGACCCTGGTACAGTGCACAACCTGTAGCTCCAGACATGGCTCTACCAGCCTCCTTCATGTCTTCCCAGCAACAAAGCTACCATTCAGCTGCCCTAATTCTACATTTCCAGAAAAATGTAATGCCCTAACATTGTGCCATCTCCCCTAAGAATCTTGATTTCATAAGGTTTGACCAAGAAAATCCAAAATCACATACAAACATGGGTGCAGAGCCCTTGGCCACTATGTGCTCATGGATTGAAACATCCTAAATTCCAGTATGCCCTGGTAGGGTTTCCACATCTCCAGTCAGATTTACTTGCTGTCCACTCTATATGTGTTGTTTGTACCGCTAACGACCTGTCATTTTTACTCTATTAAATCTTATGTACAAGAGGCTACATCCAAAGCCTCTTGAGGGCATGATGGTCACATTATAGGCCAGTGATGGCGAACCTATGACACGCGTGTCAGAGGTGACACGCGAACTCATTTTTTTGGTTGATTTTTCTTTATTAAATGGCATTTAAATATATAAAATAAATATCAAAAACATAAATCTTTGTTTTACTATGGTTGCAAATATCAAAAAATTTCTATATGTGATACGGCACCAGAGTTAAGTTAGGGTTTTTCAAAATGCTGACATGCCGAGCTCAAAAGGTTCGCCATCACTGTTATAGGCACTAAAAACATTAACTTAAAACTGATTTGTGTTCATGAATAAGGGGAAGGTAATACTTACAGTTTAATTTTTGATGGGCAGTCCAAAAGATGATATATTGAGATGGAGAACCTTCCCAAAATATTTTTCTTCTATATTTCCAATTTTTCTGTCCTTCCTGATCCATAGTACTTTTTACATCTACACTAATAAAAGAGAAACATGGTAATTGGCGTACAACCGCTACCCTTCCCATTGGCTAATCAGTGAGATATGCAAATTAACTGGCAGCCAAGATGGCGGCCGGCAGCCAGGTAGCTGATGCGAACAGGGAGGCTTGCTTGCTTCAGTGACGGAGGACTCCAACGTTCCCCGCCTGACTTGCCGGCCTCTCAGCTGCAACTCTAAGTAACTATGTTGCAAATATAGAAGCTAAAAAAAACCCCAGAAACCTGCTTTACTCAGCGGGGCTTCAGCCAGCCAGACTGCAACATTGTATCAAATACAGACGGTAAACAAAGGCCAGAAACCTGTTTTCAGCAGCCGAGGCCTCAGAGCTAAAGCTGGCCCAGAATAAAAAAAAAAAAAAGTAAAAAAGGAGTGGTTGGGAGCTTCAGTCACCCCCAGCCTGAAAACAGCCCTCAGCCCCTCACCCAGACTGGCCAGGCATTCCAGTGGGGACCCCCACCCTGAAGGGTGTGTGACCAGCTGCAAACAGCCATCATCCCCTCATCCAGACTGGCAGGCACCCCAGTGGGGACCCCCACCCTGAAGGATGTGTGACCAGCTGCAAACAGCCATAATCCCCTCACCCAGGCTGGCCAGGCACCCCAGTGGGGACCCCCACCCTGATCCAGGACACCCTTCAGGGCAAACCAGCCAGCCCCATCCATGCACCAGGCCTCTGTCCTATATAGTAAAAGGGTAATATGCCTCCCAGCACCGGGATCAGCAGAGCCGCAAGGCCTCCCGGCACCGGGATCAGTGTGACAGGGGGCAGCGCCCAAACCCCCTGATCACCCTGCAGCTCTGTGTGTGACAGGGGGCGGGGCCACAACCCCCCCCACCCCCCATGGGCCCTGCTCTGTGTGTGATGGTATAGAGCCATAACCTCCCCATTGGCCCTGCCCTGAGTATGAGAGTGGCAGCGCCCCAACCACCTGATCTGCCCTGCTCTGTGGGTGTTAGATGGCAGCGCCCCAACCCTCCCCCCCCCCACGGGCCCTGCTCTGTGTGTGATGGGGTAGAGTCATAACCTCCCCATCTGCCCTGCCCTGAGTGTGACAGTGGCGGCACCCCAACCCCCTGATCGGCCCTGCTCTGTGGGTGATAGAGGGCGGCACCCCAACCCCCTGATCCGCCCTGCCCTGAGCGTGACAGGGGGCGGTGCCCCAACTCCCCTATTGGCCCTACTCTGTGAGTGACAGGGGGGAGCTCCTCAACCCCCTGATTGGCCCTGCTCTGTGCATGACAGGGGGAGCTCCCCAACCCCCTGATTGACCCTGCTCTGTGCATGACAGGATATGGAGCCCCAACCCCCCTGATGGGCCCTGCTCTGTGCGTGACAGGGGGCAGCACCCCAACCCCCTGATTGGCCCTGCTCTGTGCATGACAGGATATGGAGCCCCAACCCCCCTGATGGGCCCTGCTCTGTGCGTGACAGGGGGTGGCACCTCAACCTCCCCATCGACCCTGCCTTGAGTGTGACAGGGGGCAGTGCCCCAACCCCCCAATCGGCCCTACCCTGAGCGTGACTGAGGGTGGCATCACAACCGCCCAATCTGCCCTGCTCTGTGCATGACAGGGGAAGGCGCCCCAACTCCCCAATCGGCCCTGCTCTGAGCCCAACCAGGGGCTGCACCTAGGGATTGGGCCTGCCCTCTGCCACCCAGGAGCAGGCCTAAGCCAGCAGGGTGTTATCTCCCGAGGGGTCTCAGACTGCGAGAGGGCACAGGCCAGGCTGAGGGACGCCCCCTTCCCCCGAGTGCACAAATTTTTGTGCACCGGGCCTCTAGTATTTAATAAATACTCATCGCATTGCACTGCTCTTATTTGTCTAAATATCCATACCTCAACTAGAGTAGGAGCTCTCTGCAGGAAGGGGCCATGTCTTTCTCACCTTTCTATCCCTACGCCTGATGCAAAGAAAATGTCTACTGAATATTGTTTGTTGGATTATATTGAATCCAAATCTATGCGGATTTGAACTGAAAACATCTCACCTGCTGGAAGTCATTTACCTGGTCTTCTGAGTCCTCTTTGAGGGCGGGTGTAGTAGAACTTTCCTTGGAAACCACAGTTTTGGCAACACTACAACCTCCCTTCTCTGAAAGGGCTTACTTTGTTTTATTACAATAGAAGAGCATGAGAAATAATTTTTCCCATAAGAAACACACTTCCTCTTTTTGACAATTTGACAGCCTATTGTTTAAGTCTGAAAAAGGAGCCCAGAAATAATTTACAGAGGAAACGTAGCTCAGGTGTCTTCACCAGCTGCTATTGGTATCTTGAGACTATCCAGAAAGGTAATTTACACACACGTATGTGCATCCACAACAGAATTTAAGTGCACGCTGTGTTTTCACAGGGTGTCCAAATGCTAACATTTGCCATCTGGCCTGCTCAGATGGCTGTTTCTGACATCTGCACCAAAGTCTGGGTTTGCTTTTGTTTATTATTCAAACATTTATGGAATCTGAGCACTGTGCTAGGCCCAAAGGAAGCAAAGATGGAAAGCCGCACCCTCTGCTCTCAAAAAAGTAACTCTAGACCATGAAAAATTAATTATGCAGAAAATAAAAACTATCATATGCTAACGCAAATCTTATAACAAGATGCAATGGGAGTGTGCGAGAAGGATCCATTAAGTTGGCCTGGGTAAGACAAGGAGATTTTACACAGGAGAAAACTCTTGGGATCATCCAGGAGAGTAAAATGATCAGAAGGCAAAGGATAGAACCCAAGGAAACAACAACACAAACTCCTACACTGCCAGTTTTCTAGGATAAACCCAGGGGAATCTGTGAGGGACACTGGGAAGGAGCAGTCCGAAATGTAGGAGGCAAATAAAGAGATAATAAAGCCATGAAAGGCAAAGGAAAAAGAAAGAGCATGGAAGTTCAACAGTGTTGAAGTCATCTCAGATGAGTACACAAAGTAACCTTGGGACTTGGCTTTTTAGAAGTCGCATTGGTCTTTAAATACATGGTCTTTTAAGTATTGTCATAGAAACCTGGCAAAAACATCTAAAATCTTGCTTTGAAGTAAGGCCAGAAGTATCTCCATGAGTTGGGCACTTAGAAATGCAGACCCCCCGGCCCACCCATGTGCACATTAAAGTTTGTGAAGCAACCACAGCCTTCCCTAGAAAACTGGCAGATTAGGAAGAATGATCAGTTTAGTAACTTGCAAGCAATTGGTTTCCCAAGGTTTCAGAATAAAAAATCAACTTAGCTCTATTATTACTTCTAACCTTGATTTAAACATTGTGAGTCATACAGAAAATATTATTACTTCCGTTTTACTGACCATGAAACAAAATAATAAATGGCTGATCCTGGACTTGAACTAGATCTTCAGATTTATTGGCAAAGAAGAGGGTTTTGTTCACTGGACATAGCAAGAAGTCAGAAACAGGTCTAAATGAAATATCATTTAAGACAATATATTTTCTTTGCTTTAATTCTGGTCTTATGAAGCAGCTTTCTGATGACTAATCTGACTTAGAGTTCTAATTCTGAAATGGGATGCACTGGACAAGGCTAAATGGCAAGGAAAAAGAAAACCATTGTAAATGAATAAGCTGATATTATTTATCATAATCTTCTTTTTCTGAAGTGGTTAGTATGGACCAGATTTTCCAAAAATGACTTGCCCCACGTAAACTGATAAACTGAGTTTTGGAATCAGCAAAGCTCAGAGTCTGCCATAGCCCATGTAGACTTCCCAGTGAGACAAGCTGCCCCAAAGCATTGGAGAGAAAGTACATCAGGAATGGGCAGGGCTGGGAATCAACCTGGCTATAGTGTTGGCTTCCGCAAAATGATCAACACTTCAAATCACAATATCTAAAGAAGTTGGGTCTGATTTGGACCAGCAATGTTACCCAAGAGGTTTAATCTGGTGGGTGAGATGTGGTATCAGATGCTTCTGGTTGAAATAATCATTTCTTCTAACCATCCGTGTGGACAAATCATGGTTCTATGGAAGTCAGTCTAGTTTGAAAGAGTCCTTGGCCAATAGTGGGATCCTCTTCTTGGGAAAGAAGTTGGTAAGAGTTAAGTAAGTTTCTAACCAAATGGTCTTGGGTTCAGGGCAGGGGGTAGCCCTTAATGGGAAGTGGAGTAAAGATAAAGAAATCAAGAAAGTGCCCAGCAATATAACATGGTGTTTAAGGGCATGGACTTGGGGACCAGTTAGGCCTAGTTGCAGGTCCCAACACTTCTACTTACTGTATGACCTTAGGAAAGTTACTTAATCTCTTCAGCTTCAGGATTAATAGCAATAACTACCCTCACAAAGTTGTTGCAAAGATTAAATGACAACAAATTATATTACACAATTAATGTAGTGTTTTAACTCAGAGGAAACATTCAAAACTAGATGTTCTCATCAGCATCATTATCTTGTCTAGAGATTCTCAATGGAGTTGAGGGGAGGGGCTTCAGTAGGTGGGGTCCCAGGTAAGATATACCCCAGGAATACCCGAAATAGCAGACAAGTAGAAGACTACCTACCTGTTGGTGGTGACGGAGCTCTGTAAATATTACTAGGTCGGGTCTGGGCTGAACCGCTTGGTGGAAGGTTTGAAGTACTGTGCCTGTGAGGGCCTGAAGGGCTGGCCATAAACAGGTTTCTGGATAGAAATTTATTCCCGAGGCTTAGCTCTGGCTGCTGAGACATTGATAAATAAATGCCGTCAAACTGTTGACTAAAATTATTTATATCATTCCAGTCAGCCTTGTCTTTCTCAATCCTCATCCCACTCTACCTTTCCTCCAATCTGAAAAAATACTGAAGAGTTTATTGGAAATGTCTTGTAATTTATTCTGTGATGGAATGATTTCCCTAGAATATAAACAAAGGGAAAGGCCTTTAGGTGATGTTAACTCAAGCTGGTAGACAGAAAATATAAATATTCCCTCGAGCCTTTGAGCAAATTGGAGAGCATGCCCAAGGTTTCTTGATGAGATGAATACCCAAGGTTTCCAGGTGGGCTTTACAATACTTTGGAGGTGAGGAAAACTGTTTCCAGTGGTCCCAAGAGAGGTCCATTGTGACCCAAGATGCTAATTAACCACCTGCTAGCACCAGGCAAATAAAACCCCCAACCTTACATTGCTTCATCTGGGCAGCCAGGGCTGCTCCCACACATCCATCCTCTGGACTCCAGGCTCCAGGTCTGTGCTCTAATTCTGCAGACCACAGGGCTGCAAATAATTCTTAGTCATTAGGGAAAAGGTGAATTCTTTTTTGTTTTTATCTTCACCCTGTAGTGTACAGATTATCCTACCTCAGCAGACTTACTCTACCCTTCCCCTTTTTCTGTTTGAGGGTCAGAGTTTACCTTTAAGGACCAGCTTTCTAGTCTTTCCCTCTTACATTAGGGACTTTGGTGAAATACTCGACCTCAGAGGTTAAAACCATTAACACTGTCAAAGAGGCCTTTTCCAGCCTGAGAGCTGGAACCACGCTGCTTACCAGGGCTCAGCAAGGCCCGGCAGAGCGTTCCTCCAGCTCAGATTTTATTTAATTAAGCATAAACGACACAAAAAAATGTTTGCTACCATTGAAAACAAAAACAAATAAAATTGACTGGCAAGGGGGTGGGTGAAGATGGGAGCCGAGCAAATCACAAAAGGTCTTTCAGCTACAGCCCTTGGGTGAGGTAATGCTCACAGTCCACCCCATCCCACCCCCAAAAACGCCTGTCTTTTTTTGTGTGTTTCTGCTTTTAGGACATTGCTGGGAATGTTAGCCTATTTTCATTATGCCAACTGAGGATGATTTCTTTTTCTCTTTTCATGTATTTGTCATTAAAAAAATATTTAAAAACCTTCCATTGAGGCCACTTGATACTGTGTCTTTCTCTAAATCCCAAGTATCTTTTGGAGTTGAGCTATGTTTTCCCTTTAAGGAACTGTCATCTTGCTTAAGAGAGGAAGAACCGGCCAGTTTGAGGCCTGGAAACGTCATGGACCATCAGGAGACCCTGGGGGCTTGGGTAGTTAGTCTCTTTGAAACTTGATTCCCATAAAATAAAAAGAAAGCAAAAGAGCCCTCTGAACCCCAGCTCTCCAGGGCCAGCTCTCCAGGGCAATGATTTGTAGCTATTAACAGGGTTAAGCCTCTTCCTGATGAAGCCCTTTGTTTGTTCTCTCAAACATTAAATGGTTTTGAGGGCAGGAAACCCAAGGTCAGCTTCCACTTGGAGCCAGCCTAGGAACTGACGCACTCCGCTGGGAGGCCAGGGTGTATATTTTCATTTACACTTGACCTGGTCTTCCTCCCCTCCCACAGGTTTTCCTTATTTATTTTCTTTCCCCTCTACTATCCCAAAGGGAGAGAAATCAACATTTCAATAGCCCAGCACCTTAAAAAAGAAAAAAAAATTCATATGACCACACAAATGCAGATGACCACACACCCTTGGCATCCCTCCAGTTGCTACAGCTTGAAATAATCATGGGCAGAATAAGGGCATGAGGGTTACTTGCAAAATATCAATCTATCAACAGGAACAAAGAACTGCCTGTTAAATGGCGAGGGACACATGTAGAGATCCTTTTAAACACGTTCCAAGCTCTAACAGCAAAGCGTTACATAGGCAAGGTTATGCTCTTTCAAAATAAAACAATAATAATAGATAATGTGGCAATATTTACCATCAAGATCTTCAAAACAATGATATTATCTAGGTTTCTAGATTTAAATTACATCCCCACCAATTTTTTAGTGAATGCCTACTCTGTGCAAAGACTGTGATGGTCAGTGACAGTTCCTCTATCAGTCCCGAAATCTGGCTTGACGGACTCAGGGGTTTGAAGTAGAGCATTTCATCCAAGAGAGATGCACATACAAGGCTACATAGAATTGTAGAATTTCGGAGCATATGGGGGACTTCAGAAAAGACCCAAGTCTAGGGAAATGGAGTTACTTGTTCAAGGTCAGTCACACTGCTCCAAAGCCAGGACTAACACACAAGTCTCTTAAGGTCGAGTCTAGGGCTCTTGGCCTTGTACTTCACCTCTTTAGCTTAGCAGAAGGTTGCTAACCAGGAGTCATATAGAGGAAGATAGATACTTTGGCAGTAGGGATGGGTGGTGCAGATGGCATTGGAATGCCATAACTGGGGTTTGCTAGCAGGGAAAACTGCCTATACCAGAAAAGGTTGGAGAAAAACCAACATCAAAAGAGTCTGTTTAATTCTAAAATAAGGACCAATGAAAATTACAGAATAACTATTCACTCTTGTGGTTGCTAGTCTCCCCCCATGAAGCACACCCCTCAGCCTGCACTCCCTTCTGTCGTCCACTCACAACAGGCAGGCGCAATGAGTCATGCTGCATGGCTTCCAAGACGAAGGTGTAAGAAGCTTTTCATCTTTCACCTTCAAACGCTCACTCATGGGTGTACCTTCTCAGGACCTGGTCACCATGCTTTGCAAAATCCAAGTCATCACATGGACAGGCTGTGTCGTCACTTAAGTGGGACAGCTCCAGCTGAGGCTTCTGCCAGCACCAACTGCCAGCCACATGAGGCTGATGGGCGGCCAGCCTCTTCGCATCTTCAGATGACTGCAGCCCCACCCAACATCTGACTGCAATTGCAGGAGAAACCCCAGGTGAAAACCATCCGGCTATGCCCAGCCAACCCAAGGCCCGTGAGAGAGGATAATAATTGTGTTCTAAATCACTAAGATTGTAGATGGTTTAAACACAGCAATAGATCCCTGGAGCAATTCCTTTACACAGAATGGGACAAACAGGGAAATCCTAAAAGTCATCAGTAAGGTATGATTTTTAACTAAGGATTTCCATGAGGTTTAAAAAAAAAACAGCATATCCTTAAAAAGAGAGGTATAAATTTTTTTCCGAGTAAATGTTGGCAAACTGTGAGGTTTATAAGAGCAAGTGACCAGAAGCATAAGACATTAAGGACACTGAGGGGAAATAGAAACTGTTCAAAGCTAAACTTAATGAACGCCCAAGGGTATTCATTATGCATGTCACCCCAGCAATAAATACTCCAGAAGTAAATCAAGTGGAGGACGATGCTGAGGAGCAAAGAAATGCAAAGAGTAATCAAGGGGAAGAAAGAGGCATATGCTCTGTTTGGTACAAAGCCAACTGGAACGCACCGGAGGAGGGTGAGGCAGCGTGGGGCGAACAGAATAGCATGCTTTGGAAATGGCAAGAGATTGGCCAAGTTGTTCAGAGAAATAACAAGCAAACTTAAAAGGAATAATGAATAATATTTCAGATGTACATAGAGAGGGGTCAGGGCAGGAGACAAGAGATCTCAGAGTGACAAGGAAAGGATTTTATGAACAGCAGCAACATGAGCTAATGGTGTGATTATCACACACTAACCAGGCGTCAGTGCTAAATGTTACTAGTCACTGCCCAGGTTAGAGTAATACAGCCAGTCACAGGATCTTAGCAGAGATCGTCAAGATCTCTCACTGGGTCCCGAAGTTCACAAAGGTCGCTCCTGGAGCCCTGGTTAAAAAGAAGCTTTGGCTTTCATTCTCTCTTTCATGATCACAAAGATTCGGGAGCAAGTACCTGAGTCAGACTCACTTGGTCCAGGAGGAGACATCTGATGGAACTTCCAGACTGGCTGGGAATGGGGGTTCTAATGAGCTCGGGGAGCAAGGACCCCTGCAGAGCAGCAACCCTGCCTCAGAGACCATTTCAGTTCTGTGTCCCAGCACCGTCATGATCAGGCTATTACCTCTGCTTTTACATCTCCTGCAAGACCGCCAATATAACAAGGAAAATCAGGTAGAGGTTATTAATCATTTATTAAAATTAATATCCTTAAGAAGAGCTAAATACCAGAAATTGGACTAGAAGTTTTACATACTTTAATTCCAAGAACCATATGAGATTGTTATTACTATCTTGGTTCTATAGGAGAAGAAATTACTAGCCCCAGATGACAGTCAGAAATATAATAATAACAATAATAAAAATAGCAAATATAGTATTGAGTCATGCCCTGTTCCAAACACTTTAACATGTTTTAACTCATTTCATCCCCAAAACAACACTGAAAAGGGCACTATTACTAACCCATTTTAGATACTGAGTAAATAGTGAAACGTGGATTTAGCCCTGTCCTGAACCACTTGACTATATGATCTCTCAGCAGAGCTGGGGCCTTCCATGTACAGTTGACTCTAAAAGCCTATATTCCTTTCTTTGTACCACATTTTCCCTGTGAGCACTTCGGTAGATTTCCAATATAACAGAACCCAAAATTCAATTTCCATAACATGACAAGTTCTGAAAATCGTCACCCTGGATATCACCCAGGGCCCTGCAACTAGCTGCATAGACTGCAGTGCAGGGAGATGAGGCTTGCTGCCCACTCAGACCCTAAATTGTTGCCCAATGACCTTGTTACTGGCACTTTCTAAAGGGAAAGGGGGTGCTGACAAGGGCAACTATAAAAATTTGCAGCTTCTATTAGGGGTTTTACCTATGAAAGTCAGACCTGAGACCAAGTCATTGAATTCTGGGCGATGGGATGAGAACTGGCAAGAGCTCACTGACAAAGTCTATATCCTGATACAAGATATACCTTCAAGATAAGAAAAGCAAGTAAGGTTACTTTAACAAGAAAAAAGTGGAGTGAGGGCCAAGCAGCATATAGAGACCCACAGGATCAGCTGCTAAAGAGAACTGAGACTCAGCTCCCCACCAGGTACTCCCGTTTGGTTCTCATCCTGGGGAACAGGCAGGAGAGACAAGAATACCCGTGCAGTGTGAGAAGTGCCTCTCCTGCCCTTAGAGTCCTTTATACCCTTTAAGTGCAAGGTAAGAGCCTTCACATGTTTATGAAAATTTTCTTTTTTCTTAAGTTAATTTTCAGGCACTAAGACCCAAACAATTTAGGGTTGCTGCTGAGGGATTTTTTTTTCCCCAACAACATCAGTGGCTTAGTTCCTGAGTTACCGGAAGCAAACACCTTAATACCTAAAATAAATTTCAACGCCCATAGAGCCCACTGACCACACATTTTATATAACCCTGTCCACCAGGTGGTCCCCACACCAACAGCCAGGTCCCCGGGGAGAGTGGAGGGTTTACAACTGAGAAGCCCAAACAAGTATCACTTAGTTTTCTCCACAGACTCGGAGCCCATTTCTCACTTGCTACCTGCCAACAAATGTGTTTTCAATACACACAACCCAGAGGTTTGGCATAAAAACAAACATGATTTTAGAAGTTCTCCAAACACTATTTAAATGTCATAACAAGTCTTTGCAGAATCTAGAAAGACAGGAATAACTGAGAATCAACCAGAAGAAAAAATTAAAAACTGATGAGATAACAAAAATAAAGTTCAGAGTCACCCTGGGGGCACAGAGCACAGCAAAGAGGCCCTTTTATATGCCTCGGGGAAGGCACACGGGAAGACCACTGATTCACCTGTAATTACAAAGAAATCATGTTTCATTAAATATTTGAGTATTGTTTGGCTATAAGTAATAGAAGAGCCCATGAAAAATGGCTTAAACAATAAGAAGACTTTATTTCCTTGCAACTCTTTAAGTTCCACATCTGCTCGACACCTGTGTAACTCAGTAGTTCTATGATGCCATCCAGGGCCCAGGTTATTTCCATATTCTGCTCTATCTCACTCAGCACAATGGCAAATCTCTCTCTTAGTTGCAAGATGAGCTGTGTTAGCTCTTTGGAATCACATTCTTTCACAACCACATTCAAAGCAAGAAAAAAACGTACTTTTCTTTTTTTCAGATTTTTTATTGATTTTTTTAGAGAGAGGAAGGGAGAGGGACAGAGAGAGAGAAACATTGATGTGATAGCAAGACATCCAACAGCTGCCTCCTGCATAACCCCTATTGGGGTTGAGCTCACAATCCTGGCATGTGCCCCGAACGGAAATCAAACTGGCAACCTTTCGGTCCACAGGTCAGTGTCCAACCAGCTAAGCCATATCAGAGACAGGGCAACACCTTTTTCTTGTTGCTTCTCATTTTTAAGAACAAGGAAACCTTTCTTACAAGTGATTCAGAAAACTTCCCTTTGTTTCTTGGCCAGAATTGTATTGTATGCCCTTTTTTTTCTTTTAATCAGCAAGAGGGATGCAATTACCATGATGGACTTATACTAATCAAAATTCATCCTTCATCTTGGAGCTGAGGTGGGGCCTGCCCTGCCCTGAAGATCACCCAATATCTGAAATAATCAGAGTGCTGTTAACCAGAAGAAAAAAATAGGGTGTTAGCTGTTGCATAGGCCATTGATAGTATTGAGCAATGATATGAGCTCTCATCAGTATACTCCCAACATCTACCTCCTCTCACCAACTCCAAAGTCTCTCAGATATCTGAGCGACCCCCCAGGATGCCATCTCATGTGTGCACAAGAAGCAATGACGCAACTACCTCCCCACAAAAGAAGGTCTCTCCGGCCTTCCTGGTCTCCTCAGTCTCACACCCAACCTCCATAATTCAGTGAATAGCAGAGGATTTTCTCTTTACCTCAGTCTAGGGCATGCTTCTTGAGTCATCTTTTCTATTCCAGAATTGCCCTCTTCCCAAGATGATTGACATTGAGAAAACTCCACTCCATTCAAAATAAATTTTACTTGCACCCACCCACAAGCCATGGAGTAAAGTCTGGTTCTGTGGTTCTCATGAGACAATCACATCAAAAAATAATAATTTAAGCCCTAGCCAGTTTGGCTCAATGGATAGAGAGTCAGCCTGCAGACCGGGTTTGATTTGGTCAAGGGCATGTACCTTGGTTGCAAGCTCCTCTCCAGCCGGGCCCTGGTCAGGGTTCGTGCAGAAGACAACCAATCGATGTGTTTCTCTCACACTGATGTTTCTCTCTATCATTCCCTTTCTCTCCCACTCTTCCTAAAAATAAATGGAAAAATATCCTCGGGTGAGGATTAACAAAAAAATAAAAATTAAAAATAATAGTTCAGTATCAGTACAGTCAGGGTTATTCAGCCTGGAATAATATCATGTGCAAGACAGCAACAGTGCAGCTAGTACAACATATGCCAAGCCACATTCAAGTCATTTTCACACTCTCTTCACAAGTATGACATGAAGTTCAGGCCTGCATACCTTTCCTGTCATTTTATGATCTCTAGTTCCAATGTCTGTGAGCAACTTTTTGAGGAAAGGACACATAAGAGTAAGCAATAATAGAGGGTAAGGGTGTAATAACAAGTAGTTTTGGCTTTGAAAACCATACAGTCTCTGTTTCAACTACTTGCTGTTGTAGTGGGAAGGTAAAAATAGACAATATGCAAATGACTAAGTATGGCTATGTTTCAATAAAACTTTATTTACAGAACAGGCAGTGGGCCAGATTTATACCACAGGCCATAGTTTGCCACCCCCTAATAAAAGGCATAGGGAAGTTTAAATCTTAATAGAGAAACGTTTATTCACAAAGAGATAAAGATGTCTGGAAATCTTTACTTCACTAAAATATGCACATAATTTACATTAGTCATATTTAAACATCTACTGTCAGGAAGAGGTAGAGTTCAGTTTTCCTCCCAAACAATGGACAGAACAAAAATAGTCCCAAAGCTAAGTTCAAGCTTTCGCCTCTTAGGAAGTGGACACTGTCTTAAATTTTAAGCGATCATTTTCCAGCTTCTGAAAACAAAATCATCAAGTTTAGTAAACAATTAGGTTTCACGTTTTAGCCAAGAGCTGCTATTGCATCAGTGCATCTCAGTGCAGAGAGTGAAGTCCATGCTCAAAGACCCAGCGCCAACCTCCAACAGGCACCCGACTCTATCATGTACATTGTAAAACGAAGAGGCCATGACAATGCCTAAGACTGTTACAGGAAGAAATAAAGCTGTGCCACTTCCAATCGCCAGACATTTCTGTCCAGAACTACCTTCTTCCACATCATATACTGCAAACGCATATTTTATCAGCAAATTGAGTTCCAAACTGAGCAGATTTCTAAAATGCTTATTTTACTACATGCTTTTACTCAAAAGGCACAGATGCTCTTCTTGTGATCTCCCTGGAGAACACAGTAACTCATTCTCTGCCACCAACACTGCTCTAGCAGGAGGATTAAGTCCGGGAAATTTTAATCTCCTGTAAAATAATGCCCATTGATTGTACATAGTGAGCACTTACTGTCCTGATCCACTCTTGTGTGTACTTACTGGAATTTATTTACTCTTCCCCATCATCAATCACGGAATCCCTACTCAGAATGGAATTAGGCAGTATCAGCAAGCTTGCTCTTCCAAAGTCAGGGCTGCTCTGACTTTGGAAGAGCAGCCCTGACTTTCCACTCTCGCCCAGGTGTGGAGCAGGTGTCAAATACCCCAATATGTGTAGACAAGGTACAAACTAGAAAACAGTAGGAAACAACTAAGGCTAAATGCCAAGAAGATCAGTGAATGGGTAGATGTTATTTTTTATATTTAGATCACTGAACTACATAAAAAGAAAAAATATTAAATTTAACAACTGCATCATATTGTTCTAAGAATAAGGCAAGTCGCAGCTTTCAGCCTCAATCCACATCCTCATATATAACTTCTGAAAAGTACTGTGATGACCACTATTTTACCATAAAGATGTGTCTAACAACTATAACAGCTATAGGTGACATAGCATAAATTGTAAGAAGAGATCTGGGCATTTACTAGTAACACCAAAGCATCAGTGTGTGATTCTAGCTTTCTTTAGCTTTCAAGAACATTGACTTACAGCCTCTCTCATATGACTCCGAGACAAATTAAGCCGGGGAAGGCTGGATCTGGGAATAGAAGTAGATCCTGAAGTCTGAAGTCTGAACAAAGACTTCAGGAGGCAATGAGCCTTGTGATCACAGCCTGAGGCTGACACCAGATGACCTGTGTTTGAATTACCGCTTTGCCTTCATGCTGCAACAATGGTCAAGTCCCTTCATATCATTAAACTACAGTTTCTTCATCTATAAAATGGTGTTGGTAATCATGGCTACAACCTCAGGTAGATGAGGTAATCCACGTAAAATATGCAAAGTACAGTGTTTGGAGGGTCCACATAGGTTGCTCAGTAAATTCCTTCCACTCTCTCTAAAAATCAATGGAGCCCAGGCGGCATGAGTCAGTGGTTGAGTGTTGACCTATGAACCAGGAGGTCACAGTTCAATTCCCAGTCAGGGCACATGCCCAGGTTGTGGGTTCAATCCCCAGTGCAGAAGGCAGCTGATCATTGATTCTCATCATTGATGTTTCTGTCTCTCTCCCTCTCCCTGCCTTTCTGAAATCAATAATATATATATATTATTATTACATATTATATATTATATATTATATATTATATATTATATATTATATATTATATATTATATATTATTATACATATATATATATCAGTGGAAAAAATATTCTGGGGTGAGGATTAACAACAACAAAAAATTCCTAGCATAGAAATAAGGTCAAGACTTGTGCCTTATTGGACTAAGGGACTGACAAGCAAAGACCTGGGTATAAAGCTTGGCCTGAGGCTGGATGGTCAGTCTACATAGTGAAAAGGAAGAGAAGGTACAAATAATACACTGGGAAGAGGTGAAAGTAAGGTCTGTGGCACAGATTTTTCTGCTCAGCCAGGAACAAGTTTTCAGGTGCTGCGGCCATTTACCACGTGGTTGCATTTAGGAGATCAGGCAGCAGAACAGTCAGGGGAGTCTAGAGCTCAGAGGAAGGCACCCAGATACTGGAAATTTGAGGTACAAGACAGGAATCCAGTTGCACAGCCAACATCGGAGGGTGACCTGAAAGAATGATGATGCCAAGGGAAGGAGATGCTGATGTAGGATTGGGCTCAGATTCTGGAGCAGGGCTAAGCACACAGATAAAGGTAAAGGAATCCAGCTGTCACAGTAAGAGATGAAACACAGAGGGCAGAAAGCAGAATGTCTACATGCCTCTACCCGCTCTGGGCTCTAAACAGCTCTACATGGCAAGCAATATCAAACAGTCCACAAGTTCTGAATCCCCCGCCCTTAGGAACAGAATTGAGGTCTGCCTTCTGATGCCCTTCTTCCTGTCTCTGACCACGCAGCATTTGGATGCTACCTGCCCGGATCTCTAGTATTTGCCTTAGCTGATTCCCCTAGAGTGGACCCCTTTTCTGTCTCAACCTAAAGTCTGCTCCGGTCGCATCTCTGCCCACAATGAAAAGATCAAACTATGCTGAAGATAGCGTCCCAAATACCTTGATGTGATGGGTGGCAATTAATAATTAGTCCAGCTCCACAAGTCTTTTAACATAATAAGCAAAGCTCTCATAATACTCAAAATGATTTTCCTACCCTCATAGTTTTCATGTTGCCCAAATAAGAATGCTTTTGCTTTGTTTGCCAATTCCAACTGCTTAGCAATGATTGCCTGGGGTGTATGCATATTTTAAATTATTTAATTAATTTTCTTTTTATTGTTCTTTTTTAATATTTTAATCAGACATGCATGTTTAAAGTTAATAGTCAAATAATTCTACAATGTCTATTACAAAAAGATGGTAGTTTCTTATCTCCCTCGGTCGCATTTCCCCCTTTCATGAGGTAATTACTTTCTCATCTTTTCACCAATTAAATGAAATTGGTCTCTAGGTCTCTAAATAACATTTTTGTATTCTACTACTTGGTTGTTGTTGTTTTTTCTTCCAGCCTTATGCATTATTTATTGACTTCTTACTCTGAAGTATAAAGCTTTTATTCTTTTTCTTTTTTCCATCCCACTATACTCATGCACCTTATCCATCTTTTCATCTTCCCAACATAATTATAATTTCATACTTTTAGATAGACCAATATTTGGAGTTTATAATATTATTACTATGTAAATACTAGTCACAGATGAGCCATGTAATATCTATAATTACTTTTCCTTTTCTGTACGGCTTTTATTTTTCCTGGAATTAACAATTGACTATTGTCTTCATCTACTTGATTTTGTACATGTCTATCACCAATTTAATACCTACCTTTGATAGTTGTCTAACTCTCTTCTCAAAACATTTGATTCATGGGATACTCTGTTAATTTCATCCTCCTGAAGAAGTGTGTCCCAGAGCTTTCTGATCTGCTCCCGTCTCTCAGTGCCTGCTACACTCACTGCCTTCCTGGTGTCTCCCTTTACTGTCCTGGGGATTCCTTGTGCTCCCAGTTTCCTGCGTCTCATATCTTCCTCTTTCTTTCTTATACCCTTATTTTCACAGAGCACATCTACCAGCCGATTCCTAAGAAAGCGTATGTGGGAAGAAAATGGTTTTGAGAATTTGTATGTCTGAAGTCATTTTGGTCTCCTCTTGGAACCCCAATGGGATATATGTAAACATGGGGATCAAAGGAGCCCCTGTAGTCTCTCTCTTCTTCCTAATCTATCCGCTGAAAACGGTTGATGATATGCCAAGGTGAAAGGGATAGCCAATTGTACCAGAGTGCAAGTTCCGCTCCAATTGCTGGGCAAGGTTGCAAGTAATGGTCCCCATAACACCACCAGACATCAGCACGGGGTATTGACAGTGCAGAATGATTGGCTTCTGAGGAGACTCGGATGTGGCCTACTTTTTGTCTTTATAAAAGTGTGTATGATCTTCTTTGTCCTCAATATACTGAAATCTCATAATGAGGAGCCCTCAATGTAAGTCAGTTTTCAAACATTTTGAGTTATTTTATTGAATTTATTGGGTGACATTGGTTCACAAAACCATACAGGTTTCAATAAACATCTGCATGCTGCATCATGCACCCACCAAAGTCTCTTTCCATCCCCATTGTCTCCCAGTTTGCCCACCTCTACCTAGGCCCCATTCCCTTTCCCTCTGGCTCTTACCACACTGTTGTCTATGTATTTTGTATATATGATTTTTGGCTAATCCCTTCACCTTCTTTCATCCAGTTGCCCTACCCCTATCCCTCCAACAGTTGTCATGCTGTTCCATGTACAGTATCCACACCTCTATTTCTATTTTGCTTATAAGTTTATTTTGTTCATTAGATTCCACATATTAATGAGATGATATGGTATTTGTCTTCCTCTGAATGGCTGATTTCACTTAGCATAATAGTCTCCAGGTCTATCCATGCTGTCGAAAAAGGTTAGATTTCCTTCCTTGTTACAGCTGGGTATTCCATTGTGTAAATGTACCACAGTTTTATCATCCACTCATCTACTGATGGGCCCTTGAGCTGCTTCCAAATCTTGGCTATTGTAAATAATGCTGCAATGAGCATAGAGGGTGCATATATTCTTTCTCATTGGTGTTTTGGGATTCTTGGTATATAGACCCAGAAGTGGGACCACTGGGTCAAAAGGCAGTTTCATTTTTAATTTTTTTAGGACACTCCAAACTGCTTTCCACAGTGGCTGCACCAGTCTGCATTCCCGCCTACAGTGCACCGGGGAACCTTTTATCCACATCCTCACTAGCACTTGTTGTTTGTTGATTTACTGATGAAATCCATTATCAATGGATGTGAGCTGATATCTCATTGTGGTTTCAATTTGCAAGTCTCTGATGATTAGTGATGTTGAGCATTTTTTCATGTCTATTGGCCATCTGTATATCCTCTATGGAGAAGTGTCTGTTCAGGTTCTTTGCCCATTTTTAATTGGTTTGTTTGTCTTTCTGGTGTTGAGTTATATAAGTTCTTTATATATTTATATATTTTATATATCTTCACATAAGTTATTCATATATAAATTAACCCATTATCAGATGTTTCACTGGCAAATATGTTTTCCCATAGCATAGGATTCCTTTTCATTTTGTTGAAGGTTTATTTTGCTGTGCTTTTTATTGATGTAATATGATTTGTTTATTTTTCCCTTTGTTTCCCCTGCCCTGAGGTTATAATGGTAAAAATATGGCTACAAGAGATGTCAGAAATTTTACTGCATGTTTTCTTCTAGGATTTTTATGATTTCACAACTTACATTTAAGTCTTTTATCCATTTTAGTTTATTCTTCTGTATAGTGGAAGTTGGTGGTCTAGTTTCATTTTTTTTGCATGTACTTGTGCAATTTTCCCAACAAAAATTAATTGAAGGGACTGTCTTTACTCATTGTATGCTCTCATCTCCTTTGTCAAATATTAATTGACCATATAGGCATGGTATTATTGCTGGCCTCTCTGTTCTGTTCCATTGATCTATATGACTGTTTTTATGCTAGTACCAGGCTGTCTTGATTACAATGGCTTTGTAGTATAGTTTGATATCAGGTGTTGTGATACCTCCAACTTTGTTCTTCTTTCTCAAGATTGCTGTGGCTATTCAGGGTCTTTCTTGGTTCCTTATAAGTATTTGGAGTATTTGTTCTAATGTGTGAAATATGCCATTGGTATTTTAATAGGAACTGTGTTGAAACTATATATTGCTTTAAGCAGTATGGGCATTTTCACGATGTTAAGTCTTCCAATCCATGAGCATGGTATATGCTTCCACTTATTTCTTTCTTCAGTGTCCTATACTTTTCTAAATACTGGTCTTTTACCTCCTTGGTTAAATTTAGTCCTAGGTACCTTATTTTTTCCTTATAATAGTAAATGGGATTGTTTGCTTAGTTTATTTTTCTGATAGTTCATTATTGGTGTATAAAAATGCCATGGATTTCTAAATATTAATTTTGTATCCTGCTACTTTGCCAAATTTGTTTATTAGATCTAGTACTTTTCTGTGAAGTCTCTAGGGTTTTCTATGTACAATAGCATGTCATCTGTGAATAATAATAGTTTTACTTCCTTCTTTCCAATTTGGATGCCTTTTATTTCTTCTTCTTGTCTGATTGCTCTGGCTAGGACTTCCAGTACTATGTTGGATAAGAGTGATGAAAGCAAACATCGCTGCCTGAAGGATGATCTGAAGGAAAATACTTTTAGTTTTTGCCCACTGAGTATGATGTTGGCTGTAGGTTTGTCATATATGGCCTTTATTATATTCAAGTATGATCCCTATATTCCCACTTTGCTGAGAGTTTTTAACAAAAAAAATGGGTGCTGGATTTTATCAAATGCTTTTTCTGCATCTATTGATATGAATCATGTGATTTTTATTCTTTGTTTTGTTTATGTGATGTATCACATTTATTGATTTGTGAATATTGTACCAACCTCACATGCCCAGAATAGATCCCACTTCATCATGTTGTATGATCTTTTAATGTATTGCTGGATCTGGTTTGCTAATATTTTATTGAGCATTTTAACATATATGTTCCTTGGGGATATTGGCCTGTAATTTTCTTTCTTTACAGTGCCTTTTTCTGGTTTTGGAATTAGGATAATGCTAGCCTCATAAAATGAGCTTGAAAGTCGTCCCTCCTCTTGAATTTTTTTTGAATAGTTTGAGAAGGATAGGTGTTTGTTCTTCTTTGAATGTTTGGTAAAATTCAACTGTGAAGCCATCTGCTCCAGAATTTTTGTTTGCTGGGAGTTTTTTATTATTATTATTACTGCTTCAATTTCATTAGTTGTAGTTGGTCTATTCAGGTTTTCTGATTCTTCCTGATTCACTTTTGGAAGAAATATGTTTTAAGGAATTTATCCATTTTGCGCAGTTGTCCAATTTATTGGTATATAGTTATTCATAGTATTTTCTTGCAATCTTTTGTATTTCTATGATGTTAGTTGCTACATCTCTTTCATTTCAGATTTTATTAATTTGCATCTTCTCTCTTTTTTCCTTGATGAGTTTAGTTAAAGGTTTATCAATCTTGTTTATCTTTTCAAAGAATCAGTTCTTGGTTTCACTAATCTGTATTTTTTTTAGTCTCTTTATCATTCATTTCCACTCTGATCTTTATTATTTCCTTCCTTATACTTACTCTGGACTTTGTTTGTTGTTATTTTTCTAGTTCTTTTAGGTGTAGGGTTAAATTATTTATTTGTGATTTTTCTTGTTTCTTGAGATAGGCCTTTAATGCTATAAATTTCCCTCTTAGGACTGCTCTTGCTGTGTCCTATAGATTTTGGGTTGTTGTGTTCTTATTTTCATTTGTTTCAAGGTACCTTTTGATTTCTTCCTTGATCTCATTATTAACCCATATGTTGTTTAGTAACATGTTATTTAGCCTCCATGTCTTTGTGTGTTTTTCAGGTTTTTTTCTTGTGATTGATTTTTAGTTTTATACCATTGTGGTAAGAAAGGATGCATGATATAATTTAAATCATCTTAAATTTATTTAGACTTGTTTTGTGTACTAACATGTGGTGTATCCTAGAAAATGTTCCATGTGCATTTGAAAAGAATGTATATTCTACTGCTTTGGGGTAAAATGCTCTGAAGATATCAATTAAATGCATCTAATTATTGTGTCATTTAAGGCCACCATTTCCTTATTGATTTTCTGTCTGGAAGATCTATGCATTAATGTCACTAGGGTCTTAAATTCCCCTACTATCACTGTATTATTGTCAATCTATCCCTTCATGTCCATCCAGACTTGATTCATATATTTAGGTGTCCCTATGTTGGGTGTATAAATGTTTATAAGGGTTATATCCTCTTGTTGCATTGCTTCCTTATCATTATGTAATGTCCTTCTTTGCCTCTTACTATAGCCTTTGTTTGAAAGTCTATTTGCTCAGATATAAGTATTACTACCCCAGCTTTTTCTTTCCTTTCCATTTGCATGAAATATCATCTTCTATCCCTTTGCTTTTAGGCTGTGTGTTTCTTTCATTCTGAAATGGGTCTCGTGGGTCATGTTTTCTTATCAATGCAGGTTCCCTATGACTTTTGATTGGAGCATTTAAGCAATTTACACTTAAAGTGATTACTGATAGGTACATATTTATTGCCATTTTATTCTTTTAGCTGTGTTCCTCTTTCTCCTTCTTCTTCTCCTTCTTCTTCTTCTTCTTCTTCTTCTTCTTCTTCTTCTTCTTCTTCTTCTTCTTCTTCTCCTCCTCCTCCTCCTCCTCCTCCTCCTCCTTCTCCTCCTCTTCCTTCTTCTCCTCCTCCTTCTCCTTCTTCTTCAGGACCCTTTAACATTTCTTGTAATATTGGTTTGGTGGTAACAAAGTCCTTTAGCTTTTTTTGTTGTTGTTTGGAAATATTTTTATTTCTCTTTCAATTTTCAATGATAGCCTTGCTGAGTAAAGTAAGTCTTGGTTATAGGTCCTTGCTTTTCATCACTTTGAATATTTTATGCCAAGCCCTTCTGACCTAAAATGTTTCTGTTGAGAAACCAGCTGACAGTCTTATGGGAACTCCCTTGTAGGTAACTAACTCTTTCTCTTGCTGCTTTTAAGATTCTCTCTTTGTCTTTGTCCTTTGCCATTTTAATTATGATGTGTCCTTTTGCAGGCCTCTTTGGGTTTATCTTGTTTGGACTCTCTGTGCTTCATGGACTTGTGTGTCTTTTTCCTTTACCAGATTAGGGAAGTTTTCAGTCATTATTTCTTCAAATAGGTTCTTGATCCCTTATTCTCTCTCTTTTCCTTCTGGTTAGTGATGTGATGTTATGCCACATATTGTCCCAAAGGTCCCTTAAACTATTCTAATTTTTTTAAATTATTTTTCTTTTTTTACTGCTCTGTTCGGATGTTTTTCTGCTGCCTTGTCTTCCACATCACTGATTTGATCCTCTGCTTCATACAACCTACTGTTTATTCCTTCTAATATGTTTTTTTTTTATTTCAGATATTATATTTTTCATTTCTGACTGGTTCTCTTTTATGGTTTCTATGTCTCTTTTCATATTGTTGTAGTTCTCACTAAGTTCCTTCAGCATCCTTAAAACCATTTTTTTTAACTCTATATCTGATGAATTGCTTGCCTCCATTTAATTTAACTCTTTTTCTGGATATTGCTCCTATTGTTTCACTTGGGGCATGTTTCTTTGTCTCAACATTTTAGCTATCTCTTTCTGTTTTTTCTATGTATTATGTAGATCTTCTATGACTTTCAGACTTGATAGGATGGCCTTATGTAGTATGTGTTCTTTGGGACCCAGGGGCACAATCTCTTTAACCACCAGAGCTGAGTGCTTCATGAATGTCCCTTGTGTGGATTATGTGGCTTCTTTGTTGTAACTGAGTCTTGATTTTTATTGGCCCATTTGAGCATGGGGTCAACCCTCAGGCTGGCTGACTGTGAGGATCAACTCATAGCTCAGTGTATGAGCTGCTGTGCAGGTGCTTACCATACAAAGCTGAATGTGCCTCAGTGGAGTCTAGTGCCTGCTGAAATCTCCCTTTGGATATGCCTCTTGTGAAGCCAATTGGATCCTGCTCTGATGTTGTCTGAATCTGACTTTTGAGTGTGTTGGTTCTGGAGCCTCTGTGGAGGGACTCTTGTATAGGCAAATGTCAGATGCTGCCTGTGACTGGCCCTGAGCAAGCTGTTTGGAGTTACAAAGCAATTCACAGTTTGTGGCTGCCTCTGCTGAGCCTGGATGCATGTGGAAAAAAACAAGCTGTGCACCAAAGCTTGCCTTTATGAACACAGGGTCCAGGAATAGGTCAGCAAAAGTCCAAAGGCACCCCAAGATTCAACTATGCTGGCCACCACTTCTTTGCTGCCTGTTAGGTTCAGTCACTGAACCTCTCATAGTATTTGAGTTGCATGAGGTAAGTTCTCAGTGAGTCATCAGTTAGGGACAAGTGGTTTTCACCAAATTGATATAAATTCAAACTTGGTGCCAGTGCTGATCTGAGGCCACTCAGCAAATGTCAGTGGGTGTACCAAGTCTACCTGCCACCTGCTGGGTGCTCAGTCACCTTTGCAGTGGGCTGGGGTCTCAGCGAGTCATCAAGGTGAGATCAGAAGAGTTTAATCAGGCCCAAACAAACCAAGATTTGGCCAGGTAAAGGGAGAGCTTTTCACTGCTCAGGCATGCAAGGGAAAAATGAACCCCAGCCTAGAGCCACACAAGTCAGTCTGTTTCAGATTCTGCCAGGAAACAGATCTCAGCAGGTTAGGGCCACCAGGAGTCAGGAGGATGGAGCTAGTGGATCTTTCATGAGGGAGAGGTGCCAGTCAGGCTTGGGGGGAGATAGGAGAAGAGGCACCCACCCCAAAGCCACACAACTCAGTCACTGACACTCTCTGAATCTTCCCAGACCTCTATATGTTGGCTCAGGCAGCTAACTCCTCAGCAGGACGCAAGCTCCACAGGGTGAGGCTATAAGGAGTCCAGAGGGCAGAGCTATTGCTTTCCCCCAGACTAATGCCATGTGTCAGGGAGTGCTCCACCCAAGAGATTGCATCTTCAGTGTGGGAGAGTGACTCACCGCAAGTATCCTGGTGACTGGTGATTATCCCTTCAGCTCTCTCCTCAGAGCCACTAACCCCAGTCTTTCCTCACATGGCTCTAGTCCGCTCCACCCTGCCTCTGCAGGAGCCCAGAGTGGGTGGCCCTTTAAGAGGGTGCCGGTGTCTATAGCAAACTTCTGTCTCTCCCTGGTGGGCAGAATCTCTGCTGATCCTCACAGCTAGATGTTATATGCGTGCCTCTTCCTAGCTCTCATGCTCTAGGCTGGGGAGCCCAGCTTGGGGTTGAGACCCCATGCTTCTCAGTGGAAACTTTTGCAACTGAGATATCCCTCTGGAATCTCAACTGCTGCCCATGGGAGTGAGTGGGGTCAGCCCTTTTTGCATTTCCACCCTTCCTACCAGTCTCCATGTGGCTTCATCTATTAATCCTTGGTTATAAGACTTTTGTCATCTAGTCTTCAGTTGGTTATTCAAACTGATTGCTCTATACTTTAATTGTAATTTCAGTTTGGTCCTGGGAGGAGGTGAGTATAACATCTACGTACTTTGCTGCCATCTTTCATCTCTTCGGTAATCTCTTTCAATCATAGTCACCAAGAAGGATCCTGTGAGTGTCACAGTGAACAGCAGATGGATTGGTTACCATTAAAGGTGGGAAAGAAGAAATAAATGGAAAAATCCCACAACAGGGTTAGATATGGGAGCTCTCTTCCAAGTTTCTGGAACTGGTAAATATCTTTCTGCTGAAATTTTCACAGAATGAAGCATATACACTGCCATTCCAAGTGACTTAGCACAAGGTTAGCTATCACGATCACCTGGGATTTGAGGCAGATAATGTTCACAAGCCTGATTCACTGTACTGTGTACAGATGCCTGTAATTTCCCTCCAACCACACGCCTTTCTTGGAGGACCTGTTCACATCCCTGGAAAGGGCAGTCCTTTGTACCTCTCTCCTCTGCCACTGATTGGGCTATCAATTTACCTAATTCAGACTGAGTCACTCAGATGCTCTCTCAGGAAATTGGAACTAGGACACTGAGAAACACAGTTAAATGGTGGGGTTTCCTTGAACTGAAAGGTTAAATAGGATCAAAGCCAGAGTTTGTAACATGACCAAACAAAGTCAGAAAATCCATGAGACATACAGGTAATGCCAATATGCAGAAAGTCACAGAAGAGAGTAGTTGTACAGTGAGAGTAGTGATCACAGAAGACATGGTACCTCCAGAGACTAAAAAAATAGTTCCAGGTACTGACTTTCCAGATGACTTGGTATATGTCCTTTACCTGTCCTGTGTCCTTTCAGTAAATTAACTTTGTACTTGAGCTAGAATTGTGAGCTTCTGTTCTTTGTCGTGAAATGAAAAAATATTCAGCAAGTATAATAGGCAGGATCCAGAAGGAAAGGACATGGTAGGGAAGTCTAACAAAGGGATGATTTACAAAGGGAACCAACCTTGGGTCTAGCAGCAGCAGCAAGCTACTACTACCCTGTGGCTGAAAGGGCAAGAGGGAGGAGCATCTACCTTAGTCTGGAGAAAGTAGGCAAGTCCTATTAGGAGCTGCAGTTATAGGTAGATGGACACAACCAACCCACAGCAAGCTATCAGGAAGGGAACTGAGGGAATAAATATCCTGACATTACTCTCCTCCTGCCCTTCAGTATACTGTAGATATCTCCCACTGTCAAATCCACTAGAACATGGAGGGCAAGGGAATGAGAAACCACACACACACACACACACACACACACACACACACACCCTCCTTGGATGACATAGGCCACATAAATTAGAGGTTTTCTCTTAGAAAAAAAGCTCATAAAAGTAAAATCCTAACTTAAGAATATGATTTCCTTCTAATTTACCAACATTCCTAATGAGAACATGTCTAAATAATTTTAAATTATGATGGAAACTTAGCACAAGAGTTAGAAGTTCCAGAACCAATCCTGTGGCTCTGGAAAGTCTTCATCTCTACAGAGCCTGGCAGAACCCTCTCAGGGCAGTCAGTAGAGGTGCCAGTGAGCCTCACTGCATGTGACCACAGCCATCTGGTGTTTGATGAGCAGATAAGATTGGTGACAGGCCTTTTATCTTTAGGTCACAGTTAGAAGACCTGAGTCATCGTTCAAGCTGCTCCTTCTGCAGATGGTGGGAAATGAGTGGGCGCTCAGCCCACCTCTTCCTAGATGAAAGCTGCCTAACAAAACACCTCAATACATCTGGCAGGAATTAATCAGTGCAGATTCCTGTGGTAAGGAGAGGGGAGGCTGGGAAGGAGCTCTCTGAACTCATAAGATCTGGGAAAGAGTGTGGCCCAATTATAACAAAACCAAAAACAGCCTAGAAATGTTACTTTTAAATTATGAACTCTAATCACAGGATCTCAGAGCATGAGAAAGGCCCCCTTCACATTATAGTGGTGAGCTGGGACCACGTGAATATTAGCATGAGTAAGAGCCTTTCAATGGAGGTATGATATTCCTACACAAGGTTATAATATTAACGTTTTTCACCTGCTCAGTAGAATCCAAGGTTCCCAATACCCAAAAACTTTCAGTTGGCTCTATTTTTCTAATGGGTACTGACGTGACCAGGCAGGTAGTAGTATCAGGTTATAAACTCTTGGAAGAATTGTTCTGCATGTCTTCCTAATGCTTGGTGCTAGATCACACCTATCACAGGCCCAAAGAGACAGAGAATAGGGATAAAGCTGGGAGGCAGATGGAAATTAGAGCATGGCTATGTCAATCTGTCTGTATGATAAGGGCAAGCCATGGAGCCACCAAGGAGATCAGTCTAAATAAATAAGTGGTTTCCCAGAGCTGCAGGTCAGCAAGACCCAATGGGCTAAAGTACACAACAATCTGTTCCTCCTGTAGGTGAGTCCTGTGGAAAACAAGGGAAGGGTCAAATGAAGGGGATTCAAATAGTAGATACCATTTGTTTACCCTGGCCTTTGTTGGGCAAATAAAAGCAAAAGACTTTCCTGATTGGCAACTCTTTTGAAAACTCCAGAAATTACATTGTATACACTCAGTGGTATATTTTCTCTCTCCTGGGGAGAATAGAGGAAAAGACAATTTGGGGTGGCGAGTGGGGGGGGGGGGGGGGGAGTGCCAATCAAGCCTTAGCAAAGTTTTAACCTGTGAGACATTGTTTGATTTTCTACAATAAATATGTATATCTTTATAAACAAGAAAAACAAAATAATTTTCCTTTAATCAGAAAGCAGGGGGAGAAACCAAGATGGCAGCATAGGTAAACACAGGAGTTTGCTGCCTCGAACAACCACTTCGAAAATACAACTAAAAGATGGAACGGACATCATCCAGAACCACAGGAAGGCTGGCTGAGTGGAAATTCTACAACTAGAAGGAAAGAGAAAAACATACCAAGACTCAGAGGAGGCACCGTGCGGAAGTAAAATACTAAGGTACAGAGGCGCACACAGAGCGGGCTGGCGGCTGAGGGCACAGTTGTTGTTTTCAATCAGGAAGGAGTCTCAGGCTCTGAGCTTCAGTTCCGAGCGAGTCTCTGGGGACCCAGACTCATACCGGAGAAGCGGGACTATCTGGCATCAGTTGGAACTCGAGGGCAGCTTTCTCTCGGAGGGGCTTGCAGCAATTGCCAGGACACTGAGCAGTGGGGCCTCTGAGAGCAGCCATAACTGCTAGCCCCACCCTGTTGATCCCGTAAGACCCGCCCCGCCCAAACCCTGCACAGAGGCTTTTGCTGGATAGCCTCAGGCAGAGGCTAGATTAGCACCTCCCTAGAGATCCAGGAGCCAGTGTACCCAGAGGTCAGAGTGGGACCATCTAGTTTGCAGCTCCATGGAACCATAAAGGACACACTCAGGGGGCAGACTCAGTGAGCACCAAAGCCCCATTGAAGCAAGCCTTGCCCCGGAGGGGTGTCTCCAGCACAGAAGTTCTCCCACTGCAGACACAGCTGATTCTCACAGCCAATTGGCCTGGAGGTCAATTCCTCCCAGTGATACCTACAACAATCAAGGCTTAACTACAACAAGACTGTGCACAAAGACCACAAGGGGGTGCACCAAGAGTGTCCTCCTCAGGTAACTGGGGAGGCTGAACCACTGGGCCCTAGAGGACACTTAGCACAGAAAACCACTGTATCAACACAGGGAAGCATAAAAAATGTGTAGACAAAGAAAAAGGACACAAATGACAGAAATGGAGGAAAGCAAACTACTGGATATAGAGTTCAAAACCACACTTTTAAGGTTTTTCAAGAATTTTCTAGAAACTGCCGATAAACTTAATGAGACCTACAAGAAATCTAATGAGACCCTTGAGGTTGTGATAAAGGACCAACTAGAAATTAAGCATACTGACTGAAATAAAGAATATTATACAGCATCCCAACAGCAGACTAGAGTATCGCAAGAATCAAGTCAACGATTTGAAATACAAAGAAGCAAAAAACACCCAACCAGAAAAGCAAAATGAAAAAAAATCCAAAAATATGAAGATAGTGTAAGGAGCCTCTGGGACAGCTTCAAGCGTACCAACATCCAAATTATAGGGGTGCCAGAAGAAGAGAGAGAGCAAGATACTGAAAACCTATTTGAAGAAATAATGACAGAAAACTTACCCTACCTAGTGAAAGAAATAGACTTACAGGTCCAGGAAGTGTAGAGAACCTCAAACAAAAGGAATCCAAAGAGGACCACACCAAGACACATCATAATTAAAATGCCAAGAGCAAAAGACAAAGAGAGAATCTTAAAAGCAGCACGAGAAAGACACTCAGTTACCTACAAGGAAGTACCCATACGAATGTCAACTGATTTCTCAACAAAAACTTTGCAGGCCAGAAGGGAGTGGCAAGAAATATTCAAAGTGATGAATGCCAAGAACCTACAACCAAGATTACTTTATCCAGCAAAGCTATCATTCAGAATTGAAGGTCAGATAAAGAGTTTCACAGATAAGAAAAAGCTAAAGGAGTTCATCACCACCAAACCAGTATTATATGAAATGCTGAAAGGTATCCTTTAAGAAGAGGAAGAAGAAGAAAAAGGTAAAGATACAAATTATGAACAACAAATACACATCTATCAACAAGTGAATCTGAAAATCAAGTGAATAATCTGATAAACAGAATGAACTGGTGATTATAATAGAATCAGGGGCATAGAAAGGGAGTGGACTGACTATTCTTGGGGGGAAAGGAGTGAGGGAGATGCGGGAAGAGACTGGACAAAAATCGTGCACCTATGGGTGAGGACAGTGGGTGGGGAGTGAGGGAGGAGGGTGGGGTGGGAACTGGGTGGAGGGGAGTTATGGGGGGTAAAAAGAGGAACAAATGTAATAATCTGAACAATAAAGATTTAATTAATTAAAAAATGCAAAAATAAGGAAAAGAAAAAAAGAAAGCAGCATATTCAGAAATCTATAATAATAAAATGGCAATATGCTAATTAGACCAGACATCTTCCGGACATCCTTCCTGACAAAGCCAGGGCTGGAGGGAAGCCAGCCCTGGTCCCAGGTGCCTGCAGGTGGCCAGAGGAGGGAAGCCCAGGTCCCCGGTGCTGGAGGGAAGCCAGTGCCAGCAGCCGAGGGGAAGGAAGGCCTACTCTTGCACGAATTTTCATGCATTGGGCCTCTAGTATTACTATAAAAGGCAAGAGAGGGAGCAAACATTTATTAAATGCCTCTCTTGTACTCAGGACTATTTTTGGCACAAACCCTGTGAATTATTATTTTTATTTTACATATAAGACATGAAGGATCAGAGAATTTGACTAACTTGACCAAGACTTCCACAAGTGTTATCAACCTTTCAGCAAAGCAGAAATCTTAGAACATGTACTTTTCCCCTCAGCTTGAGAAAGAATCCCAGGGAAAGAGGAAGTGTGGACTGGCTCCCTCAACCTTATGGCAGAGCTGGGCTTCGCAGGTCCAGCAATGCAGAGATGTTGCCCTCCTAGCAGAGGTGTGGCCAAAACAAATGAGAGCAAGATGTTTTGTGATCTTTGAATAGCAGGAGTAGCTGTGAGGAATCATGTGCCACCCATGACTCGGGCTCTGGGAAACATCCACAGTGAAGGTAGCAGACCATTATTTGAGGTCCAGTTGACCCCATATTAAAGCACAATTATAGGAATCAGGCAACCTAAACTCCAACCACCAGAATAATCCCTTGAAATAGCCACGTTCTCTGAGCCTCAGTTTCTTCAGCTACAAAGCAAAAGCGTTCACGTAGAAAATCTTTAAAGTCTTTTCCAGTTCTAGAAACTCTAACCATTGCTTTCTCTTGGATTCATTTCCAATTGCCCTAGCATGTTCAACTGGTCTACCAGACATTGCTTTGGGGCCTAAAATTACGTGTGCTAATGCAGAGATGTAAAACATCTTTTGCAATCTGCGTAGGATTTTGCTACCTACTTAGCTTTGTTTCATAACCCGCAATTATCTTTGAAAAACAGATAAGTCTATTTACTCTCTATCACCTATGTACCAAATGGGGCCAGTCCCTCCCTCCCTCTTCTTCATAGAAAAATCCCCAAATCCCAGGTGGATGTCAAGATAACTCAGCAGATTCGGCAGTGCAAGCTTGGGATCCTTCCCACTGGGTCCCAGATGCTTTATATCCTAAGAGCTGCTTTTGTAAGTCAGGCACACACAAAAAAGCCTGAATTAATAGTTTGAATTTATAAATGATTTTTTTAAATTGAACAGAATTCCATATCTGAAAGGCAACCAGTAGAGTGGTTCTGTTCTCCTATATTATTTCCTCAAGAGCAAAAATCCAAAATGCCAATGAAAGCCCCTTGGTGCTGCAGGTAGGCACTTTCTTATGAAAACAGGCCGGAGGAGTGACTTGAGCCACCCAGGAAATCATAAATCCACCCCTCGGTAACATTAACTGGGGAAAATCTCAGAGACAATGATAGCATGAACAATTATAAACATGGGCAGCAGATGGCTAAAGCACAATAGTCCAACTCTATTGCTATTTGAAAAAAAATAAGCCAGAAATGAATTTTAATATGTGTTTCAGAGGTCAGATTCTAATATTTTATCTGTAGCAATTCACATCCTGCTTTCCAGGGTAGGTGGGCAAAGACACAGAGGCTTTCGGATAGGGGAGCTGCCTTCTATGATTTGGAAATTCTGCGTAAGCAGCATCAAGCCATTGCCCAGCCTCCTTTGCATATCCCTCTGTTCTCGGGGGGGGGGGGGGGGGGGGGGGGGCGTGCTTCATGGGTGAGAGATGCACTGACATCTCCCTCTCTTTTTCTTTGCAGGACAACTGGTGGCCTAGGGAATGTCAGAAAGCTCCCTCTTTGTGGTCTCTGAATAGTCATTTGCTGTATTCATTCCTGGAGATCAATTCTCTAAAGTCTATTCTCTATTTAAAAACAACCTTTGAAACTTTCTATTCAGATCTATTTCATGAATTTCTAGAGTCATTCATTTGATAAACCACGTGTTTCCTGCTTACTTTTTTAAATATTAATTTTAATTGGGTCAAGGGTATGTGTATGTTATATTTTTAAGAGAATTATATTTTAAGAGAATTTTATTTAGGTATAATTGGCATAATAGTATGTTCATTTTGAATGTACAATGTAATGGTTCAAGGTTTGTTTTTTTCTTTTTCATGTCAAGAAAGGTGTTACATCTAAGGGTACATCTTAATCCAAGTTAATAAACCTTCCCTGCCTTGGCATGTTCCTCCTTTTAAAGAGGCTAATGAGTGACTCATTTTTCATCTGACTTTTCCTTGAATATCAAGTCTTCTCTTAGTAACTCACCTTCTACACACATACTGCATGCCCACCCACCCATCCCAGCTTAAATACGGTTTGTCCTGCTTCCTCTGATAAGAAGAACTATTCAAATTTGTCTTCACACTCACTTCTTGAGCTGAGAGAATGGGTGGGGTTGAAGAATTTGGTGGCACCAGCTTTGAGAGTCATCCTTACTGTCTCTACTTTTGAACATGTCACTACTAAGCACCAGAAGACCCTAATTCCACTTAAGACTTACTTTTTGCAACCATATATGCTTTCAAACCTGACTCTAAATACCAACAAAATGCAAGGAAATGAACATGCCTAGGTATTTAGGAAGGAAACTCAGAGAACTATTTATAGTTCCATGTATTTAACATATACTGTTTCTCATTTCCTCACTTTGGCCAGTAATGTTCATATCCCCCTTTACCCAACTAATCACCAATTCTCTTATCCTTAAGGTGTTTTCTGTTCCAGGAAGCTTCGTTTGGCCCCAGCACTACCCACCTTGATTATTTTTCACTCCTCTATGGCTGCTTACATCTCTATCACTGCATTTAACTTCACTATATTATTAATATCTTCTTATAGGACTATTTCCTCCTTGAAAGCAGAAACAAAGTGTTTTTCATTTTTAATTACTTATGCTTGATCCAGTCTGGCACATAAAAGGCATCCAGTTAGAGTGAGTGAGTCGGCATTAATGTTGTTCAACAATTCTCTGAGTCATTTAAGACTATAAGAATTTTAGGCTCAAAAGCAAAAAAAAAAAAAAAAAAAAAAAAAGTATGCAATTAGTAAGAAAAATACCTGAAAACCTTGTGCAGACACTTCTTTAAATTAATTCACATGGCTGCTCATTCTCTGACGATGCACTGGTGCACAGATTTCACTCTGCCTTGGATTAAGATTGGATATTTATGTATCCACCTTAGATATCACCATAAATATCTCCATTGTCACCCCTACCACTTCCTCAACCTCCTGCACCACCCCTTCTATCTCTTCCATCAACCTCAATACATTGTCCACCTCCACCACACTTTCCACTAATGTTGTCACCTCTTCCATCTCCTCTACTACCTCAATCACCTCCTTCACCTTCTTGATCACTACCTCCACTACCTTCATCCCCTCCTCACCAACTCTTCTACCACCACCTCCACCTTTACTACCTGCATGACCATCCCCATCACCTCCACACAATGTCCACCACCTCAAACATATCCTTCACTACCTCAATTATCACCACTACTTCCACCATATTCTCTACTGCCTCCACCTTTACTATTTCTCCCACCATCTCTTCCAACTCTACCACTTGTTCCATCTCCATAAACTGCTAGACTCTTTCCTCCACCGTCTCCACTGCATTCTTCACCTCTACCTCCACTTTCACACTTCCCTCACCACCACAACCATCACCTCCACTGTCATCCCTCTCCCCGCATCGTCACCACCTCCACCTACCACTGCCTCTCATTACCACTAGTATTTCTCCTCTTCAAGGTTCGTCTTCTCAAATATATTTGCGGAATATAAAGGAGACTGATTTCATAATCCTAGCTGCTCTTTCACTGTCTCTTGCTTTCTATTCTATTCCCGTTACTTTAGTTCTCTTTTCACACCCCTGTATCCCACAGACATCTTTATACCTATTATAAACCTACCAGAGGCTCTGCCGTCAATACATCTTTGAAAATGAAATTGATTCTCAAAGCTTCTCTGAAAGTTATGGAAGCTTGGGGCAGAGGTTAGAGAAGGAAGAGAATAATAAAAGTGTGACTTCCCTGTCCTCTAGCAGCAAGCACTTCTGTGCCACAGTTCTCAAACATTTTTCTACTTTTGCTCTCAAACCATCATTAGAAAGGGTCCCATCCAGTGGCCAGAGGATAAAATGTAGGATGGTTGTTTCCTCACTTCTAGGCCTTGGAACCAATATTCTATGCAAGAAGGTACAGCGCGAGCTACTTCAACCACTAAAAATTACTTTAGTCAAGGCAAAACAGCCTAGAAACAAAGTACAGCATAAACTGAGCATGCTACCTGCCCAAAGATAAAACTGGAGTCTGGACTGAAAGTCTGAAAAAGTCCACCCACTCCAAAATGATTGCACTCCTTCTGTCATAGATGCATAAATTGCACAACAGGAAAAAAAACAGCCTTATATTTCCTATGTTTGGAATGAATGAGAACAACATACTAAGAATTCAAGGCATGATGAGATACAAAGCATACAAAGGGAATTTACCATAAAAATCCCACTCAGCGGGACTTTTGTTTCCTTTAGGAGACTTTCATGGAAAGGAATGGGGATTTTTAGGTGTTCAAGTGGCCACCAGAGGGAGGTAAGTTTGAAGGATGAGTAAACACTAGGTCTACATAACCCCCTGGAACAGACTCTACACAGATAAAAAGAACTGTCATAAAAGTCACTAGAACTGCTAGTTCCAAAGCTACCAATTTGATTCCTACTTGTTACTGCATTCTGAATCTTAGCTTTAAAAAAAAAAAAAAAGATAGACATATTTTTGAAACAAATATGAAAGCTTTAGTCACTGTATCTCCACACCCAAACTTAAGAACATTCTTAATAACCTACACTAATAAAAGAGAAAGGTGCAAATTGACCATACCTTCACAACGCCCACCAGCCAATCAGGAGTGCGTGTGCAAATTAACCCAACAAAGATAGCAGGTCAATTTGCATATGCTTGCCATGGTGACACAGCAGGCGTTCCACGCTGCCCCAGTCGATCCGGGCCTCTGGGCAGCATGGGAAGAGGGAAAGGCAACTCTGGGCTGGAGCGAAGGCAGAAAGGTGGTGCTGGCAGCCAGGGGAAGGAAGGCCCATTCTTGCATGAATCTTCGTGCATCAGGCCTCTAGTAAGTTATATTTGGCTTTGTGTTTTACCCTCTCACAAGGTGGGACAAAAATACTGAATATATGAAAAAGAAACTTTCTAATGTTGTAATGATCATTGACACATTCTAAGGAGTGGCATGCTGAATATAACAACCTTGCCATAGATGAAACTGAGATCCACATCACTCACTCTCATTCCCTTATGACCTTTAGGTTTCAGCTCAGGTGAAACCTTTTAAAGAGGCCTGACCAGAACACCCCATCGAAAATACAGCACCCACGTCCAACTGGCACTATCGGTCCCCTCATCCAACTTTATTTTTTTCTTCTTTTTCTTATTTATATATCTCATCCTGCTTTATTTTTCCTTCTTATCACCACCTGACATAATATGTATTTGTTGATCTACTTACTACCTCCTCCCACTGGAACTAAGCTCCATAGAGCTTTGACCTCTTTGATATCTATTTTTGTTTATTCACAACTGTATTCCCAGTGTTTAGAATGAGGCCTGGAATAAAATATTTGCTCAATGAATATTTAATTAATCTTTTTCAAAGGAAGAACCTACAGTGCAATTAAAGGAATAATTATTTCTCTAAGTAATGCAAACTATTGATACAAGTGTAAAATTATCACTAAAAACTGAAATATGTTTTTGTGCATTTCTACATCTTCAAGGTTTCAGGCCAATGAGGTTAAGATCAGCAGCTCCTATGTTTGTTTTCTAAAGTCTTTCATTCTGTTCTGCTTGTGTCGATGAATATTGATCCTATTTTTTATAGTCTCTCAGTCTGTTCTCTGTTTTGGCTCTTTTTCCTCTTTGCAGGGGAATAGGAAGCACAGGGTGAGGAGGGAGATCAGGAGAGCAAAAAGGCTTGAGGGACAATCAAGGGCAAAGGACCATGGACCAATTTGGTCTAGTTTTTAGGTCCTTACTTCTAATCCCTGTCTTTATTTTTATTTAAAATTCATCTTCCAAGACAATCGATATGAGACAGGGAGAGATTTGGGGGGAAATTTATACTTGAAAAAGTATCCCAACTTTTTAACCTATGGCATTGAAATGACCCCACCTGTGTAGTTCAGGGGTAGAAATAATTCTTATAAAGGTAGATAATATGTCTGAAGATTATTAACTGGAAAATTACTTGTTAGAATATAAATATACAAGAAATAAGGGTATATGGTCACTTCTATACACTTGCTCTGATGCTGGGCAGAAAAGGCATTGGACTCTGAATCCTGAGCAGGAGATCTGGGTGTACAGGAGCCCTGTATGTAATATTAAAGTTACCTATCAAGGTAGAACACCCAAAGGACAGGAGAGGTATCCCCAAAGGGCAAATAATAGTATTTATCAAGTATTTGTGTTCTAAGTGCTTTCACAGGGTTAATTCATTCTATTCTCAACAACAAACATGACATATTAAAATCAACTCCATTTTATTTATTTGTTTTGTTTGTTTTTAGTCCTCACCTGGGAATATTTTTTTATTGCTTATTAGAGAGAGAGAGAGAGAGAGAGAGAGAGAGAGAGAGAAAAATCAATGTGAGAAATAACATGGATAAGTATGCGCCCTGACCAGGAATTGAACCTGCAACCTTTTGGTACACAGGATGATGTTCCAACCAACTAAGCCTCCAGCCAGGGCTCAACCCATTTTATAGACAAGAAAACTAAGGACTGGAGAGGGTAAGCCTCTTGCCCAAGACCACACAGACAGCAGGAGGTGAAACTAACTGGTATTTGAACCCCGACAGTCTGGCCCCAGAATTCACATATTGAGTCCTGCTCTCAGGGGAGATGCCTGCCACGCTGGAGTCTGTGGCCGCAGGCCAGTGCACATCTTTTCTTTGCACTCGGAGTAAATAAAAGCTTCACCAAGAAGGATCAAAGAGGAAGACAACTTCCACCATCCACTGGGAAGAGTGCCTTTACTGTCCTGTCCTTCTCCTGCCGACGCCACACTGCTGGTCTTACTGGCAACATCCCTCTGTTCTCTGAGTTTAAGGCAGGATGAGAAAGTAGGAAAATGGGGTAGCAATAATTTTTTTAGAGAGGTACAAGCTACTTTCTCTTCTTATCTTTGAATCAGCCGAGACTAGTCTCAGGTGAAAAAACAAGTCCAACAGCATTCATTAGAATTTTTCAAAACTAAAACATAAAGTATAACAAAGAAATACACAGTACATTTCAGGCTTTCTCTCTCTTACGTGGTGGGGAAAAAATTAAGACTAGGAAGGACACTCCCACGTTTAGTGTCACATTCAGGCAAGAGCATCCTTGGCGGGGAGAGGAATGCTGGAACTCCCTGTATTGCAGCTTTATAAAGCAAGGTTCTTTCAGCTCATGCTCATAAAGCCATTTCCCTGGGTGTGCCATCGTGAGAGCAAGCTTTAGGTTGGGAAAGGTTTCACCCTCTGCTGCATATTGAACCCAGAACTTTCTTCCAACCCTTCACCTTTTCAAAGAAAAATAGTTTTGAGCCAAAATTATACTTTCTGGCAGTAGACACTGTGGCATGGCATTCACATCTTCCTTTGGGAATGAAGGATTAATTACCCCTCATTGTCTCTATGGGGATTGCTTGGCTGAAAGAGCCCCCTCACCCAAGCCAATGCACTCTTCCAGGCGCAGATCCTCCAATGACTGGTACGTGTGAGGTATAAAGTTTCACCTCAGGACAATTCTAAAGGGTTATCCAAGCCCACCCCAATACCCTCCAGGCATTCAGCCCAAACAGTACCTTGAGTATAACTTCCTACCTCAAGCTGAAATGTTTAAAGTACAGAATTAGGGTGAAGTGCGATGTGTGGCTCAAAAACTGTGTTGGCCACCAACTATCAGTGGAAAAACACAGATGAACAAGACACGGACCCTGTCCCCAGAGTGCTCATAGACCAGGGGTGGGCAAACTTTTTGACTCGAGGGCCACAATGGGTTCTTAAACTGGACCAGAAGGCCAGAACAAAAGCATGGATGGAGTGTTTGTGTGAACTAATATAAATTCAAAGTAAAAATCATTACATAAAAGGGTACGGTCTTTTTTTTTTTTTTAGTTTTATTCATTTCAAACGGGCCGGATCCGGCCCACGGGCCGTAGTTTGCCCATGGCTGTCATAGACCATTAGAGAAGAGAGATGTATACAAGACTATGAGGTGTGCATCATAATGAAGAATTTCTCAAAACTCAGCAATTCTCAAGAACAGTCACTGGGACTCGTCATCCTAGGGGTACAACTAGTTGGGAGTTGAGAGAAAAAAAAATACTTTCTCTTTTACACCAATCCTCTAGTATATAAATTATTAGAAAGACTTTCCTTCCCCCAATTGTTTCTTTCACTTGTTACTAATGCTCAAAATTTCTTTCAGAGGAGACAAAGCCAGTCTTTCTGCAATTAGAGAAAATAGGCTTAAAATTAGAAATGATGTAAGCGTAAGTAGAAATTAGGTCAAACCCATGTGTGAATAACTAATGCTGATCATTGCGCATTTTTATAGCAGGCAGAGTTAGTAATTCATAAACTCTGGGACCCTGGAGGGTCCAGCATCCCATTGAAACAAAACTTGAACACCAAAGTATGTCTAGGCATGTGTCACGACGCTGCTCAGAGTTTGCTCTGTCGATTTCTATTTGTGGGAAAACAAATAGAACCTGAAAAGATCGTGCCTGTCACCTCTCCGTAAGTCACCTCAGCAGGGACTCTGTCTTGAAATCCTAGTTCCTATCCTCACCTCCTGGCATCTGACCCTCCGAATTCATATTCTGAATCCTACAAATGTTAAATGCTTCTAACCTAGCTATTCCCATAGCTCTGCCCAGATCCCTGTTTGTTCCAGTTCCTTCCTCACTAGGCTAATGTGATCATGTTATCAACTGATTCGCAGAATAGCCATTAAGTTTGCTCCAACGTGGCTCCAGGTCCTTCGAGGACAATGACCATCTCTCATGTCTCTCCGTGCCTATGATTATCTGATAATTCCTCCATCATATTAACTTCCTCCACAGCTGCTCTTACGATTCCCCTCATTTATCTTTCTCTAAACAATTAGGTCTCCACATGGGTAGGCAGTTGAGATAGAAGGTTTTCTAGGGGGAGGGGTGAATCTGACGCCTTGTATGTGCCATCAGAGCTCAGTTGGTTTAATAATCCCCAAGCACCTCTATGCGTGCAGCAAGGTATAAATTTATGCAAATGGGAGGTCTGGCTCCTTGTCACAACACATTGCAGGCTGCATTCGTGCAAGATAGAATAAAAAGATTAGATGCAATCTTGAAGTCAATCAGAAAGCAAGAAGAAACCAAAAAAAAAAAATGGAGCTTAGATTGTCAACAAGGAGAGGCAGAAAAATGACTTGAATCCAATTGCAGTTTATCTCGTTAAGCGTTAAAGGAAACCAATTTCTTTCAGAAATTGGAAGGCAATTTAAACATTTCTACAGTTTTACTAAAGTTTGGAATTTTCCTGTGAAAAAATAAGGTTTTCTTTATTTCTGCATATCTGACATTTTCCCTGCACTCTCTGAGACTAGAAGGCCCTAGATAAGAGGATATTTAAGGAAAAGAGCACAGTTATCAACAAGTAAGGAGAAGAATCTATTAAAGAAATACTTATTTAATTTCTTTAGCACTTTCAGATTCCATGCCATAAGACCCAAGGAGGCTAGAACTTGTAGGAAAAAGCCAGGCTACAAAATCTGGCATGGCTCTGGAAAAATCACCAGGATGGATTAATTGAGAAACATAGAAATCACATTCAAGCTATGAAGGTCAAATAAAATATACCAATTTCAAGGCCAAGCTACATCCCACTGAAGGCGAAGACACCACAGATAAAGGTGCTGTTCAGAATAAATGCAGATCTTCCTTAATAACCTTTTTCCCCGTTTCTAGAAGTATGAGCATGTTGACAGTGGCCTCCAAATTGTTACTGCTCCTTCCCACGCTAAAATGTGTAATTCTCCCCAACCATTGTATTCAATAGAAATCACTAACTAAACCTCCATCTTCAGAGTTAAAATTGGCCCTTCCCAAATCCATAGTCCATCTGGAAGACCATTTAGCCAACAAAAGCAGCAATGCGTTTGAAACACCAGGACTTGAAGCAGGGGTCCTCAAACTTTTTAAACAGGGGGCCAGTTCACTGTCCCTCAGACCGTTGGAGGGCCGGACTACAGTTTTAAAAAAAAAACTATGAACAAATTCCTATGCACACTGCACAGATCTTATTTTGAAGTAAAAAAACAAAACGGGAACAAATACAATATTTGTATTTGCATGTGGCCCGCGGGCCGTAGTTTGAGGACCCCAGACTTGAAGGATGCATACATTGTTAATGGCCATGACCTCAGGAAGAGTACATACATTGTACTCAGTACACATGTACATTGTTAGAATCTCATACAGTGAAAAAGTCAAGCTTCTGTCATTTTTTTAAATGCACTTTAAGATGTTCTGAGATGAATATTCTAAGATTTATTTCCAAATAACTCTCTGAAACCTGCCAAATTCACCCTTTTGGGTGAGCTAAATGGGCACTTCTAGTGTGACTGTTGGTATGAACTGGGCAGAGTTCAAGTGTAACTTGCTACCATTGTGGCTTCTGTCTGCATTCATTCCTCTCCTCGTACTTTCACGCACCCAAGAAGCATTCACTGAGCACTTACTACCTCATGGACTGAAAAAGAAAAATGATGTGAAGTTAAAATTATTTTCCTAATAAATAAGTAAGATGATAAATGGCATCAAGGGTGGCCAGTTTTCCGTTATTATGAAAAACGAATCTCAGGCGGATTTATCAGGGCGAATATTCAAGAACCAAAAAAGCTCCTTCCGTGGTTTCTTGCTTCCACTGACAACTTTTCCCTTTCAATAGCTTGTTCTGTGCCAGGAGCAAACAATATGAAATCCATTCCTAATGAGCAATAATTATAGCTTTAAGAAGCTGTACAATCAGTGTTCAGTGATTTCATTATTAGATAGCACCATAAATTATGCTAATGCTGATAACAGTTCTGGATGAGAGAGGTCCAGATCCGGGAGATTGCACTGAAATTATTTACATCCTCTATTTCTGAAACAATAGACCTAGCAATTTGAAAATCAGATGATCCGATTTATTCTGGCAGGACACACATGTAACAAATTGCATCAACCATAAAATTAAATAGGCTTTCTTTCCATTTTTTTTTAAGTTTTTCTCCTCAGTCTTCTCTTACCTTGCATATTACCAATCTCCTTTGAGAAAAGATTTCTAATTATTGTAAATCTTGCTTCTAAAATTACTCAGTGATAGTGGTTGATGATGTCATGTGACAATGATGGCTTTAGCACATCTGTGTCTTCATACAAGCTCAGCCTAAAAATGCAACACCTGAAAAGTTACAGTTGCCTACCTGAGTGCACAGGGTTTTGGTAACAGAGAATTACTGCCTCTTTAATCAATTTTTAAGGGTTAGGTGTGAAAAGAGACACTCCAAATGGATACGAAGAGCTGGCTGGGTCTCCCAAATCTATCCTCCTCTGTTTAGCCCTTCTCATTGGAATTTTCTCACTCTGGTGTAGTAACACAAGCTCTCATTTTTCGAGTCCTAATTATATGCCTGGCCCTATGCAGAAGGGCTTTATGTACACTACCTCATTCAATCCTCATAAAAAAACCTATGCAATGATTCTATGATTCCCATTCTGCTGATAAAGAATAAAAGGCTCAGCAGGCAAAAAGGAAAATAGAAATACCTTGCCTACGAATGCAGTGAGTAAGTGGAGACGCCTGGCTTCAACCCAGGGGAGCCTGGGATGGTTGCCCCGGGCAGGAATGTGAGGAATCCAACACAAATCTGCCGACAAACGCAGGGTCTTTCCTAAAGGTCCACAAAGGGCAGCAAAGGGGGAAATGGCACCACGTGATGTCCAGAAAGACTCCCTTACAGTTCTCGTTACTAGTAAGTGTTGCCAAAGCGGTGGGGCAGTTGAGCACTTTAGACTATTTCAGGGGATGCCAATTGGTGCAGTCACTTTGGGAAACCATTTGGCAGTACCAACTAAAGCTGAACATACGCTTACAACCTGGGGCCCAGTGACTGCACTCCTGAGTACAAACCCAACAGAAAGGACATGCGCGATATTGCTCACAACAGCATTATTCAAAACAGTCTCCAAACTGCAAACAACCCAAATGTCCTGTCACAGTAGAATGGGCAAATTCATTGTTGTATAGTCATACAATGGAAAACTATGCAAGAATGAAAAAGAATAAACTACTGACACATGCAGAAACATTATACATCTCACAGACAATGCTGAGTGGAAGAAGTTAGAAACAAAGAATACATCTATATGGTTTCATGTATATGAAGTTTAAAAACTTGTGTGACTCCTCTCTGGAGATAGAAATCAGAATAATAATCACCCTTGGGCTGCTGAGGAGTCTTCTACAGTGATGGAAATGTCCTATATCTGGGTGGGTGGTGGTTGCAAAGTGTATTCACATGTAAAAATGCATTGAATCATTCATTTAGCATTTGTATGATCTATATGTTATGTCAATTTTTTTAATAAATAAAAATTCTCATTGGATCTCTCTGTCCATTAAAATCCTGTCATCATGGCAGTTGGTCCCACAAACTTTTTCTCTGTTTCTTCAAACTTCACCCCTACCCCTTGCTTCCTCCTCCTACCTTCTAGATTTATTGTTTTCTGTCTCACTGGGAACTTCATGTCCTTGCCTATATAAATCAATTCCGCTCTCTCTAGCGCTTTGCATTTCTCCTATACGCATTACTGTAGCCAGCACAGTGATAATCCCAACAGTCAGACAGATCAAACACACAGTTCTCTTTAGAAGAATATCAGTGCTCTTATCGAAATGAATCTTAGTCACTTATTTCTATCTCCTCTGAAAGGTGCCTAACTTCCCTAAGGATAGAGGGTATATATCCCCAGATGCTCAGGAAATGTCAAGTTGTGTTAAATAAGTACTCTTAGTCAACACTTAAAGTTATGAAATCTGGGCATTCACAAACATCTCATCATCCACTCCAAAGCCAGCAATAGATTAAAGTAATAAACCAGGATACGTGGAGTTGGGATCATAAAACTATACTTCAGAGGCATTTGCCTGAGAACTACAAGAAAAATACAGGATGGCTGACTTTAATTACGTTTGGTCATTTTTATTGCTTTTAATCTTTTTATCTCTATCTTACTGCTTTTTACTGACCAGGCATAATCAGGCAATTCCATGGTCAAAAGGGAATAGAGTAACAATAATTCCCTTGGAGTTTGTGGAGGAGAAAAGAAACGGCAAGAAGTTTAAGCAAACTATTAAACCGTCTAATCTCTGAAATGTAAGAAACAGGCCAGGAAACCAGTCTGCTGCCTATTTTCTTGCTTTTGAATACAGCAGAGCCCAGAAGGGTGATTAGTTCCCATGTTATTATCCAGGTGAAAGAGTCATTCGTCTATTTGCTTGGGAAGGTACTCAATGGTAGGCATCTCATAAGAATAGCCTTATCTTTCAAATTTGGGGTACACCAGCTACCAATAACTGACAGATCCTCAAAGTTCAAAATCAGGAGTTGGAGGGGCGAGGGTGGGGGGGGGGGGAAATAAAGAAGAAAGGATGAGTTCAATCTAAGGAAGAATGGCTTGCTTTGGAGTCCAATTTGAAAGGCCAAGCCAGATTTAAAAGAGAGGGGGGGGAAATCTTTTGTTCAAATCCTTTCCCCAAATGTAATTAAATGGAATAAAAGTCTAAGGTCATATAAAAGGCCTCAATTGTTAAGCTGTCAAAAGTGTATTTGAAGTACAAGCCATTTTTCTGAGTATTGATATACTGCAGGTATTTATGGAGCACAATATCACACAAAACATTTCCATGTCTGGGAAAGGAATGTGCCATTCCTTCCTGGTCCCCCAGGACAGCCACCTTAATTGGATGACTATTATATAAATACAGAAGTTAGCCGCGAGGAAACACACCTTCACTTCTTAGAAAAGCATTCCTGTGTTTACCTTTTGGTGGACCTGGGCTTGCTAGACATAAAACCATTCCTCACCAGCAACAAGTACCGGTAGGAGTTTATTTTTGTCATTCATAAAATAAAATAGGACTCAGCCAAAGGAAATGACTCTTGGAGGCGGCCCTGTCATATAAGTGCTGTAGAAGTTACAAATGGTTCCGTGGCCCAGGCCATAAACAGCCTTTAAGAAGGCTGGTGTTGAGCTGTTGATATTAAAAATCACCTCATTAATTATGTTTGTAAACAATGCAGCTGTCTGTGCTTGCAAGCTGGCTTCCTCCGCATAATAATATTTGTAACAATAATAACCATCATTTTGAGCATAGCAATAAATAGTCAATCCAAGAACCTCAAGTGAAATAGCATCTGGGAACTGCCACCTGGTCATTCAAACTGCTTCCTCAGAAGGTAGGAAGATTGTTGTTGTTTTTCCCTCTATGCAGACACTTTATCAGGATGAACTGCTCCGCTAGAATTGTTCCCATCTCACTTTTTGAAAAAAGCAGGTCAGTAGCTGATGTGGGAAGAGTAACAAATCCAAGAGGGAAGCCAAAGAGCCAAAAGAAGTGGAAGAGTTTAGCCAGAAAAAGGACACCATGTAGTGTAACTGCTGGAGGGGATGATGGGGAGGAGCACAATTCCTCTTCTGGTGAAGGGTCAGTGAGGTCAGAACTGCACCTCAGTGTAGTTTGTCAGCATACCTCCCCGGCACTCGTGCAGCTATGCTTTCATCCTACAGCTCAGGTGTGTACCTACTATGTGCCAGGTGTGTATCAGGTGCTGGAGAAAACTCACAAGTAAATATTCACTTAGATGCCTGGTGGTGATGTAATTGGGACAGACCTGACAGACTAAGTAATTACATAATCCAAGTGACCTAGTATTTATTTTCTTTAAAGTCGTATTTATAGAACACATATTTCTAAAGTTAGCCCAGCAGCTAGAAGCCCCTAAAATGGTTAAAAACTAGAGGAAAATATGTTTCCTAAGTAGCAAAGGCAAGCTGGAATTACTAGACCTCTTTCCACATGAGAGGACAACCTTCATACCTCATTTATGCCTCTTCCTCATGTAAATTTTTATTCTGAACTTCACCAGAGAGAGATAAACGTGGTATCCAATTCCAAAACATCCCCCATTTTCTGTCTCTGTCCCTCTCTTTCCTCCCTCACTCTGTGTATATATTAATTTTATAGATCTTTTTATTGTCTGAACTATACTGGTTGCGTGAGAAGCAGAACAATAGGCCAAGAAGTTCCATTTCACACATGCCATCCTTATAATTCAATAGGACAATAAAAAGAGAGAGAGAGAAAGATCTATAAACTGGTGATAAATCAGTGTCCTAAACCAAATTAACCATCGAAATAGATTATCATAAAAATAACACCATGAAAAATATTCTTCACCTTCCTGGTTCAGCTGCCTGTAATGGACAGAGGAAGGGTGTGTGTCCATGTGCATGTGTACATGCCTCACACACTCAGAGATGCACACATACACACACATGCGAAAAGGCCCAGAGGCCATGCAGTCGGTACATGCTGTTTGCTCCTCCAGGAGCAGCACAGGATACGAAACCCCAGCATTGATCATTAGCACCTCCCAGTTCCTGACGTTCAGCTTTTATCCAACATGGTAAATGACAATACCATATGTCAAGTGCTGAGTTAGACCCTGAGGAGACAAGATGAGCTACAGAGAACACAGTGCTTGTCTTCATAAAACTTCCAGTCAGGGCAGACTAGGTAGACAGTAACCAAGTAAATACACAGATAACATTTTTGAAATTATAAATCCTGGTAAGTTTCATGAGAAAAGGCACTATACATCCTGAGAGCACATGCCAGGGCATCCTAATCTAATGTGAGATCAGGAGCAGAGCTTCGAGCTGCAGAACCGCTGGAAAGACACAAATGGCGCACCAGCAAGCCAATTCTACATCTGTAGTAGGAATAAAACCCTCTTTCTCTCACAGAAGAAGGCTGAGAAGGGAAGGATAAGGAAGCACGATTGGGCTCCAAGGGCACAGAGAGGAGAGGGAGCTGCGCCAGCCAGAGGGAGCCACATCTACAAAGATTCTGAGGACAAAGGAGAGCTGGCACATCCCAGACTGAAGGAAGGTCTTCAAAAACCATGGCAGGGGGGAGGAAAAATGGCGGCGGTATAAACGGACGTGTCCTGTGCCTTGTCCTGGAGCAGATAAGGGTGAGCAGCTGAAACGGGTAACATGCAGCCCGAATAGGCAGAGGATTTTCAGCTGAGAGACTGTCTGCAGCTAGGAAAGACCGAGAACCCCCAGGAAAAAAAGGACGGTTGGAGACTGCGGCTGAAGCCTCTCGTGGTGCGCCAGCTAAGCAGTGGAGACTGCGCCATCTTGGGTGGTTGTTGCCGGCATCCAGAGACCAGCTACTACCCTGGAAACAAGGGATCTCAAGCAGCGTCACTGCCTGAACTCAGACGAGCACTGCTTCTTCTCACGGAAAGGTTGGACATCCCCTAAAGGTGCGGTTTGAAGTTCGGGTTGGAGGGAGGACCGAGCTCGCGCGCGCGCGCGGGGGGCGGAATCTGCGCCCCACAGAGTCTGCAGCCTTTGGGACCAGCGTGACCCGCGAGTGGGGAAGGGGCCCCACAGGGCTGCTGGCAGAAGGGAACGCGAAAAATGAGCCCATAGCTAGACTGGATGTAAGGGAGCAGCCTTGGACTTTGCCAGTCTGCTGGCTGCTTGGTGCCAGGGGCGAGTGAGCGCGCGGAGACTGCGCGCGGAGACTGTGCGCAGACCTGGAAGGTGGAGGCTTGCGAATTCGCACAACTATCAGGCTCTTGTTACAGTTCCCCTTAGATCCGTGCATTTGATTATTAAACCCAGTGCATGGGATTCCCCAGTTGGGGTCATTCACAGAGCCTGTAGGGGAAAGTTCTTTTTGGGGAGCCTGGGAAACAGCGGGCAGTGGCAAGGAACCAGCTCTGGGCAGTGGTCTTTCCTGAATCAGTTCCCAATACCATAGAGGAAAAAAAAAAAAAACCCTACTGATAGAGAGGACTTATAGCCTCGGAGGTCAATCCAGACACACTGCCACCCAGAGGCAGAGCCACGAACTGTCTCTTCTACGATCACAAATAAAGGCAGTCTGGTAAACAAATACAAGCTGCCTTAAAATCAGGTCTGTGGTTTACCGCACAGAGGGACAGTGTATCGCAGGGAAGTTCAACACTCCCCTGAATGCCTGGCAGGACTGAGGCGTGCCAAAAAGAAGAGTGGAAGATCTGAAGCACCTTCACTTCCGAATATTTTTATATATATATATTTTTTTAATTCTTTTTTCACCATTTCATTAAGAACCTATTTTATTTTATTTTATTTTTTATTTTTTATTTTTTTCATCACTTGATTTTACCTTTTTAATTACTACATTGTTTTAACCAGTATTATTGCTATCCTTTTACCATTTTTTCAAGTGTCATTTTATTTTTTATTATTTTTTTAATTTTTCTTTATTTTATTTTGGGATTAGTGTTATACACACTATTTTCATCGTTCCTTTAGCATCATTTCTCTCTAGCTCACATTTACCCTTAAGCCAAAACTCTCTTCCTCACTTTTCCCCTTTTGTTGTCCTGTTTCTCTTACCCTATTCCTGCTTTGGATTTTACCTATTCCTTCTTTCTAACCACTGTCTAAATTTCACTCTACTTATATATCTAATTTCCAATCCCTCGCTCTCCCCATACAAATAGCCTCTTCCCCACCTCTATTTCATTCTCTAACTTTTTTTTTTTTTTTTGTATTTTTGTTTTTTTTCTTCTCTCCCTTTTCCCAATCTCATTTCGGCACTCCTTTTTGTTTTTTATTTTTCTCTTTAATCTTTTTCTCTTTTTTCTTCTATATCCCCTAATTCTCTTCGCTCGGGGGGTCACCTTTATTTGGGGTTATTAATATCGTGAATGCATTTAGTTTGTTGCCTTGTACGTTGTGCCTTGTTGTGTTGTATTTTGTGCCTTTGAATCAGCGCAGCAGAGAGAGAACTACATAACCAAACACCTTGAGAAGAGAAATCATGGTGAAACAAAGAACCAACCCAAATATGAGAGAAAAACAGGCATCATCAGAAAAGGAAGTAAACGAAATGGAAGCAATGGAGGCAAGCAACCTGTCAGAGAAAGAATTCAGAGTAATGGTCATAAGGTGGGTGAAAAAAATGGAAGACCAATTCAACAATATGTGTAGGAACCAAGAGGAAATGAAGAAGAACCAAGAGGAAATGAAGAGAAACCAAGAAGAAATGAAAAACGACATCACTGCCATAAAGAACTCAATAGAAAGCATCAACAGTAGACTAGAAGAAGCAGAGGACCGCATCAGCGAGCTAGAAGACAAGGTAGAAAAAAATACCCAAACAGAACAGCTTCTAGAAAAAAAAATTAAAAAGCAGGAGGAGAGCCTAAGAGAACTCTGGGACAATGCTAAACGAAACAACATCCGAATAATAGGGGTGCCAGAAGGAGAGGAAACTGAGCAAGGAATAGAAAACCTGTTTGAAAAAATAGTAACAGAAAATTTCCCGGATATAGGGAGGAAAAAACTCACACAAATCCAAGAAGCTCACAGAGTCCCAAACAAAATGAACCCGAAAAGACCGACACCAAGGCACATAATAATTAAATTGGCAAACACCAACGACAAAGCAAGAATCTTAAAAGCAGCTAGAGAGAGACAGAAAGTTACCTACAAAGGATCCCCCATCAGACTAGCGACCAATTTCTCAACAGGAACACATCAGGCAAGAAGGGAATGGAATGAAATATACAAAGTCATGCAAAGGAAGGGTCTGAATCCAAGAATACTATACCCAGCGAGGCTATCAATCAAAATTGAGGGTCAAATCAGGAGCTTCACAGACAAAAACGGTCTACGGGAGTTTATTACAACCAAACCAGCAATGCAAGAAATGCTACAGGGTTTGCTGTAAATAGAAAAAACAGGAAACAAAGAAGGAACGCAGCGGTAAAGAACAAAAATGGCGACTAACAAGTTTCTATCAATAATAACTTTAAATGTAAATGGATTAAATTCCCCAGTCAAAAGGCATAGGGTAAATGAGTGGATAAGAAAACATGACCCATATATCTGCTGTCTACAGGAAACCCACCTCACAAAAAAAGACGCACACAGACTGATGGTGAAGGGATGGAAAAAGGTTTTTCAGGCCAATGGAAGTGAAAAAAAAGCCGGGGTAGCAATACTTATATCTGACAAATTAGATCTCAAAGTGAAGGACATAAAAAGAGATCAAGAAGGCCACTTCATAATACTAAAGGGAGCAGTCCAACAAGAAGAAATAACTCTGGTAAATATATATGCACCCAATATAGGAGCACCCAAATACGTAAGAAATCTTCTGGAGAAGATCAAGGGAGAGATTGACAGCAATACAATCATAGTAGGGGATCTTAACACCCCATTATCTCCACTGGACAAATCCTCTAAACAGAAACTCAGCAAAGAAACATCAATCCTAAATGACTCACTAGATCAGATGGAATTAATTGACATCTTCAGAACATTTCACCCCAAAGTCACAGAATATACATTCTCCTCGGGTGCACATTTGTCATCTTCAAAGATAGACCATATATTGGGTCACAGACAAAGTCTCTTCAAATTCAAGAAAATTGAAATCATATCAAGTATCTTCTCAGATCACAAAGGCATAAAACTGGAAATCAACTACAACAAAAACAATCCAAAAAAATCAAACACATGGAGACTAAATAGCATGCTATTAAACAACGACTGGGTCACCAGTGAGATCAAAGAAGAAATAAAAAGCATCATGGCAACAAATGACAATGAAAACACAACAATCCAAAACCTATGGGACACAGCAAAAGCAGTCTTGAGAGGGAAGTTCATAGCTCTACAAGCCTACTGCAAGAAACAAGAAACAATGAGAATAAATGACCTAACTCTACAACTCGAAGAATTAGAAAGAGAGCAACAAAAACCATGGCAGGGTGGTGCCACATAAGAAGGGAAGGGATGGGAAAGGGTAGGCGGAGTCCAGATTGTACAGATTATTAACATGTGGGGGAAGGGACGGTGACAGAGGCGTGCTGGGTTTTCTTTTGCAGAAGCTTGCGTTGTTTCTGTGTGAGGAAGAAACTGGCCTGAGGAAAGCAAGATACTGGAAGGACAGCTCATCCCCTGACAGCCCTCCACACAAGTCTAGGAGAGAAATTAGACCTGAGTCCAACACTAATTAGCTGTGTGACCTTGGGTAATTTGCTTCACCCCTTTAAGCCTCAAATTCCTCACCTGTAAAATGGCAATAATAATGGCTTTAGTGGGGATTAAGTAAGATCATGGCTGTGGAGTGCCTGGCCCACTATAAGCCTTCAGCAAATGTTAGCTATTGGTGGTGCTGGCGATGGACAGAAATAGAAGGTTAGAGAGATACACATAACCCGCCAGCAAGCAGTCCCCCTACCCAGCCACCACTAGGAGGAGTAAGGCACCTTTTCTTTCCTCAGAGAAGGGTCAAGGAGGAATGAATGGGGGGGGGAACAACTGGTATCACTACAAGTTTCCCAAATCTAAAGCATTCTTGTCTTTATTATACGCACTGCCGGTAATATTTAAGCCATGAAAGGTATCTGAGACCATTTAGAAAAGTAATGACCAGAATCTGGTCAAGGGTTATCTTAAACCAGCTTTGGGACAACAGAAACAAAAAGATTACAGAAATATGAATAACTTGCCCAAGGCCATAGGGCTGACAATGGCTAAAGACAGGAGTTGAACCCAGGATGAACTCTAAGTTTGTGCCTTTTCCAGGAGGGGCACAACCTCCTGAGAAGTCCAAACCCAGCCTCTTCCTTCCAAAAGCTTTCAGTCTAGGGCTCTAGGCCATTGTCATTTCTTTTTTTTTTTTTTTTTTTTTACTGCTTAAAGTATTACAAAGGGTATTACATATGTGTCCTTCCCCCCCCCCCCGCCCTTGACAGTCCCCTAGCCTCTCCTACCCCCCAGTGTCTTATGTCCACTGGTTATGCTTATATGCATGCATACAAGTCCTTTAGTTGATCTCTTACCCCCCTCCCTCCTGCCCCCCAACCCTCCCCGGCCTTCCCGCTGCAGTTTGACAATCTGTTTGAGGCAGCTCTGCCTCTGTATCTATTATTGTTCAAAAGTTTATAATGGTCTCTATTATCCATGAATGAGTGAGATCATGTGGTATTTTTCCTTCATTGACTGGCTTATTTCACTTAGCATAATGCTTTTTAAAGCAAGTGGATGACAGGCTATTTACATATCCAAAACTTCTAATGCAGTAAGGGGAAAAAATTATCCTCTGTGATAGCCACAGACTTGAGGACTGAGAATCTTCCTTAATTAAATCAAACAAAAGCTTTAGGTAGAGCCTACTTATGGGAAGCTTAAGGTAATTGATCCTAAAATTAAGCACTGACTCAAAATCCGGACATAGGACTTTTGGTGTACCCACCGCAAAAATCCCACTCACAAAAACCAGACCTGGCTTCCCTGAGCTGATCCTTGAGGGTGTCCCCTTTAAACTTGCCAGCCTCCTTGGGTAGAAGATAAGACCATGCAGCGGTATGGATTAGCTATCGCGTCACTGTAGCTGGCACGGCCGTCCGTTCCAGGTGAATTGCTAGGCAATGTAATAACAATGCAGTTTATTTACTGTGCGGGGTGCTTACCTAGAGGAATGTTCCCAACCAACAAAGAAAGGCACAGCTAATGCCCTTTCCTCAGAATTACAGACTGAAACTATGCCAGCACCGTCAGAGAATAAAATGCTAAATAAGCCCTGTGTAAACAGCGTCCCTAAAAACCCAAAGCACTCCTTTCCTAAAGGAGAAAGCAGAGAAAGGCAATTGGCAGATGGGGTGTCCCAAAGGTCTTTCTCAGGCTCCCATCACTATCAACCAAATCACATCCCAAGGGGAAGAGGGGTGAGAACTGAAGACCAGCCAGACACATAGAACTCACTCTTAAGTGATGATGATGGTGATGGTGACAACGATGATGATGATGATGATGATGGTGATGGTGATGGTGATGGTGATGGTGATGGTGATGGTGATGGTGATGGTGATGGCGATGGTGATGGTAATGGTGACAACGATGATGATGATGATGGTGATGGTGATGGTGATGGTGATGGTGATGGTGATGGTGATGGTGATGGCGATGGTGATGATGATGGTAATGATGAGGTAGACTACCATTTGTTGAAAGCTTATCATCTGCCATTGCACTTTTCAACATTATCTCTTTTAATTATCAGAACAACTCTGTAAAGTTAGTCCTGTTACCTCCATTTAACAGTTAAAGAGATTCACTTGTCCACTAAGCTGCTAGCTGAAGATTTGAAACCAAGTCTGCTTCCCTCCAAAACCAGAGCTCTTGCCCTGACCGGTTTGGCTCAGTGGATACAGCGTCGGCCTGCTGACTGAAGGGTCCCAGGTTCGATTCCGGTCAAGGGCATGTACCTTGGTTGCGGGCACATACCCAGTAGGGGGTGTGCAGGAGGCAGCTGATCGATGTTTCTCTCTCATCGATGTTTCTAACTCTCTATCCCTTTCCCTTCCTCTCTGTAAAAAAATCAATAAAATATATTTTTTTTAAAAAACCAGAGCTGTTTCGCTAACACTTGAACCTATGCTGAGGTCCAGGTGCTAGTAAAAGAAATATTTATTTTCTGCTGTCAAGGGAAGAACCCCTTTGCATTTGAAACCATTCCTTTTGTCATTGCCCTTCCTCCTGCCATACATGTGTGGGTGTTGACTTTTCATAAATCAGATACAAGTTATTCCAGGGTTGTCCAACGGTCACGGTGCCAACATCAACACTTGTGAAAAGTTTGAAAAGGAGCTTTCGAATAAAGGTGGTAATGTGGGGAGCAAGTGTTGAGGACATGCACCTTCCATTACAACTTTCTTTGGCCCTGTGTGCTTTGGGCCAATAGAAAACACTAGAAGTCTGTGTAGAGGGTGACACCAAGGAATCTGCAATATCCTTCCCTACACATTCCCCTTGGAATCATTCGTGTTTGTAATGAAGGAGAATGGCTACAGATGTTTCCAAAATTCTTTCTTTTCACACCTGGAGCAGGGGTCAAGATACAAAGTCAAAATAGTCCCCCAGCTGGCCGTATTGTAAACTCTAGGACATTTGATATTAATGGCCAAATCCTTTTTCTGAACAATAATCCCTCCACTTTCCCAACAGAATGTTATGATGTGGATGACAATCATGTGATAACTGACCCAAAAACTTTTTTCCAGCTTGGTTTGACTTGGTTACAATGAAAACTTTGTAACCCCATGTTTCATTAGAAACAGTTACATTTACAAAGTTAAAAAAAAAAAAAAAAGAGCTAGAGCTCTTAACCTAATACTAACCTATTCTCAAGAACTGGAGGAACTCTCCTGAAGTTGGACTTGGTGTACATATAGGACTCCTGGCCTCCCCTGCCTGGCTCCTGTCGTATGCACACATCCCACCCAATGGAGCATCCACTGGGCTCACACTTTGTGCTCCACAGTGAAGGCTGGTAATACAAAGATCACCATTTGCTAAAACCCTGGTAGATGCCTTTTAAACAGCCAGCCTTCCATGATTAGAATAAGTGAACTAATGAATGAAGGCATGAAGAAACCCAACTAAGGAGTCTAGGATACAATCTAGAGAGATGTGATTGCTCTAAAAAGAGAGCTATAACTTAATCAATAGTACTAGCATATCTGAAGAAAGAAAGTATCTACAGAAGGAAGGTGGTATGCCCAGAGCTCAGAAAAATGGAGCACTATTGAATTGGTAGTGTTTATTCAATTGTGCCCAAAGGAAAGAGGAAGTGTATCTGGTAGTAGATAGAAAGATGTATCAGAATTGTTTAGTTCACTTCAATAGACTTTGTGTGCCTACTATGTGCCATGGTGTACAAGGGGTACTGTGATTAAACACCACCTCCCCCCGACCCCCGACACACACACACACACACACACACACACACACACACACACACACACACTTCCTGACACAGGAATCTGAAATGATAGTGAGGGAGGCCAACACATAAACAGCTCTTAAATGCTAAGTGCTACATTAGAGGTATGTGAAGGATACCAATGAAGCATGAAGGAGGTAAACTTGGTGCAAGGTCTAGGAAAACTTCCTGAAGCAATCCTTGAGCTATGTTTCAATGAATACGCAGGGGCCATCTGGGCCATAAAGGACCCAGAGGAATTCCAGGAAGAAGGAACAGAAGTTGTTCACATCACCGCAGATGGGGATATGTATGTTCAGTAGCCTGAGATTTATCTCAAGGGAAATAGAGAACCACTGAACGATGTTAGCTGGAGAGTAACAAGATCATTCAGGAAGATCATTCTGGCAGGGAAATAAACAATAGATGTAAATGAAGAAAAACCAAGGAGGCCCAGAGACCAATTAAGAAGCTATTGTCAAAGACCCTGGTGAGGATACTTCCTAAGTCAATGGTAGCTAGGATAAAGAGGAGGGAGAAAGTAAATATTTAAGAAGTGATGTTATTGACTGGTTGGAAGGAAAGGTAAGAAATCTAGGGTGATTCTAAGCCTGGCTTGAATGGCAGATTGGATGGGAAGGATGGAGAGGTGAGGAATCCAGATGACTCCAAGTTTCTGACTCAGAGTCATCCTGAATGGTGATAACATGAACTAAGATAGAAAATATAGGCATATAGGAGGAACAGCAAATTTGCATTTAGAAGATGAGGAAAATAAGTTTGGTTTTCAACATATTGAGTTTTCAGTGCCCATTGGACATTCAGGTGGACCTGTCCACTGGGCTTTTGGACATATAAATCTGAAAGTTTGAAGATTCATCAGTGCCAAAGGTAAATATTGGAGCATGAGCAAATAGATGATACTTAAAATATGAGTGCAAAAGATATTAACCAAAGAAGGATAGGGAGATAAGTGGTTGGATGGATGAATGGATGGATGGATAGATAGGAAAATAAGCTAATTAAAATGAGATATAATGTATTTACTAACTTTAATTTTTGGAAGTTTTAAAGCTTACTATTATCTGAATTTAGATGAAAAAGAAGCTAAAGAAAGTGAAGAAAAATAAACTCCAGGTAGAAATTTCTTAGGTATAAATATTATTATTTCTTAAAAGATCCCTCTAAATTAAGAAAAAAAGATTATAAAAAATAATAAAGAGACTCGAATCATTTTTTAAAATCAACTTCCCATTAAGAAAAATGAGAAAATATGGACTCTTTCACCTCTACCCATATTCCCTGGTGAGGATTACCGCCAGTCTTCTACGGACTACTCCACTCCGAGTCCTTTCTTCTGATTTACCTCTTACGTGGCTAACTCTTGTCATTGAGGTCATTGGTGTGTGATAATGTTCACCTGTTGTCACTACATTCAACCAACACCTGGGCTGGGTATAACATTCTTGAGTCACTTTTTCCCTCAGAACTTTGAAGATATTACGTTATTGGCTTCTGGGATTCAGTGAAAATCCAAAGCCAGCCCAATTTTCCTCTTCTGATGTTTCACTTAGTTTTTCTTTATTCGTTTCATCACTCATGTCATTAACCAAATAGTAGGGGAAGGAAGACTCAAATAGCCCCTCTCAGCATGCTCAGCTCCTTCAGTTTTTCAGGTGGACAACGCTCTCCCTTGGTCATAATGAAAGGCCATGTTGAAGGCCACAAAGCCCTCTCTGCCTTATTAAACCTTCTCATCCTTGAAGCCTCTGCTCAAATGTCCTCTACCGCCCTTTACGGCTTTTCCCTCCCTCCTTCCTAGGCAGAATTATTATATTCATACAGCAGTGATTACATTTATAGTTGTAAGTATGCCTCTTCCCCCACTAAATTATAAACAGCTTGAGAGGGAACCATGTTTTCTTCATTATAACCCCAGCATTTATCAAACTGCTAAGACCAATAGGGGCTCAAATATTTACTGAATAATCTCTCTAGTCTCACTTTTGCCCACACATACTGGGGGGATTCTTTAAAGCAGTTGTGCTGAAACTTGAGCACATATCAGCATCACTACCACCTGGAGGACTGGCCAAAACACAGCTTCTCAGGCCCCATCCTGAGTTTCTGATTGGTCCAGGAACATTTGGAGAACCATTGATTTAAAGCACCATTAGAAACAGAAATAAACTTAACAAATCCTTGCAAACTTAGGGTAAATAAGGTTCAGATAATAAAATTATGTATACCTCCCAAACCATCAAAATCTGATGAGGTAAGCTACTGTTTATATCATAAGCCTAACTAGCATAAGCCCAAAAAAATGTTAGAATATGTGATCCTTGAGAAAAATATCTTGTGACGTTTCACTTCGTTTTTCTTGATTCATTTTTATCACTCATGAACAAGTACCTTATAGCTATGTACTTACTATAACTATTAACTACACTAACATTAATTCAAGTCAATGGCCAGGTGGGAGTATAAATCCAGAGAAACTTTATGTACTCCAGACCAAATTCTCCCTCAAAATAAAATAATAATAGCAATTTTTAAATGCATTACTATCTCATCATATCTATTTTCTCAAGCTTTTCCTTTTTCCTCTCTGACTTCTTATCTCCTAGGCACATGAGTTAGTTGTGATTCTTGCGTCAAGACTGCAAACCACCACTAGCATATTCCCTTCTGTGCCATCCATGCCACTTTGTCATTTAGTCCCTGAATAGACTGGTCTGTAGTCCCAAGGCCTCTACAGCAACCTATGTGGTGACTTTTGTCCTCATTGTCTTAAAGACTTTAACTTTTGTGAGCACAAAACCTTGCCCGTGTTTAGGCAGGCTGCCTCACATTGCAGGGCACCAATGTTGCACTGCAGTGCCACCTAGAGTCTGCTGCTGGTAGAGATGCAGAGCTAACCAATTCTGTGCACTCCCACCAGCTGGCTGGTTAAAGGAAAATGGGGTGGTTCTGGATTCACATGAATTCTGGCTCTACAAGAAAGTGTTCGATATGAGGTTAAGGAGGCCTTCAATCTAGAACTTCCATCTGGAACTATGAATTGATAAACCATCATTTGAAATGATATATTCAGCTGAAATGTTTACTTCACATTAGAATTTTAACTCTGAAGGTTTGTACATAAAACATCATCATGGCAAGAAAGCTTCAGTAGTAAAGGTATAGGAAGGAGCAAACAACAGCTTCTGGGCCTTTCAGTTCTGCTTCTCGTGGCTGTGGCTGTGGCTGAGCTTCGCTGAGATCTGCAGGATGAAATTGCGTGGCCTGGCCGGGGAGCGAGGCGGAAACCGAGCCCTGCGCGCTGTGTGTTAAGCAAGCAGCAGCCACATTAGAAGTCACGGGTCCATTAGCTCTCATTTAATGTTTCTTCTCAAGCAGATAAGTACAGGCATCAAACACCCGGCCCTTTTATGACACATAAATCACAGGTCAGTGCCTTCCATGGAGACTCCTGTTTGCTAAGTGAATAGTTAGACCAGGAGCAAAGAAGCAACATTTCAGGGCACTTGGAGACCCAGGGGGACGCGCTGATGGCACAGGGCAGGGCCACGAATTTCTCCCTGCAATTACATGATTAAAACCTTTCTCCTGCTGGAGAACTAACTGGTACATCACTCCAGACCTTCCTCGGCAGCAGTTCTCACGAAGAGCCACTCTCGGCCCCAGTTCTGCCATTACCTTCTTTTTCAGGGAGTGGCTTCCACAGCCCTACTGAGTGAAGAGCATGTCTTGGCCCACAATTGATTGGACTAAGGTGGACCCTTTTCCACATTCAATCCAAGAATATCTCTGTTGGCAATTTATGCCAAAGGCACAGAGACTGAGGAAGCTAGCAACTGAGCCATGTTCATGATAGGGAGTTAAGTGAAGGTCCATGAACTTGGGCTGCTGAGATCCTCGGAGCTGCCCTCACTTCTGCCCTTCCTACCATGGCAGCTTTTCTGTGGATTCCATAAGTTTCGTACCTAAGACCGAATTAAGTGGGTTCAGCTCCCTATTACTAAAATTGCTTTTTAAGAAACCCCGAAGCTTAGAATCTGTATCAGACTCAAGTTGGGACTTTGCTCCCTACTCCACTCCATTGTGGAGAAGCCTCTACAGCCAGCACTCAGCCCCCCCATGCTCCTGTTGTTCAGCCAGAGGCAGGCGTTGGCTACTCCCTGGGCAGGGGTTGGGGAGAAGGGGAGGTGGTGGGGACCAGGGTGTGGTCTGCAGACTGCTGTCAGCTCACAGTCTGTTATCAGCCTGCCACAAAAACGTACAGAAACTGAGAGTAAGAGTTTAGGAACTTTCAAAATAAATTTTCAGGGCAATTTAATATCTATCAAATCTAATAGTAAAATCAGAGCTTATATTTATAAGTCTGCATTTTTTTCCTTCATTTTTATAGTGTTTGTTGTATTTTACCAAAAATATCAGTTCACAAATGATTGGAAATAAAAACAAGAACAAAACACACAGGTCCTCCACTGCCAGCAGTTTGAAGAGCACTACCTCAACTCCCCTCCTCTGGTCCAGGCCCCAGGCCGTCCCTTAGGGAAGACAGGAATACAGCTGTGCCTTCTCTCCAAGGAAAGCTACAGCTCACAGAAGAGGCAAAGATTATTGTTCACATGTGTCTAAGAGAAAGGACCTGTCCTTCCATTAGACTGGTCAGAGGCAGGGCCCCAAACCTTCCAGGAAAGATCGCACCTAAGACCCACAGCACCCTGACGGAGTTGAGACAAGGTATTCCAGAGGGCGGAAGGGCTCCCAAGAGCATGCTCTGGAGTTATATCCAGGTGTGAGGCGAGTGGCCCAACTGGGCTTGAGGGACTTCGAAGGCCTTCAGACAGTCCCCCCGGGGCCCTACACACACACACACACACACACACACTCACACTCACACTCACACTTCCTCCCTCCCTGGAGCCTACTTCTCTGGGCAGCACGGCCTCCTCCCACAGCCGGGAGAGGGGCATGGACGCGAAGGTGCTCGGCTCCCACGTTTCATTGGAAAGACTCTGCCTGGATCTCACCTTATCCTCTCCAAGGAAGAGACGAGGTCACTGGGGACATGGGGCAGGGGGGCACTTAGGCTGTGCCAAATCCTCTCAAACCTAAATTCTCTCTGTGTGGGTCCAGTAAATGAAACATGGACATGAAAATACCTTTTCTAAAAAAAAAAAATAGTGTTCCTTTAACATGTAAACATAAAGAAGTATAAGAGAAAGAGAAAGAAATACACGGAGAGTGAGACAAAAAGAGGAGGGAAAGGAAGGCGGGCATAAAGGACTGCCAGGTCCATGCGGGCAGGCATGGTCCCCAGGCAGGGACGGTCCCCGGGCAGGGACAGCCCGTGGCAGGGTCTCATGCGGGCAGGCATGGTCCATGCGGGCAGGCATGGTCCCCAGGCAGGGACGGTCCCTGGGCAGGGACAGCCCGTGGGCAGGGTCTCATGGCTCCTGCAGCCCAGACAGGCAGGGAGGACACAGGCAGGGGTGCGTGGGCGGCTGGGCAGGGTGACAGCTGTGCATGGCTGCTTCTCTGAAACCAGACTCCTTGCTGCTCTCCTTTCTTTCTTTCTTTTTTTTTCTCTCTTTAAAAAAAAATTTGTTTTGATGCAGGGAAGAGTCACTGATTTCATTTGAAACAATTCCCAAACAGGATATGGAGTCTCAAACAGCTCCTCAGCCCTTGGCAGTTGCTGTGGGCAGGTGTTTCTTGTGAGAGCCAGGCCGCACGTAGGGCGCTGAGACCCCAGAGCACTGTGGGGACACAGCTGCTGGAAGGTGACCCAGGGCACAGGGCTGGTGGCCCCGGGCCTTGTAGCGCCCCCTGCATTCCAGGAATAAGCTCCTTCCCACATACCTCCTCTGCCCCCTTGCTAAGCTCACTGCCAGGCCCCAGTCTTTAGTGTAATAAGAATTGAGTTTCCACTCTTGTTATTTCTATAATTCATAAGAAAAACAAACCACAGTCCCAGAGACAGTGGAACAAAATGGAAGAATGAGGAAGACTGATCAACAACAACATGCAAAAAAATAGGATGAACTTTTACCTCACAGGGTAAAGCAAACATGTGAACAGTAATAAAGTTGACTTCAAAGTTCAGCAATAAAAATCAGTACACACACACATTTTTAATCCAAGTGTCTAAGAGTAAAATAGAAACAAGGAGTAATGAAGCATGAGGAGTTCTCCAACAGCAGAGCTTTATAAGTAGCCCTAAACAAACAGTTAAACAGTGTTACCATCTAACCCAGCAATCCCACTCCTGCAGTATATACCCAAGAGAAATGAACACATGAATGTCTACGTGAGCGTTTGTACATGGACACTTATAGCAGCATTATTCACAATAGCCACAAGTGGAAATAACCCATCCATCAACTAGTGAATGAATAAACAAAATGTGGTATATCCATACATTGGTACATTATTTGGCAGTAAAAAGCAATGAAGTACTGATACCTGCTATAACATCAATAAACTTTAAAACATTATGCTAAGTGAGAGAAGCCAGTCACAAAGGATCACATCCTATATAATAACGAGGTGATATGCAAAGTAACCCTCACACCCTCACAAGATGGCTGCCTACAACCAGGCCGGCAGGGGGTTAGTGAGGGACGACCAAACGACTGACCAGCAGGCTGCGTGGAGCAACCAGGCCAGAGGCGGGGGGGGGGGGGGGGGCAGTTGGGGGTGACCAGGCCAGCGGGGGGGGGGGGCAGTTAGGGGCAACCAGGTTGGCAGAGGGGGGCAGTTGGGGGCAACCAGGCCAGCAGAGGAGGCATGTAGGGGTGACCAAGCAGGCAGGCAGGTGAGCGATTAGGAGCCAGCATTCCAGGATTGTGAGAGGGATGTCCCGGATTGGAGAGGGTGCAGGCTGGGCTGAGGGGACGCCCCCCCTCCATTCATGAATTTCATGCACTGGACCTCTAGTAGTATATAATTCTATGTATATGAATTGTTCAGAATAAGCAACTCTATTGAGGCAGAAAGTAAATTAGTGGTTGCCCAGGGCAGGAAGGGGAAGGAGGCTGGTGGGGGTGGGGTAAGACTGCTAAGAAGTGCAGGATTTCTTTGGGGTGTAACAAAAATATTCTACAGGTGAGTGTGGTGATGACTGCTTAGTAAATATCCGAAGATTTATTGAGTCACACACTTCAACTGGCAGAATTGTGTGGAATGTGTCCATGTAAAGAAAGGTATGAAAAAGGAGAGAGGTCACTTCCTGAGCAAAGATAAGAAAGGGGGGCATGCCCAGGGATCTACTGGCCCTTCTGGCAAGGAGAGGGTTGGGAGAAAGAGCTAAGCCTTGAAGTACCAGGAGTGACTTCTCCACACGCCTGTCAGTCCTCACTGCTGCCTGCAAGGCTCCTGCTCCAAAGCGGCACCAGCGGGTCCTGGGGGCAGCCCCTCTCCTTCTTCCTGAGCTTTCATAATGGAAAGAACGCTAAGTGTTTAAGAGCTACCCTTCTACAGATATTTCTACGTTCACATCACAGTCATAGACACTGGGACTATCGGAGCCTCAGGGGCAGTCTCTTCGACTGGCCTCTGCGTGTCTGTGGAGCCAGCGGGGCAGAGGCGCTGTGAGAAGGGCTGGGCGGGCCATACATTTTTTTTAAATTCCCACTTCATCTGGTTAAATAAAAGGTTTGGGGTTTAAAAGACAAATAAACCCTTCGCCATCCACAAAGAAGATATTCTCCTGAGCAACTCAGCCCTGAGGTTTCTGGACAGCTGTCATCCGACGGTGCTTTTCCCAGACAGTACAGGCTCCATGAGGCGCCCGCCGCACCCCTTGGGGAGTCCCAGAGCCATTCGCATTCTCCCAGCATGAGGGCAGCTGCCTCCCTCCACCACAGACACTGCCCTTGGCCCTTCTCAAGGCCCCCCAGATCTGTCTCCCACAGTGCGCTACAGCCCTGACTGAGCACAGCCAGCTGACCCAGAGCAACAAGGGGCTCCTGGCATACATGCGCCCGCACCCAGTCACCTGCAAAGTCTGAGTCGGCCCTGGGTGAGCCTGTCTCCAGTGCATGACCGGTGACGATTTGTCTACATTAATAGGCCAGGAAAGAGGCCAGAAGAAAAGCACGGCTACGTTTGTCCATCACACCGGCCGTATTTTCTTGCTCACAAAAAGCATTTAGGCATAACTAATCCTGTGACTTACAACCAAAAACGGAGACTGTTGCATGTTGCTAGCTGCTCTAAACTGCCCAAACCACTGCCTAGAAAAATGTCCACCAGGTTTTCTTGCACTTCCCTAAGCCCCAGAATGATGAACTTGACGGAGGTAACATCAAATGCCCCAGAGAATCAGTGCCTGGGAGGTCTGTGGTTTCCTATTTACATTTTTTTGGTTTATTTTGTTTATCATCACTCAAGAATACTTTTTACCCTTGATTTTTAGAGAGAATGGAAGAGAGGGCTGGGGAGAGAGAGAGAAAAACATAGATGTGAGAGAGACACATCAATTGGTTGCCTCCCTCATGCACCCCGACGGAAACCGAACCTGCAACCCAGGCACATGCCCTTGCACGGGCCAATGCTCTAACCACTTAGATACACCAGCCAGGGTTCTATTTACATTTTTTATTTGAATTCTCTCTCACCCAGAGCCCAGCCACTCCCAAGCCCTTTCTCTGAGGCTGCCTTACTGAAACCTAGAAATAGGAACTCAGTGCCTAGCAAAGGTTTTCACAAATAGGCACTTGATAAATGCTTCAAGAAATTGATGAGTTAATTCAGTAATGAGAGAATTAATGAATGGTTTCAGAAGTAAAATAGCTTTGAAATAAAGAATATTAGAATTTGGTCGTTTTTATTTTTTTATATATATTTTATTGACTTTTTACAGAGAGGAAGGGAGAGAGAGAGAGAGTCAGAAACATCGATGAGAGAGAAACATCGATTAGCTGCCTCCTGCACATCTCCTACTGGGGATGTGCCCACAACCCAGGTACATGCCCTTGACCGGAATCGAACCTGGGACCTTTCAATCCACAGGCCGACGCTCTATCCACTGAGCCAAACCGGTTTCAGCTGGTCGTTTTTATTTTTATAATTTCCTTATCACCTTACTCAAGATGTTCTTAAAGTGAACATATAGCATCATAGAGCACGTAAGGGACTTAGACCCTACCACTATGATTAACTTCAAGCTCTGGCCAATAGCAATGTCCCAGAGGCCATCTCAGGGGCCAAGTAGAGGCTAAGGGGAAAGGCACCTGATACTTCTATTCCTATTTAGCTTAGTATATTAGGGCAAGGCTAGCCACTATAATAAATAATAATAATAACAACATTTCAGCGGCTTGGCAACATAGAATTTCCTTTTTTATTCATATAACAGTTTGATGTGGGGGTTTCTGGCCTGCAGGTGGCTCTCCTCACAGGAACCCAGGTTCCTTTCATCTCATGGTTCCATTTTCCCCTCGAGCCCCCCGCCCCAGGAAACAGGGGAAGAGAGGAGAGAGCACGCCTGCTTCTTCCCCACCTCGGCCTATATACTGCTATTAGTCAGGGCCTTGGCAGAAACATTCAAGCCTGGTAACTGGAAAAAAGAGACCGTCTAATGTGGGCAATTTCAAGAGCTGAAAAGCCAAACAGGGGGGCATTGGGCAATCTGGAGGTCAGTTAAGAAGGCACTCCCACCCCCAGGCCTGAAAGAACCGGCTCACTGGCCACTTCTAGATTGCTAGGCAACTGAGATATGGAAGAGGGGCTGCTAGCCAGAGCTGAGGCCACGGAGATGTCACTAGAGCCAAAGGTCAGGCTGAACTACCTTGTCTTCTCTCTTCCTCCCTCCCTCCAATCTCCTGCCAGTGCCCCCCCCCCCCCCTGCCCCGGCCCCCAACCTAGCCTGTCCTGCAAGGGCAGAAAGCCTGGAAAATTGTAGTTGGCAGGGACAGTCCCCTACAGAATGAGCAGAGCAAGGAGAGGACAAGGAAGTAGATCTAAAGACAAAAAGGCAAGTGACAAAGTCACTTTCCCTCACATTTCATTGACAAAGATTAGTTATAGGGCCTCACCAAGGAGCAAGTGGTGCTGGGAAATGTAGTCCTCGGCCGGACAACCACTTACCAGTCAGGTAACAGGAGGAGCACCCACTGTTGGAGGACAGTGGCCAGCTCTGCCACAGTTAGATTTGAATAGTTTTCACTCCACCAGCAGCTCCATTTTCACAAGGGGTCTGTGAGGGACAAAACCACAGTAAAAAGACCCTGATGATTCTATAGGCAGCTTTATTGTTTCTCCCGCCTCGTGCCATCCCTGAAATACAGTAGAGGACTGGTGGGAAGAGGAGGAGGAGAAATTAATAGCACTGCTGTTAATCGCTGCTCCCGGGAGGGAGGACCAGAATGTCCAGAGAGCACTGGCTCCTTAAGTGAGCGGTTGATGACGGATGCCCTCATGGAACTTTGGGGTGAACTGGGGTTTTTGAAGCATGAAGGAACCGGTAAACAAGACAGATTTGGCTTCTTCCCTCATGAAGCTCGTGCTTCTACTTTATTAGGAGCTGCACAAAAACTGCGAGGCAGGAAAGAAGTGGAGCCCTTGGATGAAGGAAAACAGTCTTGCTCTGAGCACTGTCTCAGCCTCCCAGCTCCAAACTTCTATTTTTAGTCCAAGCTCCTTCCATCATTATCTTGGTGCTGTGCTTACATTCTTAGTTCCTATATTTATATTCCGACTAATACAGATGACTTCCCGCTCCTCAGTCTTCACACACTGTCATCGGTTCTCACAGACTGCATCGCCGCTGCGCTCCTGAACTCCAAGTGGGTAGGCCGAGGCCGCCCTCCACACTCACTGGAGCAGTTCCACTCACTTCTGTTTTATATTTTGGGCTATTTGTGTAATTGGATACAAAGTTTGCACCATGAATCCAGTTTAATTCCTCATTTTACATGTGAGAACGTGAGAATTTAGTGTGCTGTGGAGACGGGCAACAAGATCCAAGTCTTGCTTCTTTGTGGGACACCACAGGAGAGCAACTCTGCCACTATCTGGGAGGTCCCAGAGTTTATACGCACCATCCTAAGAATGCCATTATACTGAACCAGTTATTGATGATAGGAAAGAAGCAAAGGGAAGGGCAGACATTATAGGCATGTCATTTGGGCAGCTTCACTGGGAAGCTACATCTTTACACTCTCCAGGAATCCAACAAAGGAAAGATAAACATATGCCCAGTAAAGTTGGGGTGACATAGGAAAGGTGCTTACTGTCAGTCACACCTGGAACAGAGGTCTTTAGCCAGAATGGGTGTGGCCACTGCAAGGATGCAAATATTTGGGAATATATAATCCCCTAAACCAGGGGTTCTCAACCTGTGGGTCTCGACCCCTTTGGGGGTTGAATGACCCTTTCACAGGGGTTGCCTGAGACCATCGGAAAACACATATAAAATTACATATTGTTTTTGTGATTAATCACTATGCTTTAATTATGTTCAATTTGTAACAATGAAAATACATCCTGCATATCAGATATTTACATTACGATTCGTAACAGTAGCAAAATTACAGTTATGAAGTAACAACAAAAATGATTTTATGGTTGGGGGTCACCACAACATGAGGAACTGTATTAAAGGGTCGTGGCATTAGGAAGATTGAGAACCACTGCCCTAAACAAAGTTTGCTCTCTTGTGCTTTTGGAGCCCTTGGGATTCTTGTTGCTCAGGGCTCGCTCTCTTGGCTCCCTGGCACCCTCCCATGTGGCCCACAGCCATGTGGACCCACACACACAATTAACTAATGGACTGCAACTAGCCTGATGCTGGACTGGACCCTGCTCCAACATGGAACAGAAACTCTGGACACCAGCTCTGATTTTAGCTCTACTGAAACCCCAGCTACACTTCTTCTATGACTAGATTAAGGGAAAGAAGACCATGGAAACCCAGGGATATAATTCCACAGAAATAAAGCTTTCTACTATATCACATCCTCTCATGCAAGTCTCAGAAAATCTCTTTTCTCAAGATACTGCAAGGACTCCGTCCCCAACAGCAACAGAGGGAGATGAGGCACATTTTTCTCAGGTACATTAGGTTATAATACGAACTAAGGGCTTACTCTTTTTGCCTCTTTATGCACTTATGCATGGGTTATATATTTGATTTGTTTATTATGGATTTTCTGCCAGCTTTGAGGGGGGTGAATAAATTCTAAGCTAATTGGGCTTATCCAACAAATTATTAAAAATAGAAAATTTTATATGCTTATTACTACACTAACTTAGCTATTTTTCTTATAAACTGAATTTCGGCGGGAGAGGGGAATGTAGACTCCTGTTTAAACCGTTGCTATCTTGGCGGTCCCTGATGTTTACTGAACTTGGTCTTTTAGAATCATTTGTGATTATGTTTTTGTCCCCTCTGTTTACTGGTAGAATTATTTACTGTTCAAACTGTCAAATGTAGATAACTTACTTACAAAAGTATTTCTCCCACTGAGTTTTGAAATTCTGAGAGATTTCTAGAAATCAGACCCACTGAACAATCAACAATTGTGTGATACTGGCGCTCTGAGATATCTGGATGGGAAGGCTGGCACTTCTGTTTCCATATAAGAATCAGTTACTTAAAGTCTTCATTTTTCAGACAGTATGGAGTTTCCTCAAAAAGTTAAAAATGGAACTCCCATTTGACCCAGTGATCCCACTTCTAGGAATATATCCCAAGAAACCAGAAACACCGATCATAAAGGATATATGCACCCCTATGTTCATAGCAGCACAATTTACAATAGCGAAGATCTGGAAACAGCCTAAGTGCCCATCAGTAGATGAATGGATTAGAAAACTGTGGTACATCTACACGATGGAATACTATGCTGCTGTAAAAAAGAAGGAGTTCTTACCATTTGCAACAGCGTGGATGGAACTGGAAAGCATTATGCTAAGTGAAATAAGCCAGTCAATGCAAGAAAAATACCACATGATCTCACTCATTTATGGATAATAAAGACCATTATAAACTGATGAACAAAAATAGATACAGAGGCAGAGCAGCATCGAACAGACTATCAAACTGCAACAGGAAGGCTGGGGAGGGTTGGGGGGCAGGAGGGGCGGGTAAGAGATCAACCGAAGGACTTATATGCTTGCATATAAGCATAACCAATGGACATAAGACATTGGGGGGTAGGGGAGGCCGGGGGAATGTCAAGAAGGGGAAAAAAAGGAGAAATATATAATACTCTTTGTAATACTTTAAGCAATAAAACAAAATTTAAAAAATAAATGAATAAAAATAAAGTCTTCATTTTTCCAACTGTAACCACATAAAAACCTCATTTCTTTAATATGGCCTTTTCTCTTTCCTTTCCTTTTGATTCAGACTGGCCTTGTCCAGCACCCTGACTCACCTGCCTCTCTCCTTCCTTGCACGTCAACTCCCCTAATCATTAAGTCCTCAGGACAATTATGTTCTGATCAGTATCTGTCTTAGGAACAAAGCCTCCAGGCTGTTGGCCATGGAAACAGAATTTGGGTCAAACTAAAGATAATATCTAGGCCTTAGCTGTGTTTCAACACCACACCAAGAAAAGCAGGTGACCCCACCGACCACATCCTTGCGAAACCAGACAAAATGATGCCATGGCTGACATCAGGACCAGGTGAAATGGTCAACTACGCCCTACCCTGGTTCTGACCAATCAGTGGAGACCATGACCCTACCTCCCTTAGTCAACATGATGAACAATTTCCCCCATCTAACCTGTCCCCGGGAACCTCTCCAGGAGCCAGGCCTTGGAGCACTACTCACTGTGACTCTGGGCATGGTGCCATTTCCTTAAATAAGCCTTTACTTTATTTCGCTGCAAACTTCTGGGCTTCGATGCATGCAGGCAAAAGAACCTCTTTAGTTTGGTAACATGACTATCAAAATTCTTCTATTTCACACCAAAAGGTAAGTGCTGTTGCTTGAAAAATGAAATTTGAGGGACGAGATATATGACTGGCCAACACGTTCTCTTGTTTACTTATCCAAACTTATGCATTTGTCGTATAAAGCCCAATTCCAAGTGATTTAACCAATAGTTAATTTGGTAGAGAGCAACTTGGTCAAAAACAATTTGGTTAAAAGCAAATTAATCAGCGTGAAAGAATTTAGTTGATATAAAAACTTGATTGTAAAATATTGACACCAGTTACTGATTTTTTTCCCCAAAAAAATATTGTTAAAAATTTGAAGCTACTCTCCTTGGGCCTCTTCCTGAAAATTATTGAAGGATTTTTCTTGTTGATTTTTTACTTTAAAAAAATCAAGTTCATTTTTAGTTACTTATTCTTTCTCTGTTCTGTTTATGATAGTGAAATTTAGAATAACCTAACTCTAATCTTAGGAGATGAGTCCCACACCTGAACTGCTACTAATGTCTGATAAGGAGAAAATTCTGAGATGTTCTAAATTAAATTATAGTGGCCGGAGAGTGGGAGAGATACAATTGTTAGTCTTTTAATGGTGGCAGGCCCGCCAGCAGAGACTGCTCACATTCCTCCCATTGCCTGTTGGAACCTTGGGTTAATTTCCAGGTGGCTATTTCCGCAGATTATTTTAGCCAGGAGCCTCTGCTTGTTGCTTGCGTGTGGGCTTTCCAGACTGCTGCCCGCAGCCAATGTACAGAGCAGACATCCCTTTATGCAGACCTTGCGTCTAACCCAGAGCTGAGCCCACTTCCCCTTCTCCCACCCCTTTGCTTATAGCTCATGGATATAGCTTTTATCCAGCCTATATCTTCCTTCCCACTCCTCCCTACTTGATGTATAAAAATGCTTGCCTATTCCGAGGTGATGGGCAGGCTGTCTTTTCTACCTAGCCATAATGCTGGGCATTTAGACCCCATGCCCCAAGTCTGGTGGTCTTCTTTTGGTTAGCATTTTGGTTCCCTAAAAGCTTACTTTAGAAAAGTCTTCAGCCCTGACCGGTTTGGCTCAGTGGATAGAGTGTTGGCCTGCGGACTGGATGGTCCCACGTTCGATTCGGGCCAAGGGCATGTACCTTGGTTGCGGGCACATCCCCAGCGGGAGGTGTGCAGGAGGCGGCTGATTGATGTTTCTCTCTCATCGATGTTTCTAACTCTCTATCCCTCTACCTTCCTCTCTGTAAAAAATCAATAAAATATATTTAAAAAAAAAAAAGAAAAGTCTTCAGTTGTAGAGGTTAAATCGCTATTGTTTAACATACCCTTTATCTCCACCCTTATCCAGCAAACTTTCACCGTCTCCTCCTCTCACTCTCAACAGACAGCTTTGCCTCCTTCTACTAGAAAGCAATTAGACAATACCAGACATGAAGCCTCGCATTCTTCCTGCCACCTGCAGCCCTAACTGTCTCATAGCAGAGGCATCTGCCTTTTTCTAAAGCTGCCTTTTCAGGAACTTGTGCTCTGCGCTCTAGAGCATGTCTCTCTATCTCTCTTCCTCCCTATCTCTATCTCTATTTCTATCTCTATCTCCCAGGCCCCTGTTCCTACACACAGCAGAAGCCCAGGAATATAGATGGCACTGGATTTGAAGGTCCTTGAACCTGTAGAAATAAGAGACATGTATCTTTTTGTCCAGATTGCATTCTTAAGCTGGTGTCCATCAGAAAGTGGTCATTATGGAGTCCCGTCCTTCCCCAAGAAGAGGGACTCAGAGAGAAGGTGATATTCCCGTCCCAGGAATAAAAGCAGATGGCAGGGGTCTAAGGGACTTCCGCTTGCTATCTCAGCAACTGAGTCCAGAACGCAGACTGGAAATTAAAACCATGTGAATTTTTCAGGATTCTCTCAATTTTATGGGCTTATGAATTTTATTGTTCCCATTATTTTAGGCATAGTGATTAAGAGTAAAAATATTTCAAAGACAGCACACAGGTAAATAAAGGAGTCTGGTGGCTTGTCTTCAAGAATCTAGAGTAACTGGGGACACCCCATCCCTCTGGGAAACAGAACATCAAGAGGGACGGGATTGGCAATGCCGGCACCAGGAGGAGAGGAAGCAGGCCCGTACCCAATACCTGTTGCAAGGAATAGAGAGAATAACAAACTTGTCTGGTCTGACAAGTGGGAGTGAGGCTACCCAGTCTACTTGCCAGTTCCTTTTCCTTTACCTTCCTCTTAAATGCTTAAGATTCATTTCTGAAATTTATCTTTATTGTTGAAAGTATTATAGATGTCTCCCTTTTTTCCCATTGACCCCTCCACCCGGCACCCACCCTCCAGGCCTCACCACATTTAGGCATTTTCCCATTAAATAAATGCTTAAGCTTCTTTAATCCATATTCCCAGCTGTGCCCTCTCCTCTCTCCTGTCTCCAGACCAGCATTCCTGATTATCTACTTACTGTAGACCCCACAGGCACCCCTAGCTCAGCATATGCGAAATGAACTCATCGCCCTTCCCATCCCCATCATATATCTGTCCCTTCTCTAGTATCCCTGATCTCAGTGGAGCACATTGCCAATCTCCCAAGCACCAAGGCGAGACACAGCACCATCTCCACTGCCCTCCCCTCCTCCACAAGCCATGTCATCAAGGCCCATCCGTCAGGTCCTACGTGTCCCATTCTTCTACTTCTCACAGTCCCTGTCCTGTCTCAACTATTGCAATTGTCCCCTAACTTTAATGGTTCTATCTCCAATCTATGGCAAGTATGATTTTTTACAGTGAATCCTCCCAACTCGGGTGAATTAACTTCCATAGTGAACTGCATATATCTCTGGAGCCTTTATTTCCATTGATGGTGGGAAGAGTTAAACTTGTCAATTTAAACTAATATGATCATCTCTGGCTTAAAACTCTCCCTCACCCCCCACCTCTGTTCCCAGGATCACCTCCCAAGATAAACTACTCACATACAAGCTCTTGTCTTGTCTCAGGCTCTGCATCCTGAGGGAACCCAAACGAAGGCACCTTCCTATTCTACAGTCTGAAAGCTTCAAAGCTACACTTCCCCTCCTTTGCACCTAGTGTGCTAAATGGGACCTAGTTTCTATTGAGCATCACGTAGAATTTAAAGGCCTAAAGGAGCCATGTGGGTGATGGTGACACAAAGAGACAGTGCAGTGTTCTCTGTGGCAGCTGTGGCTGCTGTTCTAGTCTCCAGCCCCCAGCTCACAGGTGCCAAGCAGCACATGGGGGCTCCAGTGGGGTTTCATAAGACCCATCACCTGATATGAATGAAGTTTCTCCAATCATGCTGCACCTGGCTAGACACCTTCCAACCTTGGATCTCTGGTCTTTTTGGAAATTCCAGACACTATTAATTAACTAGAGGCCTGGTGCATGAAATTCATGCACTGGGGGGTGGGGGATCCCTCAGCCCAGCCTGCACCCTCTCCAATCTGGAACCCCTCTGGTGGGATCAGACCTAAACTGGCAGTCGGACATCCTTCTCACAATCCAGGACTGCTGGCTCCCAACCACTCGCCTGCCTGCCTGCCTGATCACCTCCTAACCACTTCCCTACCAGCATGATTGACACCTAACTACTCCCCTACCGGCCCAATCGTCCCCAACTGCCCTCCCCTGCCGGCCTGGTTGCCCCTAACATCCCTCCCCTGCCGGCCTGGTAGCCCCAAAATGCCCTCTTCTGCTGGCCTGATCGCCCACAACTGCCCTCCCCTGACAGCCATCTTGTGTTGACCATCTTGTGACCACATGGGGGTGGCCATCTTTGATCACATGAGGGTGGTCATCTTCTGCAAGGGTGTGATGGTCAATTTGCATATTACCTCTTTATTATATAGGATACCCTGGAGCAAGTTCCTTTCTATTAAAACTAGTTTCTGGGGTTCTGTTTTCTGATATTAAGAATCCTGATACAATACAGTTGTTTTTTAATCCTTTCCTGAGGATATTTTTTCCATTGCTTTTCAGAGAGAGTAGAAGGGAGGGAGGGAGGAAGGGTGCGAGAGGGTGCAGGCCAGGCTGAGGGATCTCCCACCCAAGTGCATGAATTTTCGTGCACCAGGCCTCTAGTTAATCATAAAGGCAAGAGTTTTATAAGCCTTGGATATATATGGTTCTTTTAACACTTAATGTATTTTAACAATAATAGGTACATTTTTAAGTGCCTATTTTGTGTCAGTTACTGATATGTATTCTCAGTATAACATTTGACCAATCCTCACATCACAGAAACTGAAGTTGAAATCACACATATTGTAAATGACAGATTCATTGTTTTAACCCATGTTCCTCATCCGAGCCCATGTTCTCTCCCCTCTGCTGTGATTCTTCCTGACAAAGGGGCTCCCTCTGAGCCACATGCTTCTGGTCAAGGCTCTGGCCTCCAGCTCACACTATGCTATCAGGCAGCTCCCAGGGGAAGTGCTGGGTTCTGGGAACACGCATGCCTAGTTCAGGCACCCTCCTCAGAGACAGTGCTCTGCCTCACTGAAGCAAACCAGCAAAATATTCCCCCCAACTCATAGTTGTTGCACTAATTAGAATTAAGTTCTGCTATAATGGAATAACCCAAAACAATTACAGCTTAAACAAATCAGTTTATCTCTCTCACTTTCCAAAAGTATAGAGGTTGATTAGTCCAAAGCTAGAATAGGACCCCATTCTCGGCTTCTCCTGTCTTGCTGTTCTCCTGTAGGTGGCTTCCCTTCCAAGGTTACTTCATGGCCCACAATGGCTGCTGGAGTTAAGCTAGCACATCCACACTCTTGCCAACAAGAAAATATGCAGTCTCTTTTCTTTAAAGAGATCTCTGGTAAGTTGTAGTCATCACTCCCACTGATATCCATTAGCCAGAACTCAGCTAATATGCGTTCTATAGCTGGAAGAAAGTGCAAAATACAGTCTTTCTTCTGGACATCCATGTGCCAAGCCAAAAATCTGGGTTTCTACCATTGTGGGAGAAGGGAAGAACAAGTATCAAGGGACAACTACCAACTCTGTGACTAGTCACTGATTTTTTTTTTTACTATATTTTTATTGATTTTAGAGAGGAAGGGAGAGGGAAAGAGAAATAGAAACATCAATGATGAAAGAGAATCATTGATTGGCTACCTCTTGCACACCCCCTACAGGGGATCAAACCCACAACCCGGGCATGTGCCCTGACCAGGAATTGAACCAAAACCTGGTTCATAGGTCAATGCTCAGCCACTGAGCCATGCCAGCCCGGCTAGTCTCTGATTTAAATGGTCTCTTTTGTTTCCTTCCTTAGATAATTTTGCATTTATTTTGTGGGGGGGAAAAAACAAGAAATACCAGTTTGTCTTCTGAAAAAAAGGTCAAGACTTAGAGAAATGGGGATGATGAAGACTTCTAATTTAACATTAAATCAGAAGATAAAAATCCAGAAGTTGTTTTCCTGACACCAACTCAACTTTCCCCTCTACCTACCTACTCACTATATTTTCAGTGTTTCAGGAAATCCTCTCTGAAGATGGCTCCCGCCTCCCTGCAGGATGTGCTCTGAGATTCCTGCCCAATCTTAGACTCATCAGCAGGGGTCCTCAGTGCATGGGATAGGCAGGGTGGTCCGCTCAGGGACAGAAGCCCAACCTCTTGGCAGAGGTGACAAGCATCTCATAGTGTCTTAACGCTATCGTTTCATCTCCATGAAACGATTTCCCCTGCCTTTCCCTTCCTTTCTGTCCATTCTTTGTATGACTGAGTCATAATCATCCTTCATGGGCCAGCTCATTCACTTATTCAATTAATAAACATGAAGCATTTTCTAGGGACTTCCTTAGGGAAGTTCACCATCTACTGGATGGGAGGAACCCCTGAACAAAAAAACAAAAAACAAAAAAAACCTTAAAATTATGTGGTACTATATAGAGCAGTGGTTCTCAACCTTCCTAATGCCGCGACCCTTTAATACAGTTCCTCATGTTGTAGTGACCCCCAACCATAAAATTATTTTCGTTGCTACTTCATAACTGTAATGTTGCTACTGTTATGAATCATAATGTAAATATCTGATATGCAGGATGGTCTTAGGCGACCCCTGTGAAAGAGTCGTTCGACCCCCAAAGGGGTCGCGACCCACGGGTTGAGAACCGCTGATATAGAGGAATAAAAATGTCCTGTGGGAACCCAGAGGATCTCTAGAAAATGTCATGTAGGAGGTGACATTTTAGGTGGTTCTTGATTTATCTTTGAAGCACGGTGCCAGAAACACAGTAATATTTCCTGAAAAAAGAACTTAATTATCCTTTGACACTTGGTTCTCATAATCTTTATGATGAGAACGAGACTGTTCTATTGTTCTTCAGAGGCACTCAATAGAAAATGGGGCAATCCTCTCCAGGGACATCCAGTCAGGTGACGTTATCCCCTATGCATGCACCTGTGCGCGTGGGGGGATGGGGGGGAAGCGCACGTGCACGCGCGCGCGTGCGCGCTCACACACACACACACACACACACACTCACACACACACAGTTTTCTTTATCCATTCTATTTAAAAATTCCGTAAAATTCCCCATTATTGTGTGAACATTCTTGTAGTAAGAACATCCATCTGAAATGAACTTCTCTCCTACCTTAATTCTCATTTCTGATTTTAAAAACCTATTAAAATACAAAAACAAGAAGTGTTATAAAAATTTGTTTGTTCTATAAAAATTTAACATATTTTCTTTTCTTTCCATTCCTTAGCTAATATCACAGTCTGGTCAAAAAAAAATAACTTGGTGGAAATAATAAAATTTCCCCAAAAGGATCTTTGTTCATTTTTCAGAATCTTTTGGGGAAAGGGCAAGGTGTTTCTACTTTCATTTTAATACATTTTAGTGAATCATGTTTACTCTAAGTTGTTTATAATAATGATAACTTTAAAAAGTAAATGTCCAACAGAAGGGAATTGATTAAAGAAATTATAATAAGTTACACAATAGTATGTATAATATACACAAAGAGTTATAACAATATAAACTGATTTCTGTAAATTGAATTTTTTAGTATTTAGCAAAATAAGATTAAAAAGGTGTAATTACCTAAAAATTAATTGGAATGTTTTTTTCAAATCCTACAGCCTTTTCTTTTGTTTTACTACTTTTGGGGCTCTTTTCCTTAATATAAAAACAATGCACACTCATTTCTATAATTTATAAGAAAGTTTAAAAATGTAAAGATAACACATAATTACACATCAGAAATAATCACTGTTAACAAATTGGTATATATCATTTTTCATATGTGTGTGTGTGTGTTGTGTGTGTGTGCATGCAAAAATGAAATCATTTCAAATACACTGTTCTATAACCCTCCATATATTATTCAGCCACTCCCCGCCCCCCCCCCCAAAAAAAAGACACTAACATGGTGACATAACTAATGCAATAGTTTATCCTCAGAAAGACTTTTAAGAAAAGCTAGAAGAAGGTAGTGAACTCCTGGACTCCTGCAACAGTTCAAGGATTGATCTTGCAGTCTGAGTTTTGAGTATGATTCTGCATGGAACATGCTAGGAAAAAAGGCTCACTCCTTCTGAGCTTCCATTTCCTTGCCCACAACATGAAGATCATGATGCTTATGTCTCACAAATATTATAACAGTTAAGGTCAACTTTTTAATGAGCTTTGAGTTTTGAAAAAATAACATCTTAGTATTTTATGATGTCCCCTGTTTATTATGGGTGGTATTATTATTATTATTATTATTATTACTAGAGGCACAGTGCATGGGGAAGGGGGGTTCCCCTCAGCCCAGCCTGCACCCTCTCCAATCCAGGACCCCTTGGGGGATGTCCCTCTCACAATCCAGGATCGCTGGCTCCTAACTGATCACCTGCCTGCCTGCCTGCTTGATCATCCCTAACTGGCCCCCCTTCCAGCCTGATCACCCCTAACCAGCTCTGCCTGCCGGCCTGATCGCCCCTTACTGTCCCCCCACTGGCCTGGTCACCCACAACTACCCCCCTCTGCTGGCCTGGTTGCCCCCAACTGCCCCCCTGCCAGCCTGGTCACCCCATGCACCCTGCTATTAAGTCATTTGGTTGCCCCTCACTAACCTGAGGTGCAGGTGAATGGGGTTCCTGGCTGGCAGGCCACTGACAGCAAACTATCAAATGGCCAATTCTGTGAGGAATGGGGCTCCCTTCTCCCTCCTGTCAGGGTCCAGTTTGAAAGCCAGCCATACCTCCTGTTGGGCCAAACCCAGAGTTCTACCATGCCCTGGCCTCCACCTCGGGGGAGGGCACCTCAGGGCCGGTGGGACTGATGGAAGTGGGGGAGTGGCATGGAGGTCATGCCTGTGCTTCTGATCACTTGCACACTGTGTTTTATACCACAGCATGTGGCAGTGGCTGTGAAGGGCACCATGGCAACCCAGCACTGACTGAAGGACTGACTTCCGGTTGGTCAAGCCTCCAGTCGTTACTGGTCATTATGGACCCAGCGTTTTTATATATTAGGATTATTACTACTAGAGGCCCAGTGCACAAATTCGTGCACCAGTGTGGTCCCTCAGCCTGGCCTGCAGGATCAGGCTGAAACCAGCTCTTCAACATCCCCTGAGGGGTCCCAGATTCCAAGAGGGCACAGGCCAGGTCAAGGGACCTCACTCGTGCACGATCAGGGCCGGGGAGGGACACGGGAGGTTGGCAAGCTGGAGAGGGAATGTGGAAGGGCTCCAGGGTATGTCCAGCCTGTCTCACTCAGTACCGATCAGCCAGACCCCAGCAGCAAGCTAACCTACTGGTTGGAGCATCTGCCCCCTGGTGGTCAGTGCATGTCATAGCAAGCAGTTGAGTGGCCTTAGGATATCATTAGCATATTACACTTTGATTGGTTGAACGGACAACCGGACAACCGGACACTTAGCATATTAGGCTTTTGATATCTAGGATTATTATTATTTTACCTGACTTTGCATTTTAATCTCTCCTTTTTAGCATGCCTCTATTGATTAATCCCATGACACTTTAATCATCCCAGACTCTGTTGTTGTTTGAGAGTTTCGATTCTAACTTACTTGAATAAACATTCTTAATTATTTTCAATGGACTTTTTAAAAAAATACCTTGTGGACAGTATAGTGTTTTGGGGCAGGAGCTGGTTTTACATTGTTTGGGTATTTCCTGCACCATCTCTCTGCTACCCCCCACCCCCGCCCCCATCACAGTGAGACAATTCCGAAGTCCATGGTGGGTTCTCGTGTTGGGGAGGACACTGTTGTCCCACACAAGCATTCCCTTGTGGAGAAATGGGAAGTGCAAGCCACTGGGATTCTTGTGGGAAGTTGTCCAGGTGGGAATTGCCAGCGCTGGGCAGTGAATGCTGCCAAGAAAGATTGCTGCAGCCCATAACCCCTTGCTGAAGGCTGCCTGGGCCCATTTCACCAGTAACCCCAGCTGCAACCCAAGAATTGGGAATAGGCCAAACAATGAACATTATTCAATCCTATCCTCAGCCTCTACCTCCACCTTTATAATGTTGCGTCCTCACATCCCATCAGCGTGGGAACCTTTATAGAAAGCATAGTCATTCCCCTCTCATTTAGCCTCATTCTCTTTACCAAATACCAAGAAATCTACTTGTGAATTCAACTAGGATAGTCTTCTAAAATACAGGTGCTAAAAAAAATAAGTAAAATCAAAGACAGGTGCTAGTCTCCTAAGGATTTTTCTATACTAAATACAACTTTTTCCTTCTTTAACTCTGCATGTGTTTCTTTTTCTCCTAATTTTGATTTTAATTCATCTTCAAAATCTTCCTTTTCTCATTCTCCATGAACTCCTTTTTTGTGAAATGAACAGAAGTCACCTTCACTAAGAAAAAAGTTCATGAACCGAGCCCAGCCTAGCTTGGGAATTCACAGGCAGGCACTGAGATGATGGGGTCTTGGCAACCTCTGTCCCTAAAGAGAGAGGCTTGGCCTTCTCCTCACTCACAACCATTTGGGACCAGCCAGGGATCCAAGCTTTGGAAATAACAGGCAAGAAAGCAGGTGTCTTCTGGAGAGCCCCGTGCTTCCCAGATGGGAGAAGCGATTAAGGAGAACAGGAAGTGTGACGGTTCCTCGGCAAAGCCAGGGACAGATTGAGAATTGTGCTGTTCTGATGAAAGCGCCAAGGTCATTATTAAATGGTTGGAAACTATTGTTCATAAAAAGCACTTGTACAAACGCAAAATGCTCTTAACAGCCCTGTTTAAATTTATCTCAAAACAAAGGGTTGTCAATGAAGAGTTGGGCTGCTTCCCCGCCAAGGTTTCAACCACACACAAACACCACATAAATCTCCCAGCTCTTATTCTGGGTGCTCCCAGATTAGCAGCCGACATCTCCTCCCTGCCCTGCCCTTGGTGTGCCCCGAGTCCCCAGAGACCCCCTTTCAAGTACACAAAAGCTAAAATGCATCCCCACCTTGGAAACTAGGCCCTACTTCTCCACTATGGGACTTGAGAAACAATGATTAAAAAAACAAAATTACTAAACTCGTTTTCCTCTGGGGTTCTGTGAGCGTCCAACCCACTGTAAAACATTTTCTAATCACCCCCTGCCTTCTTCATTTCCAGGGTGGATCCTTCAGTGCACTGACCTCACCACCTCCCACTGGCAGGAAAGCCTCTTGGATCCCTGGGGCACAGCAGAGCCCGGGCAGGAAGCCACACCAGGTCCTGCCCATGAGAATCCTGGCCTGGCCTGGGTTACTCACACTCCCTCTCAAACAGCTTGCGTGTTACAGAACCTGTCCCAGGGCAGGGCCCCACAGCGACTCCCACCCCCTACACCTGCGTGGTGCGGAAGGCTTCCTGGTACGGGAAGCAGAGAGAGGCTAGAGAGTCTGTACTTTAAAAAGATCAAAGAGACTGTGACGGCCCAAAGACAGCAAAGTAATTCCAGTGCCAAAAGTCATGATTGCAGGTGTCATCTGGCTTGTATTTAACCCCTATGTACTGGGAAGATTGAAGTGTGCTCCACTCATAGGCTGGAGATATACTGGCTCTGAGGGTCCCAACCCAGCTACCCACCAGAACCCACTGAGGTGCTTTTTTGAGACGTAAACCTCTGGGTCCTCAGAATGACTGACCCCGAATTTCCAGGAGCGGGGCCTGGACACTGAATTTTTCAAAGCTCCTTGGAGGGGCCCAGTTGCAGAGCCCAGGTTTGGGAATGGCTGCACAGGATGATCTGTGCACCCTTCCCCAACCCTAGAGGCCTGTATGAGTGACTAAGTCTCCCTGGAATACATGGTTTGCCCACACACTCCCAGATACACATACTCAAATGCATAAAAACAAGAGAAAGAAAGTGATAAAGCAGAAACACAAATTTATTCAATAAATAAAACAGTGTAGCCCTGTCCTCCACTTCCACCCAAGACAATTCTTCCCCAGCATACAGGGCACAACTTTGAGGAAAGAAGGAAAAGGCAGTCAGTTGCAAAGCTGATGCCTGAAGCGGGATCCACTCCGTAGATTTGTGTCTTGGATGTGCACCCCTTCCACATGAGCCTCTGTCTGGATGGGCACCCACATAACTCTTGAGCTACTTAACTCTTGATTAAGTCTGCAAGAAACAGCATTGCTCTCCCGCCTCCTGCAATCCAGGAAGTGAAGGATCTACACATTCATGTGCACACATGCTGTGCTCAGCACGAAGGGCAGGCCTCTTCCAGAGAACAAACTCTTCTGGTGGGACTCCCCGGACCAGGACCCAGACCTACATAGTTCTCCTACAGCACCCTGACTTCAGCCCCAATTCAACACCATTTGGGATGCAAAGGGCAGCCTCAATTTAAGCTTTAGAAAGATCCATATAGTTTGTGACCAAAGGAAGAACAGAAATTATATCATTTTCAAACCAAACTGGATCCCTTCTTCTACTGTCCAGCTCAGGGGTGGGCAAACTTTTTGACTCGAGGGCCACAATGGGTTCTTAAACTGGACCGGAGGGCCGGAACAAAAGCATGGATAGAGTGTTTGTGTGAACTAATATAAATTCAAAGTAAACATCATTACATAAAAGGGTACGGTCCTTTTTTTTTAGTTTTATTCATTTCAAACTGGCCGGATCCAGCCCGCGGGCCGTAGTTTGCCCACGGCTGGTAGCTAAATGTTATTTCTCAGGCTCTCCTCCTAAAAGATCATCAACAAAACAAATGCTCTATATATTAAAAGGGGCTAGGAAAGAAGATATAGAAGTCCACTCCCCCTTCCTCTAGGACAGTGGTTCTCAACCTTCCTAATGCCGCGACCCTTTAATACAGTTCCTCATGTTGTGGTGACCCCCAATTTCTTTGTTACAAATTGAACATAATTAAAGCATAATGATTAATCACAAGAACAATATGTAATTATATATGTGTTTTCCGATGGTCTTAGGCGACCCCTGTGAAAGGGTCATTCAACCCCCAAAGGGGTCGCGACCCACAGGTTGAGAACCGCTGCTCTAGGAGCACACTCTGACCAAACACACATACTTGAAGTAAATGAGCAAAAGAAATAGGACCAAAAATTATTTTTATGCCCCATCCCTTAAAGAAGCAGCAGAAAATATGACAATAAAAATATGTATATTATCCAACTTGAACAATACAAATCAATATCTACCTACAAACTGATTTTAACATTTAATCAAAGGAAAACAGTAATAACAGTAATTTCCTGACCTTGGATGATTATATTATTTTGTTTTGTGACAGGAACTTGAAAAACAAATTGTTTATAGACACCTAGCTCATTATGCATTACAAATTAAATATTCGTTTATCTATGTGCTCCAAACAGTACTTATCCATCGCCATCACTTAACAACACATTGCCCTTCTTTCTAGCCTTGTTAATTTCCAGGGGCTAATTAAATTTAACCCCATAAAATATCTGTTTAGCATGCATGACAAGATCATCCTTCAATATCCATTACCTACTGTAGAGTCCAGCGTGTTTACCCACTGTTTGCTGCTTGCTTTCTCGTGTGTATGCCTCAGCCTTAAGAGACAGATTGGGGATTTAACCTGGAATTCAATCTCTCTCCCATTTTGATTCTACCCAAGTTGCTCCCTCTCCTTGATGCCTCTAAGCAACTTCTTTCCAAATTATTGTTGAGAAGAATGACTTCCAGAAAATAGTACTTAAATATGAAGCCGCAAGATGATAAAGACATTCAGGGGAAAGTGAAATTCAACCCCTTTTCACCAAGGCCATTACTCAGAAAGAGAACTCTCAGTCTCTAGAGATCCACAGTCACTTCTGGTTGCCATCAGAAGGCTGACGCACAGTCTGAAAACCAGCAGGTAGTGAATGGCGTTGCTACCCCCAGCGCCTAACACACAGCACGCTCTCTTCCCACAGGGGGGTCCCAAAGGCCTGGGAGAGGACTCAAAGTATCTCCCAGCAGGAAACGATATTCATGTTCTGTTTTCTCAGTAACACAAGTCCTCACGGACAGACAAATAGCAGAAATAAGAGAAGAGTCCCGCCTGGAGATGGCTGTGTCCTGCTGAGCGTCCGCCCGGGCCTGCCTTTCCCTGCGAAGAGACAGTCCTCTCTGTGTCTGCCCACATGAGCACGTCCATGCTCCCACACCTGTTTAACACAGGGAGGGAATGTGGCCCAGGCACAAACAATTACTCTCTGCATCGGAGTGTCAGCGAAGGCTCCACGGAGATAAAAATGGGCCGTAGTACCCACCTCACATCCTTTTAACCCAAGAAAAGGTAAAATGAACACTTTGAGGCACAGTTCCACCGCAACAAAGGCCTCTCTGCCCCCTCCAGGATGAAAGGGAATGACACCAGAGAGAAATCCAGTTCTACATGAGCAACTGAGACGTTCCATAAATAATAAATACAGAGATAGCATATAAGGAGCATTTTTCTTGTTTCTTAATTTCCTTTAAAGATCATTAACTAGTCCACCAACAGATGAATTGGGTAAACAAAATATGTTATATATATATATATATATATATATATATATATATATATATATACAATGAAATATTACTTAGCCTAAAAAGAAAATTAAGTTCTCGTACATTTTACAACATGGATAAACCTTGAAAACATGCTAAGTAAAATAAGCCAGACACAAAAGAACAAGTATTATATGATTCTACTTATATGAGGTACCTAAATGAGGCAAGTTTATAGAGACAGAATGTAGATTAGACGTTACCATGTGGGGAGGAGAAAATAGAGAGTTATTGCTTATTAGTTATAGAGTTTCTGTTTGGGGTAATGAAAAGTTTTTGGAAATAGATAGCAACAATGGTTGCATAACATTGTGAATATACTGAAATGTTCCTTAAAAGTAAAAATGGCAAACTTTGTTATATGTATTTTATCACATTTTTAATTATGTAATATACCAAAAACCATTGAGTTGTACATTTGAATATGGGTGAATTTTATGATATGTGAATTTGCATCCCAATAAAGCTATTTTAAAAAATAACAATTGATGATATAATACAAATATAACATTGCAGAGGCGTCTGTTAAGGTGGAGCTTCCCAGGCAGAGCTCATTAGTGTGCCACAAATAGGCCAGGGAGGTTCTAAAGCAGCCGTGGGCAAACTACGGCCTGCAGGCCGGATCCAGCCCATTTGAAATGAATAAAAAAAAAAAAAAAAAAAAGACCGTACCCTTTTATGTAATGATGTTTACTTTGACTTTATATTAGTTCACACAAACACTCTATCCATGCTTTTGTTCCGGCCCTCCGGTCCAGTTTAAGAACCCATTGTGGCCCTCGAGTCAAAAAGTTTGCCCACCCCTGTAAAGACATTGATCCTTTGCCTTAGGGGTGACAAGAGGGCATGAAGGGTGACCAAAACCCACAGGCAGGTCACCCCTGGCCACAAATAGCCTCACCTGGTGCTCCTCAGAAAATGGACAGAGTTGAGCAGGATCCAATGGCATGCCACATGGCCCCTGCAGGCAGCAGTCTCACAGAACAGTCTCACCCACCTGCTAGGATGCACTGAGTACAGCCAGGGCGGTGCTCTGCCCCCGGCCATCAACAGAGCATATACCCTCTGCAAAGCTTGTAGCTGTCCCAGTGAGCAAAGGGCTCTTAGAGCTACTGGGGACTTTCACGTTCCAGGTGTCGAAGGAATGCAGCATGCAAGCCTGCAGCCCAGGATGCAGCTGGGCAGTGGGTCTGGGGGCTCCTCAAAGGCACAACTCCAAGCAATGGCCCCCAATCTCTGTCTTTGTAAACAAGCTATTTTTCCCCATTTGTGGCTTATGTGCCATTTTAATCACATCCAAGAAACATGGTTGCTAAGACCATTTATACAAAAGTTCTATTGGATTAAAAATCCATTACCATCATAAGAAGTTTTGGGAGAGAACCAAGATGGCGGCATAGGTTAACGCCGGAGTTTGCTGCTTTGAACAACTACTTCAAAAGTGAAACCAAAAAACGGAAGGGACATCACCCAGAACCACAGGAACGCTGGCTGAGTGGAAGTCCTACAACTAGGAGGAAAGAGAAACGCATACGGACACTCAGAGGAGGCGCAGTGCTGAAGTCAAATTCTGAGGTGCGGAGTGCGCGGAGCGGGCTGGCGGCGGAGGGCGCGGTTGGCGTTTTCAATCGGGAGGGAGTCGCAGACTCTGAGCTCCAGATCCGGGCGAGTCTTTAGGGACCCAGACTCAAACGGGAGAAGCGGGACTGTCTGGCTTCGGTCAGAGCGAGTGCAGCTTTCTCTCCGAGCTTTGCAGCCGGGGCTGGGACTCAGAGAGGCAGAGCCCCTGGGGACAGGACTGAGAGGCGCCATAACTGCTCTCTCCGGCCCACCCTGTTGATCCTGTGCAACCCACCCCGCCCAAGCCCTGCACAGAGGCATTTGCCGGATAGCCTCAGGCAAAGGCTAGATTAGCACCTCCCTAGAGGACAGAAGTTCTCTCACTGCTGACACAGCTGATTCTCATAGCCACTTGGCCTGGAGGTCAAACCCTCCCTGGAATTAGCTACAACAATCAAGGTTTAACTATAAGACTGCGAACAAAGACCACTAGGGGGTGCACCAAGGAAGCATAACAAAATGCGGAGACAAAGAAACAGGACAAAATTGTCAATGGAAGATATAGAGTTCAGAACCACACTTTTAAGGTCTCTCAAGAACTGTTTAGAAGCCGCCAATAAACTTAATGAGATCTACAAGAAAACTAATGAGACCCTCGATGTTATATTGGGGAACCAACTAGAAATTAAGCATACACGGACTGAAATAACGAATATTATACAGACTCCCGACAGCAGACCAGAGGAGCGCAAGAATCAAGTCAATGATTTGAAATGCGAGGAAGCAAAAAACACCCAACCAGAAAAGCAAAATGAAAAAAGAATCCAAAAATGCAAGGATAGTGTAAGGAGCCTCTGGGACAGCTTCAAGCGTACCAACATCAGAATTATAGGGGTGCCAGAAGATGAGAGAGAGCAAGATATTGAAAACCTATTTGAAGAAATAATGACAGAAAACTTCCCCCACCTGGTGAAAGAAATGGACTTACAGGTCCAAGAAGCGCGGAGAACCCCAAACAAAAGGAATCCAAAGAGGACCACACCAAGACACATCATCATTAAAATGCCAAGAGCAAAAGATAAAGAGAGAATCTTAAAAACAGCAAGAGAAAGAAACTCAGTTACCTACAAGGGAATACCCATACGACTGTCAGCTGATTTCTCAACAAAAACTTTGCAGGCCAGAAGGGAGTGGCAAGAAATATTCAAAGTGATGAATACCAAGAACCTACAACCAAGATTACTTTATCCAGCAAAGCTATCATTCAGAACTGAAGGCCAGATAAAGAGCTTCACAGATAAGAAAAAGCTAAAGGAGTTCATCACCACCAAACCAGGATTATATGAAATGCTGAAAGGTATCCTTTAAGAAGAGGAAGAGGAAGAAAAAGGTAAAGATACAAATTATGAACAACAAATATGCATCTATCAACAAGTGAATCTAAGAATCAAGTGAATAAATAATCTGATGAACAGAATGAACTGGTGATTACAATAGAATCAGGGATATAGAAAGGGAATGGACTGACTATTCCTGGGGGGGAAAGGGGTGTGGGAGATGCGGGAAGAGACTGGACAAAAATCGTGCACCTATGGATGAGGACAGTGGGTGGGGAGTGAGGGCGGAGGGTGGGGCGGGAACTGGGAGGAGGGGAGTTATGGGGGGAAAAAAAAGAGGAACAAATGTAATAATCTGAACAATAAAGATTTAATTTAAAAAAATAAAAATTAAAATTAAAAATTAAAAAAAAAAAAGTTTTGATAATACATTTGTCAATAAAAATAAAGGAAGAACTGCCCTAGCCAGTTTTCCTCAGTGGATAAGTGTTGGCCTGTGAACCAAAGGGCCCCGGGTTTGATTCTGGTCAAGGGCACGTACCTTGGTTGCAGGCTCCTCCCTGGCCCAGGCCCTGGTTGGGGCTCATGCAGGAGGCAACCAATTGATGTGTTTCTCTCACATCAGTGTTCCTCTCTGTCTTTCCCTTTCTCTTCCACTCTCCCTAAAAAGCAATGGAAAAATATATCCTCGGGTGAGGATTAACAACAAAAATAAATAAATAAATAAATAAATACAATAAATAAATAAATAAATACAATAAATACAATAAATAAAGAAAGAACTTTGACAAATCTTGTAAATATAATTTGAGCTGATCTAAAATGATTGTTTGAAATTTTTACGTTTTTTCACTTAATTATATGAACAACTATCACAATTGAAGAGATTGTGATTTTAAAGTCTTGGTTAAAAATTACATGTAACCATTTCAAAAATAAAATAGTAAATTAAAATATTATTTTTATGCAAGCAAGACCAAGCTTCTCATTTAAATTTTTGAAAACTTTTCTTTTTAAGATTTATACAAGTCATATATTTAATGTCTTTCCTAAAATTTGTTATTTTCTTTTCATAATGATTATAAACATACTAGAGGTCCAGTGCACGAAATTCGTGCACTGGAGGGGTGTCCCTCAGCCCAGCCTGCACCCTCTCCAGTCTGGGACCCCTCAGGAAATGTCTGACTGCCCATTTAGGCCCGATCCCACGTCGGACGTGCCTCTCGCAGTGTTGTTGCTGCAGCTGCTGCTGTTGCTCCTTGGCATCTCTCGGTATTATGGTTCATACTCGCCACACTGGGGTTGCACCCCGGGTTCATGATGTCCAAGCCCTGGCCCTGGGGGTTCAGGCCTCTCATTGCTCGCTGCTGCGGAGGGACAGCAGGTCGTGGCCCGCTGGCTTGCATGGCGTTCAGATTCAGCAGGCTGGGTTAGAGCTGAAGGCCGGGCTGGCTGGCCACTTACTTGGCTGTGTGCTATTTGATGAGAGCTGCCATCAGCTGAGGGTTTGACTTGAGGATGTTGAGCATGTGCTGCTGCTGGGGGAGCTGGGAGACTCCAGGGTCCACAGCAGGCCCTGTAGGGCCCCTGGAGAGATGCTCTGAGGTGGCTGCACCTTGGGTCTGCACAGACATCACGGGTCTGGGCATGCCTCACATTGGCTGTTGCTGGGGGATGGGTGCCAGCTGCCACTGCCGGGGCTAGGAGGAGACAGAATAACAGACCCACTGACTTGGTTAGGTCACATTCAGGCCCATGGTGGCCATCTGGCTCTCAGGGGTTATTGGTGCTCACCCAGTACAGATGCTGCTGCTGCTGCTACGCCTCACGTGCAATCTTCCGGGCGCCTCCACTGCTGCAGGTGGGCCTGGGCCGGGGGCGAAGGGGCTGGCACCTGCTTAATGGGCTTCCCAGTGCAAACTGTGGTGGGGGGCTGAGTTCTGGCCATGCTGGAGAAGCCGGCTAGTGACATGCTCACAGGCGAGGTCTGGGGCAGAGTCAGGGCTGTGGTGTCCAGGGTGTGCTGGGATGCAATGTGGGGGGCCAGGGTGGTGCTGAAGGAGGGGAAGGCAGACTCGGCTGAGGCACGGTGTGGGTGTTGATGGTGGCATCTGCTGGCGCATGAGCTACATGAGCTGCCGGCGGTGCTGTGTCTTCTGCTGGCGGAGCTTCTGCTTGATGTTGAGGCAGTAGGGAATGGGGCATGTGTTTTCTTGGCAGTGTTGGGCATGGTAGCAGCAAAGGGCCATGAACTGCTTGCACACTCCGCAACCTCCATTGGTCTTGCGCTGGCAGCCCTCGGTGTGCTGCACAACCCACCTCATTTTCTGGCAGGACGGCTGTGGGCAGTTGGCATCGCGGCACTGGCGGGCATGCCTCAGGAACTGGATGCAGCACTGGATGGCCTGGTGCCGCCACTCCCGGAGACTCCTGAACTGCGGCTCTCCCGCCACCCCTGCAGGAGCAGAGGCAACCCCGCCTCCTCCGCTCCAGCTCCCCCGCCTCCTCCGCTCTGGCTCTGCAGCGGCCGTTACCGCCTCCTCCCCCTGGCTCCCTCAGCAGGGTCAGCGCTGTTTCCTGAGCAGCCAGCAGAAGAGCTCTCGGGACCCCCTCCTTCCCAGGCTCAGAAACAGGCTGTTTTGGAGCCAACTTTTATTGTACTTGCCGCGGCAATGAAGCAAGCATTCCAACAGCCCGCTCACACTGCCCACTCTCAGCGGTCGTCCCCCAGGACTGGAGGACTCCAGCGGGGCTGAGAGGACTGGGTGCCGCCATCTTGTGGCTATGGGTGCTGCCATCTTTGTGATGGAGTGATGGTTAATTTGCATATTAACCTTTCATTAGCTAGTATGGATTTTTTTCACCAAGCCCTATGTAGATATTCACAAATCCTCCTAGTTAATCTCAATGTGTACAAATAGCATTTTCTCTGTTTGCCACATGTGTCAAATGGGAGCCAGCATAGAGTAAGGCTGTCAGATCTGAAACTGCTATTGCCACTCGGTTACCAGCAGGGGCGCTCTGGAGAAGGGATAAAGGATAAAGCTCACACTGGAAGGCAGGTCAGCAGATGGAGAGAAACCAAGATCATGTGAAATTTTTTGTAATTCATTTTCAATCCAAAACAAAGTTTTCACATAAACATGAATATACACGTAGAGCAGTCCCACTGCAGCTAGATTCAACATGACTGCAAGGGCGCTTTGAATTGGGTTTTCTATCCCTGACAGCCAAAAGGTTCTCAATGATGCAGTCCTGGTGGGAAAAAGATCTTGTAAGCTATATAGTAAATACACTTGAAAGTTACACTCTCAGAGAAACAGCTACTATTTGTAAGAGAAGTTTATTACTTAAATCAATAGTCAGCAAAGTTTGTTCAAAAAGGGCCAGAGAGTAAATATTTTAGGCTTTGTGGGCCACATGGGCTTCAGTACAAATATTCACCGCAGCCTATGTAGCATGAAAGCAGCCATGGACAATACATAAAAGAATGAACATAGCTGTCTCCCAATAAAACAATGAACACCAAATTTTTAATTTTGTGTAATTTCCACATATCACTTAATACTATTCTTCTTTTGATTTTTTTAACCATTTAACAATATAAAACCCCTTCTCAGCTCATGAGCTGTACAGAAGTAGGCAGTGAGCAGGATTTTCCCTACAAATGTAATTTGCCAACTCCTGGCTTAGATCCTCTCTCTATTGAAGTCATGACCCTCTATCAGCCCCTCCCCAGGACAGGAAAGGTAACAGGTTTCCTTGGCTTCAACTACAAGAAGGACAAAATGGAAGACTTTCTAGATTTCCTCCAAGGCTAACTAAGATTGAGTAGGAGAATAGCCCAATGGGAACAGTAAAGAAATGCCTTGCCCATCTTCTGAACTCCGGGTGTGTTTGGGATTGTCTATGAGAAAGGGTGTGCTCTTCCTGGTAACAGAATCTTTCTGCCATGCCTCAGCTTAGCAATAAGATTATAATTCTTAATCCTGAATATTCTTGCCCAATGACATCCATCCCAATCTCTTCACTGTGAAGATATTGAAGGGAAAGACCTTTGTGGCTAATAGTCATCATAAATTTTTCAAAATGATGGGATGGTCTTCCATTGTAGGGGGTCCTGGGGTGGATAGAAATGAGAGTGGTACATTCCTTCCTTCCTTAGGGCCCCTTCTGAGGCAGTTGGGGTCTTTGGGGGATAAAGAACTTTGACTTGGGATATCGAACTAAGATAGCGGCATAGGTAAACACCGGGAAATTATCGCCTCACACAACAATTGAAAATTACCGCAAAGGACTGAGCAAACATCATCCAGAACAACAGGAAGGCTGGCTGAGTGTAAATTCCACAACTAGAAGGAAAGAAAAGCACGCTGAGAGCCAGAGGCTCTGCGGAGGTGAAGTGCAGAGGTACGGCGGCACGCGCGCGAGGAAAGGGGGTGGCGCCTGAGGACGCGGCTGTCTTTTTGAATCACAAACTCCCAACGGCTCTGAACTCCGGTTCCGGGAAGTCTCTGGGGACCCAGGTCTCATACGGGGAGAAGCTGGTCTGTCCGGCAGCGAGCGAACTTGAGGGCGGCTTTCCCTCAGAGGTGCTTGCAGCCGTTACCGGAACACTGAGACGCGCGACTCCGGGCGGAGAATCGGCCATGGCCGCTTTCTCCGCCCTCTGACTCCCTGAGACCCCGCCCCACACAGGCTGCGGCAGAGGCTTTTGCATGTGAATGTACCTAACTGCAGCCGAACCAGGCAGATCTGGAACTTCCAAGAGAAGGCCCAAGGCCCCGCAGCGGCTTGCATTGCTTCACAGCTGAGCCTCTTCGTGGCTCCTGCTGTGTGGCCTCAGGCAGAGGCTGAATTAGCACCTCCTTAGATCCAGGAGCCACTGTACCCAGTGGTCAGAGGGGGTCCATCCAGACTGCAGCTCCTCAGATCCATAAGGGACGCACTCAGGGAGCAGACTCAGTGAGCACCAAAGCCCCACTGAAGCAAGTCTTGCCCCAGAAGGGTGTCTTCAGCACAGAAGTTCTCCCACTTTAGACACAGCTGATTATCACAGCCAATTGGCCTGGAGGTCAATTCCTCCCAGTGATTCTACAACAACCAAGGCACCAAGAGTGCACCAAGAGTGTCCACCCCAGGTAACTGGGGAGGCTGAGCTACTGGGCCCTACAGGACACCTGGCGCACAGGGCCACTCTATCAACACAGGGAAGCTGCCAAAATGCGGAGACAAAGAAACATGTCACAAATGGCAGAAATGGAGGAAAACAAACGATTGGATATAGAGTTTAAGGCCACGGTTATAAGGTTTTTCAAGAATTTTATGGAAACCGCCGATAAATTTAATGAATCCCTCAATAAGTATAGGGAGACCATGGAGGACATGAAAAAGGACCAACTAGAAATTAAGCATACACTGACTGAAATAAAGAATAATTTACAGAGATCCAGCAGCAGAAAAGAGGATCCCAAGAATCAAGTCAAAGATTTGAAATACAAAGAAACAAAAAATACCCAACCGAAAAAGAAAAAAGAAAAGAGATTCCAAAAATATGAAGATAGTGTAAGGAACCTCTGGGACAACTTCAAGCGTACCAACATCAGAATTATAGGGGTGCCAGAAGGAGAGAGAGGGCAAGATATTGAAAACCTTTTTGAAGAAATAATGACAGAAAACTTCCCCTACCTGGTGAAAGAAATGGACTTACAAGTCCAGGAAGCGCAGAGAACCCCAAACAAAAGGAATCCAAGGAGGACCACACCAAGACACATCATAATTAAAATGCCAAGAGCAAAAGATAAAGAGAGAATCTTAAAAGCAGCAAGAGAAAGACAGTCAGTTACCTACAAGGGAGTACCCATACGACTGTCAGCTGATTTCTCAACAGAAACCATGCAGGCCAGAAGAGACTGGCAAGAAATATTCAAAGTGATGAATAGCAAGAACCTGCAACCAAGATTACTTTATCCAGCAAAGCTATCATTCAGAATAGAAGGTCAGATAAAGAGCTTCACGGATAAGAAAAAGCTAAAGGAGTTCATCACCACCAAACCAGCATTATATGAAATGCGGAAAGGTATTCTTTAAGAAGAGGAAGAAGAAAAAGGAACTCTTACCATTTGCCACAGCATGGATGGAACTTGAGAGCGGATAAATACCACAGGATCTCACTCATTTGTGGAATATAATGAACAACATAAGCTGATGAACAAGGACTGATCCAGAGACGGAGAGGCATTGATTGGACTGTCGGGACTTGGAGGGAAGGTAGGGGAGGGTGGGGGTAAGGGGGAAAGATCAACCAAAGGACTTATATGCAAGCATATAGGCCTAACCAATGGACATGGACAACGGGGGGGTGAGGGCATGAGCGGGGGTGGGGGGGGTAGAGGGTAACGTGGGGACAAGGACACATATGTAATATCTTAATCAATAAAAAATATATAAAAATAAAAAAAATAAAAATAAAAAAAAGAACTTTGACTTGATCAGAATTTAAAAAGGAATTGGGGGAGGAACAAGGGTAAGCATATATCACAAACATAGAGTTGACAGGTTTAGAAAATAAAAATACACCCAGTTAAATTTGAATTTCAGATAAACAACAACTCATTTCTTAGTGTAAGTATGTCCCAAATATCGCATCCTGTATTCTGTCTGGGGACCCAACAGGCGAGGGAAGGAGTGAGGTTTCCAGCACTGTCTGCAAAGAAGAAATTGGGACTTTGGGAAACATAGCTTCTGGGGGGGCCCAAATGGCTGCCAGGAGCTTCTAAGTCCTTATTCATCCCTTTTTAGTTCTAATTTCTTACTAATTTTCTAACCTTTATTTGGAGTAAACATCTATCATTTATTAAAGACAACATGTGACTGTGAGACTTTCATGCCATGTGTGTGAAAGGTTGTAGCTCCAACACCTTAGCAGATCATGGGAGACAAACTGTGGCCCTCAACTCCACCCATCCCTCGGTTCTTTCTGTTTCTCCGTCCACCCTCGCCCCCCTCCCTTCTCCCTCTCCCTCCTTGCATGTGTTGACTGTGTTGTCCCTTATGCTCTCTGCATTTTGGGTAAAGTCTTATCTAGTTCCTACTTAAATCCCTTCTCAGATAAAGACTTGAAGAACCTCAAAAATGGACTACTTAATGGGTAAATTCCTTTAATTCCCCATTGAGTTCCAAAGAACACTGATCTGTTCATTGACCGAAACAAGGATCTCCCTTCCTTCAGCTCTGAACTAGCTATTCCAAAACTATAAATGCTCCATTACTTCCCAGACAGCAAATGTGCAGTTTGCTTCCTCCATGCTCTATTTCTGTGTTTTGCATTATTATTTGCTAATGGACTTAGACACTCTTTACCTCTAGACACATCTTTCAGACCTTTGTGTGCCGGCTCACCCTCTAGAAACAACCCAAGTAAATCACTGCTTAGCCATTTAGCACACAAAGAGAAGGTTCCAATTTTCCCAACAGTGCTATTTCTTTCCCTTATTTGGCTGCTAGAGAGCTGTGGAAATGGTACTGATGTAGACTAGGAAAGACCACCAAGCCCTTCAGGTCTTGTCTATGATGGAATAGTCCAAATATCCTCACCAGTGTCCGTTTTGAAAATGGATGAGACTGGGAGGGAGGTTAGTGAGTGTGCTCATTGTACTGTTATTCTGCATACCTTACACATAAATTATAAATATTCTTGGCATCTATTCATTTATTTCAATAAAACAGTTTTTTTAAGTGAAAAATCCACCCGCTTCCCCACTCAAAGAAAGGAATAAAATACCTTAACCTTTACACCAACTTGAAAAGCAATCACTCTGCAGAAAGCAAGTTAGAGCATGAGATTATTCACAGGTGGTTAAATTTATCATACATCCAAGAGGCAGATGGTTGCACTATGAAACTTAAAATCTGCGTTCTAATTTCAGCTTTGCCCATGGATAAGGCCATTAGTCAATAAGTTCCTCAAAGACAGGGATTGTGTTCTGTTCACTGTTTTCCATCTAGCTAATTTTTCACTAATAAATTATACATAATATAGTTGCATAAAATATATAGTATTATAGATAAAGTCCCTTTGGGCTTCTACAGTCCTTTCCACCACCAAAAACCAAGAGAGAACTATTATTATATCTGAGATAGATAGATAGATAGATAGATAGATAGATAGATAGATAGATAGATAGATAGATATCTGTACCAGGCTGTTTACCTACACCATAGAATATACGGAGTATTGATTTTTTTGTGTTTTTCCCACATAAATGGTCATAGAGTACATATAACTCTGCAACTTGCTTTTTTCACTATACAATATATTTTTAACATCAATCCATGTTGATGTGGATAGCTCTAATTTTTTCTTCTGAATGGCTGTGTAAAATTTTCACCATATGAATATACCATGTCCCATCTATCCATTCCAGAGAAATTTAGGTTGTTTCCAATTGTTCTTGGTACAGACAATTTTAATAGATACTTTCAACTTGTCCTCCAAAATCAGGGACCATTTTACCATTCCCACCAGAAATACAGGAAATGTGTCCTTTTCCCAAAAGTCAACACCACTGGATATTAATAAATATTTCACTTTTGCCACATGAGTAGGTAAAAATAAAGTCACATCCTGTGATGATTTTAATTTCTATTTCTCACTAAGTGAAGGTGAACACATTATCAAATGCTTTTTAGCTTTTTATGTTTTCCCCTTCTGTGAATCCCATGTTTATATCATCTATTCATTTATCTGTTGATTTATTTGTTCTTTTCTTATTGATTTGTAAGGTTCTTTATAAATCCTGGATACTAATTCTTTGTTATACATGTTGCTTTTGTTCACTTTTTAAAACTCCAACACGTAGCAAGTGTCTGGTTCTTAGCAAGGGCTAGTAATTATTTGTTGACTACATGAATTCATGAATACATGAATGATGCATAAAAGCCATGTATTGGACAGTCACTCTGTAGCTCACACCGGGACTATGGAGTTTTCATTACTTAGCTATGAAGACCAGGCAAGTGGGTACATTAAACATGAGTCACTAAATGGTGTACCCTAGACATTTCTGAATACTCAATTCTTAGGGCAGGACCTTCTGTAGAATAGCTGCTCAATAATGGTTGAATGAATTAAAGACAAAAAAGGAAGAAATCAAAAGAGCCTCCTCCCTTTCACATTGAGAGACCAAATTTCCATTCCATAATAAGCTAAGTTAACAAAAAACTGTAATAAAATCTGGCATGTGGCCAATACAGGAGAATGTATTCCATCTCTGCTCTGCTCAAAATCTCTTGATCTCCTCAGCAAAATCGGGAAATTAGAGCCAAAGTGGATACCTCACAAGAAAAGCAAATAAAAACAAAATGAATGCTTCAAGCCACTTGACTCAACGTAAGGATTTCCAGTTAAAATCTGATTGCTCCCTCCACTGCTTCTTCCCATGGGGACCAGGGAGAAGACAGAGGGCCAAGTCTGTTCCTCCCCTTGCCCGTGGCTTCTTCCCTCCCCTACTCTCCTTCCCTTCTCTCCACTTCAAGGTACTCCCTTTTTTTTCTTTCCAGGTTTTCTTTTTTTTATATAAGGGTTTGATCCCTGGATTTTCCTGGATTGTCATGTTGAAAGACTCTCACTGCAGAAACACCACCCACATTTATATATATATATTTCTTTTCTTCTTTTCTTATCTATTTCTTTTCTTCTGCTCTGGAGCTATTTGATTTAATTATTTCTGGCACTTTGCCCATCAAAATGTGCAGTTCTTCAAAGGGATGGAAATGACAGTGAATCTGCCTCCTCCCAAGCAATTGAGGTTTTCATTTGAGTTCTGTTGTCTTGGAAACAAGCAAGTTTCATTGAACATACACCTACCATAATAGATAAATCATCAGCTGGAGGCAGGACTCCCTGCCATCCACTCTCTGGGTTGCCCAACTCACAGGTTGGTTAGCTGCTGGATTGGAAACAGACTGTGAGCCAAGACATCTGGATTCTAGCCTTACCTCCCACCCTATCCCCCTGGTTCTAGCATGTCTTATAACCTTTTTGAGCCTCTCTTTTCTTATGGGGAAAAATGGGGTTAATAAGATTAAGAGAGATGGTAGATTAAAAAAGCACTTTGGAAACTTCAAAAAATAAGACAAATGTAATTACATAATTGAGTTATTGTTTTCCTCTTGTTCAAAACAAATCACGATATTTTAGCTCAGCCATGTATAAATGAGTTCTCTGGGAACTATCCAATCCTAATGGTAAAAGGGGTTATCTTTAAAGACCTAAGCACCTGAGAGCTGAAAAATGATTATTGATGACAAGTGGCCACTCCAGTTGTGGTTCATTCTGCTAAATGAGGAGCAACTCCATGTACATGGGAGACAAAGCTGTGGCTGTTGCTGACTTCTCAGTTGTGTAGTACTAGGAAGAGCCTAAAATTATTAGTTTCAGTCATCTCCGGCTATATAACAAACCACTCCCAAAACTTAATGGCTTCAACGTGCCACCATTTCATAAATGAGAAATTTAGGAAGGTCTGGCCCAGGGCAGTTCATCTCTGCTATGTGGGGTGACAGCCTGGGCAGCGTGGGCTGAAGGATCCACTTCCCAGTGTTCTTCTGCTTCTCTTTCTCCCCACAGCGTGTCTCGGCCTCCAGCGCCGCTCACACAGGGTGAGGCTCTCTGAGCATTGTGGGCTCAGGGTAGGTGTTCTCACTGCGTGATGTCTGGCTTCCAAGAGGCAGGAAGCAGCAGCTGCTAGGCCAGGTAAGGGCCACGCCTGGAAATTGCACAGCATCACTCTGCCGGAGCAGAAACAGAGGCTGCAAGGTTCAAGGGGGTGGGGAAACAGACTGCATCTCTTAGCGGGAGGACAGCAAAGTCACATGGCAGAAGAGCAACCATCTCTACAAGATAGACTCTACCATAACTGCCTTGGTATTTGTCATCCCTAGCAAGACATCCCCTGGCTCAGCCTCACTGGGATTAAAAGTAGCAGGACAATAAAGCACCTTCTGAGACTTTGACCATTTCCAGACCTTAGTACCAGAGCGTGGCACTTGCCAGGAGGGAAGAAGCACCCACAAATCAGATACAGGTTCCGAGGAAACTCCAGTTTGGATGATTCACATCTGGAAGCCTCTCCACATCTAAGCACACTTCTAGGAGCACCTTGAACACAGACACCTGGTACCATGAAAAATGTGATATCAAAGACCGTGCTTATGCCTTGCTACACACATTTAACATGTATGTCATCTTGAGTTAATTACAGAACTTTCCTGGCTCTCGGTTTCCTCATCTGGACAATAGGAGATTTGTACCTCTACTAATTTACCTTCCCACAACTGTTGAGGTTATCAAATGAAATAATGTATGTATCATGCCTTTTTAGTTATGAAGCAGTATATCAATGTCAATTATTAACTCAGAAAGGCAATAGGGCAGATCCTGGTTTTGCCTCTTTATGGATGTGTGACTTATACAAGTTCCCTTAAACATCCTGCGCCTCCATTTCACCTTTCATTCCCATGTAGTGGCTTAGAGAGAGCTCTGGAACCAGACTTCTGGATTTATATCCTGACCCCACCTGTGGTCAGCTATGTGACCTAGTGCAGAATACCTAACTTCTGGCCTCTTTTTCCTCATCTATAAAATTAAGATAGTGATGTCACTTACTCATAGAGTTTTGTAGGAATTAAATGATTCAATGCACTGAAAACAGTATGTAAAAACATAATAAGCATTAGTAAATGCTAGCTATTATTTTTTAAAAAATATATTTTTATTGATTTCAGAGAGGAAGGAAGAGGGAGAGAGACAGAAACATCCATGATGAGAGAGAACCATGGATCGGCTGCCTCCTGGACACCCCCCACTGGGGATCGAGCCCGCAACCTGAGCATGTGCCCTTGACCGAAATTGAACCTGGGACCCCTCAGTCAGCAGGCCGACGCTCTATCCACTGAGCCAAACCGACCAGGGCTAGCTATTATTATTAATCTCAATCCTTTTACTAGTATATCTGCTATATATTCCTTATAGTCACTCTGCAAAAGCAGGAGGGATCCTCATGCAAAGTTTAGTTCCAATGTCAAACTGAAGACACACATCAAGAGGGTATGAAAAGGTTTATTACTCACATAATTCAGGCACCTGGGGAAGACAGGGAAGGACTCTCCAGCAGGTCCAAACTCGTTTGCAAGAGCAGGGAAGGAGATTGTTCTGGGTTTTTACTGTGGTTGGGGCAGTAAGGGACTTGGTGTATACACTGAGTGGCCAGATTATTATGACCACCCCATCAGTACAATGAAGTGAATTATTTATGCAAATAACAATAATAATAATAATAATAATAATAATAATAATAAAACCTTTAAAGTATTAGCTTAGGAAGTTTTCAATATTCAGTATTTTTGGAAGTGTCAATGAAGTACTGATGGGGCAGTCATAATAATCTGGCCACTCAGTGTATGTTACCATATGGGACAGGGCTGTCTCCCATCAGAGGAGAAGAAACTTTCTTATCAACTTTCCAGATGTGTGGTACAAAGAAAAGAGGAAAGGGTAAGACTTAAAAGCAGTCAGAAGTTAAATATAAAAAATTGGTCAGCCCTGGCCAGGTGGCTCAGTTAGTTGGAGCATCATCCCATGCATCAAAGGATTGCAAGTTTGATTCCCTGTCAAGGCACATATAGGCAGTCCTCGGGTTACGTCGGACTCGAAGTACGTTGTTTCGTGATTACCTTTCCATCTCCCATTTGTTTATTAAAAAAAAAAAAGTTCCATCATTTCGACGTATGTGTATATGTGCTTTATGGTTTTTTTTTTTTATTATTTACTGTATTTACCACAAGTAAAGGTCAGGAACTGTTATCTTTTAAATTTTTTTACTGTTTCACTTCATTACTGCTGTGTATGTGCTCCATGTGAGTAACGTAGGTGCTTATGTATGTGGGTTTCAACTTACGGCAAAAATCTCGTTACGTCGCACCGTAGCAACGGATCTCCAACATAACCTGAGGACCTACTATACCTAGGTTGCAGATCCTTTCCCTGATAAGTCTGTCAGTCGGGGCATATGTGGGAGGCAACTGATCAATGTTTCTCTCCCACAGTGATGTTTCTTTCTCTCTTTCTCTCTCTCTCTCTCTCTCTCTCTCTCTCTCTCTCTCTCTCTCCAAAATCAATATAAAACATATCCTCAGATGAGGATTTAAAAAATGATCAGGCTCCTCACTATAACATCATATGGGTCCTACACATTTCTTGGTAAGCTTATAGCTAAGCATAAGGAAAAGATTTTGTGAGTGGCCACCTCTTTAAACTCTATTACTAGTTTTAACAGTCTTTAAGCTAATACTCTGGTTTTTAACAGATGATTATGCTACCTATAAATAATGAGATTTTATTTTTCCCTCTCTAATAATTATATGTCTAATTATATGTATTTTTCTTGTCATAATGCATTGGCTAGAATATACAAAAAATTACAGTGACAGTGAACAACTCTACCTTATTCCTGGCTTTGGGAATGCCTTTGGTATTTTGCACTAAGAATGAATTTAGCTATTGGTTTGAGATTGACTTTTTTCTACCATATTAAGAAAGTCTTCGTTCATTCTCTTAGTTTATTAATAGATGTTATGTGAAATAAGTATTAATTTGTACTAAATGCCTTTATAAATATATCATGATGAGCTTACATTTTCACTAATTGTTATTATCTTGATTATAGGATTTTCCATAAATGAATGGAATATTTCTTTATTCAATTAAGTATTATTGGACATTGAAATTAGAAACTTAGACTTGAATCTTAGCTCTATTTACTCACCAGATCCAAAATTTAAAACCCCAGTATATTATTCACTAGGACCAAAATTGAGGAGAATTTTTTTCTTTATAGCATATTTCAAATAAGAGGAGAGCCAAAGGTACAAGAGACATATATTTCAGATCTTGTATAATCTACTGAGAGATTCCAATGAAAATGTCTGACTTTTTATTTTTAATTATTCCAGGGTTCTCTTGAAAGATGTTCATTCATATTTTTATAACCTGCATAAAAGTCTTCTAAAAGCTTTACTCCTTTTGCTCCACAAGTATTTTAAAAGCTACCAGCAATTACATTATCTCTTTTGTTTAACACAGAAGAGGCCATTCTTGCCAACATAAATGGCATGAATATGAACTAAGAACTAACACCATTTCCTGAAGGCCAGTTGAAATCCATAATATATGCAGATTTTTTATTAGAAAGTGTTTGCTAAAAAGCAAAACTTTTCAAAATCCTCATCCTAGGTGTTATGAGGATCAGAGATGGAGTAAGGGCTGGTAAGAGACTCCGATTTCTAGAAATGTGGGACACAGCAAATGCATAGAGGAGGAAAATGAGGCTCAGAGAAATTGGGCAACTTCCCCAAGGTCACACAGCTGATAAATAAATGGTAGCACCAGAGTTGGATCACAGAACTGGTTGACTCTCACGTCATATAGACTTCATGCCAGGCTGAGATCAGAGGACTTGAGGGACATCTATCAAATGTTCATAATCAGGAAACTCAACTATTTTGTAAAATACAGCCCCTACTGTTTTAATTAGGATGTTTTCAGCTGAAAATAGCAGAAAACCCAGGTACCAAAGCTTAAGCACAGAACTCTGGGGTAAGGCAGGTATAGCATTGGCTCATTGGTGGCTAAACATCACAAGTCTGCCTGGAATCCACTTCTTGGTGCTTCTTCTGGCTTTCTGCCTTGTAATCCGGAGAAACAGTACCAAGCGCCAAGTCTGCACACCTAGCAACATCCAAAGCAGGAAATAAATCTCCCTGTTCTGACTCTTACTAAGTGAGAAAACCTTTTGAAGTCCCCCAGCAGGCATCCCCTTACATCTCATTGACCAATGTTGGGTTTGATGCTCACTCTTAACCATCAATGGCAAATGGGAATGAATTACTAAGACTGACTTGGACTAATCATAATTCTCCCCCTGGAGACAGGAAGAGTCCCACAATCCCTGGGGCATATGGCTACCCAGTACCAGGGAAAGGATGGATTTGCTGCTGGTGGGCAGCCAACAATGTTGCCACATCCACATCACTGCCCTCATCCACAGACGTCCTAGCAGCTTGCCTTAGTTTCCCTGGACTTTGAGTATTGTCAGATGTGACAGAACAGGAAAATATGTCTAATCCATTTCTCATAACCAATGTGATGAATCAACTATGTAAAGAGAAACAACAATAGAACTAAATGAAAGGGACAAGAAAACAATTGTAAGCAAAGATAAATTTTTTTAGAAGTTACAGTAAAACAAGCATTATACAAGCTACTAGGGAACCAAGAGGCTCTAAATCCAATAAAGGGCTGAGTTTCTCACATAAATCTATGGAAACTCTATACCTGCAGGACTTGGCAGAAAAACTTCTCAAGGTTTATATGCTCTGGCTAGGTGTGGTCTGCACATTGTAACTAAGATAGAAAAGGTGAACAAAGGGAAAGCAAGAATAATATGAATCTATTTCATTTGTATTACAATTATATTTAGTTAAATTCAATAAGCACTAAGCATCCACTAACCCTTTGATGCCCCAAGCAATATGCTGAGTTGTGCAATAACACCAGGCATGAATCAGACAAGGTTTCTGCCTCATGATGAATAAATCACAGACCTGTAGAAAAATTTGTTTTAAGCAAATTGGTTTCCTCAATTGACTTTTGGTGAATTTAATTTGGCTGAATGACTTTGTGGGGAATTGATCTTCAGCAAACTGATCAGCTGCCTATATGAACAACTAACATTGGAACGTCATGAATGGTATAGTGGGACCTCTATTTTTGGACATAATTTGTTCCAGAAGGCTGTTTGAGGAGCGATTTGTTTGAAAACTGAATCATTTTTTCCCATTAGAAATAATGTACATTGAATTAATCCATTCAAGACCCCCAACTGATTCCCTGTTTTAACCTTTCTTATATACATGTTGAATGTACTGTTTAATCTATAAACACTTTAGAAACAAAAGGACATGAGTTATAAGTGAAAATTTAGCAAAAAGGAAATGAAATGTACAGTAAAAAATGAAAATTCCTGTACACACTCGAACTTACCTTTAATGTTGACAGCTATTGGTGACTGAATATGGGGAGTGGGGATGGAGGGATGTTATTGTTTGGAAGGGGAGTCCCCTTCCATAAAAAGGTCAGGTAGCCGTTTTTCTGGGATCTTTCTCTCTTTGCCTCTTTGTTCCACTAGAAGGTGCTTCAGGCTCACTGGGCCCAACTCACTAAGAACCTATCCAAGATGTTTGGTTTTTATCTGCATTTTAACAATTGCCTGAAGTGAAACACTGCATTGTCACTGAACAAGTTTATTGCACAGTTTGCTACTTCTTTGTCAGGTGATATTTCTCAATAAAACTTTGCATTTTTCCCCATTTCCCAGGCATTTTTTTGATTAGTGAAGTAGGAACGTCCTCCCCCACCCCCACCCCCCCTGAAGAGAGCTCCTCAGCTGCCGCCTGTTGCTGCTCCCTCTGCAGGTCTTGGAGCTCCTCGGTGGTCAGCGCAGTGCGGTGGTCCTCCACCAACTCCTCCGTATCATCATCATCCACCTCCAAGCCGTGGACTCGCCCAAAGACACAGTACCCTCCACAGCAAGCACAGGCCCATCCTCAAAGCCCTCAAAGTCTCTTTCAGCAACAGGCTCAGGCCACAATGTCTTCCAGGTTGATTACATGGTCTGTGAGCCTCGAACAAGTGAGGATATTAAAATGTTCCTTCCAGAGCTCCCTGAGGGTTAAATTCGTTTCAGAGGTCACCTCAAAGCACCTCTGAACCGGTGCCTTTGTATAGAGTTACTTAAAATTAGAAATGGCCCATGGGCTGGATGAGAGGAGTAGTTAGGTGGCAAGAACCTAACAGTGATGAAGCTGTGCTCCTCCACCAACTGGGCCTCCAAGCCTGGAGGGCGGGCAGGAGCTTTGTCTATTACAAGAAGGGCCCTGAGTGGCAATTGTTTTTCCTGAAGGTATTTCTTCACATTTGAGGCAAGCACTTCATGAATCCACTCAATAAAAAAATCGCCTGGTTACCCAGGCTTTGCTATTAGCCCTCCACATCACATTCAGCTTGTTTTAAATGACATTTTTCTTGAAAACTCGTGGGTTTTCAGAATGGTAGATGAGAAGAGGTTCAATTTAAAGTCCCCACTCACATTCCCACACAATAATAACGTCAGCCTGTCCTCCATTGGCTTGTGTCCTGGCAATGACTTCTCCTCCTGTGTGATGTAGGCCCTCTTTGGCATTTTCTCCCAGAAGAGGCCTGTCCCATCACAACTGAACTTTTGTTAGGGAACAAATTCCTTGGCCTCTATGTGTTCTTGAAATTCCTTCGCAAAATTATCAGCAGCTACTTTGTTAGAACTGGCAGCCTTCCCATGCCTCACTGCACTATGAATGCCACTTCTTTTCTGAAATTACCCAACCACCCTCTCCTTTCCTTGAATGAATCACTTTCAGCTCTCATTCCAGGGGTGTCTTTCAGGAGGTCAGTAGGCAGCATCGTTCCTGTACACATAACATTGCCTCCAAAATGCTATCACCGGCGAACAGCTTTTCGTTTATCCAAAGCAACAATAATTTTTCTACCCTTTCAATTGCCTACGATCATTGTTTCATGAGCATTTTCACACCCTTAGCAGCATCAGCACTCTTGATGGCCTCTTTCTGTTTTAAAATTGTGCTAATCGTCAATTTTGCTATGCCATACTCAGTAGCGAGATCAGACACATGAACACCTCTATCACGCTTTCAAATTCTTTGTTTTAAAAATTCTACTGCTGTTCTCACAACTTTCCTTTTCACTTTGCTGTTATTACTAAACTTCTTAGGACCCATGGTGACTTTACTGTAAAGAATAGTAATAAGCAGCAACAAAAGCAAGATAACAATGAAAATATTCACAGCACAATTTCCGGAAATGTTAACAACATGAAGTTTAGCAGCAAACTAATTCATACTCGTTCATTCTCTCCTTTGTTGCCAGAAAGACACATAACTGATCACAGGCATCAACATGGAAGGGTTGTCAGGTGGAGAACCAAGTTTTGTTTGGTTCATATTTTTCCATGAAGAGTTTGGTGGACAACTGAATTGTTCAAGATGGGAGACATTTGAGAACCGAGGTTTGACTGTAAAAGGGATGCAAATAAGCTGCTTTGAGAGCTGAAGGTTTGGAAGAAATAATTTCCAAGTGTACATTTGAATAGGTCTGGAGGAATGAGAAGGAGTTTATCAGACACACAGGGGAAGGGAATAGGGCAGTGATGGCGAACCTTTTGAACTCGGCGTGTCAGCATTTTGAAAAACCCTAACTTAACTCTGGTGCCGTGTCATATATATAGAAATTTTTTATATTTGCAACCATAGTAAAACAAAGAATTATATTTTTGATATTTATTTTATATATTTAAATGCCATTTAACAAAGAAAAATCAACCAAAAAAAATGAGTTCGCGTGTCACCTCTGACACACGTGTCATAGGTTTGCCATCACTGGAATAGGGTGACACAGTAAAGTGCCAGGCCTATTTTGTGATATCAAATTCTAACAGTCAAGCAAATACTCTACCCATGTTTCCTCAAATGGACAAGAAAAGTATTTTAGTTCCTGCTCTTAGCAAAAATGATTGTTCTAAGCAACAAATGAACAAAACAAACTCATAGACACGCAGAATGGCGGTTACCAGAGGGGAAGGAGGGTGGAGGAAGGATGAAGAGGTTTGCCCTTCACCATCAAAGGAGGGTCTGATTTTGGTGATGGATGGGGACCAGACTTTGGCTGGGAAACACACATTGCAATATACGGATGAGGTATTATAGAATTGTACACTTGAAACGTATATAATGTTATTAACCAATGTCACCCCTATAAACTTAATAAATTTTTTTTAAAGGAACGGTTCCAGATGGCCAGAAAAAAAACAAAAGAAGAAGGTCTGCCAAATTAAAACATCTTCTTTTCACTGGTTCCACTGGACCTGCTGTTTGCCATCCTAGACTTCTATCTGCCCCACCCCGAATCAAGTCAAGAGAACGTGATTGGCAGGCACAGGCACTTGAGAATGTTCCTCAGACTATCAAGCCCCGCCCAAGCCCATCCAAAGGCAATAGAATAGTAAGACATTATTTCCTCATTTCCCCATTTAGGAAAGCTCTTCCTGATTCATGTCTGGGATTCCTCTCCCACTTTCTTGTTGTAGTCATAAAAACAGTGCTCCTAAAAGGAACATGCCCTTTAAAGAGGAAAGCTGTGCAGTTAAAATTATTTAAGTAAAGTTTGCCTTCTGTGGCCTTTTATCAGAGGAGGGTCTACAGCACCCATATTCACTAGCCTGAGGGCTAAGGTTTCTGAACATCGGCAGTTTATCATGTCACTCCAGTGTATTGTTTTTTTCTACATACTTTTTTTCCTCCCTCTCTGTTTCTCTCTGCATTGGAGCCTCCACCCATGAAATTGAAAGATTTCTAGTAGAAATTCTTTTGTTGCATCAGCTTTTGGAAATATGGATTACAGTATTCTGTGAAAAACATTTATTACCCTGAACTGTGACTCAGACATTGTTGCATTTCTGGGGTTATAGATTTTCTTTCAGCTAAACTAAGGCTCTAAGTCACAGTGACAGTTGTAATGTGTGTAATACCACAGTACCAGATTCTATTACACACATATTTTTGCTAGAGGTTTACGATGTTAAAAATATTTCTTCTTTTTTCCAATACCTTTCTGTACCTGTTGTGTAAATATATTAGAACCTATAACACCAAAGTCAATTTCCAGATGAAATGTGCACAACAACAGTAGTTTGTCCTTTAAAGAAAAGGGGTGGGGGGTGCTGCATACGAGCTGCATACAAGCTAATGATATTCAAGCACAATATTGAATTGTAATAAAAGATGAATGAGAGAAAGTGTGTGTCATTGTGAGGGATGGGGAAGGTTACAGAAAGCTGAGGCCGAGAAAGGATTTATCATGGCTGTTGCTGCAGGCATTGTGTTAAAAAATCTGCCCTTATTTGCAAGTGTATTTTATGGGAAAATAGAGCAGTCTACCGAGGAAAGAATTTCTAAAGATTATCTTTTATACAAGATTCAGATAAAACTTAAGCAATATGTGAGAGGAATCTCAACTGAGTCTCAAAGGGATGGAACTTCAAATTTATCAGTGGGTCCTGTCAATTCCACACGTGTTGGAAGAGGTCTTTGTTATAGTGCCGTGGGTACTGTAATTTTTCAAGGTAGGTTAGAAAAGGCACACATGGATCAACGAAGTGGACTTAATTAGCACACCCACTCACAAAGCATTAATCCATTAGAGAGTCATACCAACAAATCCTTCTACTTTTCTTTAGAATTCAAATTTCATTTAACATTCACAACAGTTCTCTTGGGTATTGAACCATATTTCTTTCCTTCTCCTAAAAGAATCCAGTGTGACTAATGCTTTCATTGGGGGAAGCGGGGGCAGGAATCTGATTGCAGTTGAGTAAATCTTCAGAAGCAGAGTGAAAATATAACAAGAGTAGATATTTTTAGATTAATTTTTTTTCCTAAGTTTTAACTTCTTAACACTTTCTATCTTCTGCTTAATCAATAATAAAAAGCAAAATTAGCTGAGTTTCACTTTCTTTTCCCTTCCACAGCTTCTACATTTATGTGGAAGTGGTAAACAATAACATGATCTGAAGGAACAGAATGAGAAGAACTGGGAGATAGACCAACCCAGTCAGCCCCATATTCCTCAGTGAGCAGTAAGGTTCACCTCAGAGTTTGCTCTCCTCAGTGATAATTATGATTTTTGTTCAATTTCAGTTCACTCAGTGATTACTGAAAGAAAACCTTACAAATTCATAGGGTATAGTTTCGGGGGGAAGGAGACCTTTTGTTTTATTTGTAAAAGGGAATCTAGAGCTCTCTTTGCCTTATTTCAAATGTAAATCTAGAATTCAATAAAAAAAAATTCATGTCAGTAATAAGTATCTAGTACCATAAAAACATTTATACCCTTTGATCTAATAATTCTGCTGTTGTGAATCCCTCCACAGGAAACTATCTAAAATGCAAAAAGACTTAAACTCAAATACTTTATATGCAAAACTATTTCCAGTACAAAAGAAGGGAGTAACTCCTGGTTACCTACTCAACTCCTAGTCAAATTCCTCTTCTTATCCCCTTGACAATTTGTTTAGGTGGCAGTGGTCCCAGAACAGCATGGCAATCATTAGTCCAGAAATGGACATGAGACCCAGTTCTGGTCAGGACATGTAAGGAAAGGACTCCTTTAAAAAATTCCCAAATAGAATTACTAAATTAAAGGGTATAAATATTACTTTTTGGTGCCCTTGACTGGGAATCGACCCTACAACCCTTAGGTCTGCGGCTCTAACTACTGAACAAAATTAGCAGGGCAAAGGTTATAAATATTTTTAAGGCCCTTAATACTTGGCAAAGTTTTCTACACCTCCCCCGCCACATTTTAAAAAAAAAAAAATCACATTTTTAAAAAGTTTCTTTTCTACACTGCCCCCCAACCCTCATGCTTCCTGCTTAAGATTTGACTGTGTAGACATACAGTTGGGAACTGTGGCAGCAATTTTTTTTCTTTTTCTTTTTCTTTTTTTTTTTAATTAAATCTTTATTGTTCAGATTATTACATTTGTTCATCTTTTTTCCCCCCCATAACTCACCTCCTCCCAGTTCCCGCCCCACCCTCCGCCCTCACACCCCACCCACTGTCCTCATCCATAGGTGCACGATTTTTGTCCAGTCTCTTCCCGCATCTCCCACACCCCTTTCCCCCCCAAGAATAGTCAGTCCATTCCCTTTCTATGTCCCTGATTCTATTATAATCACCAGTTCATTCTGTTCATCAGATTATTTATTCACTTGATTCTTAGATTCACTTGTTGATAGATGCATATTTGTTGTTCATAATTTGTATCTTTACCTTTTTCTTCCTCTTCCTCTTCCTCTTCTTAAAGGATACCTTTCAGCATTTCATATAATCCTGGTTTGGTGGTGATGAACTCCTTTAGCTTTTCCTTATCTGTGAAGCTCTTTATCTGACCTTCAATTCTGAATGATAGCTTTGCTGGATAAAGTAATCTTGGTTGTAGGTTCTTGGTATTCATCACTTTGAATATTTCTTGCCACTCCCTTCTGGCCTGCAAAGTTTCTGTTGAGAAATCAGCTGACAGTCGTATGGGTATTCCCTTGTAGGTAACTGAGTTTCTTTCTCTTGCTGCTTTTAAGATTCTCTCTTTGTCTTTTGCTCTTGGCATTTTAATGATGATGTGTCTTGGTGTGGTCCTCTTTGGATTCCTTTTGTTTGGGGTTCTCCGCGCTTCTTGGACCTGTAAGTCCATTTCTTTCACCAGGTGGGGGAAGTTTTCTGTCATTATTTCTTCAAATAGGTTTTCAATATCTTGCTCTCTCTCATCTTCTGGCACCCCTATAATTCTGATGTTGGTACGCTTGAAGCTGTCCCAGAGGCTCCTTACACTATCCTCGCATTTTTGGATTCTTTTTTCATTTTGCTTTTCCGGTTGGGTGTTTTTTGCTTCCTCGCATTTCAAATCATTGACTTGATTCTTGCACTCCTCTGGTCTGCTGTCGGGAGTCTATATAATATTCGTTATTTCAGTCCGTGTATGCTTAATTTCTAGTTGGTTCCCCAATATAACATCGAGGGTCTCATTAGTTTTCTTGTAGATCTCATTAAGTTTATCGGCGGCTTCTAAACAGTTCTTGAGAGACCTTAAAAGTGTGGTTCTGAACTCTATATCTTCCATTGACAATTTTGTCCTGTTTCTTTGTCTCCGCATTTTGTTATGCTTCCTTGGTGCACCCCCTAGTGGTCTTTGTTCGAAGTCTTATAGTTAAACCTTGATTGTTGTAGCTAATACCAGGGAGGGTTTGACCTCCAGGCCAAGTGGCTATGAGAATCAGCTGTGTCTGCAGTGAGAGAACTTCTGTCCTCTAGGGAGGTGCTAATCTAGCCTTTGCCTGAGGCTATCTGGCAAATGCCTCTGTGCAGGGCTTGGGCGGGGCGGGTCACATAGGATCAACAGGGTGGGCTGGAGAGAGCAGTTATGGTGGCTCTCAGTCCTGTCCCCAGGGGCTCTGCCTCTCTGAGTCCCAGCACCCGCTGCAAACCTCTGAGAGAAAGTTGCACTCTGACTGAAGCCAGACAATCCCGCTTCTCCCGTTTGAGTCTGGGTCCCTAAAGACTCGCCTGCATCTGGAGCTCAGAGTCTGCGACTCCCTCCCGATTGAAAACGCCAACCGCGCCCTCCGCCGCCAGCCCGCTCCGCACACTCCACGCCTCAGAATTTGACTTCAGCACTGCGCCTCCTCTGAGTGTCCGTATGCGTTTCTCTTTCCTCCTAGTTGTAGGACTTCCACTCAGCCAGCGTTCCTGTGGTTCTGGGTGATGTCCATTCCTTTTTTTAGTTTCACTTTTGAAGTAGTTGTTCAAGGCAGCAAAGTCCGGCGTTAACCTATGCCGCCATCTTGGTTCTCCTGTGGCAGCAATCTTGAAACTACCATGAAAAGTCCTAATGAATCACAATCTGTCACCCTGATCAAAACTGGACCCATCTATTTTCAGGCTGCACTTTGAAAGCATTCTAACTGAAACACATCTATAATAATAAAAGCGTAAAATGCTAATTAGACCAGATGTCCTTCTGGACGTCCTTCCAGATGACCTTCTGGACGAAGCCGGAGCTGTGAGGGAAGCCCAGGTCCTGGGTGCCTGCCGGTGGCAGGAGGGAAGCCCGGGTCCCGGGTGCCAGAGGGAAGCCAGTGCCAGCAGCCAGGAGAAGGAAGGCCTACTCTTACACAAATTTCGTGCATCAGGCCTTATTTGAAAAACATTATTGTTTTTCAAACTGATGCTTATCAAGTTTTTTGACATGATGGTGAGAGTTTACCACCCCAAATTTTGCTTTTTGGGATTTGATTATTTCAAGCTGTCTATTTTTAAGAAATGAAAGACTCAGGAAAAACCTTTGATCTTCCCTCTAACTGCCTAAAAGTATTCAGACAGAGGACCTGCTCCAGGAAGGGAGCTACCATCATAGATAAGAATAATGTAATGTGAACTACTGTGTGATATACAGGGAGGAACCAGCAAGGCCCTTTTGTTCAAACTCCTCTCTATGTCCCATTGTTAAATGTTTACCAAACATTTGCTTTTCCACCTCCATGAGAAGGGCCTCCCTCCCCTTTGAAGTCCCAAACTACAATCCCTGCCACCTTCTTCTTAGTTTGTCCTCAGGTCCCATTTTCTTATGGCACCCCGTGTATACATTATGAATTTGGTCATTTTCTCATGCTAATCTGTCTCATGTCAATTTGATTATCAGACCATCCAGAAGAACTTAGAAGGCTAGAAAGAAAATTCTTTTTCCTCCCCCACAATGGAGGAGAGCTTACAACATAACATTAAATAAAAGAATAATTGGTTACAAATCTAAACTTACTATACAGTATCAGCCATGTACAAATATGCATAGAAAAAAACTGGAAATGAACAACCAAAATGTTTAAAATATTTGTCTCTAGATGATGGGCTGAAAGCCATTTATCTCACTGCTTCTTTGTGTTTTATGTATATTTTCCAAATTTTATACAATCAGTATGCATTGTTTTACTATCAGGAAAAAAGAGACAAACAGAAAAGACTAGAGTTCAGATAATTAAGCTGAGAAATTATATACCAACTCAAAAATAATATCCAAGGTAAATATGGCCAAGTATAATTTTCTAATCTGAGGGCCATGAATTTTGATCACCTCTAAGGCTCTCACTATCTTTGTAGCCAGAGAAAAATGTTAAATTTCTGCCCAGCCTATTTGGCTCAATGGTTGAGCGTCAACCCATGAACCAAGAAGTCACTGGTTCAATTCCCAGTTAGGGCACATGCCTGGGTTGTGGGCTTGATCTCCAGTAGGGGGCGTGCAGGAGGCAGCCAATCAATGTTTCTCTCTCATCATTGATGTTTCTCTCTCTTTCTCTCCCTGCCTCTCTCTCTCAAAAATCAATAAAAACATTTTTAAATGTTGAATTTCTGATAACTAGATTATCTTATCTCACCAGTAACAGAAAAATCATAACTTTTACTTTAAAAAGAATGAAACTGATTTTATTATTTTTCAAAAGTAACTCTTACTCATTGAAAGAAAAAAGAAAGCCTTCTAACCAAACAGAACATATTGTATAAGTACAAACTCCCACCACACCAGTGCTTGATAGTAACCACTGTTAACAGATCAGTATGCATTTTCCCAAACATTTGGTTAGGAAATATACAAACTTATTTTTACATACAAACTTTTTTAAGTAAACATGAGCTCTTACTAGTATTATATAAGCTCTTCCAAAAGTTGCCCTTTTCTCCCCTTGGCATCATATTGTGGACACTTTCCTATGTCTATGTATGATTGTCTCATTCTTTGTAATGGCCACATGATGTTCTATTGAATGGGAGTACCACAATTTATTTAATGGACATTATGGTTGTTTATAATTTTTCTCTATTACTGAAGTTTGAAGGGACTATCAATTATACTGTCCATTTTCCTATTGGATTTTAGAATTACTTAAAGACATAGGATTCAGATATAAAAATCAAGTATCACTTTCATTACTGATTAAGAAGATTCTGGAGAACATGTCTTAGGTATGAGAGTCAAATGAATTTACTACTAATAAGGTCCTCACCACCACTAAAATTTAACTTAAACCCCAGAACTACAGGCTGTCCCACAGGGCCACAGCTCACTCTATGACCAACCTCACTGAAGGCAGGAGATGCAAGCCCCTCAGTTGCATGAACTCGTGGAGTTGCTGGGAGAAGGGCAGGCTGGGAGAGCACGGAAGCTCTGTGCCCCTTCCCATGGACTTTGTCCTATGCATGTCTTTTGGCTCTTTCCGAGTTATATCCTTTTATAATAAACCAATAAATATATTCTTGAGTCCTGCACCCTAATCCCCAGTACCTCACCATGTGACCTTATTTGGAAATAGGGTTCCTGTAGGTGTATTGGAGTAGGGTGGGCCACACATCAAATATAGCTGGTGTCCCTATAAGAAGACAGCCAGGTGAAGACAGAGATACAACAAGAATGCCATGTGAAGATAATGCAGAAGTGGGAGCCATGATGCCACAAGCTAAGGAACACCAGGCACAGATGTCCGCCACCAGAAGCTGGGACAAGACAAGGAAGCGTTCTTCCCCATTGGCCTTAGACTAGGGAATGTGGCTCTGCTAACACCATCATTTCCGACTTCAAGCCTCCTGAACTGAGAGAATACATTTCTATTGTTTAAAGCCACTCCACTTGTGGTACGTTGCTTTGGTCGCCCCAAGAAACTAATGCGAGGCCTATAAATTGCCTTCCTTCTCCACCCACTGCCCAGCATGGTTGGAAGATGCTGGAGTCAACCATCAAATCTCATCCTTTAGCACAAACATGTTCAGTAAGATGGTTAGGGAACACTTTGTGGCAGTGATGATGGTGATTTACTTTTACTTCGTTGTTTCCCATACACAAAGGATGAGTCTGTCCTGAGTACACCAGAAATCTTTCCAATTGCTAATGGGCGGCCAGGACAGCCTCCGGTTCACTCCATGGGAAATGAGGCCACCAAGAGGAAGTTATCAACACGGGATTTATGCTTTAGTAGCATGTTTAATTATGATACAACCACGACTGTCTCTTGCACGGGAATTTAGCATACAAGATTTACAGCTCTTAGCACAATTTTTGCTTTTGTTGTCTCAAAGACCCTTGTTTCTGATGTTTTATTAGAGTGTCAAACTCTGTTAGACTGTGTCACATTGCCCCCTACTGGTCTAGTCTCATAATGCCATCCTGGCTGCTACTGTTTTGAGTTCGTTTTCAGCATGTTTTTGCTAGGATCTGTAAACCTGCCTCTCATGCCCTAAAGAACATGGAACATGGGAACAGTGGGAAGACTTATTTTTTTTTCTTTTAATAAGACCACTGAACAACCACAAAAAATATATACGTGTATATGTGTGTGCGTGTATTTTAAAATACATCATCTGACTGGCTTACGTTTGCAAGAGAAATTAAGTTTCCAGAGTAAGAGCCGGATCAGATTGTTTTCTGCCTTATTTCTTGAGGACAGGAAACAACTTCAAGAGATATCCTCTCTTTTATTGATATGACAATAGGGACATTTTTGTAAGCGAAGCTGATGAAATTTTAACTAATCCAACCAGTCAGAGGAAAGCGATATTACAAAAGCAGCCTCAAAGGAAGGGTGGGATTTCTTTTCCGCTTGGAAAGTGTTGGTGTGCAATCCTGTGAAAAGAGCCTGCGGGAGGAGGCAGAGCGCTGCAGACACCCACTCAGCCCGCACTTAGCTCGCCACGCTCAGCCTCCTCTCTGCGGCGCCCCTTTGCTGGTCTATGGCTCTGCATGGGGTGGGGCCAGCCATTAGCCAGGAAGAAAGTGACAGAGGGTCAGGGAAAGGGTATAGGAATAGATGAGTAAGGAACGAGTAGGGAACCTGACAGGAGGATTTGGGCTTTTAACACAAATCCATTCTCTAAGTATTCAGGGGACCCAAAATGATCCAAAGGCAAGAGATCACCACGCAGAACAAACTTCCCTAACTCTGTGCTGGTGGTTTACAAATAAACTGGCCTCACTGCACGGCAGCCTCCCTAATTCCAGGTCTTTCCTTTCTCTTCCCCAGCCTGCATCGTTTCAGCTGTACCCGGCCCCAGCTGCGCTCCCTCCAGCATGACTAGCTAAACTGATCCTCCGGACTATGCAGCCTCCATCCAGGGTCTGTGGCATACGCAGCAGCCTTATAACTAGCTCTCAGGAGAGTCTGGTTTCCTGTGACCCTGAGCCGCGTGCACACACCTGTATTCTCTCTGTAATTGCCTCATGCCCTGCCCTGTCCAGGCTTCAAGCCTCTGGGGTGTGGGGGACATTCCGTTTCTCTGCCCACAAGGCCGGGCGCCCTGGCCTGAGCTGGCGGCCGTGCTCTCTCCCAGGGTTTCCAAAGCCGGCGGGAATGGAGGTGGGGGGTGGGAGTATCACTGGAGAACATTTCTTCTTTTTGCAGTATGCCAGACAAACTCAAACCCTATTCCATAAAAGTTTTGTTTTTTTTTTTTTTGCATGGTCTGAGAGAATAGCCCAGCTGCTATCTTTGGCTCTCCTCCATTTCTCACTCCCATTCATAAAATCTTTAGACAAGGCCATGAGCTGCTTCCTCACAGAACAGCTCCAGTTATGCTCCGGTCCAGAATGAACTTGGATTTAGATGCAGGTAGTTGAAAAAGCCCTGGGCAGTCCAGCTGGTGTGGCTCAGTGGTTGAGCATTGACCCATGAACCAAGAGGTCACAGATCAATTCCCAGTCAGGGCACAGGCCGGGTTGCAGGCTCAATCCCCGGTGGGGACCATGCAGGATGCAGCCGACCAATGATTCCCTCTTATCATTGACGTTTCTATCTCTCTCTCTCCCTCTCTCTCCCTCTTTCTTCATCTCTCTAAAATCAATAAAAACATATTTCTAAAAAAAAAAAAAAAAAAAAAAAAAGCCCTGAGCAGTCCCTTCATGCTCTCTACTCTAACCCTCCCTACCTAGCCATCCCCACCATGAACCAGTAAATCATATGCTGAGCCTCTCTAAAGATCCAGCACGTGCCAGGAGCTGGGGATCACAAAGCTCACTAAGCTTCTGACACTCACGCATTTAGCATTCACAGCATTCCAAGAGACTCGTGGCCTGTAGCAATCTGTCTTTTGCTAAGGCCCAAATTTGAATGTTAAATACCATGGCACCAGTGTTTGGGAGACAGTCATTTAGCAAGTGAGTCCAGTTAGCCTATTTATTATTACCTTCTCAATTTACCATATGCCAGGTATTGTACTAATTTCTTTCTATATGTTATCTCATTTCACAGTGATTATAACACAGTGATTTATCCTCACTTCATAGATGAGATCCTAAGGCATGAAGAAAGTTTCTCAAGACCATATAATTAGTTAGTGTGACTGAGCAAGACCACAGAGCTAGTTAGTGTGATTAAGAGAGATTGTGGAGTTAGTATGATTGAGGAGCTCACAGAGCTAGCTAGTCAGGGGTTTGACCCCAGGTCTGTCTCACTCTAAATCTCAAGCTCTTGAGCACTCAGAATTTTGTTACCATGTGAAAAAAAAAAATGGCCTTAGGTGCTAGAGGTATCGTTAGTGGACATTTAAAAGACTGTTTGTGATGTGAGAATACACAAAGATTACACTTGGCTCTGAATAGACATAAATCTGGAAAAGTCCAGGAGCCTAAATTTAAACAACTCTACTCTGATAAATTAGAGAATTTTGAAAGATCTCTGTGCCAAGTGTTTTATACAAGCAGAGAAAGAAACAGAGGTCTACATACAGCTACATATGGATATGGATATGGATATGGATATGGATATGGATATGGATATGGATATGGATATGACATATTTCCTGCTCTCAAGAATATAGCACAATTAGTGTACCAGGAGAAAGAATAATCAGAAACTAAAGTATGCAGTGGTGGCTGTATTAACAGTGTTTAGGAATAGGAATGCATTGAGGCATTCAGAGAATGTGCCTGAAGGAGAAGTAAAACTTGAGTTAGGCCGCAGATAAGAACACAGTTTAGATGGGTAGAAGGGAAAAAAAAAAAAAGAGCTTTCAGCCAGATGAAACAAACTGACACAGAGGCATAAACAAGCATAACAGAAATGGAGAATTTTAACCTAGATTGTAGGCTCCATGGGAGCAGGAATTATGTCTTAGTTTGTTGCACAGTTGTATCTCCAAAGTCTCGCACACAGTAGGCACACAGAAATTAATTGGTGATGAAAGAGAGGGAAAGGGGGAAAAGGGAGTGGGAAAGGAGAGCAAGAGAGAGAACTCAAATGAATAAAGACAGAACAGAGAGTACAAATGTCTGGCCACAGAAGAAGATATGTGTTGGCAGTGAAGGGAAGTAAGTTGGTAAGACTGGGTGGAGCAAAGGTAGGAAGGGCCTTGACCAAAGTCAGGGCAAAGAGGCTTATTTAAGGTAGGCAAGACTGCACCATGGAGCACCCATGGGTTTTATAGCATTAGAAGCAAGTTAAAAGCCATGGAATATGCACCAGTGTGTCAGCATGAGAAGGCCAGACTGGAAAGGATACAGGCTAGAGACTGGCAGAGTCCTTAGGAAGCCACTGAGGCAGTCTAGAGATGAGGTGAGAGTTTGACCTATGGGGATGGCAGAAGGAATGGATGGAGGAATGAAAAATTGAAGAACCTGTTGAAGGGGCAAAATTTATACAATGTTGAGAAAAGTTGGGATAATGGAGTAAAACGGGAGAAATAGGTCAAAATTTTAAGTGAGGAGTGTAAAAGAGTAGCAGTAACATACTTAGAAAAAAAGGAAGTTAATATGGTTTAAGATGAAGGAGGGCGATAAGCTCAGCTGGAGATATATAACTTTAGAAATATCAAATACACATCTAAATCTATAAAAAAATATTCTGCATGATAGAGAGTCCAACTTGTTCATGGTTTAATACATGGGTGCTTTTGTAGAGTCAACATATCTGATATAGTCACTAATCAATTTAATGGAACTACAGAATTTTAGAATTAGAAGAAACATAAGGCTGTCCAACACTTGTATAATATACAAGTTTATTTTTTTCACATTCATTTTTTTAATTTTTTTATTTAAGTATAGTTGGTATATAATATTATATTGGTTATATTAGTTTCAGGCATACAATATCATCTGTCATAGTACAGACTTATCACAATCTTATTGACTACATTCCCCTTCCCCTTTTTATCCCCTCCCTTCTGGTAACCATCCATTTGGTCTCTGTTTCTATGTATTTTCTTAATTGGTTTTATCTGTTCGTTTGTTTGATTTTTTTCAGATTCCACATATAAGCAAACCATATGGTATTTGTCTTTCTCTGCCTGACATATCATCTATATATATTAAAGCCCAGTGACTGGAAAGGCGGAATGACCAGTCACTATGACCCGCACTGCAGCAGCCAACCGGCCTGATCTGGGCCCCAATCTCCTCCACCCCCCCAACCTCCCGAGGGCCCTCCCCCAAGCCAGCCCCACCCCCAATCGGCCCGCCCACCCTGATCGGTGGCAGGGTTGGTCATCCAAACTCCTGTGGCCCCTCCTCCCCCACCATCCAACTACTTGCGGCCCCTCCCCACAGCCGGTCCGGCCCCAATTGGCCCCCATCAGGGAGGGCTGGCCCAACCCCACCCATGCACAAATTCATACACCAGGCCTCTAGTTTAGCATAATACCCTCTGCAACCACCTGTTGTTACAAATGGCAAGATTTTGTCATAGATAGATGATAGATAGATAGATAGATAGATAGATAGATAGATAGATAGATAGATAGATTTGAGGTCCGGTGCATGAAATTCATGCCTTTCGGGGTGAGGGGGTCCCTCAGCCTGGCCTGCACCCTCTCACAGTCCAGGAGCCCTCAGAAGATGTCCGGGACCCCTCACTCCTTACCGCCTGCCTGCTCGCTGCTCCTTACCGCTCAGCTTGCTGTTCCTTAGTGCTGCCGCGGAGGCGGGAGACGGTCCCGCCATCGCTGCTATACTCTCCAGCCGTGAGCCTGGCTTCTGGCTGAGCAGCACTCTCCCTGTGGGAGGGCACTGACCACCAGGGGCAGCTCCTGCATTAAGCACCCGCCCCCTGGTGGTCAGTGCACGTCATAGTGACTGGTTGTTCTGGTTGTTTCGCCGTAACAGTCGCTTAGGCTTTTATTATATAGATTAGAGGCCCGGTGCATGAAATACGTGTACTCGGGGGGGGGGGGGTTCCTCAGCCCGGCCTGTGCCCTCTCACAGTCCGGAAGCCCTTAGGGGATGTCTGGCTGATGGCTTAGGCTGTGGAGGCAGGAGAGGCTCCCGCCACCACCACTGCGCTCACCAGCTGTGAACCTGGCTCAGGGCTTCTGGCTGAGTGGCACGCCCCCTGTGGGAGTGCACTGACCACCAAGGGGAAGCTCATGCATTGAGCGTCTGCCCCCTGGTGGTCAGTGAGCATCATAGAGACTAATCGTTCTGCCGTTTGGTTGATTTGCATATTAGCCTTTTATTATATAGGATATAAGTATATATCACATCTTCTTTCATCTACTGGTGGGCATCTAGACTACCTCTCTATCTTGGCTATTTAAATAATGCTGCAATGAACATAGGGTATACATACTAGTATATCCATTTGATTTTGTGTTCTTGTTTCGTGTTCTTTGGATAAATAACTAGAAGTGGAATTGCTGGGTCTTATATCTATTTTTAGTTTTGTGAGGAATTTTCATACTATTTTCCATAGGGGCTACCCCAGTTTGCAGTCCTAACTGTGCACAAGGGTTTCCTATTCTCCATATCCTCACCAACACATGTTATTTGTTGACTTTTTTATAATAGCCATTCTGAATGGTATGGGTGGGACCTCATTGTAATTTTTTGTTGTTATTTTCTCTCTTTTTTGTTGTTTTGTTTTTTAATTGTCCCCCAAGGATATTTTTCCATTGATTTTTAGAGAGTGGAAGAGAGAAAGAAACACAGAGAGAAACATCAACGTGAGAGAGACACATTGATTGGTTGCCTCCTGCATGAGCTCCCAACAGGGCCCAGGCTGGGGAGGAGCCTACAACCAAGGTACGTGCCCTTGACCAGAATCAAATCTGGGGTCCTTTGGTCTGCAGGTTGGCACTCTATCCACTGGCCAAACTGGCTAGGAACTCATTGTAATTTTGATTTGCATTTCCCTGGTGATTTGTGATATTAAGCATGTTTTCGTATATCTGTTGGCCGTCTGTATGTCTTCGCTAGAGAAATGTCTTTTCATGTATTCAGCCCATTTTTCTATTGGATTTATTTTTTGTTGTTGAGTTGTATGAGTTTCTTATACATTTGGGATATCAACCCCTTAATGGATATATCATTTTCAAATACATCCTCTCATTCAGGTAGGTTTTCTTTTTGTTTTGTTGAAGGTTTTCTTCACTGTGCAAAAGCTTTTTCATTTGTTTCCCTTGCTTTAGGAGACATATCTAAAAAGACATGATTTCACTTATTCGAGGACTCTATGAACAAAACAAAAAAAAAATAGTAACAGACTCATAGATAAAGAGAATAGACTGACAGCTGTCAGAAGAGAAGGGAGGCAGGTAGAAGAAGGTAAAGGAGGAATTAATGGTGATGGAAGGAGACTTGACTTGGGGTGGTAATCACACAATATAGTATACAGATGATGTATTATAGAATTGTATACCTGAAACCTATATAATTTTATTAACCAATATCACCCCAATAAATTCAGTAAAATTTTTTAAAGTAATAAAAATATAAAGATATTATTCCGGCTTATGTCAAATCATTTACTTCCTATGTTTTCTTCTAGGAATTTTATGGTTTCAGGCCTTACATTTAAGTTTTTAACCTAATTTGAGTTTATTTTTATGTATTTATAAGAGAGTGGTCCAGTTTCATTTTTTTTACATGAATATGTCCAGTTTTCCCAACACCACTGTTGAAGAGATTGTGGTTACTCCATTGTATGTTATTACCTCCTTTGTCATAGATTACTTGGCCATATATGCAAGGGTTTATTTCTGGGCTCTCTATTCTGTTCCATTGATGTGCCTGTTTTTCTGCCAGCATACTGCTTTAATTATTAGAGCTTTTCAGTATAGGTTAGTATCAGGTATTGTGATATCTCCAACTTTGTTCTTCTTTCTCAAGATTGCTTTGACTGTTTGGGGTCTTTTGTGGCTCCATGTAAATTTTAGGCTTATTTGTTCTAGCTCTGTGAAGAACGACACTGTCTTTTGATAGGAATTGGATTGAATCTGTTGATTGTTTTGGGTAGTATTGTCATTTAACAATATTAATTCTTCCAATCCATGAACATAATATTATACATGTTCAGAACACTCAATAGAGTGCACAACAGTATTTGCCCGTCAGCGTCTATTTAAATAGCCTCTAATGGAAATAGCTCACTCCTCTTTCTGTGATTGGATGGCTTCATATATTTAAAAGTTTTCCCTTGCCCACTGTCATGGCTCAGTGGTTGAGCATCAGCCTATGAACCAGAGGTCACAGTTCAATTTCCAGTTAGGGCACATGCTCAGGTTGTAGGCTCCATCCCCACTGCAGGAGGCAGCCAATCAATGTTTTTCTCTCATCATTGATGTTTCTATCTCTCTTTCCCTCTCCTTTCCTCTCTGAAATCAATAAAAATATTTTTAAATAATAAATAAATAAAAGTTTTCCCTAATATTGGTGTATTTTGGCAAAATGAATCTCACTAACACATAACTTTGGCAATTTTACAAAGTAGATAAGGAAGATACTGGTACTCTTTCAAAATCCATTCTCCCCTTTTGCCCCGGGGCGGGGGGGTGGGAGGGATACTTTAGTGAGACACATGACTACCCATTATAAGACTACTTTTCCCAGGTTCCCTTCCAGTTGGGTGGCCATGTAACCTAGTTCTAGCCAATGAGATGAGAGTAGAAGTGATGTGGGGAATTTCAGGGTTGTTCCCTTAAAGAGAAGGAGTTTGCCTTACACTGGCTTTTTCCACTCCTTCTGGCTACCTAGAATGTTGGTGGGATGCTGGCAGAGGGAACAACCATCTTGAATGAAATGAAGCTGCACGTTGAAGACAGCAAAATAACAAGATAGAATGAACCTATGACCCTAATAATTTGTAAACACATGTGCACTTCCAGACTGCATGACAGAGGAATAAACTTATTTTGTTTAAGCTATTTTATTTGGGTATCTGTTACAGCGGCCAAATTATATACTAACTAAAACTTTGAGTTCTCATCTCTGCCTCTGTCATTTGCTAACAAGTTGTTTAACTTCTCTAAGCCTCGATTTCTTAATCTGTAAAACTTAGCTTACTCCACAGGGTTGCAGAAGAAATTGAGATAATGTATGTAAACGTACTTAGTACAGTGAGTACTCTATAAATTATAGCTGTTATTACTGTTACTACTACTATTTATTAATATAAAAATTTGCTATCTCAAAAATAAATCCAAACAACTATAATTCCTTAGAATTAGCTCTTTTAAATTACTACATTATAATATAGTAGTTGAAGATTAGTTTATTTGTCTGAACAGCTCTGACATAGAATCAATATCTTCATTTCATATTCAAGAGGCTTAGAAAGGTATAGAAACTAGAAACTCAGGGCAAAACAGTAAGTGGCAAAGCTTGAATTAATTTTATATCCTTCATTCCCTTGAAGTTCAGTCATTTGAAGAGCAAGCAACAAGAAAGAAGTGTGTGTGTGTGTGTGTGTGTGTGTGTGTGTGTGTGTGTGTGTGTGAAATACTCTCCAATAATCTCCCTGTGTCTTTTCAACTTCAAACAGCCTATGTTCCTAAAGCTCCCCACGGTCAATGCCTGAGGAAGGGCCCTTCCCTTTACACAGAGGCCTTTCCATCACTTCTCCTCGAAATGTCCTTCCGGCACTTTGCAAGACTCTCGTGAACTGTTTTCCTTCTATGTGAGGGAACATCGACACACAGAGCCTAGGCCACCCCAAACCATTGTCCTCTGCGAAATTACTCCATTTCTCAAAGTCTCACCTTTTTCTTTCTTCGCACAGCTGAAGTCCCATCAGACGGACAGCTACCTTGAGAATGGTGCTGAGGTCTCTTTTTCAAAGAGTTACTTTTGTTTAGACCACAAAAACCAGTAAGAGATACTAAGTACTAAATATTTGAGGATGGAGGGAGGGAGGGATAGAATGAAGGAAAGGAATTTACTTGACTTAAATTTTTAAAACTCATTAAAGTTAAATGCATCTGACAGAATCAAGAAAATTCTCTTATGGGGAGACAGGTGTGAAAAGGAACAGTTGAGTTGTTAAAAAATAAATCTGGGTTTCAAAGAAAAATTTTTAAATAAAACTGAGGCTTTTTCATTGCAAAACATACTCTATTTCCCAAAAAAAGAAGAAATAAAATTTTCCTTTCTTTTGACTCCCCAGCTTGACTCCTAGGAATAACTGTGCCTCATATTTTCTTATATATGCTTCTAGAAATTGTGCTGCATGTACAAGAATATGATATATATAATTATATGTTTTCTTCTTTCATTATTTTATTATATTATATTGCATTGTATTATTGTATATTATATACTATGTATATGTCTTCTTCCTGTATTATTTCTAAACTATCAGTGAAAATTTAATTTTTAAATCCTGATTCTTAAAGCAAAACTCCCTAATAAGGGGAAGTAAAAGGTTCACACACAACAATCTCAGGCCTTCACAAGAGTCAGCAAAAGTTCAGGTACTCTGTGAAACAGAAATAATCAAATGCTTCAAAATATTTAATTTCCTCCTCCAGGAATGTGAAACAGGTATAATTAAAATAACACTTTTTTAATTAAGTGACCTCTCTTGACCAACCATCTGTGAATAATTCAGATTTCCCCCTTATTATTACTGTAAAATTAAAACGAGGTCGTATAAACAGTAAGATCCTCTTTAACTATCTTTAAGCACCAGCAATATATATTTTCCACCAGTTAAAATCCTTAATGACACAAAAAATCTATCAAGCATAACTCCCCCAATTCATTTGCCTGAAACCATCAATATTTTATCATGCACTTGCAGTTGGCTTTAATTTAACAGTCCAGGTTACTAATCAAACAAAACACCCAAGTCATTAAAAGTTAGCGTGCCATTTAGAAAGTGCATTTCACGTTTATTAAAATATCTTTCATGCAGCCATTAGAAACCTAAAGTTTTAATTACAATCAGATATTTAGTCCTACTCCCGTCATGCATTTGGCAATCTCTTGCAACTGCCCTGATTAATCTTCCAGACCAAGTTCATCCATTACCTCCTGAAATTATTTTCCTCTCAACTTCTTCAGACTTCATCTTTCTACCCCACCGCCCCCCACAAATAAGTAAAATGCATTGTAAAGGTATGCAAAATTATTACCCAAAAGATAACTCATTTAAAAGACTTAATTTCGAATGTAATTTATCCTTCATAAAAGACCAAAGAGCCATCATTCAGAAAGACAAATTGAAATTGAAAATTAGTTCTTTATGTTTTTATTGTCAATTTTCATTATTTATTTTTCTTTTTAATGATGGCGAAGGTTCAAGCATTTTTTCTTACAATTTTCTAACTGTGGGATTCAATTAAGTGTTATTTTTCTTTAACATTACAATCCTCCCTTCTTCTGTTCCTGCCCTGACTTGCTCTAAAGTTCCATGAAGGAGATTGCTGACACGACATCAGATTTTGTGTTTAATCCAGCTCTTCTGAATTAGAACATTTAGACTCTCCATTAATATTTACTGTGCACTAAAAGACATTTTAGGTGAGATTTAGAGCTGAGAGCAGCTATAGGATCATTTGATTTCACTTCTAAGAATATTCCCAACCAATAAAAATTGTCGGGCCTACTATTGAGATGAAGGCCTCCAATTACCCAGGTGAGTGTGGAATTGAGAGTCCATTCAATAAACAATGGGCTATCTTTTAATGATTAAAAATGTCTTGCATCCACCAAGCTATTTCAAATATAAATCAATAAAAGCCACAGTTGTAAATATAAAATTACATTAAATACAATTAGTCGTACATTTTTTTTTAATTGCTTAAAGTATTACAAAGGGTATTACATGTGTCCATTTTATCCCCCCGCCCTAGACAGTCCCCTAGCCTCCCCTATCCCCCAATGTCTTATGTCCACTGGTTATGCTTATATGCATGCATACAAGTCCTTTAGTTGATCTCTTACCCCCCTACCTCCTGCCCCCCAACCCTCCCCGGCCTTCCTGCTGCAGTTTGACAATCTGTTTGAGGCAGCTCTGCCTCTGTATCTATTATTGTTCAAAAGTTTATAATGGTCTCTATTATCCATGAATGAGTGAGATCATGTGGTATTTTTCCTTCATTGACTGGCTTATTTCACTTAGCATAATGCTCTCCAGTTCCATCCATGACGTTGCAAATGGTAAGAGTTCCTTCCTTTTTAGAGCAGCATAGTATTCCATCATGTAGATGTACCACAGTTTTCTAATCCATTCATCTACTGATGGGCACTTAGGCTGTTTCCAGATCTTAGCTATGGTGAATTGTGCTGCTATGAACATGGGGGTGCATATATCCTTTCTGATTGGTGTTTCTGGTTTCTTGGGATATATTCCTAGAAGTGGGATCACAGGGTCAAATGGGAGTTCCATTTTCAGTTTTTTAAGGAAACTCCATACTGTTTTCCATAGTGGCTGCACCAGTCTGCATTCCCACCAGCAGTGCACAAGTGTTCCTTTTTCTCCACATCCTCTCCAGCACTTGTCGTTTGTTGATTTGTTGATGATAGCCAGTCTGACAGGTGTGAGATGGTACCTCATTGTTGTTTTGATTTGCATCTCTCGGATGATTAGTTAGTCGTACATTTTAATGGGGGGGGGGGGGAGAAAGATCTTCACCAAAATTCAGGTTTAATTTCCAAGAATAGTTCATATTTTTTAAGTAAAGATAATATACTCCAAAGAAAGCTAGTAACAACACAGATGTCCCTGAATTCCTTTAGCTCAACAGAGCATGACATCAAAGTTCTATTTTCTGATTCTTGGTAAGATGGTGGCAGAGTAGGTAGATGTTACACTGACCTCCTCCCAGGATCAAACTGGAATTACAACTAAAATATAGTGAGCAAAAAATAATAATAAAATATAGTGAGCAATCAATCTGAAAACTAGCTCAAGAGAAGTCTTATAACCAAGAATTTATAGAAGAAGCCACATTGAGATTGGTAGGTAGGATGGAGATGCAAAAAGGGCTGGCCCTGCTCCCACGAGTGGCAGCTGAGATTCTGGATTTCCCCCTCAGAAATGTGGGTTCTCAACCCAAAGGCAGGCTCCCCAGATGAGAGCGCCAGAGCCCGGAAGAGGCACACACATAGCATCTGGCTGTGAAAACAGTCAGGGATTGGTCTGCCAGGAAGAGAGGGAGTCCGCTAGAGACACAGGTGCCCTCTATTTTATTTTGCTGTTGTTATTCCTCACCTGAGGATATTTTTCCCATTGCTTTTCAGAGAGAATGGAAGGAAGAGAAGGGGAGAGAGAGAAACATCGATGGGAGGGAGACACGTCAACTGGTCACCTCCCGCACACGCCTCAACTGAGGACAGGGAGCGAACCTGCAACCCCAGGTATATGCCTTTTACGGGGAATGGTGTATGGGCCAATGCTCTAACCACTTAGCACACTGGCCAGGCACAGGCACCCTCTTAAAGGGCCAATGAACAAAATCTTATTCAAAGCCACTCACCCTGGTCTCCCGCAGGAGGGCAGAGCAGACTAAAGTCACTTGAGGAGAAACTAGGGTTTGTGGCTCTGGAGAGAAAACTGAAGAGACAGTCACCAGGATACGTGAGCTGAGTTCCTCTACCATACCATAGATGCCATCTTTCCTGGGTGGAGCACTCCCCTCTACACCGCATCAGCCTGGAGTAATGCAATAGTCCCATCAGCGGTTCTCAACCTGTGGGTTGCGAACAATGAAAATACATCCTGCATATCAGATATTTACATTATGATTCATAACAGTAGCAAAATTACAGTTATGAAGTAGCAAGGAAAATAATTTTATGGTTGGGGGTCACCACAACATGAGGAACTGTATTAAAGGGTCACGGCATTAGGAAGGTTGAGAAGGTAGAGTCTATCTGTTGCCCTACCCTCTGGAGCTTGCGCTCTACTGAGGTAGGGGTACTGAGGACTGGGCAAACTCAGGGAGTGGCAGTGACTGAGTTGTGTGGCTTTGGAATGGGGGGCATTCCCCCCATTCTCCCATGAACCTGACTGGTGCCTCCCTATCACAGGAGATCCAATTCCTTGCTGCTGCTGACCAGAGACTGTGCTCAGTTCCCTGCCATGTGAGTCTCTCCAACAAGGTGGCTTGCTTCACCAATGCAAGCTGAGAAAGAATAGAGAGTAGACTAGCAAGACAGAAGTTGTTGGTTTATTGATGGTAGCCATTCTGACAGGTGTGAGGTGATATCTCATTGTGGTTTTTATTTCTCTGATGATTAGTGATGTTGAGCATCTTTTCATGTGTCTGTTGGCCATTTGTATGCCATATAGATTGCTATGCATATAAATATATAAGTTCTTTGGTTTATCTCTTCTCATCCACCCAACCCCACATAGAGGTATGCTAAGGCCACTCAACTGCTTGCTATGATGTGCACTGACCACCAAGGGGCAGGCGCTCCGACCAGCAGGTTAGCTTGCTGCTGGCGCCTGGCAGATCAGGACTGAGCAAGATGGGCTGGACACGCCCTGGAATCCTCCCACGGTCCCTCCCTGGCTGGCCAAACTCCCACATCCCTCCCCAGCCCCGATCATGCACTGGTGGGGTCCCTTGGCCTGGCCTGCACCCTCTCGCAATCCAGGACCCCTTGGGGGGTGTTGGAAAGCTGGTTTCAGCCCAATTCCGCAGGCCAGGCCAAGGGACCCCATTGGGGCACGAATTTGTGCACTGGGCCTCTAATTATATATAATTTTCTCTGAGAAATCTAAAGGACCTGAAAAGTTATATGCCATTCCTCCAGCATGAAGCTGGGACCCAAGAGAGGGGGGAGATTGCCTGTTCTGTGGGGCAGGAGTGGAAGAAAGGAGACCCAACCATCAGTGACTGTTGGATGAGCCTGTGGAGTGCTGGGGTCCAACCCCAGCAGGTCCAGGGGTCCCCAAAGGCGTGGACGGAGTCAGCGAAGAAGGAATGGCACGGAGACAGCGTTCAGTTGATCAGCAGCCTAGCCAGGATCTCTAGCCAAGTTCTGGTTAGGATCTCCACCCAAGTTCTGTCTAGGATCTCCAGCCAAGTTCTGTGTCTAGGTTCTCTAGCCATGTTCTCTCGCTAGGTTCTCCAGCCAGGTTCTGTGTCCAGGTTCTCCAGCCAAGTTCTGTCACCAGGTTCTCTAGCCAGGTTCTCCAGCCAGGTTCTATCCAGGTTCTCCTGCCAAGTTCTGTTGCCAGGTTCTGTCCAGGTTCTGTTGCCAGGTTCTGTAGCCAGGTTCTCTCCAGGATCTTTTGCCAGGTTCAGTCACCAGGTTCTAGTCAGATTCTTTTGCCATGTTCTATCCAGGTTCTCTAGCCAGGTTCTATCTCTAGGTTCTCCAGCCAGGTTCTCTCGCTAGGTTCTGTCTCTAGGTTGTGTGGCCAGTTTCTGTCCAGGATCTTTTGCCATGTTCTCTCCAGTGAAGTTCTTCTGTCTCTAGGTTCTGTGTAGGTTCTGTGTCTAGGTTCTGTGTCTAGGTTCTGTGTCCTGTTGTCTTGTTACATCTGTATTTATACCAGTTGATTCCAATCCTATCAATCTCTATTCCAAAGGTTAGGGCGTTTCTTATCTCCATTCCAAGGAGTAAAGATTATGTAGCTTAAGCGTGATTGTTTGTAGTTAAAGTGATTAACTACCCACCTGGCACTTAGTTAAGGGGTTTTATCCCCTCCCTAACTTCAGGGAAAAATCCCTACCTGAGGAAACAACCTTTCTCACAGAGGTGACCTTGGTTAAAACACATAGCGCTAAGGGGAGCAAACATATTATGAACAGTATGCTATATACGCCAGGTCCCTTGAAACATATGCTGTGCAGATGTTTCTTTCCTGCAGCAACTGTGTCAAGCAGCAAGGATGGACTGGCTTCCAGCAGTGGAGAATGTAAGAAATTGTCTGGCACCCTCCTGTGACTTGGTTTGTAATCATGAGAATGTAATGGTATGAGCTAGTTCTCATAATGATCTACAGATATTATAGCTACAAATAAGGAATAGCAAGCAAACAAAACAAAACTACAATCTGAGGGGTCATATGATAAGTAACATGAGAGATTCAAAAAAATAACTGTCACCCTGGTCCATGTGTCTCAGTTGGTTGGAGGGTCATTCTGTATGCCAAATGTGGTGGGTTCGATTCCCAGTCAGGGTGGTGCGGGAGGCAACCGATCCATGTTTCTCCCTCAGATCAGTGATATTCTCCCTCTCCTTCTCTCTCTCTCTCTCTCTCTCTCTCTCTCTCTCTCTCTCTCCTCTCACATCCTTCCTCTCTCTAAAATCATAGATAGATAGATGACAGATAGATAGATGATAGATAGATGATAGATAGATAGATAGATAGATAGATAGATAGATAGATATGAATGTTTCAAGGAACACATCTGATTCTGTCTTCTCCTGTGGTCATGTCCTCCCTCTAGTCTAGCCCTTATATAAGTGGTTTTTTTTTTGTTTTTTGTTTTTTTTGCTTAAAGTATTACAAAGGGTATTACATATGTGTCCATTTTATCCCCCCGCCCTAGACAGTCCCCTAGCCTCCCCTATCCCCCAATGTCTTATGTCCACTGGTTATGCTTCTATGCATGCATACAAGTCCTTTAGTTGATCTCTTACCCCCCTACCTCCTGCCCCGCAACCCTCCCCGGCCTTCCTGCTGCAGTTTGACAATCTGTTTGAGGCAGCTCTGCCTCTGTATCTATTATTGTTCAAAAGTTTATAATGGTCTCTATTATCCATGAATGAGTGAGATCATGTGGTATTTTTCCTTCATTGACTGGCTTATTTCACTTAGCATAATGCTCTCCAGTTCCATCCATGACGTTGCAAATGGTAAGAGTTCCTTCCTTTTTAGAGCAGCATAGTATTCCATCGTGTAGATGTACCACAGTTTTCTAATCCATTCATCTACTGATGGGCACTTAGGCTGTTTCCAGATCTTAGCTATGGTGAATTGTGCTGCTATGAACATAGGGGTGCATATATCCTTTCTGATTGGTGTTTCTGGTTTCTTGGGATATATTCCTAGAAGTGGGATCACAGGGTCAAATGGGAGTTCCATTTGTAGTTTTTTGAGGAAACTCCATACTGTCTTCCATAGTGGCTGCACCAGTCTGCATTCCCACCAGCAGTGCACAAGTGTTCCTTTTTCTCCACATCCTCTCCAGCACTTGTCGTTTGTTGATTTGTTGATGATAGCCAGTCTGACAGGTGTGAGATGGTACCTCATTGTTGTTTTGATTTGCATCTCTCGGATGATTAGTGACTTTGAGCATGTTTTCATATGTCTCTTGGCTTTCTGAATGTCCTCTTTTGAAAGGTGTCTATTTAGGTCCTTTGCCCATTTTTTGATTGGATTGTTTATCTTCCTTTTGTTAAGTTGTATGAGTTCCCTATAAATTTTGGAGATTAGGCCCTTATCGGATATGACATTGGCAAATATGTTTTCCCACACAGTGGGTTTTCTCGTTGTTTTGTTGATGGTTTCTTTTGCTGTGCAGAAGCTTTTTATTTTGATGTAGTCCCATTTGTTCATTTTCTCTTTAGTTTCAAGTGCCCTAGGAGCTGTATCAGTGAAGAAATTGCTTCGGCATATGTCTGAGATTTTGTTGCCTTTGGATTCTTCTAGAATTTTTATAGTTTCCTGTCGTACATTTAAGTCCTTTATCCATTTTGAGTTTATTTTTGTGTATGGTGTAAGTTGGTGGTCTAGTTTCATTTTCTTGCATATATCTGTCCAATTTTCCCAGCACCATTTATTGAAGAGACTATCTTGGCTCCATTGTATGTTCTTGCCTCCTTTGTCAAATATTAATTGAGCATATTGGTTTGCAGCCCTTATATAAGTGTTTTAACTGACAATGCTTCTGTACCCTTTGAAACCTTACCCTTTGAAGTGTATTATCTCCACCTTGCCTTAGACAATTGTGTTAATAAAAGCAAGGGTCCTAGACAAGGAGGTAGTCTTCAGTTCCTTTAGCTGAAGGTCCTCTGACCCCCAATGCCTTTCAAAATTATATCTGGTCTCTGGACTCTTTATTAGTCTCTGGATTCCTATGTCATCTACGCAGAGCCCCTTCTCCAGATTCCTGAACCCTTCTTGATGCTGGGACAAGAACCCTGGCATCCATGTTTATTTGACCTTTCCTCATACATTCATTTTGCCATTTCAATCAAATTTATGGTTTCCTTTTGAATCTACTCCAAGTTGTCTTGCTCTCCTAAACCATGGAACCAAATCAAATTATGTGAACTTCTGGGTGATTTCTCAGCATTACTCCCTATTATAAATGGAAATAAATATAGAAATATAATGGGATTTCTTTGATGTTTTGGGATATATCTTACCGATACATGCAGTAAGAACTGTCTTTTGCCCGGCCAGCGTGGCTCAGTGGTTGAGCGTCAACCTATGAACCAGTAGGTCTCAGTTCAATTCCATCAGGGCACATGCCAGGGTTGTGGGCTAGATCTCCAGTGTGGGGCAGGCAGGAGGCAGCCAATCGGTGATTCTCTCTCATCATCGATGTTTCTATCTCTCTCTCCCTCTCCCTTCCTCTCTGGAATCAATATAAATTTTTTTAAAATATATTTTTTGAGGAATTGTCCTTTTTAGCACCAGACAAATCTTAAGAACAGGTTATGCCTTTTGTGAACGTCATTGATACTTGGTAAAATGATGCCACCTAGTGTCCCAGACTAATAACAACATCTGCAAAAGAAGGATAGAAAACTAAATCAATTACAGTGCAAAATGACAACTACAGAAACTAGAAGTCAGAGAAATTTAATAACAATAGGTCAATTGACTCTGGGGACCATAATTCTTAACCTATTGACTGGGCCACTGGAGCAGCTTAACAAATAACAGCCTTTTTCCAGAGAGAAATGCACTGTCCGGAAAGTGCTGGGTCACACCGGAGGTTTACAAAGAGAGGAGAAGCAAGCAGCTTCTACCTCATGCCTAGCACTGCTCTAAGCATTTTTCATGTGTTTGTTTGTTTTTTCACTTAATCACGACATTCACCTTATAAAGCAAGCATTATCATTTCACCGATGAGAAACTGAGACCCAGAGAGGCTATAATCTGACCTTGGGTTACACAATAGAGCCGGACCTGGCGCTAAAACCCACATTCTTCCCCATGCATTGCCCCAAAAGAGGATGTATAGAGAAGCTTCTCAACCCTTTTTCTCATTTATCACTCACCACAGGGAAGACCAGAAAGACCCTGCTGGTCCAATGCCACCACCAGGGAGTCCTTACTGTGATACACAATTCTGATAAAAGATGCCAAAAGTGAAATTTGGAACAACAACACAAATATTGCACTAGAATAAGGACCAGCTAGCAAAAGCATTTCCTGTAGCCCAGTTTGAACATTTGGCGGGGAGCGGGGGGGTCGGGGCGGGGGGCTTTCCATTAATTTTTATCTGCCAATAAATCAGAAGCTCCTAGTCCTGGCTGGGTAGCTCAGTTGGTTAGAGTGCCATCCCAATATACCAAATTTGGGTTCAATGTCTGGTCAAGGCAAGAAGCAAGCAATGAATGCATAAGTAGGTGGAATAACAAATTGATATTTCTCTCTCTCTCTTAAAAAAAAAAACTCTGCCAGGGACTATCCCCTTGATATGTCACAGTAACACTAAGTAAATATTGACCAATTGATTAAATTAAAGCACAATTGAAAGCCTCGTGTTCACACCTACCTCTCTTTTTCAGGGCCAAGCTCCTGGCATTGACACAGACAATCCCAAAAGGGAAGCCAGCATCTCAGGAAAGAACAGAGAGAGGAATTCAACTTAAAGAACAAGCAAATCTGCCAGGACTTAAGTCCCTTTCAAGCACAGGTTGACTATAGGCACTGACTAATGGAGTTGCTCCCGAGTAACTAAGCAGCACTCGGATCAAAGGCATAGATAAAGAGAAGGGGTCAAAAGTACTTATTTTTCTGAAGGTTTGGCCTTGTACAAAGAAGTAGAGAATTTTCAAGACATTACATTTTCATTCATATAATTATTTTTACTTCAGCCATTATGTCTACTAGGTAAATAAATCAATGAGGCAATTAGACAGAAAAAGTAAATAAAACAGCAATATATTGTCACACAAAAAAACAACCAATGATGTGCTCCTGATATGGAAAGGATAAAAATATATAAAAATAGAATTTAAAAGAATGGGAAAATGCACTGAGTTCTTTAAATCCTATGGGTAGTACTTATTTTGTTTCCTAAAGAAAAATATCACTGGAAGCATGATTGCATCCAGGAAATTTTTCTTGAGAATTCTATTCTAAGAAGATAAACAAAAGAAAAATTAAAGGGCACTTTATATTTCCCTGAGAGGGAAGTCTATAGCATTATAGGCCTACCTCAAGAAACAAGAAAAAAGCTCAAATAAACAAGCTAACCCTACAACTAAAATAATTAGAAAAAGAACAACAAGAGAGTGGACCCGGAGACTGAGGTGGTGCTGCACCAGCGTTGTCTACTGAGCTTTCCCAGGCGTGAGCAGCTATGTCGGCGGCTTTTCGGAAGGCAGCTAAGTCCCGACAGCGGGAACACCGAGAGCGAAGCCAGCCTGGCTTTCGGAAACATCTGGGCCTGCTGGAGAAAAAGAAAGATTACAAACTTCGTGCAAACGACTACCGGAAAAAGCAAGAATACCTCAGAGCTCTTCGAAAGAAAGCTCTTGAAAAAAATCCAGATGAATTCTACTATAAAATGACTCGAGTTAAACTCCAGGATGGAGTTCATGTTATCCCGCAGACTAAGGAAAAAGTAACTCCAGAACAGCTGAAACTGATGAGAACTCAAGATGTCAATTATATAGAAATGAAAAGGGTTGCGGAAGCGAAGAAAATCGAAAGACTAAAATCAGAGCTCCACCTGCTGGATTTCCAAGGGAAGCAACAGAATAAGCATGTGTTCTTTTTTGACACTAAAAAGGAAGTTGAACGGTTTGATATTGCAACTCACCTGCAAACTGCCCCGGAATTAGTGGACAGAGCCTTTAATAGACCCACCACAGAGACCTTGCAGAAGGAGAAAGTGAACGGAGTTACTCATCAGACTCGACTTAAGCGGATCGCTAAAGAAAGGCAAAAGCAGTCTAACTGCCTGACACAGCGGACTGAACGCGAGAGGAAATTGTTCGTCATTGCACAGAAAATTCAAACACGCAAAGATCTTCTGGATAAAACTCAGAAGGTGAAGGTGAAGAAAGAAACGGTGAACTCCCCTGCTATTTACAAATTTCAGAGTCGCCGGAAACGTTGAAGTGTTACAGATAAGCCTTGTCATTCCAAATGGAAAAGAATTCTATGTCCTTTCCCCCCAGTAACTTCAAATTCCATTCCTATAAATGAGATGGTGTTCCTGTTTGTAATTATAATTTATTGCAGATCTGACATTTGATATAAACAACATCAATGCTCCTTTCCCCTCTTATGGTTTTGGGTTGTGAAATTAGTCTTATTTTTATATACTTACTTTTTTTAAAAATTATGAAAGCTTCATATCTCATTACAGCAAGTTTGGGAAATAAATGAGTTCATTTTAATGCAAAAAAAAAAACAAAAGAACAACAAGATAAGCCCAAAGGAAGTAAAAGGAGAAAAATAATAAAGATCAGAGTGGAAATAAATGACATAGAAACTAAAAAATATACTACAAAAGATCAATGAAACCAAGACATGGTTCTTTACAAAGATAAAAAAGATTGATGAACTGTTAGCTAGGCTCATCAAAAAATAAGAAGAGAGGACCCAAATAAATAAAATCCCCCCCCCAAAAAAAAAGAAAAAGAAAAAAGAAAGGAGAAGTAATAACTGATATCACAGAAATACAAAGGATTGTAAGAAAATACTATGAACAACTATTTGCCAACAAATTATAAAACCTGGGTGAAATGGGCAAATTCCAAGAAACATAAAACCTTTCAAAACTCAATCAGGATCAGAAAACCTGAATAGACCAATAACAACTAATGAAATTGAAGCAGTAATAAAAAGAAATTCCCAGCAAACAAAAGTCCTGGACCAAATGGCTTCACAGGGAAGTTATACCAAACACTTAAAGAAGAACTAACACCTATCCTCCTCAAACTATACCAAAAAAGTTCAGGAGGAAGGAAAACTTCCAACCTCTTTTATGAAGCCAGCATTATCCTAATTCTAAAACTAGATAAAGACACTAGAAAGAAAGAAAGTTATAGGCCAATATCCCCCCATAAACATAGGTACTAAAATCCTCAACAAAATATTAGCAAATCTGCCCCAGTCCGTGTTGCTCAGTGGTTAGAGCATCAGCCCTAACTCTGCAGGTTTGATTCCCAGTGAAGGACACATATCTGGGCTGCAGGTTCAATCCCTGGCCCAGTTGGGTCATATGGGGGAAGCAACCAATCAATATGTCTCTCTCATACTGATGTTTCTCTCCCTCTCTTTCTCTCCCCCATCCCTTCTTTCCACTCTCTCTAAAAGTAAATGGAAAAAATATCCTCAGATGAGAACTAACAAAAAATTAAATTTAATTTAAAGATATTCGCAAATCAAATCCAGCAATACATTAAAAAAGATCAGACACAATGATAAAGTGGGATTTATTCCAGGGATGCAAGGCTGGTACAATATTCAAAAATAAATAAACGTGATACATCACATAAACAAACTGAAAGACAAAAAGCATATGATCATATCAATTGATGCAGAAAAAGCATTAAACAAAATCCAACACCCATTTTTGATAAAAACTCTCAGCAAAGTGGGAATAGAGGGTGCATATCTCAACATGATAAAGGTCATATATGACAAACCTACAGCCAACATCATACTCAATGGGCAAAAACTAAAATTGTTTCCCCTAAGAACAGGAACAAGACAGGGATGCCAACTTTCACCACTCCTGTTTGACATAGTACTGGAAGTGGTAGCCATAGCGATCAGTCAAGAAGAAATAAAAGGCATCCAAACTGGAAAAGAACAAGAAAAACTGTCATTATTCACAGATGACATGATATTGTACATAGAAAACCCCAAAGACACCATCAAAAAACTACTAGACTTAATAAATGAATTCGGCAATGTAGCAGGATACAAAATTAACACCCAGAAATCTATGGCTTTTTTATACTCACAGATAGAGAAACTAAAAAACAATTGCATTTACCATTGAAACACAAAACTAAGATACATAGGAATAAATTTAACTAAGGAGGTAAAAGACCTATGCTCAGAAAACTACAGGACATTGAAAAAAGAGCTAGAGGAAGACATAAACAAATGGAAGAATATAACGTGTTCATGGGTTGGTAGAATCAACATCATTAAAATGTCCATACTACCCAAAGCAATCTATAGATTCAATGCAATCCTCATTAAGATATCAATGGAATATTTCACAGACCTAGAACAAACTCTCCAAAAATTCATAAGGAATTAAAAAAGACCCCGAATAGCTGCAGCAACCCGGAGAAAGAAGAATAAAGTTGGAGGGATCACTATACCAGATATACTACAAGGCCACTGTTTTCAAATTTGCCTAGTACTGGCACAAGAACAAACATATAGACAAATGGAACAGAACAGAGAACCCAGAAATCAACCCATGCCATTATACTCAATATTTGACAAAAGAGGCAAGAACATACAATGGAGTCAAGATAGTCTCTGCAATAAATTGTGTTGGGAAAATTGGACAGATACATTCAAAAAAATGAAACCAGACTACCTGTTTACACAAAAATAAACTCAAAATGGATAAAGGACTTAAATGTAAGACGGAAACCATAAAAATCTTAGAAGACTCCTTAGGCAGCAAAATACCAGACATATGTCGTAGAAGAATCTTTACCGATACAGCTCCTAGGGCAAAGGAAACTAAGGAGAAAATAAATAAATGGGACTATATCAAAATAAGAAGCTTCTGCACAGCAAAAGAAACCATCATCAAAACAACAAGAAAGCCCACTGCATGGGAGAACATATTTGCCAATGTTCTCTCCAATAAGTGTTTAATTTTCAAAATGTATAGGGAACTCATACAACTTAACAAAAGAAAGATAAATATCCAATCAAAAAATGGGCAAAGGACGTAAATAGACACTTTTTGAAAGAGGACATACAGAAGGCCAAGAGACTTACGAAAATGTGCTCAAAGTCACTAATCACCTGAGAGATGCAAGTCAAAACGACAATGAGGTAACATCTCACACCTGTCAGAATGGCTATCATCAACAAATCAACAAACAACAAGTGCTGGCAAGGATATAGAGAAAAAGGAACCCTCGTGCACTGCTGATGGGAATGCAGACTGGTGTAGCCACTGTGGAAAACAGTATGGAGTTTCTTCAAAAAATTAAAAATGAAACTCCCAGAAGATGGCAGCATAGGTAAACACCTGTACTTGCTGCTTCCCACAACCACATCAAAATTACAACTAAAAGACAGAACAACTATCATCCAGATCCACAGGAAAGCTGGCTGAGTAGAAGTACTACAACTAGAGAGGTAAAGAAGAAAGCACATCGAGACTGGTAGGAGGTGTGGAGGCGTGGAATGGGCTGGCACCCGAGTGTGTGGCTTTTTTAATCGGGAGGGAGATACAAGCTCTCACTTGCTCTGAGCTCCAGTGCTGGGCTAGACTCTGGAGGACCCAGACACATACAGGGTGAAACTGGACTTCTGTAATCAGGGCAGAAATGTGGGGGAAGCTTTCTTCCAGATGGAGGTGCTCCCAACAGTCATTGTTCCTGTGCTGGGACCTCCCTGGTGCAGGACTGACTGGCAGCCATTGCTTTTTGCTCCACCCTGGAGATTCCCTGAGACCCCCGCCCCACCCAAGCTGTGTGTAGCAGCTTTTGCATATGAATGGCCTGTCCTTTCTCAGCCTAAAATCTGTCAAACAAGCTGCAACTGGATTAGGGAGCCCCAAAACTATCAAAAGAAGGCCCAAGGCCAGCACCAGCAGCAGCCTGCCTTGCTTCACAGCTGAGCTTCATCCAGGCACTTCCAAACCCCATACAAAGAGGAGGAATCTGCAGATCTCTCTGTAACTCCTCCTGGGTGGCCCCAGGCAGTGGCTGAATTTGCACCTCCTTGGAGATCCAAGAGCCAGTGTACCCAGTGGTCCGTGTGAGACCACACGAGATTACAACTCTTCACATCCATAAGTGACACACTCAAGGGGCAGACTCAGTGAGCACCAAAGCCCCACTGAAGCAAGTCCTGCCCCATAAGGGTTTCTCCTGAACAGCAGTTCTTCCATTGTAGACACAGCTGGTCCACACAGCCAATTGGCCTGGAAGCAATTCCTCCCAGTGATACCAACAGCAATCAAGGTTCAACTACAAGACTGTGCACATAGCCCACAAAGGGGTGCACCAAGTGTGTCCATCTCAGGTGATTGGGGAGGCTGAGACACTGGGCCCTATAGAACACCTACAACACAAGGCCACTCTATCAACTCAAGGAGACTTAGCAGCTACCCAATACATAGAAACAAACACAGGAAAGCAGCCAAAATGCGGAGACAAAGAAACATGTCACAAATGAAAGAAATGGAAGAAAGCAAACTACTGTATATAGAGTTCAAAACCACAGTTATAAGATTACTCAAGAATCTTCTAGAAACCTCCAAGGAACTTAGTGAGACCTTCAAGGATCTTAGGGAGAATGCCCCAAAAAAATGGAAAAGGACCAGTCAGAAATTAAGCATACACTGACTGAAATAAAGAATAATATACAGGGATTCAACAGTAGACTAGAGGATTTCAAGAATCAAATCAAAGGTTTGAAATAGAAAGAAGCAAAAAACACCCAACTGGAAGAGCAAAAAGAAAAAAGAATCCAAAAACATATAGATAGTGTAAGGAGCCTCAGAGACAACTTCAAGCGTACCAACATCCGAACTATGGAGGTGCCGGAAAAAGAGAGAGAGCAAGATATGAAAAAACCTATTTAAAGAAATAATGACAGAAAACTTCCCCTACCTGGTGAAAGAAATAGAATTACAAGTCCAGGAAGTGCAAAGAATAGCAAACAAGAGGACCACACCAAGACACATCATAATTAAAATGCCAAGAGCAAAAGACAAAGAGAGAATCTTAAAAACAGCAAAAGAAAAACAGTTAATTACCTACAAGGGAGTACCCCTACCACTGTCAGCTTATTTCTCAACAGAAATTATGCAGGCCAGAAGGGAGTGGCAAGAAATATACAAAGTGATGAATAGCAAGAACCTACAACCAAGATTACTCTGCCCAGCAAAGCTATCATTTAGAATTGAAGGTCAGATAAAGAGCTTCACAGATAAGAAAAAGCTAAAGGAGTTCATCACCACCAAACCAGTATTATATAAAATGCTGAAGGGTATTCTTTAAGAAGAGGAAGAAGAAGAAGAAAAAGGTAAAGATAAAAATTATGAACAACAGACAACAAATACATATCTATCAACAATTGAAGCTAAAAATCAAATGAATAAAAAAATCTGATGAACAGAATAAACCGGTGAATGTAATAGAATCAGGGGCATGGAAATGGAGCAGACTGACAATTCTCGGGGGGAAGGGAGTGTGGGGGGTGCAGGAAGAAATTGGACAAAGATCTTATATGCATGTATGCAGTACCTATGGACGCAGACAGTGGGGTGGCGAGGGCCTGGGGTGGGGTGGGAACCGGGTGGAGGGGAGCTATGGGGGGGGGGGACATCTGTAATAATCTGAACAATAAAGATTTATTAAAAAATAAAATAAAATAATAAAAATAACAGTTGCCCTACAGAATAAGAAACTGTCTAAGAATAACAGAGTAGTTCAAACAGCAGCTTTCCAAAGGAGGGATTGCTATGCTTCACCAGTATTTGAGCTGGGACTTGAACCCAGGAAGTTCTGTCTCCAGAATTTATAGCCGGTGTACGAGGTTCCCGTATGCAAAAGGATGCAGTAATTGCGGGGACCCAGCTTGAATTTACTAACCACAAGCATGCCTAATTTGATTATCTCTTTAAAAGGAACTTCTAAATGGACAGCTATGAGAAATAGGATAGATCTGATTTCAGCAAAGAATCAACAAGATTTTTATTATTAAAGAGAATGATTTGTTTGAGATGGAACCTTGAAGCTGGGCCATGAGGAGGGGGACAATCACGTGTAGGAATGCTCTAGTGGGAATTAAAGCTTCATGAAGCTGGAATGCATGGATTTTTTCATAAGGTTTCTATGTAACTTCTGTGTGTTTTTCCCCATACATGAACCTAGCTAATGAATCCCTCCTTCACCAGTTCCCAGTTTGTTACACCCCTAATTAATCCTGTGCTCTAGCACTTGGCCTGGAGCATCTTGTGAGGATATTGCACCAGGGGTAACAGAGAGCAGACATCCCCCGGGACCAGCTGGGACCTCAGTCCCAAAGGGCACCCCTGCTGGGCCCATGATCCCAGAGCGTGCATACACAGGGCTTCCCTGTCTTAGCTTCACCTGCCCTGATTGGCACCACAGCTCCAATCATCTGGCCTAGGCAAATGGCAGGAGGGAGGAGGAGGCAGGGAAAAGAAATTTCACACTCACAGATTCGGGGAAGCCAGGGGCCTCACCTGCTTTAACAGAACTTGTTTTTCAGGTCCCTTTAAAAGCTCCGCCCTCTGCAGCTTTGCTTCATGTTTATGACCAAAGGGGAATTAAATTAAGATTCACGCTGATAAATGTATCATGAGAGGTTTGCCATAAAAGGGCTCCCCTTGGCTCTCAGACCTGAAAGCTCAGAGACAAACGAGGAGAGTATGTGGCCTGAAGATGGGGTTTCCTTTCTGTCCTCTCCAACTTTTGCTTTAAGGGCCCGTGGAAGAGAGAAGTAGATTCCTGGGTCCTGCCCCCTCCCCAAAGGCTCACAACTTTGAGAATACTGAGTAGAGATTCATTAACTTTTGACACCCAGTAGTGGAAGATGGTGAGTTGAAGGGAATTGTTACATTGTGAACAACATAAGGCCCAGAATAAGGGCTCTGACCTACTGAGGTAATTCCACTTATACAAGAACATTTCTTATGTTCAGGGAATAAGATCTCCCTACAAACTCTACCATAGAGGTTCAGATTTCAGTTTGCCAAGACCACAGATTGTCCTTTAACAGGTAGCTGGGAAACTTTATTTGACACAGGATTTGAAAAGAGCTGGGGAATACCCTGCATATAAGCTAGCTAACTGCAGTTTTATTTTATTTTATTTTTTATTTTTGTTGTTGTTGTTTTTGTTTGTTAATCCTCACCTGAGGATATTTTTCCCATTGATTTTTAGAGAGAGTGGAAAAAGGGAAGGAGGGGGATAGAGAGAGAAAAACATCAATATGAGAGAGACACATCAATTGGTTGCCTCCTACATGCACTCTAAATAGAGCCAGGGATCAAACCTGTAACCCAGGTAAGTGCCCTTGATCAAGAATTGAACCCAAAACCCTTTAGTCCACAGGCCAAGTAACCACTAAGACATATTAGCCAAGGAATTTTTTTTTTTTAATAAACATCACACAAACCTCATATGGAACCTAGCAGGCATAACTTGAGAACCCCTATAGCAGAGACCTAACCAGCAGCCTTCCCAGTGAAAAAGCACTAACTATCCCTTCACACTCCTCCTCCCTTTCCCCCAAAAAAATGCCCTGACTCCAGCCCAAAACAGTCCCCTTCATCCAAAAGACAGTCCTGCCTGGCTGGTGTTTCTCAATGGTTGAGTGTTGACCTATGAACCAGGATGTCTCGGGTTGATTCGCAGTTGGGGCACATGCCTGGGTTGCAGGCTCAGTCCCCAGTAGGGGGTGTGCAGGAGACAGCCGATCAATGATTCTCTCTCATCATTAATGTTTCTCTCTCTCTCTCTCTCTCTCTCTCTCTCTCTCTCTCTCTCTCCCTTCCTCTCTGAAATAAATAAAATATAAAATAATTTTAAAAATAAATCAACAAACAAGTATTAGTGAGGATATGGAGAAAGGGAATTTCATACACTGTTGGTGGGAATGCAGACTGGTGCAGCCACTATGGAAAACAGTATGGCGTTTCCTCAAAAGTTAAAAATGGAACTCCCATTTGATCCAGTAATCCCAATTCTAGAAATATATCCCAAGAAACCAGAAACACCAATCAGAAAGGATATATGCACCCCTATGTTCATAGCAGCACAATTTATAATAGCTAGGATTTGGAAACAACCTAAGTGCCCATCAGCAGATGAGTGGATTAAAAACTATGGTACATCTACACAATAGAATACTACACTGCTATAAAAAAGAAGGAACTTTTACCATTTGCAACATATCACATGATCTCACTCATTTGTGGAATATAATGAACAACATAAACTGATGAACAAAAATAGATCCAGAGACAGAGAAACACTAAACAGACGTCAAACCTCAGAGGGAATGCTGGGGAGGAGAGTTATATGCATGCACATTAGCATAACCAATGAACACGAACACTGGTGTGGTGGGGGCTTGTCCTGGGGGTGGGAGTGGCCAGGGAGGGATCAATGGGGGGAAAAGGAGACATATGTAATACTTTAAACAATAATTTTTAAAAGCCAATAGAAAAAATATCCTTAGGTGAGGATTAACAAACAAGAGAAGCAATAATAATAATTCCCAAATGGTTCTGATGATTAGCCTACTCTGGACCCAATAATGTGACTGCTTTTTTGAGCAGACAAATAATGCTCTATAGGGAAATTCTTTTAATTTAATAAATGCTCTCTGTAAAGACAGAAAAGGGACTCTCCTTTTCTTTGCTGTGGCCTAACAAGATTTATGAGAAGCACCTGGTAATTAAACCCCAAGATTGTTGGCTCCTCTGACTCAAACAACTCCTCTGTTCAAACTGTGGGACAAAAGCTACTCTCAAGGCTACATTCTTGCATCCCCCTCCTCCCTGTTGTTTTCACAACTCCGGGATAGTTCTCACCAAGAAGTCTCTAGTTCATAGAAAAGTCCCTTTCCCTATCCCCTTCAAACAAGCCTCTTTTAAATTCTTCATAACTTTTGCTCTAAGCATGTTTTACAGGCTTGGGAAAAATATTGATAAGACACCTCCCTAGGACATGTGCTGGACTATCTCCTGGAAAGCAAACAAACTATAACTTTTCAAGACAACCCCTGGTATCTGCTCAACTTCAACACAACTCCCTCTCCCTTCCTTGTTGCTTGGCAACAGCTACTGCTTAAACGAGCAGGTCACCCTTTGTTCCCTGCCCTATACTGACTAGCAATACTCGGCCCTTTCCTCTCTTGGAAAGTAAAATAAACTTCCTTTCTGCATCTCTTCTTTTAGTTCTTTCACAGCCCAGGTCACCAGCCAAACCCTAACACTCTATAGGGGACTTCCTTTAATGCTTTTGCATTTTTTTAGGTCTAAATCTCTCTTCAGGGCAATGTGGTAAAGTTTTGAGTCTGAAAATTGTCCAAAAGCATATTCATTTCTGAGAAAAATTTTTGTCTTTCCTATAACTATCTAAATCATGAAGTGGACATGTTTGGTTTTGTCTACCAACATCCCATTTTGCCTCCCATTTCCCCAGCTTTGATCATAGTGCCCCCATTTTCCTCCAGGGAGCCTACCCACTCTCAGTCCACCCTTAGCTCCACATGAGTGCATGTCCCACCTCCAAGGCCATTTAACCTTGCACATTCTCTTAGCCACAATACTTTTCTCAGTGGAGGATAGGTTTGCTACACTCATGGGAAAGGGAGTCTTCCTCTCATCCTCCAGAAGGCTGTATGTCAAAAAGATGGGAACCTGAAGATTCCAGGGACCGGAACACAGAGTCTTAGAGAGGAGCCAACACAGAGGAATGGGAGCGAGAAGGGCATCCTGCAAGCATGTTTGAGTCCTGACTCAAGGCTCACCTGAAGCCAGTTTATCTGTGATATTCTCAGTTACAAGAGCCAGTAAATTCCTTTGCTTATTTTGTTTGTTTAAACTAGTTCGTTTGTGGTTTGAGGTCACCCACAGTAAGAAGATTGCTGACTGGTATATCTGCCAATAAGCAAATGTGAATGAGGACACAAGTCTGGCTTCTCCGTTTGTCACTAAAATATCAATAGGCAGCATCTAAAGCACAGGGAGCTGCTTTAATCAAAAAATTGAACCATCAGCACTTCTAACAGTGCTGGGAGAATTCAACTTTGACATTATCTTGAGCAGCAATTTTCAGCCTTTTACATCTCATGGCACACATAAACTACTTACTAAAATTCTGCAGCACACCAAAAAATATATTTTTGCCAAGCTGACAAAAAATAGGTATAGTTTTTATTCATTCACACTGGACAGCTGTTGGGTTGACTGTTATCATTTTTTTATTTGACAATCTAAGGTAAAAGAGGTCAGTGGCCCTGACAAAGTATAAGGTTATTGCATTTCTTCAAAATGCTGCAGCACACCAGTGTGCCTCGGTTGAAAATCGCTGAGCTAGAGTTTCCTTTACTTTTCTAATGTGTGAAAAGCAGTTTTCTCAGCGGTGTCTTTGCCCTTTGTGAACTACAGAGAAAGTGTCACTGATGCTGGGTAAAAGTGGTTGAAAAACACTGAACTCAAGGACATCATTATCCTTCTCTTCAAGGTTAAATCCAATGGTCAAAACGCAACAAATTGTTTTCTATAAAGGAAGTGATGGATTAAATCCCCATATTAAGTTACTTAAGACAACATAATGGCCTTGGATTTTGTAGAGAAAAGAGGAAACGGGGGGGCGGGCCCATCAGCAAAGAAAGTTGCTGGTGACAAAAGGTGAAAAATGGTTCATGAGAGCAAAGAAAATAATCCTAAAGAAGAACAAATATTGGGTTCAGGATTCAGGTATAAGAAGCCAAGTTAAGACTTCTACATTTCCCACAGAAAAAGGAAAGTGAGAGCAAGATTGTTCCAATGCCTCAGAGCCAACTTCTCTTTCCTGTTGTTCTTGTCTGCACTGAGTTGAGGAAGGTGAGCCAATTTCATGGAATTGAGGGCTTTGGACCTTTATGCCTCACATTTTACCTCCCAGGTTGCTTGGAGTGCCTATCTGCTTGTTGCTACAAGTGGAACCCACTGAGCAATGTGCCTGCTCACATTTGGGCCTCTTCTGGGGAGACACTATCTGGCCAGGTGCTACTTCCATCTGGCAGGATATGAAGCCCTCAAAGACTAAGGGCATATGTGTTTCTGGGCCACAGCCTGGCTACAGGAAGACTCCCTACAAGTCAGGAACTTACCCCTCAAGGCAGAAGAACTAGCAACAATTGAGGAACTTGAGATCTTGTGGGGAGGAATAGTGAGGGGGCAAGGTCATGGAGGGAGTTACAAAAGCTCTTTTTCAGATTATTTGTCTTTACTAAAATCCTATATAATAAAAGCCTAATATGCAAATCAACTGAACAATGGAACAACCAGTCGCTATGATGCGCACTGACCACCAGGGGGCAGATGCTCAATGCAGGAGCTGCCCTTAGCCTGCGGGCCCCAGTCCAGTCAAGGGAGGTGCCAGTGGGGGCTCCCCGATTGCCCTGCCCGCTGCCCTGCAGAGGGAGGCGACTGGGGACAGCGGCAAGGGGCAGGGCCAGCGAGCAGGCAGCACCAGGCAGGCCAAAGCGGGTGCCAGTGGGAGCCCCCGTTCACTCCGCCGGTCACCCCACAGAACTATCCTGATCTCCAGCCAGGCCAAGGACTCTACCCGTGCACGAATTTCATGCACCGGGCCTCTAATAGAACAATAAAGATGACAATGGATAATGAGAATCATAAAGCAAGGTTCACTATGTTAAATGCACAACAATGGATAGTGTGCAGTATTTTCCCGCTTACCATCTAATGTTTGCTTAAAGTTTTTCAAACTTTCACTTAATCAAGGTCTGAACAAGATGGGACTTCCAGATCTGATAATGTGACAATTAAAGTCATCTGGGAATGTTGGGTAAAGTATAACAAAAAGAAAATGTGTTAGATACACAACTGAGCTCAAAAAAACAAAAGTGTGAAAGCTAGATGCTGTGAGGGCCCTTATATGTTCAGAGGGCAGGGAGGATGGGGCATTGGATCAGACTAGGAGTAGGAGACAAAGTCCTGGGCCCACATGAGGGAGGAGTTGAAGCTAAACCACAAGTAGATTTGAAATCTTAATATGTGACGTGGGAATCCCCAAACCAAGAAATGAATACAGATATTGTTCCTGGTTTTCTAGGCTGGTGATCCCCTCAGTGTGCCTGACATGGCAAACACACATCGACCTTAGGAGAAATCCTTCTTAAATCCAGGCTGCTTGGAATGCACATACACACACACACACACACACACACAAAATCCCCACTGAAAATAAACTCAAAAGTTAAAAATAATAATGAAACATATATAAAACTAATTCTCCACAAGCAAGAGTCAGCAGCAACAACAGAGAAGAGAACCTGAAACAATAAAATGAATATATTCTCTTTTTTTTATAAATATATTTTATTGATTTTTTACAGAGAGGAAGGGAGAGGGATAGAGAGTTGGAAACATCGATGAGAGAGAAACATCAATCAGCTGACTCCTGCACACCCCCCACTGGGGATGTGCCCGCAACCAAGGTACATGCCCTTAACCTGGGACCCTTGAGTCTGCAGGCCGACGCTCTATCCACTGAGCCAAACCGGTTAGGGCAAATGAATATATTCTTAAATATGAAAGAAATAAAAGGAGAATAAATACCAGCACGAGGCCACTGCGGTGTAGGGCGGTTACAGAACGGATCCGTGTGCACAGCTGTGCAGAGCCAGGCGTTGGAGCCCAGCCACAGGCTTTAGAGCAGTGGTTCTCAAGCTTGGCTGCACATTAGAATCACCTGGAAATCTTTTTAAAATCCTGATTTCTGGGCCTCATCCTCCGGGAATTCTGTTTCTTTGTTATGGGGTGGGGCCACAACATTAGTAACAAAGAAACAGAATTTCCGGAGGGTGAGGCCCAAAAATCAGGATTTTAAAAAGATTCCCAGGTGATTCTAATGTGCAGCCAAGGTTGAGAACCACTGCTAGAGGCTACCCTCCTCATCCCTCGGCCACTCCGTCAGCCTCAAACAACGCATAGCACACAAACCAGATTTCAGCCCCTTTAGGACGGCAGTAGCTTTTCTCTAGACTTGTCATCAATTTCGCCACTTGGTTATACCTCTAGGAGGGTTTGTGGGTCCAGTCAATTACAGAGGGAGTCTTAGTAATACATAGATATTTACAGATAAACACGATGTCCACAAGATGATGCAAAAGACTGCCACCTTTTCCCTCCCAGTCAGCCTGGGGTCTCTTCCCCCTGATCTCTCTTCTCTTCCTCCACTGTCCTCTTGATCCTTTCCCACTCGGTCTGGTCACCTGACAAGGTCCATCTCCTTCCTGGAGGGACAATGGCGGAGCCTTACTAGGCATCCTTGGAGGAACCGTTAAACCCCAGAATGGAGAGTCTGGAAAACAAACTCTCCTGTTGCTTATGCTGTCTATCCCAGAGTGTAACTTCGATGCATTATTATCCTTCTCAGTATCATGTGTTTTCCCCTGTTTTGCCAACATCTCCTCCTGGGGAGGGATAAGGTGGAAGAAGAATTAAAGAGGAAGAACTGAGACAATCTTATGCGGCCTCTTGTAACAAGTGGCTTGGCCTTCACTCCTTAAGCAATGAAAACAATTAGGTTCTGGGAAACACCACTTTCTCCACTGCTGAGGGGAAGGGTTCCCCAACATCAGCCACCTGTAATGTACACAGCCTGTCCCACCTGAGAGCCACTGGCAGGAGCTTTAAGTCAAGGGAGCTGGGAGGTCTGGGAGGCTCACAGGCAGCCTCATCCTCTCTCCCTAAGCCGGGCACGTTAGGCTGCTCCTGGCCTAGGAGTTTGTGCTGGTTCCAACTCAAACACAAGTCACACCTGCCATGTGCTGCTGGTAACCAAGTCAGCCAAGTTCTGAATGGGAGGGGAAGCAGGTTCTTACACACCATTCCCGGCACCCACGTCCGCAGCAGGGCCTTTTGTCGTCCTGCTCCATTCCTCTTCTGCCAGGGCGACACAGTCTGCCTCTCACCCTGATCCACTGGCCACAGCAGGGATTCCCAGCCATTTTGTCTGAGGTTTGAGATAACCAATGTTCAGGTCAGGGTTCTCCATAAAAAGAGAACCAACAGGGTGTGTGTGTGTGTGTGTGTGTGTGTGTGTGTGTGTGTGTGTGTGTAGAGGTAGGAGAAAGGAGGAGGAGAAAGACTAATCAATTTCAAGGAACTGGTTCACACAGTTGTGGGGCCTGGCAAATCCAAAATCCAGGGGGTCAGGCTAGCAGTTCCCGCGAGTTAATTTCTTGAGTCTGAAGGCAGTAGAGGCAGAAGTCCTTCCTCTTGAATGGATCTGAGTCTTTTCTTTTAAGCCTTTCAATTGATTGGATGAGGCCCACCACATTATGAAGGGTAATCTGCTTTACTCAAAGTCTACTGATTTAAATAGTAAATTATATATTTTTTTAAAAAACTCACAGCAGGATCTAGATAGTGTATGCATCTAGCCAAGTTGACACACAGAATTAACTACCACGGTGGGGAGGATGCTGACCACAGGGCTTCTAAGTGAGAGAAGGAGGTGTACCCAGATGTGCACCCTCCCCAGTGGAAACCTTGAAAACCTTGAAAGGAATTTAGAGAAGGAAGAGGCAGAGTGAGATCTCAGCAGCAGTAATTGTCTGGAAGGGCCACGCCCACAATCAATATTCTGAGCACAACACTCACCGTCTTAAACCACTGGATAAGTTCCTCATCCTCTTCATTAGATTTAAGCCATTCAATTTATTATCAAAGTTGCATGAGAAAAAGAACTTTAAAGAAATATGAAGCTTCACACGTGTCACTTCACTCATAATATCATGGTCAATAGTAATATTAGTATTGCAATTTTGCAACTGTTTTATGTAAAGTAGAATAAAGCAAATAAACAAAACATATTTATGTTATTAGGAATCAAGATTTTCAACATAAGAGAGAAGAGTTGAGTATTTAAAATAAAACAGAATTAAGAATAAAAACACTGAATGTTAAATTGAAATTAGAATTGTCAATTCAGACACATGATTGTTTTCTTTAGTGTATTTCCTAGCTCATTTACTAAAAGCATTAGCATCTCAGTAGCAATAAGTACAGCTAGCACCCAAACCTTGGTTTTAAAATCTATTCCCTATCCAAGAGAACCAGGGCTCCTCAGAGAAAGGGCTGATTCCAGGGACATCTTCTGCCTGAAGTACAGAAAGAGCAGTAGGGTTATATCAAAAGAAAACAGGAGAAAACTGGCAGTCCCGAGTCAAGCGGAACATATCCTAGGAACAAGCAATTCCACGCTGAGGTGTATGTCCCCCACCCAAAATAACAATGCACTCATCCAAAGACAAGCACCACAGTGTTCACAGCAGCACCACTGTAACAGCTTGAATCTGGAATCATTCTAAACATCCACCTACGTTAGAATGGATACATACATTGCAGGAGCAATGAAAACCAAAGAACTGAAACTACATACTTGGTAGTGAACCTAATGAGCATAACGATGAACAAAGAAGTCAGATACAAGAGCACAAGTGGAGAGAGAGAGAGAGAGAGAGAGAGAGAGAAACTACATGGTTCTGTTTACACAAAGTTCCCAAACAGGCAGCTGATCAATAGATCTGGAAGTCAGCCTGGCCCGCATTTTGCAGAGGCAGCAGTGATAGGAAGAGGGTGTGACGGGGCTTCTCAGGAACTGGCAATGTTTCTTGATCTGGGAGCTGGTTGCACAGGTGAAAAAAAATTTTAAGTATAGACTTGATTTTGTGTGTGTATTTCTCTATATGTTATATTTTAATTTTTTAAAAAAGCCATCTCCCACATGATCTCACTCATTTATGGATAATAAAGACCATTATAAACTGATGAACAAAAATAGATACAGAGGCAGAGCAGCATCGAACAGACTGTCAAACTACAGCGGGAAGGCTGGGGAGGGTTGGGGGGCGGGAAGGGGCGGTAAGAGATCAACCGAAGGACTTGTATGCATGCATATAAGCATAACCAATGGACATAAGACACTGGGGGATAGGGGAGGCTAGGGGACTGTCAAGGGTGGGGGGGAAAAAAGGACACATATGTAATACCCTTTGTAATACTTTAAGCAATAAAAAAAAGTTTTTTATTGATTTCAGAGAGGAAGGAAGAGGAAGAAAGAAATAGAAACATCAATGATGAGAGACCATCATTGATCGGCTGCCTCCTATATGCCCCACACTGGGGATCAAACCCATAACCCAGGCATGTGCCCTGACCAGGAATCGAACCATGACCTCTTGGTTCATAGGTCAATGTTCAGCCACTGAGCCACACCGGCTGGGCTTGGTGGCCAAATTTTGAAAATCAAAAAAGGATAATGATTGTAACTGGTTGTTAAATGAAAATATGAATCCAGGAGGAGGGGAGGATACATGCCGGAAGCCAGTCCATCCTTGCTGCTTGACACAGTCACTGCAGGGAAGAAACATCTGTTTCAAGGGACCTGGCGTATAGGGCATACAGGGCATACTGTTCTTAATATGTTTGCCCCCCTTCTTAGCACTATGTGTTTTAACCAAGGCCACCTCTCCGAGAAAGGTTGTTTCCCCAGGTGGGGATTTTTTCCCTGGAGTTAGGGATTAACAGGACCAAGGAAGGGAATAAATTAGTAAAACCCCTTAACTAAGTGTCAGGCAGGTAGTTAATCACTTTAACTACGAACAATCATGCTTAAACTACATAATCTTTACTTAGGATAATCTCCTTCAGTTACTTCCTTGTAGCTTAATAGAACAATAGAGTAACCTTGGAATGGAGATAAGAAATGCCCTAACCTTTGGAATAGAATGGATAGGATTAAAATCAACTGGTATAAATACAGATGTAACAGGACAATAAAGACTGAACCTGGCTAGAGAACCTGGCTAGAACCTGGCTAGGCTGCTGATCAACTGAACGCTATCTCCGTGTCATTCCTTCTTTGCTGACTCCATCCACACCTTTGGGAACCCCTGGACCTGCTGGGGATGGGCCCCAACAGATACACAAGATAAACAGCTCTTTTTCACAAAAGAAAGCACTAATAAATGTAGAAGGAATGACAAGATTAGAAGATCATCATTTTATTACCCCTGATATAATAATTGAGTGTGGTAATGATCACCAATGGAAATCAAACCATTGTATGAAAACTCATTAGCAAACAGGGCATTCATACAGTACTGCCGAGGCCACTCTGCCAGACCAACTCTATCAGAATCTCTGAGGTAGGACCCACACATCAGGTATTTTGGACAGTCAAGGTATCCTGGACAAAAACATATACTCTGAGTCTAACTTTTAGTTTATAAGTTACATAGGCATGCCTCAGAGATATTGCGGATTTGGTTCCTGACTATCATAATAAAACAAGTATCACAAGAAAGCAGCCATAATCTCTTTGCTGGTGGATGGTCTTGACTACCGTTTGTTAAAAATTCAACACCTGTGAAGCACAATAAAGCAAAACACAATAAAACAAAGCAGTGATCTTTAACACTGCTGATTGGAAACACCTGGGAATTTTGGAAACTAGGGTCACCTGGGCTTCCTCTGATGAGCTTCTGGCTTAAGGGGTTTAGGCTGGAACTCAGGCGGGGTACCCTCTTTTCTAGGCTTTAAGCTTGATTTAACCTCCAGTGAGAACAGAGTGGGCCTCTTACTACCCCTTCCTTGTAATGCAATGAAACAGGTGGTTCTGATGTCTGCCCAGGGCGGAGGATGACCAGGACAGAGGAACAAACGAACGTCAGGAGGAAACAGACAAATCTATAAGGTGGGACATTCTGGAAGACCAGCCTGGATTCTTTGGAAGGTCAACATCACGAGGGGAAAAAAAAAGAGGGAAGAATTATCGTAAGTTAAATTAAGTATTGCATGTGTTAGTTGATTTAAAAAAAAAAAAAAACAGCTAAAAAGGCATTTGGGGTACAATTGGAGACATTTAAATGTTAAGTTGATTTTAGATGGTTAATTTTCTTAGTAGGGACAGCAACCATATGGTTATGTGGACAAATATTTGTATCCTTTTTTTTAATATATTTTTTATTGATTAAGATATTACATATGTGTCCTTGTCCCCACGTTACCCTCTACCCCCCTCCCCCCGCTCAAGCCCTCACCCCCCCCCCCCCCGTTGTCCGTGTCCATTGGTTAGGCCTATATGCTTGCATATAAGTCCTTTGGTTGATCTTTCCCCCTTACCCCTACCCTCCCCTACCTTCCCTCCAAGGCCCGACAGTCCAATCAATGCCTCTCCATCTCTGGATCAGTCCTTGTTCATCAGTTTATGTTGTTCATTATATTCCACAAATGAGTGAGATCATGTGGTATTTATCCGCTCTCCAGTTCCATCCATGCTGTGGCAAATGGTAAGAGTTCCTTTTTCTTCTTCCTCTTCTTAAAGAATACCTTTCAGCATTTCATATAATGCTGGTTTGGTGGTGATGAACTCCTTTAGCTTTTTCTTATCCGTGAAGCTCTTTCTCTGACCTTCCGTTCTGAATGATAGCTTTGCTGGATAAAGTAATCTTGGTTGCAGGTTCTTGCTATTCATCACTTTGAATATTTCTTGCCACTCTCTTCTGGCCTGCATGGTTTCTGTTGAGAAATCAGCTGACAGTCATATGGGTACTCCCTTGTAGGTAACTGACTGTCTTTCTCTTGCTGCTTTTAAGACTCTCTCTTTGTCTTTTGCTCTTGGCATTTTAATTATGATGTGTCTTGGTGTGGTCCTCTTTGGATTCCTTTTGTTTGGGGTTCTCTGCACTTCCTGGACTTGTAAGTCCATTTCTTTCACCAGGTAGGGGAAGTTTTCTGTCATTATTTCTTCAAAAAGGTTTTCAATATCTTGCCCTCTCTCTCCTTCTGGTACCCCTATAATTCTGATGTTGGTACGCCTGAAGTTGTCCCAGAGGTTCCTTACACTATCTTCATATTTTTGGAATCTCTTTTCTTTTTTCTTTTTCGGTTGGGTATTTTTTGTTTCTTTGTATTTCAAATCTTTGACTTGATTCTTGGGATCCTCTTGTCTGCTGTTGGATCTCTGTAAATTATTCTTTATTTCAGTCAGTGTATGCTTAATTTCTAGTTGGTCCTTTTTCATGTCCTCCATGGTCTCACTATACTTATTGAGGGATTCATTAAATTTATCGGCGGTTTCCATAAAATTCTTGAAAAACCTTATAAATGTGGCCTTGAACTCTATATCCAGTCGTTTGCTTTCCTCCGTTTCTGCCATTTGTGACATGTTTCTTTGTCTCCGCATTTTGGCTGCTTCCCTGTGTTGACAGAGTGGCCCTGCGCGCCAGGTGTCCTGTAGGGCCCAGTGGCTCAGCCTCCCCAGTTACCTGGGGTGGACACTCTTGGTGCACTCTTGGTGCCTTGGTTGTTGTAGGATCACTGGGAGAAATTGACCTCCAGGCCAATTGGCTGTGAGAGTCAGCTGTGTCTGAAGTGGGAGAACTTCTGTGCTGAAGACACCCTTCTGGGGCAAGACTTGCTTCAGTGGGGCTTTGGTGCTCATTGAGTCTGCTCCCTGAGTGTGACCCTTATGGATCTGAGGAGTTGCAATCTGGATGGTCCCCCTCTGACCACTGGGTACAGTGGCTCCTGGATCTAAGGCGGTGCTAATTCAGCCTCTGCCTGAGGCCACACAGCAGGAGCCATGAAGAGGCTCAGCTGTGAAGCAATGCAAGCCGCTGCAGGGCCTTGGGCCTTCTCTTGGAAGTTCCGGGTCTGCCTGGCTTGGCTGCAGTTAGGTACATTCACATGCAAAAGCCTCTGCCGCAGCCTGGGTGGGGCGGGGTCTCAGGGGATCAAAGGGCGGAGCAAGCAGCTATGGCTGATTCTCCGCCCAGCCCTAAGGAGTCGCGCGTCTCAGTGACCCAATAATTGCTGCAAGCACCTCTGAGGGAAAGCCGCCCTCGAGTTCGCCCGCTGCCCGACAGACCAGCTTCTCCCCGTATGAGTCCTGGGTCCCCAGAGACTTCCCGGAACCGGAGTTCAGAGCAGTCGGGAGCTTGTGATTCAAAAAGACAGCCGCGTCCTCAGGTGCCACCCCCTTTCCGCGCACACGCGCGAGCCGCCGTACCTCTGCACTTCACCTCCGCAGCTCCTCTGGCTCTCAGTGTGCTTTTCTTTCCTTCTAGTTGTAGAATTTACACTCAGCCAGCCTTCCTGTTGTTCTGGATGATGTCCGCTCTGTCCTTTGCGGTATTTTTCAATTGTTGTGGGAGGCGGCAATTTCCCAGTGTTTATCTATGCCGCCATCTTAGTTTCTCAATATTTGTATCCTTAAGTGGTGTATGTTGAACAATGAAAAGTGATGTTATAAAACATATGTATAATTCGGGAGTTCATTGTACTAATCTTTCAACTTCTCTGTAGGTTTAAAATAGTTCACAAGAAAAAAGTTAAGGACGTGAGAAAATTTTAAATACAAATAAAAACCTAGTCACACCCGGCCAGTGTAGCCCAGTGGTTGAGCTTCAACCTATGAATCAAGAGATCATGGTTCCATTCCTGGTCAGGGTACATGGGTTGTGGGCTCGATCCCCAGTGTGGGGTGTGCAGGAGGCAGCTGATCAATAATTCCCTCTCATCATTGATATTTCTATCTCTCTCTCTCTCTCTCTCTCCCTCTCCCTTCCTCTCTGGAATCAATAAAAATATTTTTCTTTAAGAAAACCTACTCACAAGGCCACATAATGTCCGTATGTATTAGTTCTCTTTTGGAATTTTTTAGGAAAACCTACTCACAACCTTACACAATCAACTTCACACCACACCCAATAATCAAAGCTGAATTTCTCAACCTTTGCCCACTAGATTTAAATATGAGTTACCTGGAAAAGGTCTCTTATTCAAGTGACCTACAAAATGATGAGTTATGCAGGGTGTTCTTGCTACCACACATCTCAAAAATCTTAATATATTTAACATACATTATCCATTGGGATCAGGGAGGTCACCTACATAGTAAAGCAACATTTCTTACCCTTTACTAGTATGTGAGCACAGACCCCTTTCATCCCAGAAAATCTATAGGTATTAGGGAATAAGGATGACATAAAACATCCTTTCCCTCATTTTACAAGTCCTCTGGCTTTTTTTTTTTTTTTTTTTTTTTTAATTTCAGAGAGGAAGAGAGAGGAGAGAGAAAAACATCAGTGATGAAAAAGAATGATTATCAGCTGCCTCCTGTATGCCCCACACTGGGGATTGAACCCACAACCCAGGCATGTGTCTTGACCTGGAATTGAACCCTGAGCTCCTGGTTCATAGGTCGCCGCTCAACCACTGAGCCACACTGGCCGGGCACAACTCCTCTGGCTTTGATTAGCCAAAGAAACCCTGGATTTTCATCTGGGCCCTGAAGACTCTACAAGCACATTTGCAGCCAGATGAAATTCTGTCTCCCAACTAGTGCAATTTCCTGTTCACCAAAATACAAAATGTGATTTTTTTAATTTTTTTTTTTTTGGTTCAGGTCACTTTTTAAATATGCATGCACTGCTTTCTGTGTCTCTATACAAGGTTTGCTTCAACCACACCAAACATGTGTGTTTTAAATTGTGAGTTTCTAAAAGGCCACCTATTATGTCTCTTCCCAGTCAGGTTTCAGGATGGCACCTCACACCACAGATAGAATATGTGCTAATACCCAAACAGCAAGAAATAAGTGGATAAGGACTCATGCCCCAGGTGCCCCTACACCACTGTTCACTGGTCCTTCCCTCAACCCTAAGAGGGGTGTGCTATGATCACAGGTGAGGTTCCTGAGGGTCAGAGTGCCTACCAGGCTCGTCCAGAGCCTGAGCGTGGACAAGCAGCATGGCTGGGATCTGCGTCCCTGGAGCCTGTCACCAGCTCCTGCTCTCACACGACACTACTCTGTCCCTGCAACCTCAGCCTTAATCACCTCCTGCAGTTCCTGCGTTGAGGCACACAGGTCAGGACTTGCAGGATTTCCAGTAACAGCAGACTGGATCCTGCCCTGCCGCTGGTGACCTGCGCTTCCTGTGTGGCACAAGGAACCTGGCAAGTGGCAAGCGTCCACTCAGAAGCTAAATCATCACCCAAGTCACCCTCTGACTAAGTCAAGTTGGCCAGCCCTGTGGCACATCCAGCCTCGAAAGACAGCTATAATGAAGGGCTAATGACAAGTGTGAACAAAGAGGCTCAAGGAGCCACCACCCAGTGCAACGTGGCAGGGCACACCCTGCGGTTCTCCAAAGCTTAAGGGCTGCCTGCAACTCTCATTGAACATGGCAGGAAATCCTGGCACCTCCCCACCTGCTCCCCTCCCTGCAAAACACTGTATATAAGGGCATAGGAGAGATCACCCTACTGTGGCCAAATTTAGACTACAGTAGTCCTCCCTCTCCTGGGGGAGTACTAGTATGTTCCAAGACCCCCAGTGGATGCCTGGAACCACCAAGCTCTATACAGACTGTGGGGTTTTTTCTATACTCGCATACCTGTAATAAAGTTTAATTTACAAATTAGGCCTAGAAAGTGATTAACAACTAATCGTAAAACAGAATAATTATGACAATATACTGTAAAAAAAAAAAAGTTATGTGAATGTTGTCTCTCTCTCTTATTGTACTGTACTCACCCTTCTCCTTGTGCTGATGTGAGATGATAAAATGCCTACATGATACGATGAAGTGAGGTGAACAGGATATTATTAAGTAAAATAAAGGTGACTTGAGCACAAGCTCTGTGACATTAGGACAGTCAATCTGATAACTGAAACAGCTGCTAAGTGACTAATGGTGGGTATCACATGCAGTGTGGGTATACTGGACAAAAAACCACCCACGCCCTGTGTGGGGTGGAGTGGGACTGTTGAGATTTCATCACACTGCTCAGAATGGCAGGCAATTTAAAGCTTGTGAATTGTTTATTTCTGGAATTATGCATTTAATAATTTGGGGCCAGGGTTGACCACAGTTAACAAGCAGCAGAAAATGAAACTATGGATAAGGCAGGACTACTGTAAAAACTGAGTTTAAACTCAGTTAAAGAGATGAGAACTCATTCGGAGCAGATATAAGATCTGGTATGGAATTTTCAGTGGTCAAGGGGAAAAGAGTCTCATATTCCCTCAGTTGGTCAGGGGTAAGAGAGACCTCATGCCATTCTTTCCAATTCTTAGGCCTGCACCAGAGCCCCAGCTCTTGGGTAGAAGTTGGTCAAGGGCAAATTAGTGGTGCCCCATGGTTGCCACCTGCCCAGAGTTCACAGTCAATCCAGGAATTTAAAATTCCTGCCCAGGATCTGAATCTGCCTGTGATTTAGATACACAAAGTCATAGAGCACTAAAATGGTAGAATTTGAAGTTCAACCCAGGCCATGCAAACTAGTTCCTCAGCTTACATCATTACTTTGCTCATCTTATATCAAAATGATGGACATTGCAGTCTGTCGAAAGAAACATTTTTAGGCAGCACAAACTTGTGTCGTCCAGTAAGCATTTCCCAACCACCTCCTCTGTACTATGTGATTGTACTAAATCCTGGTATTTTAGGGAAGTTTTTGCCCAAATATCATGGCAGCCTTCCTTCTCCCATAATCCCCAGAAATGATAAGCAGGTTCTTATTATAAATTGGGTTGCAAGACATTCTGAACTCTGAGACATCAGTCTGAAGGGTTTTACAGAAGAGTCTCTTTTTTTTCTCCTCAACATTAAGAACTAATCAGATATTACATTAGTTTTTCAAACTTCTAACACAGGTTTTATTTCCTTAAATATTCAACATTTTTAAAGTCCAATGGACAGTCAAGATCCCCAAGTTAGAAGGGGTGAACTAAACAAGATCTGCCCACAATCAAGCAGAGCAAACACCTTCTAGAAAGCCCTTCTTTCTTCAGAGGACGTGCCTCCTTATCATACTGAAGATGATTGACAGTGACAGTATCCAATCACAACTTTTCCTATGTATAGGGTTTGAGTTGAAGAGTGGGCTTCCTCTAGTTTCTGCTAAAGGTACTTCAAAATTACAATTCTGATAATAATATCATAATATAATACAAGCCACAAAAAATATAAAACCACACCATACATAAAAACAAACTCGAAATGGCTAAAGGACTTAAATGTAAGATGGGAAACCATAAAAATTCTACAAGACTCCATAGGCAGCAAAATAGCAGATATATGTCATAGCAATATCTTTACCAACACAGCTCCTAGGGCAATGGAGACGAAGTAGAAAATAAACAAATGGAACTACATCAAAATATAAAGTTTCTGCACAGCAAAAGAAACCATCAACAAAACAACAAGAAAACCCACTGCATGGAAGAACATAGTTGCCAATGATATTTCCGATAAACGTTTAATCTCCAAAATTTACATAGAACTCATACAACTTAACAAAAGGAAGATAAATGATCCAATCAAAAAAATGGGCAAAGGACGTAAATAGACACTTTTTGAAAGAGGACATACAGAAGGCCCAGAGACATATGAAAACATGCTCAAAGTCACTAATCATCCAAGAGATGCAAATCAAAACAACAATGAGATATCATCTCACACCTGTCAGAATGGCTATCATCAACAAATCAACAAACAACAAGTGCTGGAGAGGATGTGGAGAAAAAGGAACCCTCCTGCACTGCTGGTGGGAATGCAGACTGGTGCAGCCACTGTGGAAGACATTATGGCATTTCCTCAAAACGTTAAAAATGGAACTCCCATTTGACCCAGTCATCCCACTTCTAGAAATATATCCCAAGAAACCAGAAACACCAATCAGAAAGGATATATGCACCCCTATGTTCATAGCAGCACAATTTACAATAGCTAAGATTTGGAAACAGCCTAAGTGCCCATCAGCAGATGAGTGGATTAAAAACTGTGGTACATCTACACAATGGAATACTACCCCGCTATAAAAAAGAAGGAACTTTTACCATTTGCAACAGCATGAATGGAACTGGAGAGCATTATGATAAGTAAAATAAGCCAGTCAGAGAAAGATAAATATCACATGATCTCACTCATATGTGGGATATAATGATCAACATAATTTGACTAACAAGAATAGATCCAGCCCTAACTGGTTTGGCTCAGTGGATAGAGTGTTGGCCTTCGGACTGAAGGGTCCTAGGTTCGATTCTGGTCAAGGGCATGTACCTTGGCTGCGGGCACATCCCCAGTAAGGAGTGTGCAGGAGGCAGCTGATTGATGTTTCGCTCTCATCTGTATTTCTAACTCTCTATCCCTCTCCCTTCCTCTCTGTAAAAAAATCAATAAAATGTATTTTAAAAAGAAAATGCCTTTGTTTAAAAAAAAAAAAAAAAGAATAGATCCAGAGACAAATGGGGGGGGGGGGGTCAGAGAGCAACCAAAGGACTTGTATGCATGCATATTAGTGTAACCAATGGACACAGACACTAAGGGATTGGGGGCTTGCCCGGGGTGGGAATGGCTTGGGGCGGCGGGGGCGGGGGGGGGGGGGTGATCAAGCAGGGAAAAAAGAGACATGTAAAACTTTAAACAATAAATTTTTTAAAAAAATAAATATAAAACCAACCTACAAGCATTTCCTGTCTAGTCTCTTGCTGTGGGATGGAAATTCCTAAGCCATGCTAGTTGGGCTCTCCTTGGCCAAAAAAAGTAAACTTTGGAACGTGACAAATGACCAAAGGCTCTCTGTCTTTCCCCGCAGAATCTTCAGGGGTTCTGTCCACCTGTTAAGAGCACAAAGCAGATAAGTGGGGGCAGACACCCTGCTTCTAACTAGGCAGACTGTAATAATGACCATAATAGGGGTGTTTCCAAAGCAGCATAGGTGTCCAGAAGAGGGAAATGTGCATCCCATATGTGGATGTTGGAGAAAGCTACTCAGCTTGGTCCCTGGGCTTTTGACTATTGGAAATGCTGGGAAAGTAAAAGGAAGGGTATTCTGGGCAAACAGAACCATGACAGCAAATGCACCAGCATGTGAAAGTGCCTGGTGTGTTTAAGAAATGGCTCCTTATTTGGGGAGAGGAAGGACAAGATAGGACCAAGGTGATCCAACATTTTTTGAAGGGCAAATTTTACTTAAGTGATTTGCCAATTTTTCTTTCCTTCTCTTCTTCCTCCTCCTCTTCTTCTTCTTCCTCCTCCTCCTCCTCTTCTTCCTCCTCCTCCTCCTCCTTCTCCTCATTATTATTATTATTACTAGTGGCCCGGTGCATGAAATTCGTGCACATTAAAAGGGAATTAATTAGAGGAAATATTTTAATATTGCTATTTGCCCTTTCTCTATAATAGAAGTGTCAGAGATGAAAGAAAATTAGTAAAATGTATATGAAAATCTCCCTCCTGTCAGAGTCTGGGGCACACTGTGGGACCCAGAGTCAAGTCACCGCCCACCCACACACGCCTCAAAATCACACGAGACCCAGGCCCTGCCAGCCCCACCCCCCTCAAACCCCACAGGGTGGGGGACGCAGCCTCAGGTCTCCCTGCCCCGCCTGAGGTTCCCCGGCCCCAGCACGAGGGCACAAGGGTGCGAGAGCATGGTGAGCATTTGCATATTAGCTCTTCATTATTTAGGATTGTCATTATCATTATTTGTTTTTCTCTGTCTTTCTCTATCTCTCTTTTCATTAAGCATTCAAAATAGATCCTACGCTGGAACTCCGAGGAGGGAGCACATCCTGGAGTGGAGCTCTAAACAAGGCTTTCCCAGCCTCCAAAATTATCTGTCTGATTAGCAGATAGCAGGTGGCCGGTCTGGATAGTCCAGGTCACGGCAGTGCTTGGGCTGAGGAGCGCTGTCCCTGAAATTAGGTCTCTGAGTTTTAAAAGTAGGACAACACAGCCACTACCAGTACATCTTAACCACACACGAGTTTATTCAGCATTCTAAGTTAAATTAACTTTGCCTTCACTATCTACACTAATAAAAGAGAAACATGGTAATTGGCGTACGACCGCTACCCTTTTCTCGATGATTGGCTAATCATCGAGATATGCAAATTAACTGTCAGCCAAGATGGCGGCCGGCAGCCAGGCAGCTTGAAACTAACATGAGGCTTGCTTGCTTCAGTGACGGAGGACTCCAACGTTCCCCACCTGCCGCTGCAGGCCTCTGAGAGGGCAGTTTAAGAAACTCTGTAACAAATACCACCGGGCTTCAGCCAGTAGGATGGCAACATTGTAAGCAAAGGCCAGAAACCTAAGAGCTGAAGCCAAGCCTCAAAGCTAAAGCTGGCCCAGAATAAAAAAGAAAAACAGGAGCAGTTGGGAGCTTCAGTCACCCCCAGCCTGCAAATAGCCCTCAGCCCCTCACCCAGACTGGCCAGGCACCCCAGTGGGGACCCCCACCCTGAAGGGTGTGTGACCAGCTGCAAACAGCCCTCAGCCCCTCACCCAGACTGGCCAGGCACCCCAGTGGGGACCCCTACCCTGAAGAGTGTGTGACCAGCTGCAAACAGCCATCATCCCCTCACCCAGGCTGGCCAGGCACCCCAGTGGGGACCCCCACCCTGATCCAGGACACCCTTCAGGGCAAACCAGCCGGCCCCACCCATGCACCAGGCCTCTACCCTATATAGTAAAAGGGTAATATGCCTCCCAGCACCAGGATCAGCAGAGCCGCAAGGCCTCCCGGCACCAGGATTAGCGTGACAGGGGGCAGTGCCCAAACCCCCTGATCGCCCTGTGGCTCTGTGTGTGACAGGGGGTGGGGCCACAACCTCCCTATCCACCCTGCTCTGTTCGTGACAGGGGAAGGCGCCCCAACCCCCTGATCAGTCCTGCTCTGTGCCTGATAGGGGGGAGCTCCCCAACCTCCTGATCGCCCTGCGGCTCTGTGTGTGACAGGGTGCGGCGCCCCAACCCCTCCACCCCCCTCCCCCCACCACGGGCCCTGCTCTGTACGTGACGGGGTAGAGCCATAACCTCCCCATCGGCCCTGCCCTGAGTGTGAGAGTGGCGGTGCCCCAACCCCCTGATCGGCCCTGCTCTGTGGGTGATAGAGGGCGGTGCCCCACCCCCTGATTGGCCCTGCTCTGTGCATGACAGGGTACAGAGCCCCAACCCCCCTGATGGGCCCTGCTCTGTGAGTGACAGGGGGCAGTGCCCCAACCCCCTGATCGGCCCTGCTCTGTGCATGACAGGGGGTGGCGCTGCAACCTCCCCATCGACCCTGCCTTGAGTGTGACAGGGGACGGTGCCCCAACCCCCCAATCGGCCCTACCCTGATCGTGACTGAGGGTGGCATCACAACCTCCCAATCTCCCTGCTCTGTGCATGACAGGGGGTGGCGCCCCAACTCCCCAATCGGCCCTCCTCTGAGCCCGACCAGGGGCTGCACCTAGGGATTGGGCCTGCCCTCTGCCACTCAGGAGCAAGCCTAAGCCAGCAGGTCGTTATCTCCCGAGGGATCCCAGACTGCGAGAGGGCACAGGCCGGGCTGAGGGACCCCCCCCCCTCCCCTGAGTGCACAAATTTTTGTGCACCGGGCCTCTAGTCTATAGAATAAAAAAGCTAAAGTTCAGCCCTAACCGGTTTGGCTCAGTGGATAGAGCATCAGCCTGTGGACTCAAGAGTCCCAGGTTCGATTCCGGTCAAGGGCATGTACCTTGGTTGCGGGCACATCCCTAGTAGGGGGCGTGCAGGAGGCGGCTGATCGATGTTTCTCTCTCATCAATGTTTCCAACTCTCTATCCCTCTCCCTTCCTCTCTGTAAAAAATCAATAAAATATATTTTTTTTAAAAAGGCTAAAGGTCATTGTCCAAGCACTTTGGGGCATCATTTCTCTTTAAAAACTCCCAAGAACTCCATAAAGGAGGTGCTATTTGACAGATCAGAAAACTGAGCTCTGAGAAGGTCAGTACCTTCCCCGAAGCCCCACACCTGGGAGCAGAGGAGCCTGGATGTGAATTTCATCAGTCGGACTCCAAAGCTTAAACCTAATCACTTCGGCTGAACGCACAAGACATATTGTATAATAGTCCTATTGTGTTCTAGTCGTTAGGTACAAACACATTTTTATTTATTTTCTCTGTACTTCAGAGTTGCCAATTTTTTGCCAATCGTTTACACTCCCCACAGCAGACAGATAGTGCTGCACACCATTGCTGATCATTCGTGTTGGTTCATAAGAAACATGTAAGAAGACTAGATCCATACCAATAAAACAGAATTGAGAGAGAAAGAGAGACTTGATCAATGAGTGGGTTGGTTTTCCTCTCAGTCCGTGCACCTGTGTCTCTCTCTTCCTTTTTTTCTCATCCCCTCACAGCCATCTTCCTGCTCCTTCCTACTGCTTCTGTGACAGGCAGCTGCCCCCCAAATGAAACCCACTTTATCTTGTCAGCAAACAATAGCTGTGAGAACGAACCTTCAGGCTGAGCTGTGATAGAAATCCTGAACTACTATGGGCCAGACAAGGTCTGTCTTTAGTGGAGGCCTCCTGTCTTCAACTTTTCGTTTCATCTCAGAACCATTCTTCAGAAGCAGGAGGCTTCCCAGGAGCGAAGAGTTACACGGCCTGCGCCTTATTACAGATCCCCAGCCGAAGGAATCACCTACGTCAACAAACAGATCGCTGACTTTCATTTCTATGGAAGCACCGCTAGATTGGCGATGGATAGTAGTGATGATTGCACAACAATGCGGGTGTACTTAATGCCGTTGAACTGCACACCTAAAGATGGCTGAAAGGGTAAGTTTTATGTTTTGCATACTTTACCACAATTTTTAAAGTTAAAAAAGAATAAATTGAATGACTTTTTTTAAGTATAGCTAAGTCCCAGGTAGCTTAATAATTGCTGATTCATGATTACATTATTTTTTCAGCAGAATCTCAGTAGTACAGAAAAGTTACCAGCTTCAAGGGTTTATAAAAATCAAAAGTAGAAAAATATATGCCCTTATATCACAAATGCCTTAAATTAGCCTTGGCCAGCGTGGCTCAGTGGATAGGCCTTCGATTCCCAGTCAAGGGCCCGTGCTATACTTATACCTGGATTACAGGTTCCATCTGGCCACAGTCGGGGTGCATGTGGAAGGCAACCAATTGATAGTCTCTCTCACACAGATGTTTCTCTCTCTCGTCTGTCTCTCTCCCCCTCCCTCCCTCCTTTCCACTCTCTCTGAAAAGCAATGAAGGAAATATCCTCAAGTAAGGATTAACAACAACAACAAAATGCCTTAAATTAAAATTTAATACACTCCCTCTGCTATACAAGTGTTGTCCATGAGTAAGATTTTCTAAAGTCCGTCACTAAGCTTTTTTTCAGAAACCAGTTCTTTCACAATTGCAGTTTGAAGAACATTCAGATCCCTTATAAGGGTTTCCAGCTCTCTCTTTAACAAAAGGCGTCCAACAGTCTGTTCCCACAGTACCGCTCAGAAATGTCAGCAGACCCAGTGTCCCTCATTAACATAGGGAGGAAATATTATTTGCTTTTGCAGATGGTAAAATTAAGGCATGGGAAGTCTACAAGACTGTGCTGCAATCATTCCATAAGAAGTTCAGATTCCAGATCCTAAGCCCCCGGCCCAGAGGCCACCTTTTCCCTCCATTCTGGCTCAAGATCATTTAAGAAACAAAGGTTATTCACTGTAAATGAATTAACTCCAATAAATATCCACCCACATAAGAACCTACTCTCTTGAAATCCCCAGGAGACTCCAACACAAGGAGCCCCAAACTGGCTGAAAGCCCTGGATGTAGCTTACCTTTAGGAGAGGGAGAGTGTGATTAATTGTTCACGCCTGTCAGTTGCACTTACAAAGAGTAATGAGTGACCTGTCTTAGAGGCAGGGCAGGGGGCAGCTCCAGTTTGAATTCACTCTGCATGTCTGGTGCATGTGACAATGCACATCAGTTAGAAGCAAACATGGAGGCAGAAACCCTAAGAAAGAGAACAGATTATGGCCGTCTCTTGACCAGCTATCAATAGTAAGAGCTTTTATCCTGATGCCAAGCCAAGATGACCAAGAGCAAAATAGAGAACAATGGAATGCTCACAGTTCCCTGCCACCTTACCCTCAAAGGTGTTTGCACCTGCCCTGGAGTTCACATCTTTCCCCTGTCTCAGCAGAAATATATACAAACTGTCCTCTTCCCAACAGGAATAGTAATTTCCTTTGAGTTCTGGCTCCCACCTGACCCCTCCTTGCTGGCACGCTTGAGCGATCCATCACCTCACCTAATTTTCAAGTCTCCCTTTCTATTGCCATGTTTCCTTTAGCAAGTGTTTCTTCGTATTTGCAGAGCACAAATCTCTTTGAGAAGCAGGTAAGTTTTGCATGCTATTTCTTTTTTTAAAGAAGTATTTTTATTGATTTCAGATAGGAAGGGAGGAGAGATAGAAACATCAATGATGATAGAGAATCACTGATCCGCTGTCTCCTGCACGCCCCCTACTGTAATCGAGCTCGTAACCCGCGCATGTGCCCTGACCAGGAATCATACTGTGACCTCCTGGTTCATAGGTCGACGTTCAACCCCCCACTGAGCCGCATTGGCAGGGCTTGCATGCCATTTCTAAGGGATTGATAGATTCCAGCCTCATGAAGCCCAAATAAGGACTCCCTGCTTTAGGAAGTCTCTTTCACCTGAAACCTTAGGTGCTAGCAGAAACCTCTCCTTCCTTTCAAAGCAAGCTTCTAGTATAGACCTCTACTCTCTACATCCTATTCCCTCCTCAGGCCACTGCCCTTACTCCACTAAAACTAATCCTGCTAAAGTAAACACTAGCATCCTGAATGCAGACCCAACGGGTACCTTTTTCTGTCTCATTTGACCACCTGCCACATCTCTGTGACCCATGCCCATATCGTAAAACTCTTTCCCTCATTGCCTTAATGCCACAGCAATAAACCCTCTTAGAGCCTGATTAACAATTTCTCTTCTCTAGGAAATGCCCCTGACACCCAGATGAGCCCCCGCTGTCATCTTTGTATACTCACATGCCCCACCTCAGTTGAGCAGCCCATGAGTGGGCCTCACTAAACAAGAGTAATCAGTGTCTTCCCTGGGAAATTTTTAATAGAAAGGAAAGACAAAAAAATTTCTTGGGTTTCCCATATGTTCTAGTCACAAATTCCAGTTACATGACTATATATATATACCTGACTACCCCTATATTTTTATAATACACTAGAGGCCTGGTGCATGAAATTCATGCAAGAGTAGGCCTTCCTTCCCCCAGCTGCAGGCACCGGCCTCCCTCCGGCACCCGGTACCCGGGCTTCCGTCACAGCCCCAGCTTCGTCTGGAAGGTCGTCCAGTCTAATTAGCATATTATGCTTTTATTATTATAGACTAGAGGCCTGGTGCACAAAAATTTGTGCACTCGGGGGGGAAGGGGGTTCCTCAGCCTGGCCTGTGCCCTCTAGCAGTCTGGGACCCCTCGGGAGATAACGACCTGCTGGCTTAGGCCTGCTCCCGGGTGGCAGAGGGCAGGCCCAATCCCTAGGTGCAGCCCCTGGTCGGGCTCAGAGCAGGGCCGATTGGGAGGTTGCAATGCCACCCTCAGTCACGCTCAGGGTAGGGCCGATTGGGGGGTTGGGGCACTGCCCCCTGTCACGCACAGAGCAGGGCCCATCAGAGGGTTGGGGAGCTACCTGCTGTCAGGCTTAGAGCAGGGCCCATCAGGGGGTTGAGGAGCTCCCCCCCGTCACTCACAGAGTAGGGCTGATAGGGGAGTTGGGGCACCGCCCCCTGTCACACACAGAGCAGGGCGGATCAGGGGGTTGGGGCGCCACCCTCTATCACCCACAGAGCAGGGCCGATCAGGGGGTTGGGGCGCCGCCACTGTCACACTCAGGGCAGGGCCAATGGGGAGGTTATGGCTCTACCCCATCACACACAGAGCAGGGCCCGTTAGCGGGGGGGGAGGGGGGGAGCCCTGCCCTCTATCACCCACAGAGCAGGGTCGATCAGGGGGTTGGGGCTCCACCACTCTCACACTCAGGGCAGGGCCGATGGGGAGGTTATGGCTCTACCCTGTCACACACAGAGCAGGGCTGATCAGGGGGTTGGGGCACCGCACCCTGTCACACACAGAGCCACAGGGCAATCAGAGGGTTGGGGAGCTCCCCCGTATCAGGCACAGAGCAGGGCTGATCAGGAGGTTGTGGCGCCTTCCCTGTCACGAACAGAGCAGGGTGGATAGGGAGGTTGTGGCCCCGCCCCCTGTCAAACACAGAGCCGCAGTGTGATCAGGGGGTTTGGGCACTGCCCCCTGTCACGCTGATCCAGGTGCCGGGAGGCCTCACGTCTCCGCTGATCCTGGTGCTGGGAGGCATATTACCCTTTTACTATATAGGATAGAGGCCTGGTGCATGGGTGGGGCTGGCTGGTTTGCCCTGAAGGGTGTCCTGGATCAGGGTGGGGGTCCCCACTGGGGTTCCTGGCTAGCCTGGGTGAGAGGATGATGGCTGTTTGCAGCTGGTCACACACCCTTCAGGGTGGGGGTCCCCACTGGGGTGCCTAGCCAGTCTGGATGAGGTGCTGAGGGCTGTTTTCAGGCTGGCGGGTGACTGAAGCTCCCAACCTGTCCTTTTATTCTTTTTTTTTTTTTTTTATTCTGGGCCAGCTTTAGCTCTGGCTCCAGCTCTGAGGCCTCTGCTGCTGAAAGCAAGTATCTGGTTTGTTTGGGTTCTATAATCGAAACAATGTATAACTCCAGCTCTGAGATCCCGGCTCGCTGAAAGCAGGTTTCTGGGGTTTTGTTTAGCTTCTATATTTGTTACAATGTTTCAAACTGCAGGCTCAGAGGCCAGCAAGGCAGGCGGGTAACGTTGGTTTCCTCCGTCACTGAAGCAAGCAAGCCTCATGTTCACTTCAAGCTGCCTGCCTGCCGGCCACCATCTTGGCTGGCAGTTAATTTGCATATCGCCCTGATTAACCAATGGGAAGGGTAGCGGTCGTACGCTAATTACCATGTTTCTCTTTTATTAGATAGGATTCCCCTTTTTCCTTCAGTCAGTCTGCATTTGGCTCCTTTTATTTGCCACCAAGCTATTTGCAATGCAGGTTTCTATGGAAAAATAAAAGTCAAGAAAAAAAAATCATCAAAATAACCGGCTGCAAAGTTGACTTCGGTTAGACTATATTTTAAGGTAATTAATCTAAAATAGTTTTTCAGAAACCTCTTCTCCAAGCTTATCTTGGCTGTGCATTTCTTCTTTCATCTTGGCACCGAGTAGCTGCTGTGCATGGGGGTCCGCCTTGGTAGTTATGTCCCCTCGTCTCTTTTTCTCTGTTTCTTTACTTTACTCCTCAAAGATGACTATATATACACAATGAAATTTATTCTTTTAGAGCAGTTTTAGTTTCTCAGCAAAACTGAACAGAAGATGCAGAAATTCTCCATGCACCCCCTGCCCCCACATATCAATAGCCTTCTCCATTGTTCTTCAAACATGCTAAACTACTGTGGTTACTCTGAGCATGCCTTGTCCTCCAGAGCTGCTCGGCCTTTGCACATACCATTCTCTCAGCTTAGATGCCATCCTCTGCCACCCCTCCCCACATTGCATACCAGACACTCCTACTAGAAAAGATATGTCTGCTGGGAAGGCTTATCTACATTCCCCAGGTAGATTTATGAGCTCATTTCTCCTATGACCCCATTAACACTGATACACAACCTCATTAAAGCAATTTAGCTTATTGAATTAATTTATTTGTTTATGAAACTGGCTTACCAACAGACTGTAAAATTCTTAATGACATGGGACCTTATTTTGGGTTTGTTTTTGTTAAGTGACAAGTCCATTCCCAGTGGATGGTAGGCTCTCAAAAATTATGTATTGAAAATGAACAGTTAAGGGGAAGGAGGGAGGGATAAATTGGTGGGGTGCAGAGGATTTTAAGGGCAGTGAAACTACTCTGTGTGATACTGTAATGGTGGAGACATGTCATTATTATACATTTATCCAAACCCATACAAGGTAAAACACCAAGTGTATCCTAATGTAAAGTATGGATTCTGGGTAACTATTATGTGTCAGTGTAGGTTCACCAATTGTGCCAAATGCACCGCTCTGGTGGGGATGTCGACAATGGCGAAGGCTATTGATATGTGGGGGCAGGGGGTGCATGGAGAATTTCTGCATCTTCTGTTCAGTTTTGCTGAGAAACTAAAACTTCTCCAAAAGAATAGATTTCGTTGTGTATATATAGTCATCTTTGAGGAATAAAGTAAAGAAACAGAGAAAAAGAGATGAGGGAACATAACTACCAAGGCGGACCAATGCACAGCAGCTACTCGGTGCCAAGATGAAAGAAGAAATGCACAGCCAAGATAAGCTTGGAGAAGAGGTTTCTGAAAAACCATTTTAGATTAATTACCTTTAAAGAACTGTTAACAAGCAGGAGAATTTGAAGAGGAAAATTCAAAATCCAGCCTCCTGTATTCAGTTGTAAGGGGCAAGAAACTAGTCAAGCCGTGGAGATGGGAGATAAGCCAGAAATGAAGTGGAAAATTTGAAAGCTCCTTGCATAGACATAGCAGAATAATTACTTAAACCAGGAAGACAGTAATGTAGGTCTAAAATGTCACTGCCATTAATTCTAAGTTTTATTGTAGTCTGTTAGGGAAGAGTTCTCTGGGGATTATGAATAACTGCTTCTCGAAATGAAAACTCTGCAAAAACAATTGACATTTCTATAATCTTAAGGAATGAGACCTGGAGAAAAAATGACTTTTCAGGTGGCTGTCTGGTGTCTGAATAGCTAATAATCATTCTTGCCTATGTCACCCTCATTAATCAGCTCCTATTAAAGATAATGTCATACAGGTAAGTATATGGCATAGCATTATGTTAAATATTCATATCATACTATATCTTGGGTGTGGTGATATATTGCCCCAATTTGAGTCCATGTGTCAGTTTTTCATAGATTTTCATCTATATTCATGTCTCAAGGCCCCCTAGCAAATTAATAACCAAAAGGTTATAGACTCCTTTGTTTGTAAGTCCCTAGTCAGTTGCGCAGCATATTTCTCCACTTGTTTTAGCTTTAAAAACTTATTCGGCTTTCTAAAATTATGCCTACCCTGTTTCATAATTGCCCTAGTTCCCACACTAGATTTTTTTTTCAATTACAGTTGACATTCAATATTATTTTATATTTGTTTCAGGTGTAGAGCATAGTGGTCAGAAAATTATTTAATTTACAAAGTGATCCCCCTGATAATTCTAATACCACCTGGCATCATACACAGCTATTACAATGTTATTGGCTATATTTCCTAAGGTGTACTTTGTATCCCTGTGACTATCTTTCTTTTTGAGATTGAAGGTTCTTTTATTTTCATTTTGTTTGCTTTGGTTTTCTGTACATCATTTTGAACGTCCTGCCTGTAAAGGGACCTTAGTTGAAAACAGTTGACCCAGTGCTGAAGCTTCCTGAGGTGAAGGCAGCAAGGTGCTTGAGGTTATTTACAAATAGCTCATCATGATAAACTGGTTGAAAATGCCAGGGAGAGCAGGTTCCTGTAGTTCTCCAGCATCGCAGGCCTGTACAAGGCCTCTGAGCTGGATTCAGGTATTCCCACTGCTCCTGGGAGAACTCAACGTCCTCATCCTTGAATGTTAGCCATCCCTGCATCAAACATAAGGATTTCTCTGTGCCAAAGGATACAATCTTAGGGGGGAAATGCAACTCCAAGAAGCAGATCTAAAGAATCTCCAGCCCTGGCCGGTTTGGCTCAGTGGATAGAGCGTTGGCCTGCAGACTGAAGGGTCCCAAGTTCAATTCCGGTCGAGGGCATGTGCCCTACTTGCAGGCTCGATCCCCAGGAGGGGGCGTGCAGGAGGCAGCCGATCAAAGATTCTCTCATCATTGATGTTTCTATCTCTCTCTCCCTCTCCCTTATATACTATAAATAAATAAATAAGAATCTCCAACTGTCAGCCATTTCTGTTGATTTCCTGAGAAAGCCATTGCTGAACCCTCTCTCCTCTTCCTCCTCCTCTGGCTTCTTCCTCGGGTAGCAAGGCTCTCAGAAGTCAGTGCTCTGCAGGGCGACCTTCACTCTCAGCTCTCAACTTCTGACTCCTCCCTGTGACTATTTAATCACTACCAATTACTACTTCTTAACCACATTAGATTTTAAAATCCAATCAAGTGTGATTTAAAATTACATCACACTTGCCAACTGAGGCATCAAAACAAACAATATGTGGGACATTTACACAACGGAATACTATGCAGCTGTAAAAAAGAGGGACCTCTTACTCTTTGGGACAGCATGGATGGACCTGGAGAATATTATGCTAAGTGAAATAAGCCAGTCAGAGAAAGACAAATATCACATCATCTCAATTATTTGTGGAATCTAATGAACAAAATGAATTCACTAACAATATAAGACCCGAAGCATGGAGGCATGGAACAGACTGACATATCTCAATGTGGGGGTGGGGGGATGAGAAGAGATAAACCAAAGATCTTATATACTTATATGCATAGTCCACTGAGATGGGCAATATGGGGAGTAAAAAGAGGGGAGGGATGGGAGGCATCTATAATATTATCAACAATAAAAAATAAAAATAAAAACAATAAATGAAATAAACCAATAATAAGCTATAAGGAATGAATATTAAGTCCAAGAGCATGCAATAAAATCTAGCTTATTCCACTTATTCTGCATATTTAACATACAATAAAACTCTTTTTTTTTTAAGAATTCATCTTTATTTGGTACATTTATATAATGGAATACTAGCAGCTATAAAAGAGAAGGCTCTCTTACCCTTTGAGTCAGCATGAAGAGACCTGGAGAGTATCATGCTAAGCAGAAATAAGCCAGTCAGAGAAAGACAAGTATCACATGACCTGACTTATATGTGAAATCTAATGAGCAAAATAAATTGACAAACAAAATAGATCCAGAGTGTGGACGAAAGGGGCCACATGCTGACCTGACAAGCTCAGGAGAGGCCTGCATGGCAGTCTTGCAAACTCGGAGACCTAAAGTAACCACAAAGGATGGTCTGAAATTAAACTTTAACTAAAAGCAGTTAAGGTGGGCAGTTACTTCCTGGGCCAGTATCTTCACTGACAAGGTCAACCTTCACCTTACTGAGCCATCTGTCTTTTTGCATCTATGATAACATACCCTCGAAATGTCTGGGTAACTTGTGATTTCCCTTTATCTGGAGCCCCTGGGGCACAATTAAATGTGCTGGGCCCCAGGACAGATACCACAAATTCCTTCATCATCATGTTAACTGTTCTTACACCCACCTAAGTATGTGTCCATCATTTTACTTTTTATCCAATCCCAGGGGTTTCCCTGCTTTGCTTATCCCTCCTCCTTAATCTATCACCAATGAATTTCATGTAACCCACCTATGTTCCTCCTTTGATTGCAATGTGTAAATGAAATGTAACACCGCCATTCTCCGGAGCATTATCTCAATTCGTTGAGGTTCTGCTTCCCGGCATATGTCGACAGTTTGGCTCAAATAACTCACAAAAATTCTTTACAGGTTTCAATGGTTTTTTTACGTTAACAAGAGGCATGGAAGCATGCAACAGACTAAAGAATCTCAGAGGGTAGGGGAGTGGGGAGGCAGGAAGAGTTTAACCAAAGAATTTATATACATATATGCATAGCCCATAGACACAGACAGTAGTGTGGTGAAGGCCTGGGGCAGGGGGTGGGGAGGAGTGGGGTGAAGGGAGTGTTGGGGGAATAAAATGAGAACATCTGCAATGCTGTCAACAATAAAGATAAATTGTTAAAAAACTCATTATTATAAAGTTTCCAAGTGCTAACATGGGGTTTCATCCTTTATTCCTTACAACAACCTTATGAAATAAAGGCAGCACTATCTGATCATATAATCAGGGTGTAGGAAATGGACCTCTGTGATCCATCTCCAGCATGGTCGGCTTTTGATGGAATTTACTGAACTTCCCCAGGGCAAACAGAATGTAGGGAGGAGGGAAGAGGAACAAAGTACTGTGCATGTGGGCAACCCCCCAGGCAGGCGTCTGCCTCACCTAGACGGGGGAGGTAGAGGCAGCTAGAAAGGCCTCGGTCTAATTTTTTTAAATAGCCCAATGGGAGACAGCAAGACCTAGGCGACATATGAGGAAACAGGTGACCTCATAGTACTCAGCCAATGAGGAACCGGAGGAGGGACTGAATAAATAGGCATGTTCCTTGCCCCACAATGTGCCTGTACAATGGACGCCTGCTCTCGAGAGTATATTAAAAGTCTCATTTTCACCATACTTCTGTTTCCGACTCCATCATTTGAAATTTGGAAAGGTGAGCCATTTCTACAGGGCAACAAAGAAGGCAAGGTCCTTATGCAAATTTCCATAAAAATAGCTGAATGGGGATTAAAACTCTGTTCACATGCTAACAGTTCATTTTCTCCTGAAAATATTTTGTGAAAATCCTGGCCTCCCCTGGGCTGCTCACAGCAACCACCGTTAAATCATCAAAGGTCCACCCTAAGCCCAGCTGCTCTTGGGAGAAGCGGTGGCATTGTCAGAATGCAGTGCCTGACTCTGCTCTGAAAAGGGCTGCCTCTCTCTCAGAAGGACCCCCTCCTCGGGAACTTCCAAATTTCTAACCCTAACCCTAACCCTTTCCTTTAAATCAGAGGAGCCCAAACATGCTCTTCTAATTTGGTGAAAATCTATCCAGCTGTTTCATTTGATGTAATAAATGAAATTTTGTTTTATCTAAATGGGTGCTATTGTCCTGCAGTCTGAGCTATTGACTCTGCCAAGCTCCAGGGCCATCAGTAAAGTGTGGCCCAATGCCCTAAAAGCTGTTTTGGTGTGTGGTCTCATTAGAGGGCCAGATTATTGTTTCTCCATCAGTGGCCCTACCACAAGGTACTTGTTAAAATGCAGATTCCTAGGTCCCAATACAGACCTATGGAGTTGGACTTAGAGGTGATGATGCATTAACCACCACTAAAAGGTGTGGTGATTGCTGGGGGGAGGTGGTGGAGGGAGGTGGTGGAGGGCGTGAAGGGACAAATGGTGGTGGGAGGAGACTTGACTTGGGGTGGTGAACACACAATACAATATACAGATGATGTGTTGTGAAATTGTGCACCTGATACCTGTATGATTTTGTTAACCAGTGTCACCTCAATAAATTCAATAAAAAGGAAAAGAACAACAACGCTGATTGAAAAGTTAACATGGTGGTGAGCAGGCAGGCTATAAATAGCCATCTCAGACAGTGATCAAAGAGAATTTTAATTTATTTAAGGAAAAGGGAATGGAGGATGTGATAGCCAAAGGGAAGGGCTACACAGCACTGAACCAAAAAGTATTGGTTCCATGATGGCAGCAAAAATGTACTTAGGACAATGAAACAAGGAAGCGCATAGGAGAAGCAATAGGAAAGCCTCAGCTGGGCTGCCTTGGCTCCCTGTGAAGTCAGAGAAAAGGGGGCCTTGGAGACAGGGTCAGGGGGTTAGCCTGGGATGAGCTGCTACTGCCCACTGCTTCCCTAGTTGCAAGTCTCATGGGGTAGCTTAAAGGTTAGGGGATACGTGCCTGTGGGAGGAGGAGAGGGGGAAGGGAAGGGAAGGAAATGGCACCACATGCTCCTAGGATCTTACTAGAATATTCATCAGCTTTCCAGCTGTGCCCTTTCAGGGTGGTGGTCTCCGTTGATTGGTCAGTGCCAGGTCAGGGGTCATTAGTCAATGTAGCTGGTCCTGAGGCAGCCGCAGAGTCGCTTGTCAGGTTTTGCTGCTTCTCTGGTCCTGGAGCTGAAATACAACTGAGGCCTAGATGTTATCCTTAGGGAGGAAAAGGTCAGGGAGTCTAAACCTCACGACCAGCAATATGAAAGATCAGGGGTTCAAACCGCATCGTCAGTAACATGCTAGGGGAGGACAGGTTACCCTGGGGATGAGGTTCGTGTTTTCCCAGCCTTGCCCCTTGATAGGCATCAGGGGCTTTATGCCCTGGTGAGTTTCTGTACCTCATCTTTGCTCTGCTCATGTCTGTCTAACTCTTAGGAAGCAGTATCAACACTTATAGGCCCTTTAAGCTGATTTCCAGCTTTGTCCTGTTCCCAGCGTGTGGAGCACAGAGTGGATCAGCCGAAGGTATGACTACCTCCGCAAAACTCTCTGTGGACCTGCTCCAGCCCAGCCTGAGGCTCATGGCTCATGGATTATCCAGCAACGCAGAAAATAAGTCATTTGATCGCTGTTAGGCAAAAATTCTAGTCTGGTCAAACAGTTTGGGAACTTCCTCTGCTTGGAAACCTGCTGAAGATGAGGCGCCTGGGGCACATTCAGCTCCTTCTGTGTCTCCTCCCCCCCCCGCCCCCGCCCCCTCTTGTTCTGCCTTGGGCTAGGGGAGTGCTGAGAAGGGAAAGAGGCAGAGACTGGAGCCTTCCTATGTCAGTGGGGCTGAGGCCTGAAAGCAGCAAAAGCATAATTACTGATTCTTCTTCCTCAGTGGGGCACCCTCCTCCTCTGAGGACCCTGATGTAGTCACCAATATGGATGGTATTTTCTCTAACTGGCCACCAATGCCATCCCCTCAGATCTGGTTTCCCCTACTGTCCACCTCCAGCCTCCTGGTGCTGGGCTCACCCCGCCCTTCAGGAGGTCCTCTTCATTAAGGTGACACAAGTCCCACTTTCTCTTCTGGGTCCTCACCTGTTTGCACTTTAGTTCCTCCACCCGTGGGAGTGCCGTTCATCCATCATTGTCTTCTCACCTCATTCTGCCAACTCTGGTCAGAAAGAAACAGGTACCGGTCCCTTCACCTGAAACTCTGTGAAGTCCCCCCTCATTTGCTGTACTCCACTGTGGGAGCTCTCCTCCCCTCTCCTCTCCCACCAGCAAAGCATGGTGGTCTCTCTCTCTCTCTCCCTCTCTCTCTCTCTCTCTCTCTCCAGAGGATTCTCAATGCCCAGCCCCAGATGATTCTTCACCTCACCTGGAGCACGAGAGGGGTGAATGCTGGCAACACCAGTTCCACAGACTCATAGGTGGTCTGGCATCTCAGGAGGAAGTAGGGACATTTGTCACCTGTCGTAGTATCCGGGCAGACAACTAAGAAGTCACATATAACATCTGTTACATTAGTCAGACTCACAGTTACAAGAAAAAAGACTCATTCAATTCTTCTTAATTAGTGGAGCTTTGAGATAAGAAGACCAATGGAAGAAGGAGCACTCAAATTCTACAGCAGCCCGAGGGCAGCTGTACCCAGACTTCCCAAGGACTAGAAGGCAGTTCAGAGTGTAAAACACATCTAATGACCGGGAACGCTGGACCCCTCAGCAAAGGAGTGCTGCCTCCCATGACATGGGGACAGAGCTGTGTGGGGACCCTGAGCAGAGTACTCCAGATGTGAAAGGCCCATTTGCCATACACATGTGCAAAGGCAATGACACAGCAGTTTTATTGTACGTACTGCGCAGGCGCACCTTTATAGTATGTAACTGTTGACCCGACGCTGATGTCACCATTTGGCTTGAAGCCTCTTTTGTCTGCGTTAGTATAAAATGTGCTACTGAACAGCTGGTGGCTGGCTGCTTTGTGTGCAATAAAGCATGTCCCACCTACCTGCGGCTGCTCACATCTTCTTCCAGTTCCCGGCTCCCACGGAGGTCCTGTCCCTAGCAGAGGGACTCGGGCCCAGCAAGCTGCCTCCCTGTTTCTGCTGCCACCCCTTCTTTTGCTGACACCCACATGCCAGCTCTTACTCTAAGCTCTGTCCCATGGAACATAATGCTAACAGGTGGGTGTTCTGTCATCAAATGCCTGGGAAACACTGAGTGAACATTAGACAAGCTTTTTACTGTGGGATTCTCAGCCTTTCAAATGCTAAAGCTCCGTGCAACTTTCTAAAAGGGGGTGTAAATGTGGGGTTTCTCTAATGCACGGGCCTATGACACCCCATTTAAGGAACACCTGTTACGGGCTGCAAAACCAGCTCAGGCTCCGTGGCTGGGAGCGATACATGTCCTTCCTCTACGTCTTTGGCTGACTCGTGGCTTTGAGGTCTGTAGCATCTGCAGACTATTCGCTTTGTATTTTCAGCTCCTGCTCCCACAACCAACCAACTCTCCCTATGTCTCAATTCTCTTAAAGATAAAGAAATTGCTTACTCCAGTGTGGTCACCTTCAGGACAATTTTGGGAGATCCTTAGTATCGAGCCATTTTATGGGCCATTGACCAACCTACAGCCTGACTCACGTTGACCTGGTTGATCACCCCTGACCAGGAAAGTGGAACCAACTATGACCTCCCACCCTCCGCAAGAGACTGTGCCTAAGACAGCACCGTGACTGACCCTTTATAAACACCACAGACTCTCTAAACCCTTTGTGACAACCAGCCACTAACTGACGAAGTGTAGATTTTGTAACTGGGAGACTTCTGTTAAATAAATGTTTCTCAAGTGCCTTGAGAGTCCCCCAACCTGGTGAAGTGCACTGTGATCAGAATGAGACCAGGGTCCACGGTAACTCCTCTAAGCTTCTTCACTGAAGAAGTGAGCCACATTTTAAGTATATACACTGAATGGCCAGATTATTATGACCACCTGACCTTTGTAGGCAAATTAGCTATAATTTCGCGTTGAAGTTGCTAGAGGGCCAGACCATTATAAATAGGGAAGCAGGTTGTTTACCACGACAGTAGAAGTGATTTTTCTCTGAAGATATGGGTAAACAATGCGATTTAATAGCCTTTGAATGTGGGATATGTATATATACATTGAGTGGCCAGATTATTATGACCACCCATCAGTACTTCGTTGAGCCACATTTTGCCTTCAGTACTGCGGCGATTCTTCTTGGCATTGACTCCACAAGATGTTGAAAGGTGATGCGAGGAATCTGACACCATGCCTGATGAATAGCACTGTCCAGTTCTGTGAGATTTGATGGTTGTGGAACCAGCTGCCTGATGACTCTTTTAACTTCGTCCCACAAATGCTCAATTGGATTGAGATCTGGTGATTGTGGGGGCCACCTAAGCAAGGTAAGGTCTCCCTCTTGTTCTTGAAACCACTCCTGCACAATACGAGCACCGTGGCATGGCGCATTGTCTTGTTGGAAGAAGCCATCTCCATTGGGATACGCCATCAACATGATAGGATGAACTTAATCAGCAACCTACTTAGGTATGTTGTGCTATTCAGACGGTTGTTCCACATGAATTAAAGGGCCCAAATCATGCCAGGAAAACATTCCCCAAACCATAACACTGCCCCCACCAGCTTGAAGGGTTGTACTCATGCATGTGGAGTGCATGCTTTCATGCTGTTTCCGCCAAATTCTCACTCTGCCATCTGCATGATGCAACTGGAAACGTGATTCATCGGATCACATGACTTTTTTCCAGTGCTCTACTGTCCAATCCTTGTTTTGCAGCTCTGAGTTTAAAATGTAGGTGTGCTTTTTCTTCCTGACATGTATTCATGCTGCCCTGGTACTATAAATAACTCAGCCCCTCATCTTTAGCTCAGTGCTCAGTCAGCCCATGTGAGGAAAGTACTGCTTTATTAACCTTAGTCCACAGCTTAGATCCAAAAATGCACTTCTTCAACATTACAAATACATAAGCAGGCCATTGGGACTGACAGTCAATTTAAAAAGCCATGAACTCTTCCAGTCACTCCTTCATAGGGTCATTTATGAGCCATAATTAACATGCAATGGCAAGACAGAGAACTCTCCAAACAGGAGAAGTTTAGTGTAGTGCAAAGTGCATGACCTGGAGCCAGACAAACTCCATGACTTCGAGCAGGTGTGTTAAATATTCTACCTGTCAGTTTCCTCTTCTATCAAATGGAGAGTGTCATGCAGTTTTCAGAAAGAGGCTGTGTACATAAAGGACTGGCGCAATGCCTAGAATACAGTAGTTGTTCAATAAATAGTAACAGTGATGGTAGCAGTAGCAGTAGTAGTAGTAGTCGTGGTAGTAGAAGTTAATAGTGCTGGGGATGATAGTAGAAGTGGTGATGATATCTCTTTGGTTTTCTTTTTTTTTTTTTTTTTTTTTTGTCTGCCTAACATCCCTTTCCTCCATATTCTGATAATGACACCCTGTTTCCCTTGGGTAACTGCCCCCTAATTCTATGTGGTCCTTGAGGAACTGCCAATCACAGTGCCCAATCCCCCCATCCTGACCACAAGAATGGGATTCTGATCCCAGCCTTTGTAAAGTTTGTTCCCTTTCTCTTGGCTCCATGGATTGGGGGTTGAGGATGGGAGTGTGCAGGGAGGACAAATGAGTGAAGTCTCTCCTCAGGGTTTTGTAGAGAGATGCTGGGAGAGAGGACCTCTCCCGCCTCTGGGGTGGCTGGGCTGAGATGATAAATGCTCAGAGCTGTCTGTGGTCATGCTGCCCTTCACCTCCTGCTCAACAGAAGTGCACCCTGAAGCAGGAGAGAATGTGCCCAACACAGGGAGTAGCAACCAGAGGGGAGAGAGAGAGAACATTTATATCCCTGGATCCAGCCCCACTCCTAGACTTACCAGCTAAACAAGCCAGCAAGTTCCCACTTTAGGCTTAAGCTCATTCTAACTGAGTTTCTACCCTTGACATTCAAATATTCCTGCTAATATAAATGTATTTTTTAAACAGAAAGAAGGAAAACGAGGAGGAGGACCAGGAAAGAGCACAGAAGCAATCCCCGGAGGCGTCCTCACACATTCATTCCAGCACAGAAAATGGAAGCCAGCAGGTGAAGTGCGCAGCCCCTGAAGTGGCAAAGCTACTGAATCAGGGAACCTCCTGGAGGACACAGAAAGCAGCGTGATGTCACTGCAGTTTCTTGCCCACAGCGTGGTCAGTGGAGGGAAGAAGGTAACCCCTGATCTTGTTTCCCTGGCCAGGCTTGTCCCCTGCTCCCCACGAAATAGGGAGACAGTGGCCAGGTAGGGACCATATTACAGTACCTCACTGTGAAATATGAAGGAGCTAGCATCCTCTCCATTAAGCCACAGGAGCCATCAAATGTTTTAAGAAGGGACTCTGGCCAGTGTAGCTCAATGGTTACAGAGTCAGCCTGTGCACCAAAGGGTCTCGGGTTCGATTCCCGGTGAAGGGCAAGTACCTAGGTTGCAGGTTTGATCACCAGCCCTGGTTGGGGTGAGTGCGGAAGGCAAGCAATTGATGTGTCTCTCTCACATCAGTGTCTCCCTCTTGCTCTCCCACCCCCTTCCACTCTCTCTAAAAAGCAATGAAAAAATATCCTCAATAAAAAAAAATATTTTAAGTTTTAAGAAAGATAATTACATGATTTTTTTTTTTTTTTTTTTTTTTTTTTGCTTTTTGCGGGGAGGTGAAGAGATCCAAACTTGTTAAGCAAAAGAAATCGAGAATAAGCAAACACCAGAAGTTAACAGCCAAAGGTTCTTCAAGGTTGTGGAGAACAGCAAGAAAGATGGCCGGCCCAACAGCCCAGCAGAGGAACTAGGAGAGCCATGGCATGTAGGGAGGGGCGGGAGAGAAGACTGAAAGTAGATGAGCTGTAAATGAAGGCGCCTAACAGTGAGGCGGGTTCTAGCTCAGGTTCAGCTGCCGCACAGTCCCCTCACCAAGGTGTGAACCAATCCTGAGCTGCCCTGGTGGGAGGCTTGTTGCAGATGAGGCTGTAGAACAGTGATGGCGAACCTATGACACGCGTGTCAGAGGTGACACGTGAACTCATTTTTTTGGTTGATTTTTCTTTGTTAAATGGCATTTAAATAGATAAAATCAATATCAAAAATACAAGTCTTTGTTTTACTGTGGTTGCAAATATCAAAAAATTTCTATATGTGACACGGCATCAGAGTTAAGTTAGTGTTTTTCAAAATGCTGACACGCCACGTTCAAAAGGTTCGCCATCACTGCTATAGAAGCTGCTGGCAGGAGAGCAGATTCTGGATGAGATGCAGGCTGGCACATTTCCCCACCAGCTTCACCCTGGAGATGACAGAACTTGTTACCTGTTTCTTCACACACAAGCTATTTTCCTAGTTTCTTTGGAAAGATCAGAAAGTTACGTTTTTGAGGTTTAGGGTCATCCTTCAAAATACCGGATATAACTTTGGCAGAAACTTTTCTCATGTTCAAGTTTTCTTTCAGAGTGAATCTAACAGTTTCTTTATCTAAAGTTAACTTTTCAGCCATCATCCTCACTGTTAACTGCCTACTTGAACAAACCAAGTCCTTGACCTTCTGGATATTGTCATCTGTCCGGTGGGTACCTGGACAGCCACTTCGGGCATCATCTCAAACATCTTCCTGCCCTTCTTCAAGCCGTGTGTGCCAGTCAAAAACTCTGGCCCTCGACATGACTTCTTCCCATAAGCTTCTTTTAAAGAAAGAATGGGTCTCACTTGGAGACTTGTTCAATTTCACGCAAAATTTTATACTAATCCCTTGTTCTAGATGGCGGTCACTCATTTTGGCAACACGGGAACGTTAACAGGTCACGATTGTGAGGGGATGACAAAGAGACCAATCTCTATCCAAAGGGACCAACCTCTAACCGGCTGCAAGTGGAATCAGGGCGCTCGCTCTTCTTGATCCTCTGGGAGCCTCACCCGGAAAGAGTAACTGCTTGTCTGAGTTTCCACCCCTCAGCTTTCAGCCGAGGCTGGGGAAGCCCGTTCTGAGAAGCGAATGGTGCCAAAGAGTAGCTGCAAAGCTGGGGAAAATGAAACCTTCTACAACCCACGTCTGCATCCAACTCCTGCTTGCAGATCTGCCGGGCATGTGCAAATCAGTCACCAAGGTCAGCCCGACTCTCCGGCCCCTAAAAGTCTATGGCGATTTCTGCAACAGAGGCCTAAGTGGTGGCATCTCCAGCAAGCAAGCAGAGAAGCACCGGGGATGTAACGGCAAGCTCGCTTCAGATCCGCAGAATCCCGGGCACGCAGACGCACTGGAGAGGCCGGTGCTCCCCAGCTCTAGGGTGCCGCAAATTTTTGCATTTTTTAAAGCTTTCTCTGGCTCAGAATGGTGCCTGGATTGGAGAACGGCAAAGCTGGGAGCAGGGAGACCAACGGAAAGTTTTAGCAATAATCAAGGGAGTGCTTGAACAAAGACAAGCCAGAGAATAGAGAATGTATATCTAGCAGGTCAAACCTGCACTTAGGGATTGGCTGTGTGGGCTGAGGTTGGGGTGTGGAGGCAGGAAGAAGGAAGGAACCTAGGTCATACAGTTACCCCGGACTTCAGGAATCTAGAAAGAAGGTCTGCAGCTATGCACAGGGAAAAGGAAGGCGTTCACATTGGAACATATTCTCTTCTCAGAGGTTTTAATCAACTTGCCCATGTCTGCCCAGCATAAAAGATTGTCCTTAAACGGAGAGAAAGAAGAGATAGATTAGAAGGTGCTAATTACTCTGAGGGTGAGACCCCCAAAAGCCCACTGGTCCTGGGGGAGACTTCTGCTCTCCCCAGTCACCCATGCCCCGACTCCTGCCTGCTCCTTGGAAAACGCAAAACGTGGGGCTCAGGGTTTTCCCTGAGGGTTTCCACGCAACTCAATCTACTGAAGGGTTTGGGCCCACATTTTGGCCTTCACACCTATTGTCCCTCATGCTTAAAACACCCTTGTCCGCTGGCTTGCCTAAGGAACACCTTTCATCCTTCCAGACTTACTTCCTATCACCAGCCTTGTGATGTTTTATCTGCTTCATCTCCATTGGGCAATTCAAATGTCATCTTGCAATAAGTCTTTCTTCCTTTAGTCACCAGATTGTCCCTTAAGTAGTTGAAGTCTACAAGCCTCACCTCCAATGCTGGCTGACACAACGTGAAACAATCTGAATTTGAACACCATAGAGGTGTGTGCCAGTTTCTATAATCTCTCAGCTCCAAACCCATCTCTCCATGCCCCATGTGCTGGGGCGGGGACTCTGAAGCCACATTTCCACTTGGCAAGCCATCTTTCTGCTAGGCTTTGCCAAAAAGGAGGGCTAGAGGGAGACTGAGAGGCTACAGGAGGTAGAAGGGACTCCTTCCTGTGTGCTCACAAGTCCTGTGAGCATCACACCAGCAGTGTTTCTGTCCCTCCCAGCAGCATGTACACTTAGTGTGCAGTTTTCCCAATGCGTGTAGCACTAGCCTCATCTCAGGTGGTGCCTTCTCCTTAGATCCTAGCTGTCTGGTTCTCAAACCCACAGGGCCTCTTCTCTAAGCTCAGAGATACCAGTTCCAGCAGAGCTATATTTCCTCCTCCTCATAGGCTGGCCTCCACTCCACAGGGCCCCTCCCCCACGTTGGTAAATTTTAATAACCCAGACTTTGTTCCCCAAGCCCTGTAAGTGCGACTGCTTCCTGCCGTTGACTTGAACTGACTGAACTGAACAATGATGGTCAAGGTGCTTTTAGTGTAAGCATATAAATGCTTGCATCCATATATTTTATAGGATTTAATAAGTCACCTTTGCCTGGGGATCCCTAGCTCCTGAATGTCTGTCTAACCTTAATGTGATTATGTAGTCCAACCCCTAAATGCCTGGCCACTTGGATGTAATTAAGCTGCCCAGCCCAACTGCATGGATTCTTTCCAGATTCCAGACTCACCAGCTGGCCCCATTCAAAGACAGCCCAGCGGAATAGCCTAAGGCAGTGGTTCTCAACCTTCCTAATGCCGCGACCCTTTAATACAGTTCCTCATGTTGTGGTGACCCCCAATTTCATTGTTACAAATTGAACATAATTAAAACATAGTGATTAATCACAAAAACAATATGTAATTATATATGTCTTTTCCGATGGTCTTAGGCGACCCCTGTGAAAGGGTTGTTCGACCCCCACAGGGGTCGCGACCCACAGGTTGAGAACCGCTGGCCTAAGGCAACCAGACATGGACCTAGTAGAGGCATCCATTGTGGTGTGCTAACAGACTCCCTCTCCCCACTAGCAAGATTTATTTTATTTATTTATTTTATTATTATTTTGTTGTTATTGTTGTTAATTCTCACCCAAGGATATTTTTCCATTGATTTTTAGAGTGGAAGGGAGAGGGAGAGACCGAGAGCAAGAAACATCAATGTAAGAGAAACACATCGAGTGGTTGCCTCCTGGTTGCCTCCTGGTTGCCTCCTGCATGCGCCCCGACTAAGGCTGGAGCCTACAACCTCAAGTATGTGCCCTTGATTGGAATTGAACCTGGGGCCCTTCAGTCTGCAGGCTGATGACTTATCCACTGAGCCAAACCGGCTAGGCTAGCAAGGGCCCACCCCTTATGGGCCCATACCTGAGTCCTATGGAATGTGGGTGACATGAAAAGGGAAAACCTACATGGTATGCTTGGGCAAGGAATGCTTTACAACCTCTCTAGCTGAGAGCAACACCAAACTCTAAGTTGAGAGGGCATTCCTCCCTACCTCACACATGTCACATGGATGCCCCTGTGAAAAACCTAGGGCATCAGGGACCGTATCAGACACGTGGCACTCGGACTCAGTAGATGACAGCAGGACCCTAAGGGTACCCTGTGGAGGTAGCAAAGCATCTGCAGTGCCAGGAGGGAGGGTGTTCATTTATGTACACATGGGAGAAGCCTCCTATTACACAGGGTGAAGTCTTGCTGGAGTGAGTGGGATAAGAGCCCACTCATTCGGGCCATTATGATTGAGGTGATTCCATTTGTACGAATAGACAGTTATCTTGGGTCTTGTGTGAGGTGTTGCCTAATCATGTTGCATCTCTGACAATAAGAGGCTCCACATTTGATATGACAACCAAAACATGCTGCCTTATTTTTTTTTTAAGATATTTTATTGATTTTTATAGGAGGAAGGGAGAGGGATAGAGAGTTAGAAACATTGATGAGAGAGAAACATCAATCAGCTGCCTCCAGCACACCCCCTACTGCGGATGTGCCCACAACCAAGGTACATGCCCTTGACTGGAATCGAAGCTAGGACCCTTGAGTCCGCAGGCCGATGCTCTATCCACTGAGCCAAACTGGTTGGGACCATGCTGCCTTATTTAAATGTAAGGAGTCTTCATTTTTCTCTGGCCAAAAATGTTTAACATACTTTTATTTAGGCAATAAATCTGTATGAACACAAAAACAAATAAGGGTTCAGATGCAAACTGAACTTCAGCTGCAAATTGAATTGAAATCAAATACTACAAAGCCAATGGGAAAACACATAAAAATGCATCCTTTTGGCAGGGCTGAATGTCAGTATATAGGATTTTTCTCCTTTTACCCCAGATGCTTTCACACATTAATACTAATCCAATACTATCTATGACTCGATACTTTGATAATTCTGTCACAGTGTCTTCTTGTATCTGTAACTAATCACCAGAGGACATGCCAATAGACTTCCACTTTGGATAAATCAGAAGTAACTTGACTTGACTCTGAGGATTCCTCAAATTCATAAGTGATGACTACTTTAAATGAAGGGGATTGCTCTGGCTGGTGTGACTCAGTTGGTTGGAGTGTCATTCCATACACCAAAAGGTGGCATCCCCACTCAGGTTCAGGTTCAATCCCCGGTCGGGGCATTTACTAGAGGCAGTCTCTCTCTCTCTCTCTCTCTCTCTCTCTCTCTCTCTCTCTCTCTCTCTCTCTTCCTCCTAAATAAAAAGTTTAAATAAAGGAGATCTATTGCATCCTAATTTCTACTATTGGCTAACGTATCCTTCTAACATGGCTTGCCTAGAGTTTCAGTCAACTACTGGTATGCTTGAAGAATGACGCAGTTTGAAGTATTCCATAACAGACTTTCTCGTCTCTCAGTTTCATTAAAAAGGAAACCAAATGTCTTGGCTAAGGAAAAAGCTGACCCTCTACTAAATATATAGATGAAAACTCCTCTTGGCCAATCCAGAGCTCCTTGAATCAAATGGGAAGTTCAAGGCCACTGCTTTTGCAGATAAATTGGTTCAGTCAACGAAAGACTGCAGATCTGACAAGAAAAACAACAACAAAAAAACAGCATGCTCAAGAGAAGATGAATTTTTACTATATTCCATTATAGAAGTCCACAGTGAAGAAAAATGACTTCATCAATCCCACTCCAGGTGAGGCTACAGGTAAAAGGAGAAGCCCCCGGAACAGGCTTCCTGCCACACAAGTTGCATCCATCGGTGCAAGGAAGCTTCAGAGAGGCACCTGCAAGCCCAGCTGACAGTGGATAAGTCACAATTATCAGGACCTTATTAGCTCTTGCCCTGGAGTTAAAGAGGGCCATTTGCCTCTATCAAGGAGCAATCGATTGCTTTGTATGGCCTATAACTTATAAGGCCAAGGTCAGGGTACGGTGATGGAAAATTGGTTAGCTATCATAAATCCTCCAGCACCGATCCTTCTTATCTGAAGGAGAGTGCTATAAACTATTAACCCTGTTATATTTTGTGGGAAATATAACAAAATCCAAAAGCATAGTGAACTCTATGATGGATAATACAGTATATCAGAAAAAACTAGACAGATTGAACTTTCTTCACCTGATAAGAAAAGAAAATTGAATTCACTCTGCCTTGAGGCACATGGTTAATTCTTCAGACCAGCAAGTACTCATCAAAATGGGGCAGAAGACACTTTATAGAAGAAAGATTACCTTATTTCTCCTCCTTGTCTTCTCTTGCTGTGATGCAAGAGAACCCATACCCTAAATGAAGGGGTCACAAGTAGCAGAGACCATGAAGCTGGCACTGACCAATGTGAGGAGATAATGCTGCCATAGCGTCCTTCTGTCTCTGTAACTAATCACCAAGAAGTAAACTTCCCCCCCCAAAAAAAGCAGAAACAAAATATAAGTCTCAACTGCCCAAATAAAAGATGTCTAATAACAATTTAGAGTTGTCAGAAAATATTAACAATTAATAAACCTATATAAAGTATGTAGTATTACTCATCTGAATTACTGAAAATATTCCAATTTATAAGTTGGGGAGCAATCTTATGATAGTTGGAACTAAAGTAAAAGTAGCTGTGGTTTAACTCATAAAAATAGTTTCTTGTATTTCTTATATTTCTGTTTTTCTTATAGAATAGTTACTTTAATTTTATGGGCATAATAAATGGCTTTTATTTTTATGTATATTGAAATTTGTATACCTAGCATTGTACTAACTACAAATACCTATAAACCAGCACTTTTCATCCTGATTGCAATAAGTATCCCATCAACAAACCTACCTGTGTCCTTGTTTGGCAATTTCCCAAAACTTGGAAAAAGATAAGACAAAAGGTAAAAAATTAATGTCATTTCTGATGACCATCTTTAGCACAGTTGAATCAAACAAGGAAAAAAAAGAATCAATTTTTTAAACTTTATACAGTGGAAAAGCATGAAGTTTTATTAAGTTCATAAAAAATAACAGAAATTTCGCCCTGGCGAGTGTGGCTCAGTTAGTTGGAGTGTCATCCCATACACTGACAGGTGGTAGGTTCGATTCCTGGCCAGGGTACGTGCCAGGTCGCCTGTATGAACCTGGATGGGGGGCAATCAATTGATGTCTCTCACATGAGTCTTGTTTAGAAATGACAGAACTTAGAGATTGTTCTTAAAAACTGATGAGAATGAATCAATTCATTCTCATGAATTGATGAATGATCAATTCTCCAGGTTCAGAAAGGGAACCAATAAAATGAAAATCCAGAGTTATCTCTGAATTCTCAGCTAATTGAATAAACCTTGACATTAAATCAAATTTTTCTTAAATCAAAACTGAATTTTTCAAAAAAAACAAAACTGAATTTTTCCATAGGTTTCTATAGAGGCAAAAGCAGGAAGCTTCAGAAGTACATAGGCATGAAAATTTACAAACATTCAAAATGGTTTACTTTGCGATCTCCACTGCTTCCCACCCCCACCCCACCCCCCACTATCATTGGACACTATCATCTGCTAAAATGACCCATTGGAGATGCTAGCTTTATCATGTTACTACATCTCAAATGTTCACTAACGAGGGCTGTGTTGCATTTCCCTAATACCTAGTAAAGTTGAAAATCTTTTCATATATCTGTTGGCCATTTATATGTCTTCTTTTAAAAAAAATATATTTTATTGATTTTTTACAGAGAGGAAGGGAGAGGGAGAGGGATAGAGAGTTAGAAACATCGATGAGAGAGAAACATCAATTCAGCTGCCTCCTGCACACTCCCTACTGGGGATGTGCCCGCAACCAAGGTACATGCCCTTGACCGGAATTGAACCTGGGACCCTTCAGTCCACAGGCCAATGCTCTATCCACTGAGCCAAACCGGTTAGGGCTATATGTCTTCTTGGGAGAGGTGTCTGTCCAGGTCCTCTGCCCATTTTTTAATTGGGTTATTTGTCTTTTTGGTGTTGAGTTTTATGAGTTCTTTATATATTTTGGATATTAACCTTGTCAGAGCTGTTGTTTGCAAATAACTTCTTCCATTTGATCAGTTGCCTCTTTGTTTCATTGTTGCTTTCCTTTGCTGTGCAGAAGCTTTTCAGTTTGATATAGTCCCATTCATTTATGTCTTCCTTTACTTCCCTTTCCTTTGGGGTCAAATTCATAAAACGTTCTCCACCAAGATCCATAAGCTTAGTACCTATGTTTTCTTCTATGCAATGTATTGTTTCAGATCTTGTATTTAGGTCTTCGATCCTCTTTGAATTCATTTTGGTACATGGGGACAAACTGTAATCTAGTCTCATTCTTTGCATGTGGCTTTCCAATGTTCCCAGCACAATTTACTGAAGGGACTTTGTTTTCTCCATTGTATGTTTCTGGCACCTTTGTTGAAAATTATCTGTCCATATACATGTGGTTTTATTTCTGGCCTTTCAATTCTGTTCCATTGATCTGTGTCTGTTTTTCTACCAATACCATGCTGGGATTTTTGTTTGTTTGTTTTGTTTTGATTATTATAGCTCTGTAGTATAATTTTAAGTCAGGTAGTGTGATACTTCCATCTTCATTCTTTTTTCTCAAGATTGCTTTGGCTAGTCAGGGTCTTGTAGGTCCATACAAATCTGATGATATTTTTTGTTCTATTTCTTAAAAAAATGACATTGGAATTTTGATGGGGATTGCATTAAATCTGTGTATTGCTTTGGGTAATATGACCATTTTCACTATGTTGATTCTTCCAGTCCATAAACACAGAATATCTTCTCATTTCATTGTGTGTTTTTTCAATCTGTTTTAATAATGCTTTGTAGTTTTCAGGATATGGGTCTTTCACATCCTTTGTTAAAATTATTTCTAGGTATTTTATTCTTTTGGTTGCAATTACAAAAGGAATTGTGTGTGGGGGGGGGTTCATTTATTTTTCTGAAATTTCATCGTTAGTATAAAGAAAAGCAATTGATTTTTATACATTGATTTTGTATCCTGCAACTTTACTGTTTTTATTTTTAATAGTTTTTTGGTGGAATGTCTAGGGTTTTCTATATACCGAATCATGTTGCCTGCAAAAAGTGACACTTACTTCTTCTTGCCCAATTTGGATGCCTTTTATTTATTTCTCTTGCCTTATTGCTCTGGCTAGGATTTCCTGAACTATGTTGAATAAGATTGATGAGACTGAGCATCTTTGTCTTATTCCTGATTTTAAAGATGAACAGGAGGTGTAGAGAGAGAGCCTAGCAGTACTTTCAAAATTCTATTTTGTTGAATCTGGATGAATAATTTGTACTGGCTATAAATATATTAGAGAAATTTTTAAAAAACAACACTATAATTCTTATACACCACTGGTAGGAGTATAAATTAGCATAGTAGAGTAGATAAACAAATCATAGTGTATATTCATAAGATACAATACAATATATAGCAACGAAAATGAATGAATTGCAGTTATATGTAAGAACACAAACATAAGCAAAAGAAGCAATGAGCAATACATAAAACATTCTCTATTTATGTAAATTTCAAAATTAGTCAAAACTAAACTATATTATTTTATGGATGCATATACAGGTGATAATATCTAAAGAAAAGAAAGAAAATTATTATCCAAAAGTCAAGATAATAGTTACTTATAAGCTGTGCTGTCTAATCTACACTAACAAAAGATGCAAATTGACTGTACCTTCACGATGCCCACCAGCCAGTCAGGAGTGAGTATGCAAATTAACCAACAAAGATGGTGGGTTAATTTGCATACACAGGCACTGAGTGGCCAGGGCAAGGCGAGATGCTTATGTCGTTGCCATGGCAACAGCACAGGCGTCCTGCCCCGCCCCAGCCACTCCAGACCTCTGGGCAGCGTGGGAAGGTGGAAAGGCGGCACCAGCCAGAACGAAGGCAGAAAGGCAGCTCCGAGCTGGAGCAAAGGCGGTGCCGGCAGCCAGGGGAGGGAAGGCCCATTCCTGCATGAATCTTCGTGCATCGAGCCTCTAGTATAAATATAATGTGAGCCACAAAAGCAAGGTCTAAATGTATAATTTTCAGTTTTCTAGTAGTTACAGTAAACAAAGGGGGGAAAACAGGTGAAGTTAATATATATTTCATTTAACTCAATATATTCAAAATATTATCATTGCAATATGTAATCAGTATTAAAAAGTATTAATGAAGTACTTCTTTTCTACTAAGTCTTCATAATCCAGTGTGAATTTTACATTTACAGCACATCTGAATCCAACTAGCTATATTCCAAGTGCTTACTAGCCACGTGTGGCTAGTGGCTACCAGACTGGATGGCCTAGTTCTAGCAACTATGAGAGTCAAGATAGAGGTTATCTCTACAGGAGAGAGGTAGGGTTAGAATTGAGACGGACACATGGGGACTCCTGGGGAACTGGCATTATCTTTCTTGATATGAGTGTTAGTGACATGGATGTTTGCTTCATAATTATTCATTAAACCATACATGTGAATTTTATGAATATTTTTAATGTGCTGTTTCATCAAAAAAGCACATTAAATATACTAAGTGTATATCCTTCTATATTTATCATTATGAACCTGAACAGATATTTCTGAAGGATAAATTTATAGAAGTATAACTACTAGATCAAATGATACAAACATTAAAACATTTAATAGTGCCCAGCTGGTGTTGCTCAGTGGTTGAGCGTCAACCTATGAACCAGGTAGTCATAGTTCAATTCCCGGTCAGGGCACATGCCCAGGTTGCGAGCTCAATACCCAGTAGGGAGTGTGTAGGAAGCAGCTGCTCAATGATTCTCTCATCATTGATGTTTCTATCTCTCTGTCTATCCCTTCCTCTCTGAAATAAATTTTTAAAAAAACACATTTAATAGTACTACATTAGCTTCCAAATACTTGTACCAATTCCCACTCCTACCAATAAGGAGTAAAACTCCTATTTCTCTACATACTTACCAACACTGGGTTTTATCAATTTTAGGACATTTTCGACAGTTGTGTATAAGAAGATATTTGAATAGTTAGGGTCACTCAATGACTATTTCAAGAAATGACAAATATTCCATTCAGTACAACTTCCCTTTTAGCATACATTGGCGCTAATAATCAGGTCATTGGTCCTTCTGGTGCCTTTGAAACAGACGGGCACCTGCATCCTTGAGCTGCCATTGTCCTGCGCCAGCAACTTCACCCTGCATCTGGTCAGTATTTAAAATAGCCTTCCCTTGAATGTCCATGCACTAACCTTCATTCTGACTGCACATTTTAGCCTTTTATACTTCACCTCAGGGCTGTATCATGCTATCAAGCTTTGGCTTGAGTGGTAGCCAAATGCAAGTTCTCAAAATCAACGATGACTTTGATTCCACTGAATGAAAAATCTTTCCATCTTGGCACTAGTCCAACCTTTCTCCTCTAAAGTGTTATTACAGTCCTGTTTCCCTTCATGTGACATTTCTAAATGTTTAAAACCTATGTTTGGACTCGTCTAATAAAACTGCCTTCAGAGATGGATTATCAGCCACACAGGAAAAATGAGTCTCGTTACTCTGTAATCACAAAATATCTTTATTTGTCAGATTCTTCTCCCTCTACCTCCCATTCTCTTTCCTCCCCTTTCCTCTTCCTTCTCTCTCTTATTTCCCAACATTACTTAGCTTAGTTCTGATCTCTCCTTTCTTCCTCAGCAACTTGAGCCCACAGCCTGAGGATCCCAGGGCTCACAGCCCAGGCACGATGCCCCAGGCCCAAAAGGTGGGCAGCTGAGAAGTAAACTGAGACCTTAACTTACAAGAGGATTTACACAGAGCTTAACAAGCAGATGTAGGAGGGCTTCCTACTTTAGTGCTAATTTGCCGGCAAAAGTCAATTACATGGGCACGAACAACTGCGCCCTAAATGGAATGATAAAAGGAAATTCTGGCCTGCTTGAATTTTAAATTTTTTTAAAAAGAAAACTGCCTGGTGTTGTAGAACTACTATTAGAATAGCATGACTGACTAGTAAGGATGCCCAGGCTCCATGGCAGATCTTCTGAATCAGAATAATCAGGACGGCCGTCCTGGTTAGGAACCACTTAACAGAGGGAGGCACACAGAGTTCCCAGACTAATAGCCCTGGGCATAAAGCTGCTCATATCCCCTGTTAGTATGTGACCTTTGAAAGTCTCTATGCACCTTGCTTTCCTTATTTGTGAGCTAGAGACGATGCTCACCATGCAGGGCTACTTTAAAGATTCTGTGTATAAAGTACTTCCACATAATAGGTTCCAACAAGTGTTTATTAAAATAAGAGAATGATTTTAACAAAAATTGATAAGTGCCATCCTATTTTCCTGATGTTTGGCACAATAAGCTCATATTTTTATACTGGGAGAGAAAAAAAATAAAGGTACTTCAATTTTTTTTAATCTTTATTGTTGAAAGTATTACATATGTCCCCCTTCTTTCCTCATCGACCTCTTCTAGCCCATCCCCGCCCCCTGCCCTATTGTCTATGTCCATGGGTTATGCATATCTTATATAATAAAGAGGTAGTATGTAAATTAATGCTCACACCTCACAAGATGGCTGCCTATGACCAGGTCGGCAGGGGGTTAGTGAGGGACGAGCCTAAATTGGCAGTTGGACATCCCCTGAGGGGTCCTGGATTGGAGAGGGTGCAAGCTGGGCTGAGAGGATCCTCCCTCCATGCACGAATTTCGTGCACCGGGCCTCTAATATGCATATAAGTTCTTGGTTGATCTCTTCCCATCCACCCATCCTCCCCTGCCTTTTCTCTGAGGTTCAAAAGTCTGTTCCATGTTTATATGTCTCTGGATCTATTTTGTTCATCAGTTTATTTTGTTCATGAAACACCAATCAGAAATAATATATGCACCCTTATGTTCATAGCAGCACAATTTACAATAGCTAAGATGTGAAAACAGTCCAAGTGCCCATCAGCAGATGAGTGGATTAAAAACCTGTGGTACATCTTCACAATGGAATACTATGCAGCTGCAAAAAGGAAAGAACTCTTACCATTTGCAACAGCATGGATGGACCTAAGGAGTATTATACTAAGTGAAATAAGCCAGTCAGAGAAAATAAGTATCACATGATCTCACTCATATGTGGAATCTAATGTACTTCTATTTTTAATGGGTCTTGCTTTTTCAAAAGTCTAGCCTTTAAGTATCCATTATAGAATCTGATATTAAAATTTTAAAGAAATGGGGAAAAATGGGTCAGTTTCGTGGAATAGGGGCAAAGGAAAAAAAATTATTTTTATCTCTTTGAAATGTAAATGTTTTCATCCCAGTTATATTTATAGTTACTAAAATAGAAATAAACAAGACAGACACAAAATCTATTCTCAAAGTTCTTGTTGAGTAGTAGGAAAGAAACCACTTATAGCAGATATCACTAGAATTGTGCTAAGTGACACTGTATCACTGGGTCCCTCACCTGGTCTGGAGGGTCACAGAGGTTTCCTGAGGAAGACACCTGTGCTGGTAGACAAGTGACAATCTAAAAGGAAAGTAAGGGCACACTGGAGGGGCAGAGGAAAGAAACTGGGTAAACACCCTGTGGTGGGAAGAAGGCCTGGGGAGGAAGGGCGGAGAGGGCTGACAGTCACATGAAAAGCTTCTGAAGCACAGAGTGGAGGATCATCCAGGCCTTGGGGAAATGTTATGGATTTGGGACTTAATCCCAAATGCAGTAGAAAACTGTGCTGGGTTTTAGGTAGAAGTGACATAACTAATCTGTTCTTTCAGAGATCAGTCTAGGTGCATCATGAAGAACTGAGATATCGTGATCTAATGAGAAAAAACATATTTGGTCTTTGTCTTCGGTTCCTGGCACAGAGCTTCTAAAACCCTTGGCATTTCCTGAGTGATGAAAGTGAGAGAATTGTTTTTCGTTATTCACATACCTGTGTTTAAGTTAATGAGGGACTCTTGATGGAATCATAGATAGCTTCAGGATGGGGGCTGGAGAAACCAACCTTGGGATTAGAGTGTTGGAACATTCAACCCCACCCCAATCTCTCGCCTCCCGGGAGAGGGGAGTATCTAGAGGTTAGGTTTAATTACCAGTGGCCAATGATTTAGCCAATCATATCTACATAAACAAATCTCCAATTAAAACCCTCCACAAGCCCTGGCCAGTGTGGCTCAGTGGTGGAGTGTCATCCTGAAGGGTCACTGGTTTGTCTGAGTCTGGGAAGCAACCAATTGATGTTTCTCTCTCTCTCAAATCAATAAAAACATATTTTTTTTAAAAAAAACAACTCAAACCAGTTTGGCTCAGTGGATAGAGCGTCAGCCTGTGGACTCAAGGGTCCCAGGTTCGATTCCGGTCAAGAGCATGTACCTTGGCTGCGGGCACATCCCCAGTAGGGAGTGTGCAGGAGGCAGCTGATCAATGTTTCTCTCTCATCAATGTTTCCAACTCTCTATCCCTCTCCCTTCCTCTCTGTAAAAAATCAGCCAAAACTGGTTTGGCTCAGTGGATAGAGCGTAGCCTGCGGACTGAAAGGTCCCGGGTTCGATTCCGGTCAAGGGCATGTACCTGGGTTGCGGGCACATCCCCAGGAGGAGGTGTGCAGGAGGCAGCTGATCAATGTTTCTCTCTCATCGATGTTTCCAACTCTCTATCTCTCTCCCTTCCTCTCTGTAAAAAAACAATAAAATATATTTTTAAAAAATCAATAAAATATATTTAAAAAATAAAAAACAACTGAACAATGGGGTTTTGAGAGCTTCTTGGTTGGTGAACACACTGAGATGCTGGAAAAAGTGTACACTTGGAGAAGGCATGGAAGCTCCGTGCTCCTTCCCACATACCTCTCTTATGCACCTCTTCCGTTTAGCTGTTCCTGAGTATTCTTTATAATGAGCCAGTAACGGTAAATAAAGTGTTTTCCTGAGTTCTAGCAAATTATCAAACCTGAGGAGGAGTTCATGAGAAGCTTCGATTTACACCCGATAGGTGAGAGGTACAGGAAGTCAGGGCTTTCCACGGGCATTGGAAGTGCGGGTCCTCTTGTGGGCCTGGATCCTTAACCTGTGGGCTCTAGTGCTGTCTCCAGGGAGCTGGTGTCAGAATTTAAATGAAATGTAGGACATTCAGCTGGCGTCGGAGAATTGGTTTGTATGTAAGGGGGAACATGCATTTGGTCTTGGAAGAGTTCTGAGCACAAAAAGAGTTTTATTTTAAGAACGGATTCAGGGGAAGGAGGCATGAATGGGGTAGTGGCAGTGTAGGAAAGAAAAATAATAATAAAGTAATTGGACAGTTCAAATCAATTACTTAGGAGGTAAAATCAACAAAACCTGACGGTTGATTAGAAACAGCAGATGGGGAAAAGGGTATCAATAAGGATCAATTCCAGGTTTCTGATTTGGGTAACTGGCTTGGGAATACTATTTATTGAGATGAGGAATACTGACACAGGATCAGGTCTTAGGGGCTGAAAAGAGGACATTACAGTGTCCAATACACAGCAGGAAATAAAGATAGGTGCTCAGAAACAAGGTCTGAATTGCATTAGAAATTTGGGAGCGGTCAACCCAGAGATGTGTAATCAGTATGTCTCCGGACCCCAGTTCCTCTAACTGCAAGAAAGGCCATGTCTCCTGGAACATCTAAATGGCTTCATCCTTCCCCAGGGCTCTCCTTCAGAAACACCCAAAGACTCTCAGGGCTGCCCACACTGGCCCAAGCCCCACGTGTCTCTTGCTGCTGCCACAGTGAGGGCGGAGGATTCAGATGTGCCCCTGAAGGCAGCTCCATCACCGCTGACTTCTCTGTGGCCTTATCTACAGGCTGCCTCCATCATCTGCTCCCTGGAGGGTAGAATCAGAGGCCAGTTTTGCCACAAACGTGCTTGAAGGCACTCCTGACCTCTATCCACCTGGGAGGTGAAGTGACTTACCTGCTTGGAAATTTGGGAAGAACTGGGAAAGCAAGACCAGTATTCACCTATCTCCTTAGGAATGAGCTGCCTACAGGGAGCACCAATCTGGCTGCTCCTCAGATGCTGGCTTTTTCCCCTCTGCCCTGATCCAGCACTGCCTGTGACTAAGAGAGAAAGTGTGCCTAATCCTGGGCTTAGAGATGAACAAGCCCATTTGAATAACAGACCTAAAAATACATCATGCCCTTTGATAGAAAAAAAGATGGTATATTGGCCCACTGTGGTATCTAGCACATGACATTTCTTATTTTCTGTCTCTCCATAACAAAAACTAGATGTGTACATCATTTTTAAGGGTTGCTTAACAGTCCTCAGTATGATACACCATAATTTAACCAGTCCTCTATGAACCATTCATCTCGTTACCACTTTTCTACTATTTTGAGCTTGATTCAGTTAATATCCTTGAACATTCAATTTTATACAACTGTCTATAGCCCAAGAGTGTAACTGCTGGGTAAAAATGCATGTATATTTTGTTTGCTTGTTGTGTGTTTTTGTTTTTAAATATTGATACCTCTTGTTTGAGGCAATATATACTTCTACCAGCATGGATGCATCAGTCTTCTATTGCTGCATAATCAATTACCACGAACTGAAAAGCATAAAACTTTCTGTGGTTTGGGGTGCAGGTACGCTTTCCTGTGTCCTCCACTCAGGGTTTCACGAGGTTACAATCAAGGTGTCAACTGGGTTGTGTTCTCATTTGAACACTCAAATAGAGAAGAATTCTCTTCCTTGGTGCTGTGTGAATGAGGGTCTGGCTTCCTACTGGCTGTCAGCTAGAGGCTACCCACAGCTCCTGGAAGCCACCCAGAGCTCCCTGACATGGCACTCTCCCCAATAAGTTCACAGCATGGCTCTTTGCTTACAGGCCAGCAACAGACTCTCCAGTCTGCCAAGAGAGAGTCGTATAAAATGTAACAATTGCCCAGCCTATTTGGCTCAATGGTTGAGCATCAACCCATGAACCAAGAAGTCATTAATTCAATTCCCAGTCAGGGCACATGGCTGGGTTTCAGGCTTGATCCCCAGTAGGGGGCATGCCGGAGGCAGCCTATTGATGATTCTCTCTCATCTATGTTTCTATCTCTCTATCTTTCTCCCGCTCTCTCTAAAAAAAAAATCAATAAAAACATATTTTTTAAATAAAATAATAAATAGAATGTAACAATCATGGAGGTGACATCTCATCACTGTGTTGTTATAAAAGCAAATCACAAGTCCCACCCACTATCAAGGAAAGGGGATTCTAGAGAGCATACTAGTAACCACATGGGCAGAGATCATGGAGCCATCTTAGAATTCTGCTTACCACATTGAGGGTTCCCAGGGCCCCATGCCAATCCTAGGTTATCAACCTCTGCCAGTCAGACAAATAACAAAAGCTGTCTTGCCCTGACCGGTTTGGCTCAGTGGATAGAGTGTCAGCCTGCGGACTGAAGGGTCCCAGGTTCAACTCTGGTCAGGGGCATGTACCTTGGTTGTGGGCACATCCCTACTAGGGAGTATTCAGGAGGCAGCTGATTGATGTTTCTCTCTCATTGATGTTTCTAACTCTCTATCCCTCACCCTTCCTCTCTGTAAAAAATCAATAAAATAAAAAAAAATAGCCCTAACAGGTTTGGCTCAGTGGATAGAGCGTCGGCCTGCGGATTGAAGGGTCCCAGGTTCAATTCCGGTCAAAGGCATGTACCTTGGTTGCCGGCACATCCCCAGTGGGGAGTGTGCAGGAGACAGCTGATTGATGTTTCTCTCTCATTGATGTTTCTCTCTATCCCTCTCCCTTCCTCTCTGTAAAAAACCAATAAAATATTTTTTAAAAATCAATAAAATATATATATATTTTTTTAAAGCTATCTTGTTTTAATTGGAATTTTTTATTACCAGTGAAACTAAATGCCTTTCTATATGTTTACTGATTGTTTCCTATTTCATCTTTTGTGATGTTTCTGCTCTTTGCACAATGTTTTACTAAAACATTAGTGCAAATCAATAATCTCTTATCAGCAATTCAAAAAACGTTTAAAACTCTAAACAGCCGAAACCGGTTTGGCTCAGTGGATAGAGCGTCGGCCTGCGGACTGAAAGGTCCCAGGTTCGATTCCGGTCAAGGGCATGTACCTGGGTTGCGGGCACATCCCCAGTAGGAGATGTGCAGGAGGCAGCTGATCGATGTTTCTCTCTCATCGATGTTTCTAACTCTCTATCTCCCTCCCTTCCTCTCTGTAAAAAATCAATAAAATATATTAAAAAAAAAATAAAAAAAAAAATAAAACTCTAAACAGCTTAAATTCTTAACAACCCATTTGGTAGCAAAATCTGGCTTGCGCTAAATTCATTTGTCAGCAAAACCGTCTCTGGACTAATGCAAAGATATTTATAGTTTTACCTATCTCATTTAACCTGAATATTTAATTATTTCAACGCAGAACTAAAAATGTATTTGCTTAACTGCATCCTGCCCTGGACCTCACTGGGCATATTAACTAATATATGCCATTGACCTTTCTAAAGCTCCCTCAAAATTGAATTCTGAAATATTTATAGTCCCAATGTTTTTTGATAAGGAATTATGGAACTCTATTTCTTATTGATTTCCAAAATGTGTTTTAGATTAGGATAGTGAACATTGCCAGTTTCTCCCCATTTTGTCATGTTCCAATCTAGCATATAGTGCCAAGGGTTTTTCTAATTACTAATTAATTCATGTTAATTGCAAAAAATCAAATATAGGTTATAACAGTGGATCTTAATCAAGTCAATGATGACTTTGGAAATCTCATTAAAGTACTGAGAAAGCTTCCCAGGAAATTTACATACAATAGGGCATATAACTTCAGAAGTGTTATAGACATCATCTATCTATGACTTTGTAATATTTGACACATATCTATCTTAAAATAGATAGATAGATACGGATATAGATATATATGTATATCTTCAGCCAAGACCCATTTCTTGATTATCATATCTCCATATTCATCAGACTAAGAAACAACTCCACTCAAATATTTCACTAATATCAAACTTAATATATAAAAAATGAAATCATTTTCTCTTATGCCAAACCCATTCATCTTTTTATATTAATGTTTAACTAATGGAACCACTAACCACTCAACCAAGCCAGCCAAAAATCTGGTCAGTAACCACAACTTCCACCTCTCCTCTATCCTTGATATCTCTCAATTTTATCCATTTCTCATCTCCATGCATTTCCTGACTTACTCTAACAGCCTCTTAAATAGTTTTCCTGTGGAGTTTTTATTCCCTCCAATCCATGTTCAACATTGTAGCCAGGGTGATCTTTCTAAAATGCAAATCTAATATCACTTCCTCACTTAAAATTCTTCAGTGACTCCTCACTGATCATAGGATAAAATCCATACTCCTTAATATGGCTTGCAAAGTCCTTTACCATCTACAACCCCACTTAATTCTGCATGATCACCCCTATATCTGATCCTTCCTTGCCCCCTGCCCCCCAGTCCCTGTGTTAGTGAATGTCCTCAATTACCAACTTGCTCAAGACAAAAACCTGGACTCTCTCCCCGTCTTGCCCTCTAAATCTAATTAGTCATCATATCCTGTCGTTTCTACCTGCAGTGCCACCACTCTGATCCAAGTTACCAACTGTGTCTCACTTAGACTACTAAACTAGCCTTCCCTCATTGAGAAGGGAGTAAAACAGATAGTTGTTAGGCTTTGTGAAAAGTTCAATTTTGTAAAAATGTGTAAGAACATAGGATATGCTCTTAAAAACCCTGGTGAATATTACAGATTCATGGAAACTAGAGTTTCCTTGTAAACTATTTTTAAAAACCCATATGAGCAAGGCTTTATATACATTCAGAAGTCTGGAAGCTGACAAAGCAAGAAAACAAATGGCAAGGAAAAAATGTGTGCTTCAATTAAACCTTGGTATTACTTTATTGCTCAAAGTAAATTAGGAAAGTATAAAGGAACTGAGATTGTATCCTGCTTGAAAGCTAACAAGTTAGCCTAATAACTGTTTCATGGATGTGGACAAAAGGCATGAGACTCTAAGGTTAGAGACAAAGGCCTTTGTTGCCCAGAGCAACAGCATTAGCTGCTATTAATATTTTCTTGTTCTATTTCCTCAAGCTCTAAATCCCACAAGCAGGCGCAAAGAGGGTCTTGGTGACATCTACACTTACAATGGGTTTCATTATAGGCAAGCACCCGTGTGCTTAGACAACCCAAATCATTTTAAACTGGACAGTCAGCATGTCTGCCCTTTGTGTCAGAGGTCAACACTGTATCTTCCAAGGTTTTAAGCAAACCTACCCTTAGCTCTAAAAGGAGACACTACATCTCCCAAGATTGTTTTGTTCCCTTTACAAACATCCCTGAAAAGATAGTCTGGAACAAAGACAATTAGAGCCACTGTTCACAGACATGCAGAAATGTGAGAAGCCCACAAAGAACTATTTCCCAACAATGTTCACTCCCCAAATACACCTATTTCAACACATCATGTGCCACTCCATCACCGCTCTAATTAGTCTAACCAACAGAGGCTGGAACCAAATCAAGTTGTCTAACACATTTAATTAAGGCTACTACCAGTAGGATTCCATGTAGCTGGATGTGCCCATCCTATATTGGCCTCAACCATGGCCCCCAAAGTCTTAGAAGCAACCAATTTAATGAATCCCAAAACCATCCAGGTTGACCTAAGAAAGCCAAGTGGCTTTTTTCTTAAGTTTCTGTATTGACCTTTCCACTTGTCCCAAGGCACTAATCCAGACCCCGCAGTATGTGATAGAGATTGCACAGACTCCACCTTGGCCCGTGAGGAAGACGTCAAGGGCAATTCTCCCACATGTAACAACTGTGGCTACTAATGAGCTGAGGCCGACCTGACTTCCTTCCAGGACTAAGGCGGTGTCATTAATCACTTCAGCTAAAATCATGAGTAACTTCTGTACTACCTTTCCTAATTGGATGACTCCTATTGTAGGGATAACTGCCCACGAGGTGCGCATAACTGTTCATTATTTATTGCGCACTGTTCATTTCTGGAGTGCCTCATTTCGGAGAGATCTCTCAGTCATCTAAGGGCCACATGATCTATCAGAGGTTTTTCCTTTAAAACTCAAAGGGCTCTTATGACTGTCCATAAGGAATTTTCAGAAGAGGCAAGTTAACTCCTGGCTTCCACACAAAAAATAAGTCCAGAGGGCACACATGATATCCCTGGAAAGAAAATGTTTATAATTGTTGTAACCATTGTAAACCAAGTGGGACCTACATCATTCAAAGAGCATAGGTTGACATTCCTCCAACGGGGCCGCCTAGCAAGCTGGTAAGCCTTAGTTAGGATTTCCCATTCAGTTTATTTATTTCTATTTTATTGTGGACAGTATTACAGATGTCCCCCCATCATCCCCATTTGTCCCCCTAAAACCAGTCCCTCCCACCCCTGGCCTTCCCTACACTATTGTCTGTGTCCATGGATTATGCATATATATTCTTTGGTCAATCTCTTCCCGTCCCCTCCAACCCCACTCCCCTCTGAGATGTGTCATTCTGTTCCATGTGTTCATAACTCTGAACCTATTTTATTTATCAGTTTATTTTGTTCATTAGATTCCACATATAAGTGAGATCATGTGGTATTTGTCTTTCTCATGGGATGATTTTGCTCAGCATAATATGCTCAGGTCTCTCCATGCTGTCTCAAAGGGTAAGAAATCCTTCTTTTTCACAGCTGCATAGAATTCCATTGTGTAAATGTACCACGGCTTTTTTATCCACTCATTTACTGGTGGACACTTGGGATGTTTCCCAAACTTAGCTATTGTAAACAACGCTGCTATGAACATAGGGGTGCGTATATTCTTTCTGATTGATATTTCGGGATTCTTAAGACATATTCCCAGAAGTGGATTCAGTGGGTCATAGGCAGTTCCATTCTTAATTTTTGAGGAAACTCCATACTGTTTTTCACAGTGGCTGCACCAGTCTACATTCCCACCAGCAGTGCACTGGGGTTCCCTTTTCTCCACATCCTCTACAACCCTTGTCGTTTGTTGATTTATTGATGGTAGTGATTCTGGCAAGTGCCCATTCTGTTTACTAGTAAATAATTGAATCTAGTCCCTATTTTTGGAGGGGTTGAGTGAGAGCTATCAGTCCAAACTGTCCTATCTATGCACACCACTAGAAAGGTGGCATTCATTCACCACTCCCCCGAATGACCTGCAATGGCTGTGGGAATGGAAGGCATCCAGAAGTGTAACCGGTGCTATGCATGGGAGATGCCGAAGCTGGGGCTGTCCTGTTTTATCTGATAGATTTTTGGTAAGGTCAAGGGGGATGGCAATCAAAACCATGGTCAGAGCCATCTGGAAGTCGGGGAGGAAGATGGCAGGTCCAGCATCAGGACCTTTTAAGGCGTTTGTAACAGTTTGGAAGAGTCACAGCTGAAGAGGGATCCAGTGTGGTTCTGAAAGACATAATGTCATTAGAGTTCCATCCTCCCCCTTCCGAGGTCTAAGGCAGCGATTTTCAACTGGTGTAACACAAAGCATTTTTAAAATGTGCAATACCTGACAAATTTAGTCAGGGGCACTGCTCTATTTTCCCTTAGATTGCCAAATAAAAAACAGCCAACACAATAGCCGACCAGTGTGGATGAATGAAAATTATGCCTATTTTTTTGTCAGATTGGCAGAAATTATATTTTTTGGTGTGCTGCAGAATTTTAGTAATTGGTTTATATAGTAATTGGTGCCGTGAGATAGAAAAGATTGAAGATCTTTGGTCTAAGGTGCTCTTGCCTCAGGTGCTGGAGTTGTTGCTCTCTCACTGTCACTACAAAATCAGTTTGTCCCATTCCAATAGCTGTAACTTCACCTTTTTTCCAATAATCTCTACTCACACCCAGACCTTTCATTCAGAAGAGTCAGGTGCATGTGGGGTAAGGCATTTTATAAAACTTACAGAAACTCATTATGCCACCCACGCTGGCCAGCATGAACCACTGCATGACTCACAAGGCGGTGCACTCACCAGGTGCTGATCAGCCTTATGACATGGGGCTATATCAATGCAACAAAAGAAGCCAGGTGGCTGAGCCAATCTGAAAGCCTGAGGGCCCCTTTTGACTGGGCTGCCAACCTACCGGTCTAGAGCTGCCATGAATGAACAGAAGATCATCATGCCCAGGAACGGTCAGGAAGAAATCCCAATTTTTTAAATAATAATAGATCATCTTGATCATTAACTAGGAAATGGCTGAGAGATGATCCCATTTCTGAGCACAGCCATGGTCAGCGACCAAAGGGCCTTATTAAAGTGTGTGAGCCAGGAAGAGGTGAGGAAGCTGGAGTTTAAAATCTAACTGAATTTAGTTTGAGGAGGCCATTCCAACACTCAACAGTATCTCGTGCCCGTGAGAGATGGAGAGCATGACATATCCATCAAATACCTTGACCATCAGCACACTGTTGAGCAGCTTTTGTAATAAAAAGCACAGCAGCATCAAGTTATAGGTGGTCCAGAAAGCTGAAAACATGACACAGATTTGTTTCAAGGGCCACAATAGAGAGGCTGGAACTAGCTGATTAGGCTGGAACAGCAATATTGTAAGCTGAAAAGGTGTCAACAGCAGAGGAGGTCAACAGTCTGATATATTCAATCTTCCAAGAGCTGAGCCTAAGAGGATTGATGTGCTGCCATGTCGAGGGCAACAATGCAGCCAGGCAGTAATGGGCAGCGTAGTCTTGGTGTGAACAGCAGCTTGACACCAGAGAACTGGCCCTTATTATGGGCATCTACATGAGTGGCCCAGAGAGTTTGATCAGCAGCTGTGACTTGTCATATTTGGCAGCCCCGAAGAAAGGTGCCATTAACCTGCCAATCTGTACTTTTCAAAGTGACAGACCAAACTACCTGATCATGAGCTACACCCAAACGGTCAGTAAATATACAAGTTTTTTTATATACTTTTTAGAGAGGACGGGAAGAGGAGGAGAGAGATAGAGAGAAACATCAATGATGAGAGAGAATCATTGATCAGCTGCCTCCTACACACCCCACACTGGGGATCGAGCCCACAACACAGGCATGTGCCCTGACTGGGAATCAAACCGTGACCTCCTGGTTCATAGGTCGACGCTCAACCATTGAGCCACACCAGCCAGGCAACTATACAAGTTTTATCAGTAGTATTGGCCAGGGCTGTGAGAACAGCCTTGAGTTTTGCATAGCAAATGCATCAATCCTGCCCATGTTTGGTTCTGCAAAGCTGGTACTGAGGCTCAACCGCAGCAGCAGCTCAGCGGGAACATCAGGTTTAAGCTTAGCTTAGCCAAACCATCAGTGAAGTGGGCCCCTGCACTTAGGGTAATCTCTGCAAACTGAGGTCCCCATTGAACCAACAGTTTTGCTTCAGGCAGCAGAACGAGAAGTAAATAACCCAGAGCAAAGCTGCCACTTTTTCATGGAAAGCTGACGAGCTCAGCTGCATTCTGCAACATGGCATTTCCACTTGACAGTGAGGCTTGTTTGGACCTCCCCACCTTGTTTGCCTTTAAGTCTGGTTGATCTGCCCCAAAATGGGACTATCATGCCGAAGAGTGGCAAGGCTTCCATGGGTCAGTTTCAAGAACAGTCTAGTGGCAGGTTAATAGCTGCTTTTCAAAAGGGTAGCCAGCGGCCCCAGGATTCCCAAATACCCAAGAAGCACCTCACATGGAGGATGCCTCTTTTTGCCAGACTCTAATTGGATAAACCACTAGTCACAGAGACTTGTAGCCCAAAGGGGTCGTTAGGGTTGTGGGGATGCAAAGGCACTAGTATTATTTGGGAAGAGATGCATTCTCTAAATTCACCTGGTACTCATAAGCATTCATAGTACAGACATGTAAACATTGATACCAATTACAGAAAGTTCTCACTTAACATCATCAATAGATTCTTGGGAACTGCAACTTTAAGTGAAGCAACATCCATAACAAAAACAATTTTCCCACAGGCTAATTGATATAAATAAGAATTAAATTCCTATGGCATATTTCTGATCCGAAAAATAAAGATCCAAAGTAGTTCTAATAGTAAACATTACACAGATTTTGAGCTATTCATCATTTTAAAAAGATGAATAAAAACAAGTAAAATAAAAAAACATTTTTAAAAAGTAAAATAATTATTTTCCAACCCACTTATTTCATTTCAGGGTCAGGTGACAGCAGCCTCTCCCAGCAACTCAGGACGCAAGGCAGGACCCCATCCTGGACAGGACGCCCTTCCACCGCAGGGCCACTCACACCCACCACTCTCACTTAGACTGGGGCAATGTAGACACGCTATTCACCTCATGCTCATCTTTGGCATGTGGGAGGAAACAGGAGTCCTTGGCGAAAACCCACGCAGACATGGGGAGAACGCACTAACTCCACACAGACAGTGACCCCTGCTGGGACTCCATTACTTTTCCTCATAAGGTCATGGTGAAACATTAAATAAAATAACATGATTCAGGGACTCCTGTATACAATCATCAGTGGAAGCTACAGCAGTAGTACACTGAATAGGCCCAAAGGGCTCCACCCAATAGGGTCACATTATTTCCTTGCTCGTTGCAAAAATTGCCCAAACTCCAAGAGTTGGATTCTGGTGCCCACTCCTCACACAGGACTTGATAGGATAATGACTCGAGTGGCTATAACCAACAGAGTGATAAAAGTTTGAATCTCTCCCCTCTACAAAGTGCCCCCAGCATCCTCAGGCAGGTGTGTATCAGCTCTCACCCTTAATCACCTTTCTCCTTAATGAAAGCGAGGTCAGGGGAGAAGAGGAGCGAGAAGGGAGCACAAAGGGAGAGAGAGCTCTGAGCCAGTAAGCAAGGCTTTGCATTCACTGTCAGTGGCCACCCACTCCCGGTTCACCCTAATGAACGTGTTTTCAGACCACGCAAAGGTCTGTATTGAATCACTTGTCCCTCACTGCAGATGCCATTTTTTCAGTTTGGGGGATCCTTTGGCTTCACAGCCAGTCACATTGTCTTCAGAGTTGTCCCATTATAATAAGATTCCTACTTCTACCTGCCCAGAGAAGAGTGAACCCCTAAGGCACCATTTAGGCAGCTTGTTTCAATCCTACCTCCCATTGCTCAGCCTCTAATCTTTAACAAGTAGGTTACTGGTATGGTCCTTATTACCCTAATCAACCTAATCCTTGGGCAAGAGCATTTATTACTGGGTGCCAGGGAGTAGTCTCATCTCTCACGGGCCTGTTGGCCACTATCCTTCATCATCCAGCAGACCATGTCTCTGTCAGCATTCCATCTTTATCGCCAATACTGTTGAATAGGTCCTACTTAATGGTGTTAAAGATACGAATAAATTAGCCTTATTTTCAAGGCTTTTATAAATGACTAGAGGCCCGATGCACAAAAATTTGTGCACTCGGGGGGAAGGGGGGGGTCCCTCAGCCCGGCCTGTGCCCTCTAGCAGTCTGGGACCCCTCAGGAGATAACGCGCTGCTGGCTTAGGCCTGCTCCCGGGTGGCAGAGGGCAGGCCCAATCCCTAGGTGCAGCCCCTGGTCGGGCTCAGAGCAGGGCCGATTGGGGGTTGGGGCACCACCCCCTATCACACTCAAGGCAGGGTTGATGGGGAGGTTGCGGCGCGACCCATGTCATGCACAGAGCAGGGCCCATCAGGGGGTTGAGGAGCTTCCCCCTGTCACTCACAGAGTAGGGCCGATAGGGGAGTTGGGGCACCGCCCCCTGTCACACACAGAGCAGGGCGGATCAGTGGGTTGGGGCACCGCCCTCTATCACCCACAGAGCAGGGCCAATCAGGGGATTGGGGCGCCGCCACTGTCACACTCAGGGCAGGGCCGATGGGGAGGTTATGGCTCTACCCCGACACACACAGAGCAGGGCCTGGGGGGGGGGGGGGTTGGGGTGCCGCACCCTGTCACACGCAGAGCAGGGCCGATCAGGAGGTTTGGGAGCTGCCCCCTGTCATGCTGATCCCGGTGCCGGGAGGCATATTACCCTTTTACTATATAGAATAGAGGTCTGGTGCATGGGTGGGGCCGGCTGGTTTTCCCTGAAGGGTGTCCTGGATCAGGGTGGGGGTCCCCACTGGGGTGCCTGGCCAGTCTGGGTGAGTAGCTGAGGGCTGTTTTCAGGCTGGGGGTGACTGAACTCCCAAACGCTCCTTTTTTCCTTTTCTTTTTTTTTTTTATTCTGGGCCAGCTTTAGCTTGAGGCTTGGCTCCAGCTCTTAGGCTCCTGAAAGTAGGTTTCTGGCCTTTGCATACAATGTTGCGAATCTGCTGGCTGAAGTCCGGCAGTATTTGTTACAATGTTTCTTAAACTGCCAACTCAGAGGCCTGCAGCCGCTCAGTCACTGAGGCAAGCAAGCCTCATGTTAGTTTCAAGCTGCCTGGCTGCCGGCCGCCATCTTGGCTGACAGTTAATTTGCATATCTCGCTGATTAGCCAATGAAAAGGGTAGCAGTCGTACGCCAAATACTATGTTTCTCTTTTATTAGTGTAATTATTCTTTTAACCCATATCTGTGCCTTTTTAATTTTAATTTTAATTTTAATCTGTGCCTTTTTAATTTTAATGCCAGATTTTTTATATGTAAACTATTTGAAAAGTTTTTAAATCACCAAATTTGACTAATAGTTTCTCGTTCAGTGGCATTAGCAACTTTAATTGTCATTCCATAATTTTAATTGTCTTCTGATTTGGGTTTGTTTTTTTTAAAACCATCTCTAAACAAAGCATTATCCCCATGCTTTTAAGCGCAGGCCTATTTTTTAAAAATATATTTTATTGATTTTTTACAGAGAAGAAGGGAGAGGGAATAGAGAGTTAGAAACATCAATGAGAGAGAAACATCGATCAGCTGCCTCCTGCACACTCCCTACTGGGGATGTGCCCGCAACCAAGGTAAATGCCCTTGACCGGAATTGAACCTGGGACCATTCAGTCTGCAGGCCGACGCTCTATCTACTGAGCCAAACCAGTTAGGGCCGAAGGCCTATTTTTATTCATAACTTTAATAACTATTTGTCTTTTCCCAGTCTTCTTCCAAGTCTTAAACAACGCAATCCGAGAGGTGGCTGCCGATTTACATGCGCTACATTTAAAAAATAAGAATGGGGGAGTTGCTGGAGGCCGGTCCATCCTTGCTGCTTGACACAGTCACTGCAGGGAAGAAACATCTGCACAGCATATGTTTCAAGGGACCTGGCGTATATGGCATACTGTTCTTAATATGTTTGCTCCCCTTCTTAGCACTATGTGTTCTAACCAGGGTTACCTCTCCGAGAAAAGTTGTTTCCCCAGGTGGGGATTTTTCCCTGGAGTTAGGGATTAACAGCACTAAGGAAGGGAATAAATCAGTAAAACCCTTAAGTGCCAGGCGGGTAGTTAATCACCTTAACTACAAACAATCACGATTAAGCTACATAATCTTTACTTAGGATAATCTCCTTCAGTTACTTCCTTGTTGCTTAACAGAACAGTAGAGTAGTGACCTTGGAATGGAGATAAGAAACGCCCTAACCTTTGGAATAGAATGGAAAGGATTAAAATCAACTGGTATAAATACAGATGTAACAAGGAGAATAAAAGAGAACCTGGCTAGAGAACCTGGCTTTGCTGATTATCTGAATGCTGCCTCGGTGTCATTCCTTCTTCCACAACTCCGTCCACACCTTTGGCAACCCCTGGACCTACTCGGGCTGGACCCCAACATCTGGCACTCCAACAGCCACGGGGAGAGCACTCGGCAGCACCCAGGTCGCCATGCTGCAGGAGCCCAGGCTGCCACTCACAGCTGTCACATCCCTGTCCACGAGTGAAGAGTCGTCAGGGCTGCCGCTCACAGCTGTCACATCCACATCCCCATCCGCGAGTGAAGAGTCGCTGGCCGTGAGGGAAGAGCCGTCGGAGGCAGTGGAAACCCCGGGCCCCAGCTGGTGCCCGCTATGCTGCTCCTCGCCATGCGGTTCGTGCGCGCAGCCGGAAGCCAAGAAGAAAGCACCATGTCATGGACTTGGTCTGTTTTACACATTATTGTCTGCCTTCCTTTTCTCAGTGGCCTCTTTACTTGTTAAAAAAGTGCAAGACCTCCATGCTGTAGAAATTAGTGCATTCTGATGTGTGTTCCAAATGTTAGTCGTTATCCCTTGCTTAATATACAGAAAAACTGGGTTTATAGGCCCAAAAGATCTACGAATCTTCCTCATTCTCAGAGGAGTCTTCGGTTCTACCGCCATGATCCTTTTATACTACGCTTTCCATATGACGTCCCTCGCCGATGCCACGGTGGTCTCGTTTAGCTGTCCAGTGTTTACGTCTCTATTTGTTTGCATGTTTCTCAAGGAAAAATACAGCCTTTGGGATGTTCTCTTCACCGCATTCGCCATCGCCAGAGTGATCCTCAGCGTGAGGCCGCCGTTTCTGTTTGGTTCCAACACTGCGAAGATGACTGGAAGCTCCTCAGATCAACTGAAGGGCACGTTCGCATCACTCGGACAAGCCGTGTTTGCTGCCTCGACGTTCGTTATCCTCAGAAAAATGGGGAAATCTGTGGACTACTTTTTGACCATCTGGTATTACACAGTGGTTGGCCTCGTGGAGTGCGTCATCATCCTCTTTGTATTAGGAGAGTGGAGGCTGCCGAACTGTGGGATGGACAGGCTCTTTCTCCTACTAATGGGGCTGTTTGGTTTGGGGGGTCAGGTGTTTCTCACCAAAGCCCTTCAAATAGAAAAAGCTGGGCTAGTAGTGCTAATGAAGACCATGGATGTGGTTTTTGCTTTTATCTCTCAGATTATTTTCCTGCATGATATACCAACGTGGTGGACGGTGGGTGGCGCGCTCTGCGTAGTAGCCAGTAGTGCTGGAGCGGCCATTCATAATTGGTGCCAGGGATCCGAATGAAGCATCATTGCGGAAATGTGTATTTTTTACAACTCCACCTTCACCGAGTACAAACACACCACATATGCACATACCTGGAAAATCGGAATTTACTTAATTGATTATATTTAACTAGAGGCCTGGTGCACAAAAATTTGTGCACTCGGGGGAGAGGGGGGCCCCTCAGCCCGGCCTGTGCCCTCTCGCAGTCTGGGTCCCCTCGGGAGATAACGACCTGCTGGCTTAGGTCTGCTCCCGGGTGGCAGAGGGCAGGCCCAATCCCTAGGTGCAGCCCCTGGTCGGGCTCAGAGCAGGGCCGACTGGGGAGTTGGGGCGCCGCCCCGTCATGCACAGAGCAGGGCGATCGGGAGGTTGTGATTCCACCCTCAGTCACGCTCAGGGTAGGGCCGATTGGGGGGTTGGGGCACCATCCCGTCACACTCAAGGCAGGGTCGATGGGGAGGTTGCGGCGCCACCCCCTGTCATGCACAGAGCAGGGCCAATCGGGGTTGGGACATTTCCCCCTGTCACGCACAGAGCAGGGCCGATCAGGGGGTTGGGGTGCCACCACTCTCACACTCAGGGCAGGGCCGATGGGGAGGTTATGGCTCTACCCCATCACACACAGAGCAGGGCCCGTGGGGGCGGGGGGGTTGGGGCACCGCACCCTGTCACACACAGAGCCGCAGGGCGATCAGGGGGTTTGGGCGCTGCCCCCTGTCACGCTGATCCCGGTGCTGGGAGGCATATTACCCTTTTACTATATAGGGTAGAGGCCTGGTGCATGGGTGGGTGCTGGCTGGTTTACCCTGAAGGGTGTCCTGGATCAGGGTGGGGGTCCCCACTGGGGTACCTGGCCAGCCTGGGTGAGGGGATGATGGCTGCCTGCAGCTGGTCACACATCCTTCAGGGTGGGGGTCCCCACTGGGGTGCCTGGCCAGCCTGGGTGAGGGGATGATGGCTGTTTTCAGCTGGTCACACACCCTTCAGGGTGGGGGTCCCCACTGGGGTGCCTGGCCAGTCTGGGTGAGGAGCTGAGGGCTGTTTTCAGGCTGGGGGTGACTGAAGCTCCCAACCGCTCCTTTTTTTCTTTTTTCTTTTTTTATTCTGGGCCAGCTTTAGCTTTGAGGCTTGGCTCCAGCTCTTAGGCCTCCGCTGCTGAAAGCAGGTTTCTGGCCTTTGCTTACAATGTTGCGATCCTGCTGGCTGAACCCCAGCAGGTTTCTGGGGTTTTGTTTAGCTTCTATGTTTGTTACATAGTTGCTTGTAGCTCAGAGGCCTGCAGCGGCAGGCAGGGAACGTTGGAGTCCTCCGTCACTGAAGCAAGCAAGCCTCATGTTAGTTTCAAGCTGCCTGGCTGCCGGCCGCCATCTTGGCTGACAGTTAATTTGCATATTGCCCTGATTAGCCAATGGGAAGGGTAGCGGTCGTACGCCAATTACCATGTTTCTCTTTTATTAGATAGGATAAACTTCATAGTTTAAGTATAAAAAAAAACTGTCGAGAACTGTGAAGGGTCTGAGATTTTACCTTACTTGCAGGCTAGCAAGTTAGTCTGGCACAGCTTTCGGGGTGCTGGCAGAAGACATGAGATTCCAGGGTCAGAAGCAAAGGACTTTATCACTCAGGGCAACAGCCAAAGTATCATTTTCTTGTTCTGATCCTCTGCCCCAATTCCCACAAGACAATGCAAAGAGCCGAGTGATACCAGTGCATACAAAAGGTTGCATTACAGGAGAGGAACCCTGCGCACAGGAAACCCAAAATTTTTTCTAATGCCCTTTGCTACAGAAGAAGACATTCTCTATTTTGCAAGGCTCTGAGCAAATCTGCTGTTTTTCCTATGATGGGACACTATCTCTTCTCTATATTCTCCACCATACAAACATCATTGGAAAATATTCCAGAGTAAAGGTAGTCAGTACCTACACTTGCAAGACATACAGAAACGTAAGAGACCCATGGAAAATCTATATATATAAAAGCCTAAGCAACCGAAACAACTGAACGGACTGAACAGGCTGCACGGGGCAACCAGGCCGGCAGGGGGTTAGTGAGGGATGACCAAACGACTGAGCAGCAAGCTGCGTGGGGTGACTAGGTCAGCGGGGGGGGGGGGGGGGGGGGGGGGGAGCAGTTGGGAGTGACCAGGCTGGCAGGGGGGGTAGTGAGGGGCGACCAGGCTGGCAGGGGCGCAGTTGGGTGACCAGCCAGCAGGAGAGGCAGTTAGGAGTTACCAGGCTGGTGGGGATGGAGAAAGGGGGGCGACCAGGCCAGCAGGGGGTACATTTGGGAGTTACCAGGCCAGCAGTGGGGACAGTTAGGGGCGATCAGGCAGGCAGGCAGGTGAAGAGTTAGGAGCCAGTGGTCCCGGATTGTGAGAGGGATGTCTGACTTCCAGTTTAGGTTCGATCCTGAGGATAAGGCCTAAACTGGCAGTCAGACATCCCCCGAGGAGTCCCAAATTGGAGAGGGTGCAAGCTGGCCTGAGGGGCCCCCCCCCACACCGTGCACGAATTTCGTGCACCGGGCCTCTAGTCCTATATAATAAAGAGGTAACGTGCACATTGACCATCACGCCCTCGCACAAGATGGCCGCTCCCATGTGGTCATAAGATGGCCACCACAAGATGGCTGGCAGGGGAGGGCAGTTGTGGGCAATCAAACCAGCAGGAGAGGGCAGTTGGGGGCAACCAGCCCTGCACGGAAGGGCAGTTGGGGGGGACCAGCCCTGCAGGAGAGGGCAGTTGGGGGCAACCGGGCCAGAAGGGGAATAGTTAGGAGGTGATCAGGTTGGCAGGCAGAAGTGGTTAGGGCAGGGGTGGGCAAACTTTTTGACTCGAGGGCCACAATGGGTTCTTAAACTGGACCAGAGGGCCAGAAAAAAAGCATGGATGGAGTATTTGTGTGAACTAATATAAATTCAAAGTAAACATCATTACATAAAAGGGTACGGTCTTTTTTTTTTTTTAGTTTTATTCATTTAGTTTGCCCACGGCTGGGTTAGGGGCAATCAGGCAGGCACATAGGGAACGGTTGGGAGCCAGCAGTCCTGGACTGTGAGAGGGATGTCCCAGATTGGAGAGGGTGCAGACTGGGCTGAGGGACACCCCCCCCCAGTACATGAATTTAATGCATCGGGCCTCTAGTTGTTTAATAAATACAGTGGGGCCTTGACTTATGAGTGTCCCGACTAACGAGTTTTTCAAGATACGAGCCGTCTCTCAGCCGATTTTTTGCTTTGAGTTGTGAGCTAAAATTTGGGTTACGAGCCAGCTTCAGATACCCCACCGCTAGTTGGTGCAGCGAACATCACAGTGAACACCACATCAGCCCAGCATCACGTGTCTCACTCGTTCACTTTTGATTTGACATACGAGTAATTTGAGTTACGAGCTCCGTCACGGAACAAATTAAGCTCATAAGTAAAGGCCCCACTGTACCTTCTTATCCTATATGAAAAATCAGTAATATGCAAATTGGCCATCATGCCCTCACACAAGATTGCTGCCCCCATGGGGTCACAAAATGGCCACCCCCATGTCATCACAAGATGGCCACCACAAGATGGCCTGCAGGGGAGGGCAGTTGGGGACAACCAGGCCAGCAGAGGAGGGTAGTTGGGGGCAACCAGGCTGGCAGGGGAGGGAAGTTGAGGGCAATTGAGCCAGCAGGGGAGGGCTTTTGGGGGCAATTGGGCCGGCAGGGGAGCAGTTAGGCATCGATCAGGCTGGCAGGGGAGTGGTTAGGGGTGATCAGGCTGGCAGGCAGAGGCGGTTAGGGGCAATCAGGCAGGCAGGCAGGTGAACAGATGGGAGCCAGCAGTCCTGGGTTGTGAGAAGGATGTCCAACTGCTGGTTTAGGCCCAATCCCACAGGGACCAGCAGTCGGACACCCCCCAAGGGGTCCCAGATTGGAGATGATGCAGGCTGAGGGACACGCCCCCCAGTGCACAAATTTCATGCACCAGGCCTCTAGTAAACAGATAAAGTGGAATTATCTCCCCATTTGTTATTTGCTAACAAATAAAGCAGACACTTGAATCAGCTGGTGAGATTACGCTTCCCTGATTTATTTCTTTGTTTTTACATAATCATTATTTTGCTTGAGACAGTATGAATACAACTCAGACATAACCATATCCAACTATTTTTAACTACTTCAAAACTAATTACATCTCTCTCTTCCCTCACCATCCCTACCTAATAGTGATGATAGACTCTTTAAAAATATCAAAAATTTATACATTACTCATTACCTCCAGACTAGAAAATACTTCCCAAGTCTAATCCTTAAAATTTAGGGCCATAAAAACTTACATTTTTTGACCAGCCAGTGTAGCTCAGTGGTTGAGCATCAACCTATGAACCAGGAGGTTACAGTTTGATTCCCAGTCCCAGTGTGGAGCATGCAGGAGGCACCCAGTCAATGATTCTCTCTCATCATTGTTGTTTCTGTCTCTCTCTCTCCCTCCCTTCCCTTCCTCTGAAATCAATAAAAAAAATTTTTTTAAAAATTTAGGGCCAATACTTACATTTTTTTTAAATGGTAAAATTTATTCTGGAAAGCATATTAAAATATATGTCTAATCCTGGCTGGCGTTGCTCAGTGGTTAGAGTGTCAGCTGAAGCACTGAAGGGTCTCAGGTTTAATTCCTGGTGAAGGGCATATAGCTGGGTTGCAGGTTTGATCCTGGCCCTGGTCCAGGCACGCGCGGGAGGCAACTGATTGATTTATCTCACTTGCATCGATGTTTCTCTCTCTTTCTCTCTTTTCCCCCACTTTGTTTTTACATAATCATTATTTTGCTTGAGACAGTATGAATACAACTCAGCCGTGGGCCGTAGTTTGCCCACGGCTGGCCTAGAAGCAAATTTTAAAAGCATTTTTCTCTTCAAATCTTTTTCCATACCACCTGATAAAGCATCTTGATTCACCATGGCCGTATCAGCGGTGAAATGGGTGATATCAAACAGAACTATTTTGAAACATTTATTTCCAATCCAAAGTGGAACTTTATACTGTGTTTGTCATAAATCCACATACTCTTCTCTTCTAGATGACTATAATTGCAAACTAGAACTTGCTTTGACATCTGATGGCAGGACGATAGTTTGCTACCATCCTTCCGTGGATATTCCGTATGAACACACCAAGCCTATCCCTCAGCCAGATCCTGTGCATAATTATGAAGAAACACAGGATCAAATACTGAAAACCAGATTAGAAGTAAAAGATGAACACTTGGAGCAACGACCCATGATAGAACAACTTAGCAAAATGTTCTTTACTACTAAGCACCGTTGGTATCCTTACGGACAGTATCATACACGTCGTAGGAAACTGAATCCTCCAAGACAGATGATATTGAGGTTTTCAGTAAAATGCTGTCCTGTTTTCATTTGCCATTTGAGAAAATGCAATCAGATATATTCACTACTATGTTATATAGTAAAATAATAATAAAATGTCTTTTCATCTAAAAAAAATATCCTCAGGTGAGGATTAACAAATAATAATAATATATCTAATTTTTTAAATTAGCAATACTTTTATGTTGAGAAACATGTTAAAATATTTATTGCTTATATGTCCACAGCAATCAATTCAGAATATAAATACTAGATCAATATTTAACCACAGAGGAAAAAACACATTGCCACAGCAGCTGATTTTTCTCTTTGAATTTAATGAGTTTACATCAAAAAATTAATCATTTTACGTTTAAGGAATAAAAGTTTTTTTAAAAAAAATAATACAAATAGTGAAAGAAAGGATTTTAACCAAGTTTACCTTTCTTTTTGATATAGCTTTTAACAATTCATCTCATCACATTTTATTGCAATGTTCAAATGCACTTACAGCACCCATTACAATCAGAAATTAAACTTAAAGAAGTACTTGTAAGTAATGACTCTCAGAGGAAACTGATTTACTGTCTATTAAAAACTTCATGGTATGTAAGCATTACACAATAATGCTACTTGACCGCCTGTTGTCACAATAACCCCCAAGTTTTCTGGAAATGAGTCCACATAAGAATTAATATTTAAAAGATAAAATGTTCCTTATTTTTTACTTTAGCAAGATCTTATTTTTTCATTGTTAAGAAACACTTTAGTAGTTTTAAAGCAGAAGCTGTTATAGAGTCTAGAGAGCTAAAACTGTACTCCTGAGTTCAAACTTACAGATAAGTCTTTTGTAAATAGTTCTCAATAAAATACCCTCCTCCCTCCCCACCCCCTGCCCCAGTTCTTACAAAACTTTGGTCAAGAGTAGAAATATATCCAGGCAGATGTATATGCCATACAATAGCAAGAACAGTAAAGCCCAACTAATGACTTTGGGTTTTAGAAATAGAAGGCAATTTAAAATGTACCCAAAGTTACATTAAGAAAAGCTTTCACAGGGTAATATTTAAAGTCACAAAGGTTAAGAAAATACTGATATCAAATTACAAATAACTACAATGTAAAATAGACAAAAACTACTATACAAGAGCCTCTTTTAAAATTAAAAATAAAGAACACAACACATGAGTCAGGATTATTTTCCTGTTCCACTCATGAATTTTAGTCCTTATATTCATAAGGTTGGTCACACGGACATCTAGTCGAGTTTCTTCTGATATCTGATGAAGTCTCGTTCCAACTTCAGAGGATGGTTCTTCCCAAGGGAACCTCTCGCTTCCGGTCTCCTCTTGGTCATTGTACAATTTCAAAGTAGTGCAATATGGCCATGATGTGCTGAGGCATGAAGACGTATCCTGTGTACAGTGCCATCCCCATGATGGAGACCAGCATGGAATCTGAGCTGTAGTTAAGAAAACTTACTATTTTTCTGAATTTATTCAAAACTAAATCCCAACATTTTTTTCAACAAATGCGTTATGTGGAAGTAGCCATTCAACTGATGTTTTCGCATATATATCAAGTATTTATAAAGAACTAATAACTGTAGCCATTAATGTTTACTAAATTTTTAAAGCTCATTTTATCTTCACCATCACCTTACAAAGTAATTACTATTATTCTCCCTCTTATACTTCAAAGCACCAGGCTGCTTAAAATGAAGCATAGAAACTGACGCTGTTTAACCTAAGAAACAGAAATATACAAATATAAAATTGTATTTAATCACTGTACAAGGTCTACCAACTTGAAAAAGCAGTAAGAATATATGATCCAAGACTTTTAGATTGAGACTGGCTAAAAGCACTGGCTTTGGAGCCAAAGCTAAAATCAATCATACACCAGTGACATAAATTGACAGCACCTGCTACTATTAAATATTTAGTATTATCACTAAACTTTGCAACAACATCAAGTAAAAGTCATCTTAATAACCTAACCAATATATGTTCTCTACAGTGTTCCTTTTTTCTCATTCCAAAGGAAAGTGAAACTGTATAGATGCAAATCAACAAGGGCCCTGACAAAATATTGATGCAGTAAATGAAGAGCTTTTCCCTGCGCAGTCACATGGCCATGCTAAGAGGATTAACAACTTCTGAACTGGGACCATGTTTTATTCATTCATTCATATTCTCTTTCTCTCCCTCCCCCTCCTCGTTGTCTCATACCTTTCAGCTCTACATACTAGTAGTTCTATAATACTTTACATTCTTTTATGAGAAGGTATGGTTTATATAAACAATATGCTTACTACCAACTAATATTTGTGTAATAGTTTAGATGACCAACCTCTTTCACGTATTATCATCTTTCAGAGTTCCTGTGAAATATTGAGAGGCTGACAAAACACTGAGTGACTTGTCCAGGGACATACAAGAAGGTGTCTTTAGAGCGGAGACCAAACAAGCTATCTGAATCAAATTCTAAAATCATTTCCTTCATCCAGCAAACATGGGTAAAAAGTCCCCCATAACCACTTTTTTAAGTTTCTGTTTTAGCCTCCCTTAATCCAGTTCTTTCTTAAACTGCCATCTTCTATTTACCACTTAATTTCTTTTTTTTCTTTTTTTAAGTGCATGCATACCCGCTGCTTCATATCACTCTTCGGTCACCAATGACCTCCTAGCAAATCCAATGGCTATCTGAATTGACTCTATTTTAGTTTTCCCTCTTCAAAACTCTTCCACCAGGGTCTGCGATTCTCCCTAGGGCTCTCCTCCCGTCTCTCTCACCTCTTCTCTGTCTCACTGGCTCTTTCCCTGTATGTTCCTTTTGTGAATTTTGTGCTTTTCTCTCAAACACCCACTCCTTTCTCCTAGTACAGCAGCCATGCTCTTTGCGTAGGCCTACCCCTGTTCCACTTCCAGGGGTAAGTACCAACTGATCTTAACCAATTAGTAAACCCTTCTCTGTATAATGCCCGCCCCCAAAACTGATCAACCAGCTCAAAGCTTAGGACTTCTGCCAGGAGTTCGGGAACACAGATTCTCTCATTCATTCCCATTCTCATATTCATTCATTCTCATTCTCTCTCTCTCTCTCTCTCTCTCTCTCTCTCTCTCTCTCTCTCTCTCTCTCTCTCTCTCTCTCTCTCCCTAAAATATGCAATTTGCTGACAGACTCCTGGAATTACTGGTATCACTCTGCCTCCATGAGAAAAGCAAAACTCAGAAGAAAGCTGATTCATGAAGGTGGTGGAACAAAAATAATCACAGAAAAATGGAGCCAGAACCCTAATCAAACCCCCCTGGAGCCCACCCTACCACTGGATTTTCTGACATAGAAGTCAATAAATTCCCTTCATTCTTAACCAGTCTGAGTTAGATTTTCTTTGTTACTTACAGCTGGAAGTATTCTAAATGATAATAATGGAGTTCCCAATAATCTGTCTCGGGTCCTATATGTACACTCTTATAACTTAAACCGTGGCCTTCATCTTGTTGACCTGACCCCAACTTCCATACCACAGACAAATATTTCCTACAACTTACTGAACATTTCTACCTATGACATTCCACAAGGTACTTTGAATTCAACAAAGCCAAAACTGAACTTACTTTCTCCAAAACTACCTCTTCCTATGAGTCCTATTTTTTCAACTACTTGAAAATAGTTGATGTAATTATTTGAGATTACTATTTGATATAACTACTGATTAACTACTTGCCTAGTCATCCAATCTACAAGCTACTTTCTTTTTGTTAGGATGATTTCTATATTCAATGCATAACAGAATGCTAGTGAGTCAGGGACCTGTGAAAGGAGAGACATAATTACTTGCAATTAAAAATTTTAAATCCTAGGTCAGCATATTAAAAAACCTACAAAGTTCTGATGGAAGCTTTGCATCGAGTGCTTTGGGATCAAATGAAAAAGATATCTTCGAGGAAACCAAGATGGCGGCATAGGTTAACGCCGGAGATTGCTGCCTCGAACAACCACTTCAGAGATATAACTAAAGGACAGAACGAACATCATCCAGAACCACAGGAAGGCTGGCTGAGTAGAAATTCTACAACTAGGAGGAAAGAGAATATCATACCCTGACTCAGAGGAGGCGCAGTGCTGAAGTGAAATACTCAGGTGCGGAGTGCGCGCGGAGCGGGCTGGCGGCAGAGGGTGCGGTTGTTGTTTTCAATCGGGAGGGAGTTTCAGACTCTGAGCTCCAGATCCGGGCGAGTCTCTAGGGACCCAGACTCAAACGGGAGAAGCGGGACTGTCTGGCTTCGGTCGGAACTCGAGGGCAGCTTTCTCTCCGAGGTTGGCAGCAGTTGCTGGGACTCTGAGAGGCAGAGCCCCTAGGGACGGAACTGAGAGCCGCCATAACTGCTTGCTCCGGCCCGCCCTGTAGATCCCCGGGGACCCGCCCCGCCCAAGCCCTGCGCAGAGCCATTTGCCGGATAGCCTCAGGCAAAGGCTAGATTAGCACCGCCCTAGAGATCCAGCACAGAAGCTCTCCCACTGCAGACACAGCTGACTCTCATAGCCAGTTAGCCTGGAGGTCAAATCACCCCTGGTATTACCGACAACAATCAAGGCTTAACTACAAGACTGCGCACAAAGACCACTAGGGGGTGCACCAAGATATAAAAATGCGGAGACAAAGAAACAGGACGCAAATGTCAGAAATGGAAGATATAGAGCTCAAAACCACACTTTTAAGGTCTCTCAAGAACTGTCTAGAAGCTGCCGATAAACTTAGTAAGGCCCTCGAAAAGACTGGTGAGACCACCGATAAATGTAGTGAGATCCTCAAGAAATCTAATGAGACCCTCGATGTTGTGATAAAGAACCAACTAGAAATTAAGCATACACTGACTGAAATAAAGAATATTATACAGACACCCAACAGCAGACCAGAGGAGCGCAAGAATCAAGTCAAAGATTCAAAACGCGAAGAAGCAAAAAACACCCAACTGGAAAAGCAAAATGAAAAAAGAATCCGAAAATATGAAGATAGTATAAGGAGCCTCTGGGACAGCTTCAAGCGTACCAACATCAGAATTATAGGGGTGCCAGAAGATGAGAGAGAGCAAGATATTGAAAACCTATTTGAAGAAATAATGACAGAAAACTTCCCCCACCTGGTGAAAGAAATAGACTTACAGGTCCAGGAAGCGCAGAGAACCCCAAACAAAAGGAATCCAAAGAGGACCACACCAAGACACATCATAATTAAAATGCCAAGAGCAAAAGACAAAGAGAGAATCTTAAAAGCAGCAAGAGAAAGAAACCCAGTTACCTACAAGGGAATACCCATACGACTGTCAGCTGATTTCTCAACAGAAACTTTGCAGGCCAGAAGGGAATGGCAAGAAATATTCAAAGTGATGAATACCAAGAACCTACAACCAAGATTACTTTATCCAGCAAAGCTATCATTCAGAACGGAAGGTCAGATAAAGAGCTTCACAGATAAGGAAAAGCTAAAGGAGTTCATCACCACCAAACCAGTATTATATGAAATGCTGAAAGGTATCCTTTAAGAAGAGGAAGAAGAAGAAAAAGGTAAAGATACAAATTATGAACAACAAATATGCATCTATCAACAAGTGAATCTAAGAATCAAGTGAATAAATAATCTGGTGATCATAATAGAATCAGGGACATAGAAAGGGAATGGACTGATTATTCTTGGGGGGGGAAAGGGGTGTGGGAGATGCGGAAAGAGACTGGACAAAAATCGTGCACCTATGGAAGAGGACAGTGGGTGGGGAGTGAGGGCGGAGGGTGGGGCGGGAGCTGGGAGGAGGGGAGTTATGGGGGGGAAAAAAAGAGGAACAAATGTAATAATCTGAACAATAAAGATTTAATTAAAAAAAAAAAAGATATCTTCCAGAATCTGATTCTCCTATAGACCACGGGGATCCCATGTGCCCCCATCTTCTTCCAGGTTGATTTCAGATAACTGAGTCACAAGCACTGTAATTCCAGGCTCCAGTTTCTCTGCAGGGATGAGGCTGAGGTCTAGAAGTGGACTTTGGGCTCAGAGACTGAACCAAATCCAGCAGAGCTGTCTCATACCAGGAGTCGTCGTGTTGGAATGATGATGTGATTGAGCTTACAAGCTCCTTTTGGCTTTCTGTTGTCATAGAAGATGTCAACACATCTTGTCTAACTCCTGTCATCGTCCCTCTTTGGGGTCGAGATATGTATATGTCTTTTGACATGTCCACAGGGCATCATCTTCCATAGGTGAGTGAAACCCACCTGTTTTCGTCTCCCTTCTAGTCTCTCCACTTGTTAGTGGACTCTTGGTGCTTTCTGATGGATGATGATGTTCCAATCACATGGTGACTTCAGCAAACTTGGTCCAGAGTCACTCCCATTCATATCCAAGTTGAGCTCTCGGGGCTTAGTAAGCTCTTTCTTTCATCAGCAATCAGTTCTTTCGACTTAAACACAGCTTGAGTTCTTAACCAATTGTAGCCTAGGCTCGACTGATGAAGCTGCTGCTGTTTTAGGAGAAGCTTTGTCTCCAGCAGATGCTGAAGGTGCTCCTTTTTAATTTCCAGCTCCATTTTTTGAAGCATAAATTGCTGCCTTCTGTCTTCTGATAGTTGCTTTTTTAAATCAGTTTCACTGGGCTGCAGTACTTCTTGGCCATGCATCAGAGATGCCCAGGAATGCCCACAATAATGGCATGATTCCAGGTGTGTCTTGGAATACTGAGGGGTCATGTCTGCAGAGTGGCTAATGTGAACATGATCTGCATGATCTGGATTTTCAGAAAGTTTACCAGCACAACACAGTCTACTAGTAGACCAGCAGTCATCAACCGGTGGTCCGCAGACCACTGGTGGTCCATGAGGTCCGAAAGTTCGCGACCATTGGTCTAGAAGACAGTGTAGGCTTAAGGTGCTGGCATTCCTTCCTCCTCAGTGCCTCTGAAGGTACTTTCTTTGTAGGGACTGCATCTGCTAGTCTTTTCCTTGGGGATCCATAATCACATGTTCTGGTTTCTGACGGCACCCTGTCTAGATCCTCTTTGGGATTTTTATGGGCTGATGGTTTCAAAGAATTATTCCTGAACTCCACAAGGGATTCGGTTTGCAGACTTAGGCCTTTGCTTGGTTTGGTAGTAGGGTTGTGGTTTGGCTACACTCAAGTGGGAACCATCTAGTTCCATGCATTAAGATGGGAGAGTGCTCTTCCTATTGAATACCTGTTGTTCCTGCATTCTAGCAGCATCAAGTACTGAGAGAATGATGAGTTTCTCTTTCTATTCTGATAGAGGCTTAGAAGTTCTTGGCATTCTCTATACTGTAGCTGAGCCTTGTCTTGAGTCCCTGCCTGTTCAGGGGACCAAAACCTTCATGAGACAGAAAGGATGATCCCAAGGGCAGAGCCATGAGTCCAGTAGGGTAAAGCCTCAAAGCAAAGAGGATATTTCCAGGCACTGAAACCTAATAGAGCTTGTCAGGTTGGATTTCAAAATTGCCTGGAACTGGTAACTCCATTTTCCCTTCAATTTCCTCCCTTCTTGAATGAGAATTTCCAGAGCTTTTATCCAATGCCTGTCCCACCACTGCCTTTTGGGAACAGGTAACCTGTTTCTTGAGTTTCACAAGTTCACAGAGCTACAAACTTATTTGATCCCTTCTCTCCACATTCAAATTACCTGACTTCTCAGTTCCTTCCAACGCCTACGAGGAACTTTATAGTTTAAGCCCCCCATCCTAATTAATGAGAAATGGCTGAGGTATTTACCATTCCTTACTTAGTCATGTAAAAGCTCCCATTTTAGGCCTCTACACACTTTCCATGCCAATCTTTACTACAGTGATCCTTTTAAAATGCATTAGGCCCTAACTGGTTTGGCTCAGTGGATAGAGCGTCGGCCTGTGGACTGAAGGGTCCCAGGTTTGATTCCGGTCAAGGATATGGTTGTGGACACATCCCCAGTGAGGGGTGTGCAGGAGGCAGCTGATTGATGTTTCTCTCTCATCAATGTTTCTAACTCTCTATCCCTCTCCCTTCCTCTCTGTAAAAAATCAGTAAAATATTTTTAAATACATTTACTAGTAAAATGCATTACATGCCAGGCTAGGGTGGCTCAGTGGTTGAGCATCAACCCATGAGCCAAGAGGTCACTGGTTTGATTCCTGGTCAGGGTGCATGCCCAGGTTGCGGGCTCAATCCCCAGTACAAGGCATCTGGTCAGTGATGTTTCTATCTCTCTATCCCTCTCCCTTCCTCTCTCTCTCTCTCTAAAAATCAATAAAAACATATATTTTTAAATGTAAAAAAAAAAAAAAATGCATTAGGCTTCCCAATTGCTCAGAAGATAGCACTTGGAATTCTAAGCCAAGCATCCAAGGACCTTTCCAATCTAGTCCAAACTACCTATCTTAGGTTGAAGTCCATAGAAGCAGACAGGAATTAAGAGACTGGGACAGGAATTCTTGTATAAGTTACTCTTCAGGGAGTTTTATCAGAAGAGGAGTGAGTAGAGCAGAATAGAGTAGCTCCCAAGGGTGTTCTAGAGCAGCGGTTGCCAACCTTTTGGACCTCACAGACCACCAGCGGTCCGCGGGCCATTGGTTGGCAACCGCTGCTCTAGAGCATGAACTGTACCACAAAGTTGGTGATGCTTTGAGGCAAGGGGTCTGACCTTTTGTATCCCTTTATCTGTCCATCACTGGCTGCAGGATGTGGGACGCAAAATCCACCTGAGCAAGACAGCTGCCCTGGCTGAGGGCAATAGTCTGGAGAAGGAAGCAGCTAAATGGCATTGGCAGTCAACACTCAAAGGGGCTCAGGGATCAAGGTGGGGACCAAGAGCAGCACTACACTACTTTCCACTGTTCCACCCAACACCCAAAATCATGCCAGCAAACACCATCCTACTCGCAGCCATATTACATGAGCCTTAGGAAACAGCATTCTTTACTTTCATACTGCTCTGCCTTTTAATATGGTTTAATGATAATATACGAATGATAGTAGTAGCAGCCGCTCTCATTTGTAAAAGTCTAGTGTGTGCCCAGGAGTTAGACACTTCCGCATGCTCAAGTAACATTCTCAACATCAGGGCAAACAATGGAGCCAGTTCCGAACCAAGTCAGCTGATCACCAAAAATCTGTGTTCTTAACTAACCGCTATACTATAATACAGCGATTTTCAACCTTTTTCATCTCATGGCACACATAACTTAATTTACTAAAGTTCTGCAGCACACCAAAAAATATATGTTTTGCCAATCTGACAAAAAATAGGTATAATTTTTATGCATTCACATTGGGAAGCCAGCTGTTATGTTAGCTATTGTCATTTTGTTATTCGACAATCTATAGGAAAGAGATATACTACCCCTAACTAAATACTCGGGTATTGCATGTTTTAGAAATTCTTACAGCACATCGGTTGAAAATCGCTGCTATACCTTCCTACATACGAAGAGTCCTGTTCCTCCTAGTAAAACCTGATCCTTCTTAGAGCTCAGCTGGTTACCTCCTCTTACACAGGCCTTCCCTCGCACTCGCATTTTCTCATTCTTGCCCTAACCTCCTGGCAGAATTAAGTACTCCCTACTGTTCATACAAAACTGCTCGTATCACCTGACAGGACCTATTTATAGATATATCTATCTCATCCAGACTATCGACTCCTTGAACAGAGGAACAATGTCTTAGTTTTATATCTCCCAACATAACACATACTCAATAAATAGTTGATGAATAAAGGGATGGTTTGAGAAACATTATTTGACTCTAGAGTCTCTGTGGTGCTTCCTACATATTCCACATATTATGTGACTGACAAACTTTATAGCGACTACAAAGGAGAAAAGCAAAATCCATTTCTAGGCAATACTAAATTTTCAAATTGCTCTTTGGTTTTTTACAGCTTTTATGTAAGTCGTATAAAAGTATACACCGAGCACATGAAATGATACAGTAATAATCTTCAGGTCATTGGCTCAAATTCAATTCAATTAAGAAGTGATTACCGAAAACAGCTATTTGATTGATTATATCATGTACTCTTTATGGCACTGTAATTCTCCAATTTAGTATGGAGAATATATCAGTTAAGGAACATGCAATTAACAGAGATTACTCCCATATAAGAGAAGAATCTGAAAATTAAGCTCAATTTTGTGAACACTAAATTATCTAACTTTTAAATTTTTATGTGCATATATAAAATCATGATGTTTTTCTAAGTGAAACAAGAACTTATCAAAATCTAAATATTTTTTTTGCCTGATTAAAAGATACTAGAGATTGTGACTTTATATAGCATTGTTGTGATGCATACATGAGGAATAAAAGTAATAAGAAATAAATGGTAACTGTATATGCTAAATTCAGGATAGTGGTTACTTGATGGAGTGAAAGGGGGAGAAGGGAGAAGCAACTGAAAAGGGGCATTAAGGGGGCTTCAAAAGTACTAGTAATGCTTTTCTCACACAGCTGGTAGTACATGCACATTCACTATATTATATTTTGTGGGGGCTTCATATGTCTAAATAGTCAGTAATTTTTTTTTAATAAATAAGAACTGTAAAGGAAAATAGAACCACAAATGGTATTAGACTAAAATCTGTTTTTCGTGAAAGAACTTCCTCCTTTATAAAACCGGGGTTCGGCATCACCGGATCTAATTTGTTACTAGGAAGTAAAAAGAGTCTTAGCTCCCAGAAATAAAATAAACAATTCTCAATTCAGACCAAGTTAAACAGAAAATTATCAAAAGTCACCTGGACCTAGATGCAAATGCCAATTTATAAGTGGCTCAAAAAAATATAACTTAACCTTACCTTTTACCCAGAACCATTTACTAAATTTAACTTTTATCCTGTGTCCCCCCAAAAATGTTTCTATATTCTGATCCCATCTCTCCTAATTATTTCCAGAATCACAATAATTAAATAAACTTCTAAAAGTGAGTTTTCTGCCGAAACCGGTTTGGCTCAGTGGATGGAGCGTCGGCCTGCGGACTGAGGGGTCCCAGGTTCGATTCCGGTCAAGGGCATGTGCCTGGGTTGCGGGCACATCCCCAGTGGGAGATGTGCAGGAGGCGGCTGATCGATGTTTCTCTCCCATCAATGTTTCTGACTCTCTATCTCTCTCCCTTCCTCTCTGTAAAGAATCAATAAAATATATTTTAAAATAAATAAATAAATAAATAAATAAAAGTGAGTTTTCTATGCAATTTCAAAATTATTCTCTAAAATTATCTTAAAGCTCTCAAAAATAAGAGTATTTTAAACTGATTTACTAGTAACTATACAGTGACATACACTCTAAGTCAGTGGTTCTCAACCTTCCTAATGCCACAACCCTTTAATACAGCTCCTCATGTTGTGCTGACCCCCAACCATAAAATTATTTTCGTTGCTACTTCATAACTGCAATTTTGCTACTGTTATGAATCGTAATGTAAACATCTGACATGCAGGATGTATTTTCATTGTTTCAAATTGAACATAATTAAAGCATAGTGATTAATCACAAAAACAATATGTAATTATGTATGTGTTTTCCGATGGTCTTAGGCGACCCCTGTGAAAGGGTCGTTCGACCCCCAAAGGGGTCGCAACCCACAGGTTGAGAACCGCTGCTCTAAGTGAACAAGTAGACAACAGAACCATGAGGAACGTCTATTAGCCTTAAAAAGAATGCAGAAAGAAGGCACCTTTTATGAGCAGCTTTCTACAAAAGCAATTTAAGCCATGTAGTAGAAATAGTTTCATTACACTGAGTTGAATATTCCCGGAGATTATGCTTGGCACCATTTAAAATGGCAGTTTTATTGACATGTTTAGGCACTGGTTCTATGGTGACATTTGCAAAGTTAGGGAAGATGTGTTGTTCACCTCCTAAGAAGTATTCTCACAAATAGAACCAGACACACAATTTAAAGTGTACCAGCTATCTGGTACTTGAATGGACTTCTCAATCCATCGCATTCTTTAACATGCCTCTCAATGTTTAAAGTATCCTTGACACACACATACAAGAAACGGATGCTGGAAACACCACAGCACTAGGCTTGAGTTGTGACTCTGCCAGTCCTGCCTGTGCCAAAAACTCTCCATCGCCAGTCTCCTTATCTATAAAATGGAGTTGATGTGAGAATTTGGAATCTATTCTGCAACAAAAGGCAATACAATGCTTATTAAAACTATTATTTGAGGGGGTGGACATTTAACATCATGACTCAAACCAATGATTGAGAACTGCCCAAAGTAGCCCTTCTACTAATTTATTATTAATTTGTAGTACAAGCCTGGGACATCACAACCTCTCTGGACCCCAGCTTCTCCATGAAATGAGGCTGCGGCCTTCACTAACATTTTAGGATCCCACTTGCTTGGAGAGGGCATTTAGACACCACCTCTCATTCATCTTTCACAAATTTTGTCTCACCAAAGGAAATAGAAAAATAATCAATGTTATCTAACATACATATATTGGAAAGTGATACACAAAATGATAGAGTAATCTTTGTATTTGTCAAGTTCTTGTTTTTCATATAAGGATCAGTAGCTGTACACAAATTAATCAGATCTATATTCTAGAGGGGGCTACATGATTCAAGAAATATACAATAAAGTTAGAGAAATCTAGATTAAAACAAAAGACCTCAACAACTAAAAATCAGACTTTTCTGTTTTGTGTGTTTATAACTGTCTCTGTCAATGAATTTTAAGTTCCTGAGAGGAAAAGCACCTCAGCTCAGCCATCCCTTGCTTCTTCCTGTGGTGCACTCCTAGGTAAAGCAGGCGCTGCGTAAAACACTCAAGAACTGAGCAGATAAGGTGCCAGGATATGTGCAGGTGCTGAAGATAAATTTGTTCAAGAGCAGAATGAATAATCAGAGGTTATTTATGACCTGGACATAACATAAATATTTATTTTATGGGTTCAATGGATTTAAAAGCAAATGGAAACCATTTATCTGCACGTTGTTTGCTGTTTCTTTAACAGGTCTCCCCGACTAATCAGGAGCTGATAAGTTTCCAGATAGGAAAATATAAAGATTTTTTGCCCATACAAGGGTCTTCCCCAACCCTTTCATGCAACAACAAAAAAAGCCCAATAACAAAGGCAACAACATCAAAAAAAAAAGCCCAATAACAAAAAGAGGAAATGTTTTAAAAATAACTACAGTAATCAAAAGCAAGACCACAGTAACTAACATTTCCTGTCCCAAACAGTAACTCTGCCTTATCACTGCCTATTTGAGTCACAAGACTTTGGAGAAATCAAAAGTAGTTTCTCAATGGGAAAAGGCCAGGGACCTTTGTTCCAGTGGGTATGATTTATCTCTTCACTAATCTAAATAACTTCAAACCTTTAAGTCTCTGATTGCACTAGTCACATCAAAAAGCATAGCTAGCCCTGGCCGGTGTGGCTCGGTTGAGCATCCTCCCATACACCGAGAGGTCGTTGATTCTATTCCGGTCAGGGCAATCCCGGATTGTGGGTTCAATCCCCAGGGCAGGAGGCAGCTGATTGATGTTTCTCTTTCTCTCTCTCTCTCTCTCTCTCTCTCTCTCTCTCTCTCTCCCTTCCTCTCTGTAAAAAATCAATAAAATATATTTTAAAAACAGCAACTCCATCCCATCCAAGTATTTCTTACCCCCATGACCTACTTTTCTTTTTTCTGTAATGCTCACCACCTAACATACTACATCACTCACTCACTATAAAAGTCCCACAAGGACAGAGGTCTTTGTCTCGTTTTCTTACTGATGTATCACAACATCGGGCACAAGGCGTTCAGAGAAGAAGTGTGCTGAATTAATAAATGGCCCCAACCTGCTTTTTCCATTTTACTTCCGACCTATCCTGCCTTAAGGAATCCTGCCCCAGCATGTCAGCCTGATGTACTCCCCATCCAGCCCATCTCTGTATCCCAGTCCACACCTCTTCCAAGCTGCGGAACTCAACACTCCAGCTCCTCCCTGGAAGTGCTCCGCGCTCCAGTCCACCAGGCCTTCCTGCCCTGCACCCACCACACCTACTGCCCGGCTCCCTGCGCTAAATTCACACGGGGCATCATTCTGAGAACAGGTGTGACTTTTAACTGTTCCTGAAACGTGGCTCTAATTCCCTTGAAGGAAGAAATGAAGTCCATCTTCTTGGAAACTTACTAAAAATCTCAGTACATTAAAAATGAGAAAAAACAGTTCCTAGGGTTTTGGGTTTTGGTGTGTTTTTGGTTTTTGTTTTTTTTCATTCAAAGTGGAAAGAGCTTTAAGTTTCATGGAGAAAATAAATGTATATTCTGATATCTTACTTTCCTGTTTTATTAAACATTAAAATGTCTGTGAGGGCCCTAATCGGTTTGGCTCAGTGGATAGAGCACGGGCCTGTAGACTGAAAGGTCCCAGGTTCGATAACGGTCAAGGGCATGTACCTTGGCTGCGGGCACATCCCCAGTGGGGGGTGTGCAGGAGGCAGCTGACCAATGTTTCTCTCTCATCGATGTTTCTAACTCTCTATCCCTCTCTCTTCCTCTCTGTAAAAAGCCAATAAAATATTTTATTTTTTTTTTAAATATATTCTATTGATTTTTTTACGGAGAGGAAGGGAGAGAGACAGAGAGTTAGAAACATCTACAGAGAGTTAGAAACATCGATGGGAGAGAAACATCGACCAGCCGCCTCCTGCACATCTCCCACTGGGGATGTGCCCGCAGCCCAGGTACATGCCCCCGACCGGAATCGAACCTGGGACCCCTCAGTCCGCAGGCTGACGCTCTATCCACTGAGCCAAACCGGTTTCGGCAATAAAATATTTTTTTAAAAAAAAATAATAATAAAATAAAATAAAACGTCTGTGAAGCAATTGTTACTGGATTTGAGTGACTCTACTCAAAACCTGAGGCACTTTATCGCCCGAACTCTCACCCCAGCACCCAGGAGGCCCTGCAGGACCTGACCTCACCTCCTGCTACTCACACGCCCTTCACTCTGCCAGCCACAGTGGCCCCTCAGCATCCCTGAAACATGCCAGACATGCTGGTGCCTTGAGTTCGTACTTCCGTTCCTTCTGCCTGCAATACTCATTGCCCGGAATTCGTGCTCTGCTTAAGTCTTTCTAAATAACCCCTTCCTGACCACTGTAGCCAAAACAGAAGAACACTCCCTCTTCCTTGCTTCCCAGCCTCTTCTCTGCTTTCTTTTTCTCCATAACAGCTTTAACAATCTAATCATCGGTATTTTTACTTATTTATCTAGTGGCATTAGAATAAATATTTTTACCTATTTTACTCACAGTAATAGTCCCACTATCTAGAATAGTATCTTGCAATTAGAAGGTGCATAATACGTTTGGAACACAGAATTCAGCAAACGTATACCTTTCACAAGTGAATAGACAGAGCAATGCAAATTTTCTTTTAACATCTCCAAAAAAAATCAAGGAAGTTCTCCCAATCATAGCATTTTCTACTTCTTTAAACTTGAATTCTCCCCAAGAACTGAATTCTGTTCATTAGAAATAGCCAAGCTTCAAAGCTACTCTAAAAGTGGTTTAAAATCAGGTCTCTTTTATCATTCCCAAAAACTTATGCAATTGCTTTGAAATGACACATCAATATATAAACAAACGTTTCTCAAGCATTATTTGTGTGCCCAGCACTGTGGTTTAAAAATTCTGTCCTTGCCTGACCGGTTTGGCTCAGTGGATAGAGTGTCAGCCTGCGGACTGAAGGGTCCCAGGTTCGATTCCGGTCGGGGGCGTGTGCCTGGGTTGCGGGCACATCCCCAGTGGGGAGTGTGCGGGAGGCAGCTGATCGGTGTTTCTCTCTCATCGATGTTTCTTTCTAACTCTCTATCCCTCTCCCTTCCTCTCTGTAAAAAATCAATAAAATATATTTAAAAAAAAAAAATTCTGTCCTTAAAGAAACAAGGCCTGTTTTTCAGGGAGGATCTAATTCCTAGCATAACCCCAAAACTGCCCATGTTTTGATTAAAATAAATGGAAGTGTTAAATGCCATCTATAATAATAAAAGCATAATATGCTAATTAGACCAGACAGCCGAATGACCTTCCGGACATCATTCTGGACATCCTTCCGGACAAAGCCGCGGTGGCGGGGGACAAGGCAGAGACGGTTAGGGGCGATCAGGCAGACAGGCGAGCAGTTAGGGGTGATCAGGCAGGCAGAGTGGTTAGGGATGATCACGCAGGCAGGTGAGCAATTGGGGCGATCAGCCAGGCAGGCGAGCAGTAGGGGCATTAGGCAAACAGGCGAGTGGTTAGGAGCCAGCAGTCCTGGACTGCGAAAGGGATATCCGACTGCCGGGATCGGGCCTAAACTGGCAGTAGGACATCCCCCGAGGGGTCCCGGATTGCAAGAGGGGCAGGCCAGGCTGAGGGACACCTCCTCGCGTCCCATGCACAAATTTCATTCACCAGGCCTCTAATGAAAACATAAAAAGCTGCCCTGACCAGTTTGGCTCAGTGGATAGAGCATCAGCCTGCGGACTGAGGGGTGCCGGGTTCAATTCCAGTTAAGGGCATGTGCCTTGGTTGCGGGCACATCCCCAGTAGGGAGTGTGCAGGAGGCGGCTGATCGATGTTTCTCTCTCATAGATGTTTCTAACTCTCTATCCCTCTCCCTTCCACTCTGTAAAAAAATCAAAAAAATACATTTAAAAAAATATATATATATATATATATATGAAGCTGTAGAGAGATAACAAATATAACCCAGTGATTACAGACTAAAACCTCATTTTTTTATTAAAAAAACAACGCTAAAATGACTTTTACTTGTGCTTCAAATTTTTTAACAAGGTATTTGTATTTTTTCCACCTGCCCTCAACAGCATGGTTACAATATTATTCAATGAGGCACTACAGGGAGTGTCTCACTGGTTACAAAACCTGTCCTGGTTACAAAACCTGGTCTTTTCCTTTGCACTAATGGCTGCCAGTAGGGAAAGCTTTTGAAACAGGGCAAAAACTTCCCCTCTGAGATAGATTCATTGCAATACCACTTAGCACTTACATGATTCATTTTATAGTTACCTTGCTTTATGCAAGTGTCAGGTTGCATTTTTTGTAAGATAGAAACCAAGTCTGCACATAAAGTAAATATTGGTTGACAAAACAAAAGCTAATTATCACTTCAAATGTGGTATCAGAAGACAAGGTAAAATGTAGGATACAGGTCCTGGCACAGAAGGATTTACAAAACAAATTTATAAATATTATTGTTTCAAGAACTATTTACAATGTGTCTGACTTGACAGATACATTTCCTTAAAATATTTTATTTTTTAGCCAAAACCCGTTTGGCTCAGTGGATAGAGCATCGGCCTGCGGACTGAAAGGTCCCAGGTTCGATTCCGGTCAAGGGCATGTACCTGGGTTGCGGGCACATCCCCAGTAGCAGGTGTGCAGGAGGCAGCTGATCAAGGTTTCTCTCTCATCAATGTTTCTAACTCTCTATCTCTCTCCCTTCCTCTCTGTAAAAAATCAATAAAATATATTTAAAAAATAAAAATAAGCCAAAACCGGTTTGGCTCAGTGGATAGAGCGTCGGCCTGCGGACTGAAAGGTCCCAGGTTCGATTCCGGTCAAGGGCATGTACCTTGGTTTCGGGCATATCCCCAGTGGGGGGTATGCAGGAGGCAGCTGATTGATGTTTCTCTCTCGTCAATGTTTCTGACTCTCTATCTCTCTCCCTTCCTCTCTGTAAAAAATCAATAAAATATATTTAAAAAATAAAAAAATAAAAATAGATTAGTTTTAAAAATACATATATTTTATTTTTTAATTACAATTTTCTTACTTAGAAAACTTCAAAAACCCTCATAGTCAACTGAGATTGACCTTTCAATTTACAACAGGTATTAATTCGCGTCTAGCTATTTGATTTGGGAAGAAATAGAGAAAAGCAAATTCACATGTTCAAGGATGCCCCTAAAAAGTATGCAGAAATAGTTATAGCTATGTTTTCCCTAAAATAAGGGCAACTTCAAATTATTAAATGAGTTAGAGCAGAGTAATGTAAGCTAATGCATTTACCTTCTTCTAGAGCAGTGGTCGGCAAACTCATTAGTCAACAGAGCCAAATATCAACAGTACAATGATTGAAATTTCTTTTGAGAGTCAAATTTTTTAAACTTAAACTATATAGGTAGGTACATTGTTATTAACTTAATTAGGGTACTCCTAAGGCTTTGGAAGAGCCACACTCAAGGGGCTAAAGAGCCGCATGTGGCTCGCAAGCAGCAGTTTGCCGACTACGGTTCTAGAGCAGTGGTTCTCAACCTTGGCTGCACATTAGAATCACCTGGGAATCTTTTTAAAATCCTGATTTCTGGGCCTCATCCTCCGGAAATTCTGTTTCTTTGTTACTAATGTTGTGGCCTCACCCCATAACAAAGAAACAGAATTTCCGGAGGATGAGGCCCAGAAATCAGGATTTTAAAAAGATTTCCAGGTGATTCTAATGTGCAGCCAAGGTTGAGAACCACTGGTCTAGAGTCTTCCTCTGTCCAAGACTCAGACAGAGGCCATTTTTCAGACAGCCAGACAAATTTCTCTTACACTAAATCAGCGGTTCTCAACCTGTGGGTCGCGATCCCTTTGGCGGTCGAACGACGCTTTCACAGGGGTTGCCTAAGACCATCCTGAACATCAGATATTTACATTACAATTCATAACAGTAGCAACATTACAGTTATGAAGAAGCAACGAAAATAATTTTATGGTTGGGTCACAACATGAGGAACTGTATTTAAAGGGCCAAAAGGTGGAGAAACACTGCACTAAATATTGGGTAAGATTTAGGTTTCGCCCTGACTGGTTTGGCTCAGCGGATAGCATCACCCTGCAGACTCAAGGGTCCCATATTTGATTCCAGTCAAGGGCATGTACCTTGGTTGCGAGCACATCCCCAGTAGGCAGGATCCCCAGGAGGCAGCTGATCGATGTTTCTCTCTCATCGATGTTTCTAACTCTCTATCCCTCTCCCTTCCTCTCTGTAAAAAATCAATAAAATCTATTTAAAAAAAAAAAAAGATTTAGGTTTCTAGTAGTGATAATTGTGTTCGGTGTACTTTTGAAGAATGTCTCTTTCCCAAACCATGTAACAAAATAGAATGTCTCTTTCCCAAAGCCACAAAATAGTTCTGGGTGAGGCTTACTAATTATTAATAAATTTATGAAATTCCAACTACTTCACAGTTGCTAGTTGGTTGTATTTCTTAGCAGTACTTTAAAAATTGAAATCTCTTGGTCACTTAATCCAATGAAAAGTCAAAAGCTTCAAAGGCAAAAATCTAAAGAGGCACTACACTTCATTTCATGATTTATTTCTCCATCCTAAAGAAAGCCGTCACCTAGGTGTTTATGGGACACTATTACTACTGCAACATGATACAGAAAAACCATAACACCATTGATGCTGTAGCATTTATCCACATGCCAACACAAGCTCTTAAGTGTAAAATCTATACAGAAGTCCCCCAATATCCAGGGGATACATTCCAAGACCCCCAGTGGATCCCTGAATCCGCAGATAGTACCAAACCCTACATATATTGTTTTTTCCTGTACATACATAACTATGATAAAGTTTAATTTATAAGTTAGACACAGTGAGAGATAAATGACAATTAATATAATACAGAATTATAACAATGTCTTGTAATGAGTTATATAAGTCATAGTCTCTCTCTCTCTCTCTCTCTCTCTCTCTCTCTCTCTCTCTCATAACCAAAATGGCTACATGGCTACTAAGTCGCAGGTAGTATACACACTACACATACGCTAGACAAAGGGATGAATTCACATCTCAGGCTAGGCAAAGCAAGATTTCATCACAGCATGCAATTTAAAATTTATGAATTCTTTACTTCTGAAATTTTCAGCTTAGCATTTTTAAGCCATGGTCCAGTAGACTCTGTAGTGGGTTCTGCATTCAGCTTCTGAGTTAAAGAGTTTCAGTTTAGTACAACATTGTTTAAATTCACTTTTAAATGAGTTTGTGTTCAGAAGTATGTGTTTCTATATTTTAGAAACACCTCATGAGCTCTAACCTATAGATTCAGAGTGAGACTAAACTGCAGCTACAAATAAATGATTCAGTAAGTCAGAGAATACTTTACTTTCAGACATTAGATCCAAAATATGCATTCTGGTTCTGAAATTCCAGGTTTGGAAATGCCAACAGCAATCTACATATATAAAAGCCCAGTGACCAGAGTGGCAGAATGACCAGAACAACTGGTCGCTATGACGCGCAGTGCAGCAGCCAACCAGCCCAATCCGGGCCCAGACTGGCCCCCCAACTGCCCGCGGCACCTCCCCCCCCCCCCCCCCCCCCGCTGGCCAACCTACTACCACCCCTCCTGCTCTCCGGCCAGCCCCCCCAATAGGCCTTGATCCTCGGCCAGGCTGAGGGATCCCAGCCACGCACGAATTCATGCACCGGGCCTCTAGTAAAAAATAAATTTCCTTGTAAGTAGCTAAGTTTCCTCAAAAGTGTTGAAACAAAGACTCAGCTTTCAGTACAATCTTATGTTAGTTCATACAAATAAACACACTTATTAAGGCTTGGAATGAAATTACCTCAGTCACTTCACTGGAATGCAACCATGCATTTGCAAAGTTGTTCTGAAGCTGCTCCAACTAAAGCACATGGAGAAGGAAAGACCCTGTACCAAGTAAGCATATTGTGTAAAATCCTTGTTTCATATTGGCACCCAAGTTTTAAAATGTTACATCTCATGGTTATTTCTTCTGCAAGAATAGTATCAAGGGATATGAACATAGACAAATGTCATGGACTTTAGGGAGCCTATCTTCAGAAGCTTAAATTACTAATTGAGGTTGTTAGGAAAGTAAGATGAGTTAAGATTCAGGCAAAGTGCTTAGCACAATTGCTTGGCTCATAGTAAACATTCAATAATTATTAACAAATATGTATTAGCATTCTACTAAAGCAGTCTACAACTAACCGCAAATTCCTTTTCAGGCCCTACTTCTACGGACTGTGCAAATAGCAAATTAAAGCATAAAACACACTTTTTAAACTACCCATCTTGAAGACCAAAAAGGCACAATAACGAACTGCTTTCAAAAATCTGTATTGGGCTGCCATGAGCACAAATTCACAACCTGACTAAAAGGCTGGAACACTAGTTAGCGTTCTAATTAGGATCAGTGCCAGTTAAATCAGGGACAGTTAAAGGTCAAAGGCGTCCAAGCCCGGAGCGATTTTCTCCACTTACACGGTCCCTGCCTCCCACAGGAACAGGGGACTGACCCAAAGGCAGGCGCGGCCTTAGTGCAGGCGAGGACAGGCCAGGTTAGCCATCGCCCTAGGGGATTTCTTCCAGACGCTTCTACCTCGGATCTCAAGAGTTCTCGCTCTCCCAACCACGCCGCAACCGGGAGTGCCGCCCTCGGCCCCGGACCTCCGCCCCGCGCGCCCGCAGTGAAGAGACCAGTCCTTGCGCGCGCTTCGCGCGCTCCGGACCACCTCTGCGCGCTCCGGACCACCTCTGCGCGCTCCGCTCCCCCCACCTCCAGGCCCTGGGCCTGGGAGGATACCGCCCGGGCCCCCGCGCTCCCGCCCCGGCCCCCGCACCCGCGACCCGGGCAGGATACTGAACACAGTCCGCTCCCAGGGCTCCAGCATGTAGAGCGCCGTCACCAGCAGGTATTGGTAGTAGAACCAGGACATCTGCTTCCAGGCCCGCGCCAACGCCATCCCCGCGCTGTGACTTCTGCGTTGCAATCCCACGTCAGTCTGTCCCGCAGGCCTCGGGTTCGTGTCCTAAAGCCCGGGCCTGGAGGCCCGCCCGCTCACCATCCCGCGCCCATTGGCCTGCGCCGCCCGCGCGTCACCCGTGGGCACGCCCAGCCCCGCTCGCTCCCGGGGAGCCGACCGCGAGCCCCGCCTGGCCAGCGATCATTGGCCAGGCGGCCAGGGGCAGCCCTGCGTCGTGCCGCCCCTCGCCACTTCCCCTTCCCGGGCCGCGCCCTCGCTAGCCGGAGGACTGTCCCCGCGAGAGCGCACTTGCACCCTGCCCCGCCCCGCAATCGGCGAGCAGTTGGTAGACGGGGCGTGAGTGTGAGTGCAGGTTGGGGTCCACCCAGTCCTGCCCAAAAAAAACGCTCTCTAGACCTAGAAAGTATTTGTGGAATATCTGCGATGCCTCAGGCATCCTACGGGGAGGGGAATTACAGGGTGACCTGGAATGCATTAGGCAGGTTCCTATGGCAGGTACTAATGACACAAATGCAAGTAAAGCTGGGATTGCAGAGAGAGAGAAATAGGTGCTCGTTGAGGGTGAGGAGGCGAATGTCACCTAGTCAAGAAGGTCAGGAAAGGCATCTCTGAAGTGATGCACACTTTGCCTCCTTCCTCTCCTGCGCCCACCTCAGCAAGCGCGCTCATGCGCGAATACATGAAAACATACCCACGTACACCAACATATCAATGCAGTCCCTAACCTAAAGACAAAATAAATTATCATAAATATGTCTATGTGCCCACCTCTCCTAGTGGCTATAGGTATCATGTAGGTCAGGTCTGGAGAAGAATGCTGGTCTGGCGGGTTCCGCAGATGACAGGCTGCCTATCTGTCTGTGGGCTGATCATGCCTGGAGATGCATTTTCGAGTGTTCAGATTTTCCCACTGGCAAATAGGCCAGCAACATTGCACTCAACTTCAGGAATGAGATGCATGGTTAGCATGTGAAATGACATGACTAAATGGCCTGCTGTTTAAATGTTAAAAGGTTCTAGGTTAGATAGCCTAAACTTTAAATCTATCATGGTTGATAATGTTTTATTTATTCATTTAAAAATATCAAGCACTGTACATTGCTAAATAATGGGTTGAGCCCTAGCCAGTCTGGCTCAGTGTATAGAGCCTTGGCCTGCGGATCTAAAGGTCCTGAGTTTGATTCTGGTCAAGGGCATGTACCTCAGTTGCAGGCTCCTCCCTGGTCCGGGCCCTGGTTAGGGCCTGTGCAGGAGGCAACCAATCGATGTGTTTCTCTCACATCGATATTTCTCTCTCTTTCCCTCTCTCTTCCACTCTTTCTAAAAGATCAATGGAAAAATATCCTTGGATGAGGATTAAAAAAAAACACAAAACTGGTTGGAAAGCCAGATAGACTAAGATCTGCCTTCATAAAGTACTCAGTCTACTAGGAAAGAGAGGCAAGTTATCTAATTACAGTGAGATGTGTGTGGTAAAGGGTGTTTTTATGTTATATGCAGAATGCCACAATAGTCCAGAGAAAATCAGATTGGGATTGCAAAAGGTTTCTGGGAAATGGTGCTTAAACTGAATATTGAAGGAAAAATAGGAATGACAGAATGAATGGGATTGGGGAGGAGAGGGGGAGACATATTTCAAGTCCTGCGCATGAAGTCCTGATGTATTTAAAGGACTGGAAGAACTTCCTCATTTATGGCTGAAGCAAAAAGAATGTGCAGCAGTAGCAAGAAATGGGGCTGGATAGTAAACAGGGACCATATCCTGAAGGACCTAGTGTGAGGAGCTAAAGAATTTTTAACTTGATGTCCAATAGTTAAAAGAGCCAACGGCTTAATAAGATTTGCTTTTTGGACAAGACTTGAGGTTAGGCAGTAGCCTGGAGGCTTTGAGGAAAAGAGGGTCCCATAGGAGACATTGCAGAGGTAGAACCTGTAAATGGGACATGTATAATCCACACTCACTAGGTCCTTCTTACCTTTAAGAGATCCAGCTACACTTGGCCCTCCCACACCTGAATCTTACTGTGTTGGGCTTCTCTCTACCCCTGTTCCTCATTGAGCTATCTCTGTTCAGATCTATTCAGACACAGGCAAGCTCTGTTCCTTTATTTTTTTTTTTTTTTTAATATGGAACGCTTCACGAATTTATGTGTCATCCTTGCACAGGGGCCATGCTAATATTCTCTGTATCGTTCCAACTTTAATATATGTGCTGCCAAAGCGAGCACAAGCTCTGTTCCTTTAGATTCAAGAACTCCAAGTACCTCAGCACTTGGTGTTACTCAGTCAACTTTACCCAAGACTGGAAGCATCACCCATAACTACCCTGCCCTCACTGTGTGGCCCATTCCTAGCACACAGTCCTCCCTACTGTACAAAGCCCCCCAGTCCACAGCAGCCCTACCGAGCCAATCTGCATCCCTCAGCTGCCCTGGGACTCTAGTGAACAAAACCCATCTTGCTAGAGTTGACAACTGACTAGAAATGGGGCAAAGAGGCTGAGATCTTGAATGGTGAAACTATTCACAAAGAATCCAGGGGAAGAAGTTTGGCTGAAAAGATACAAATTCTGTCAGGACAAGGCTGAGTCTGAGGTACGTTGTAGGGAGCGGCTATAGGGTTAAGCCTCCGACTGACCTGTGGCAGGGCCACAAACAAGTCCCAGCTTGGAGGGCAGAGCTCTCCTAGTATAATTAAGCTTGACCTTATAGTCCTCCCTTGCTCCTTCCTAGGTAGCTAATGGGCTGTGGGAGGTGCAGCAAGTGCTGCCAAAACAAGGTGAAACTCACAAGAACATTGTAAACATGTTGACCACTACCTTGTTTTGCTTTGTGGGCTCTGACTATAAAATAAAGACTCAGCTTGCAGACTGTGGTGCTGTCTCTCTATTAGAGAAGCAGCGTCCCACAAAGTCCCAGCTGTATTCTCTTGTCTGTCTTCTTTAATCCTTCACCGCCCCTTCTCAGGCTCACCGAACCTGTCCGTGTTGGATGCAGCACAGTACCTGAGGGACATTTAAGTGGAGGTGTCTAGGAGACAGTTGGGCATATAATATGGATCTAGAATTTAGAAGAGAAGTATAAAGAGGAGCTAAAGACATGTGAATTTTCAGTAAGCCACTGGTAATTGAAGTCCTGATTGCTGATGAGGCCACCCAGGGAAAACATGCAGCGTGAGAAGGACAGTGCAGATAAACCCAGGACTCTGACATTTAGGGAATGAGAGGCTAAAGGGAGCCATTGAAGGGCCCTCAGAAAGAGCTGAGATTTGATAGCAAAGAGGAGGGATGTACGGGAGAAGCCAAGGGAGGAAGAAACAGCTAGCAGATCAGATGGCTCAGGGAAGACAAGCAAGAGGAAAGGAAGTGCCAGTTTGTCTGATCCACGTGGGGCTCAAGTGATGACTCATCCACTGGGGAGTGAGAAGAAACCTGATTTGAGAGGGAGTGGGAACTAAGGAAGAAGAGAGCTAATCAGACTTACTTATGCAGGAAGCTTGCCTTTGAAGGAAAAGAGAGAGATAGGATGATAGCAAGGGTTTTTGTTTGGTTTCCAGATGAGAAAGATTTGAGCAACTTTATGGGCTTAGGGTAAAGATATATGGGTGAAGATGGTAGGATGGGGAAGCAGATCTAAGGCCTTAATCTAACACCCCACCAAGATATGCAAAGTCTGAATTCTACCTCTACTCCCTATTGAAACCATTTACTAAGATTTTCCAGCTTCCACAGAGCTTAATCACTCCTCTCCTTAGCCTCTCTGCAGCATTTGACACTGCTGAACATTTCCAGCTTCTAAAAATTCTGCATAGTCTTGGTCTCCACCACTCCATACTATCTAACCTTCTCTTGCAGCTCTCACTGCTCCCTTGAAAAACCCTATTTTCTCCCCATCTCTAAAGACTTGCTCGCCCCTCTATTTCTCCATCCATGCCTGCTCCCTTCCCTCAGTTGTCTCATCCCTTCCTTTGAATCCCAAATGTCACTCAAGTGTTTATTCTTACTGCTGGCAGAATGTATCTAAACATAGTTAAAATAATAATAAAGGTTATTATTATCATAATTGTCTAGTCCTTCCCACTTTTCAAATTTCAAAGTGCTTTCTGTCTATTATCTCATTTCCTCAGAAAGAGGTAGTACAACTTTACTTAATAACTATGGACACAAGTTCAGAGACATATTTGGCTCCAAACTAATCTTGCATCCAAAACTCATTTTTCTTATCTCTGTTAATGGCAAACAGTACCTTGACCTCCAAGCCACCAACCTTGTACCAAGGGAAGAGCAGGTAAATGGAAGGCAGTCAGGCCTTATGGATGTCATTGCAAAAAAAAAAAAAAATGCTTTGGATCATTTCTATCCTATGAACTATCATGATTCGAGCTTTGCCTTCTGTTTCATTTTTCTGTATTTGGCATCTAGTATATTTACATAAACCATGAAAAGAATATTAATAGTTGTCTTATACATGTTTAGTAAGCATAAGCAGTTGGACTATATAAAAACTCCAAAGAACAGGTATAACTATTATGGCTAATATCATTAGCAAATAGGTTAAAACAATCAAATAAAGTGGATCCTAGCCCTAGCTATCTTGGCTCAGTGGATAGAGCGTCAGCCTGTGGACTGAAGGGTCTCGGGTTTGAATTGGTCAAGGGCATATGCCTGGATTGCAGGCTCGATCCCCAGTAGGGGGCGTGCAGGAGGCAGCTAATCAATGATTCTCTCTCATCATTGATGTTTCTATCTCTCTCTCCCTCTCCCTTCCTCTCTGAAATCAATAAAAATATTTTTTAAAAATGGATTCTAAGTTCAGTATCAATCTATAGGTATTCAGGCCTTGTCAATCTGTTGGGGTAGCTGTCTACCTCCAGTTTCAGTGGCTTCTTATCCTCAAGGAGTCTTTGATGTCCATAGACAGGGGTAGATGTGCATTCAGGGGTAAGTACCTGATAAATCCTTTCTAGTGAAGTTGGAAAATGTCTTTTATTTGATATTCTTTCCAGTAAACAAAATCTGACCAAGTGGCAGTCAATTATCTTTAAAATCTTTGTCTCCTGGGAGTTGCTATGAAAGGAAGCAGTTACCAACTTGGCATTTTCTTAAAGTCACTCTATCAAACCTTGGCAACAGTGTAAGATGTCCCCTTTCAATAATGTCAACTAAGTTCCTTCATCTAATTTACATCCAGTTTAAATGCACTATGATCCATGAAGTAATGAAAAAAAAAATGGGATGCCAGAGAACAGGCACAACATTTATTTGAAACCTCATTCTAAATTTGCATTTTACTCAGAAATATATATATATCTGCATTTGCTTCAATAGATAAGTATTTTCCCCAAATGAATCCAATGTTCCAGGAAGATGGGAATTGTGCATGTGTTGGTTGCAAGTATCCCTGGCACACACTGAGATTCAAGTTTGAAAACTGGCCACAGCCTCTCCCTCCTCACCTTCAGCTCAGACTTGATTATCAAAGTCTCAGCAATCCCAGGACTGCGGGATCCACAGGCTTCAGTCAAGCACACACACATCCTCCCCAGCACAGGGCTGTTGTCACCACTCTTCTTTCTGCTCAGAAAGCACAGGGAACCCTCTTTCCCTCTGCATTTGGTACAGATTCCTGTGTCGTGCTTTCTAGAATCTCCACAATTGGACTGTTTCCCCTCTGGTTACTGTCGTCTCCACACCTGCTGGTGGCCCCACACACTCACAAATGGCCTCTCCATTCATAAAAACTACATGCTTGCTTCCACCTTTATGCCTGGAATTTTTCCCCACTTGCCTCTAAACGTCCAAATCATATTCTTCCAGACCCAGCTTAAGTTTTCCTTCTCAAATTTAATAATTCCCTCTCTCCCAAAGATAATGACAGCCTGTCTGTGCCAACAATTTGGCTTGTCGCTTGATTTTTTTCCTCACATTTTGGGTTACACCTTAACTCTGGTCCCTAAGCCCCCTTATAAACTGTCCCATTCACACACCGAGATATAGCATATGTTTGATTAGTTTGGTTGAGTTATAGAGGATTTCCAATGGTCCCTTTCCTTCTTCCATTTCCCCAACTCCATGCCAAGTCTCTATCCTGTCTATGAGCTCATCCCTCCAGGTCTGCTAGAGGCAGTCACCCTGGCCCTGAGCCCCAGCCCCATCCTGCTTCTATGGCAGTCCTCCCTGATGCCCACTGCTGCTGCTGATCTGCATGGAGGGCTCTGGGTTCCAACCTTCCTAGGCAGACGGAAGGCTGGTTACTGCATTCCTGAATCCTCCACAACTCCACCAAACGAATCAAACGTATGCTGTATCTAGGTGGGTGCGTGATGAAATGCAGGTGACTCAAGGTGAGCATGCAGGGCCGCCATGGAAAAGTGCACGGTTTACTCGAAAAAACAGTCTGGAAGGGGCAGAATTTTTCCTGCCTGGGATGTGAGGGTGTCGGGAAGGCAAAAGAGGTGACCTTTGACCTGGCCTCAAAGTTGTGTATGATTCCCAGCTTGAAGTTGGAAAGCGGGGGACGGGGGCCATGCAGACACAGTCCAGACAGAGGAAACTGCCTGATCCAGAGACACTGCGGACATGAAAGTCCCAGCCTCTTAGAACAGCAAGCACATTAGTTCAGTTAACAACTGAGTTGTCACGAAATTTTTCTAATTATGAAATATTTCCCCAGTTCCAGATTTAAAAAAAGAAGAAAGAAAGAAAGAAAGAAAGAAAGAAAGAAAGAAAGAAAGAAAGAAAGAAAGAAAGAAGAAAGAAAGAAAGAAAGATTTTTGAAGATTAAGATAGAGCTTGGGCACGTATGTTCTCTTGCAAAGCTTTACTGGAGGTAAACCTTTTCCTCTGAAAGTTGACCCTTTCTTGGAAATATCCCAAAGGCAATTAGAGGAGAATTTAGTGATTCATGTAGGTTACCAAACTGGTTCATGCTCCATGGAATGAGTAAAAAAGTAATGAATTTGATCTTCTTGGCCCATAAAGGGACTCAGAAGGCAATTTTAAAAGTTAGTGACCAAGCTAGAAATATAGAAGTTATCCTAGTCCACCCCCTCAGCCCCTACCATCACCTTAAAGTACTGACCGAGCTCTATATTCATGTCCCTAGTCATTGAATGACTCCATTGTCCTAGCCACCTCCCTCCTTCCCTAACTTAGGTTAACCATTGATTCTCACCTGGTGAATTAAAGGTGCAGTGTGACTAACACGTTTGTTGGTTAGGGAGAGGGTGGGGAAAGCCAGGTTGTCATTTTCTATTCTGATGGAAAATTCAGTTGCTATGTGGGCTGCCTTTCGCCATGTACATGTACGGTTCGTATATTGGCTAGTTCTATCACGTTGAGAGTTCTAAAAGCTTTCCTACTCCCTCCAGAAACTGGGGGTGCATATTCTCCCAGACACCCCCTGATGTCCCCCCACAGGTTGTGCAGATGAGCAGCATCAGCCTCGTACCTCATCTTTCTGTCTTGTCCCCAAACCCAATCCTTTCTCACTACTGCCAAAGTGGACTTCATAAGAACCTTTCAATGACTTTTTGGTCCCCTCAGCATTATGGGCAACGTTCTTTTTCTCTCTCTCTTTTTTTTTTTCTTTATTGATTAAGGTATGACATATGTGTCCTTATCCCTCCCATTGCTCCCTACACCCCCCCCCCCCCAGCTCATGCCCTCACACCCCTAGTGTCTGTGTCCATTGGATAGGCTTATATTCATGCATACAAGTCCTTTGGTTGATCTCTCCCCCTTCGCCCCAACCTCCCCTGCTTTCCCTCTGAGGTTTGACGGTCTGATCAATGCTTCTCTGTCTCTGGATCTATTTTTGTTCATCAGTTTCTGTTGTTCACTGTATTCCACAAATGAGTGAGATCATGTGATATTTATCCCTCTCTGACTGGCTTATTTCACTTAGCATAATGCTCTCCAGCTCCATCCATGCCGTTGCAAATGGTAGAAGTTCCTTCTTTTTTACAGTAGCGTAGTATCCCATTGTGCAGATGTACCACAGTTTTCTAATCCACTCATCTGCTGATGGGCACTTAGGCTGTTTCCAAATCTTAGCTAAGAAAAACAAATTGTGACCATCATATACCGCTTAGTTACATTATTAAATGATTAAGTAAGGCAACTCTTTAAAACTGATTTTGAAAAGAAAGCTGGTGCTACATTTATTTTTATTTGGGGGGGGAGGGGGGTGCTACATTTATATTGAGAGGACAGATTATAAGAAAGCTCTAGGTCCTTGTTGACCATATAGAAAGTAAACACAATTATCTAAAGTTGATGAATTGAAAATCCATAGTATTAAGCATATTTTTTTAGAGGAAGTGAATACCAGAAAAAAAAAAAAAAAACTAAATTGGAAGGAGATGTCTCTGGGTAGCAGCATCTTGGCTAGGGAGGGAAACTCTGTTTTGTTCCCTTTTAGTACTATTTTATCCTTAAAACAGTTTATATATTAACTTCATAAAAATTAAAATTTAAAAATTCTGAGATATTTTCAGTGATAAAGGGCAAAGTTTTATGCATTACCTAAAGATGAAAATCATTCTTTTAGTCAAGACACAGTGGCACAGGGCACTTTCTGTGGAAGACCACCTATTGTTTTCACTAGCTGATAAGCTTAGACAGAGAACCCCCCCCCCCCCCAAGGCTGGGTGCCTTTGAAGCCCTAGCAAAGGTCGGAGCTAGGCGCCACCTCTGTTTGTCCAGACAGTGGTAGCTGAAGCAACTCCCCCATTTATTATTATGTAAATCCTTGCTGATGGGCTAGTCTGCCTGTTGCTGGGGGGTCGCCTGCCTAAGGGCTATGCTATGGGTGCATCCCAGATCAATAAAAGCTTGGTGAGGCCTGAGCACCAGTGGAAGTCCTTCCCCTTGAGTTGGACTTGCCCGCCTGGTCCCCCAATATTTCCAAATTATCTCTTGTCTCTTCTCTTTCATTTGTGTGCGGCTCTGCTTCCAGGTCCTGAACTCTGGCCCACGCGGGACATGGAGGGAAACACACTCAACAAATTTCTGGACCATCTGTGGTCTCTCTTGAGGTCTGCAGGTAAAAGCTACTGAAGGCACCAGGTATATCCTGACAGACTATGATCCTCCCTATGAATTATTCACCATGTAGTTGAATAGCAGAAAACTGCCTTGACAACTGGTATATTATGGTTACGTCGTGGATTCAGGAATCACTCACTATACGATTCATTAAAATAATTCTGACATGGAAGGATGGAACAGAGTGTGGAAACTCAGAGGGAAGGTGGAAGAGGGTGGGTGGGTGGGAGTTAATCAACCAAAGACCTTGTATACATATATGCACAACCCATGGACACAGACAATAGGGTGCTGAAGGCCTGAGGGGGCGTAGGGGCAGGCTGGAGGAGGTCAATGGGTGGGGGGGGGGGGGGGGACATATGTAATAGTTTCAACAATAAAGATTTTTTAAAAAGAAAAGAAAAAAGAATAATTCTTAAATAGAAGCTGAACACAGAAAAGCTGAAGTTACTTTATAAAGCAGCTCACTACACAGTAAAAGGGGAAAGGAGGTCATTCTGGAGCCAGCCCTGCAAAAGCTGGCATTTCTGCAGGTGCCCAAGAATCCCGAGCTAAAGACAAACAATCTGGCAATTAAAACACCCAAGAAAGCCGAGGCCGGTTTGGCTCAGTGGATGGAGCGTCGGCCTGGGGACTGAAGGGTCCCGGGTTCGATTCCGGTCAAGGGCATGTGCCTGGGTTGCGGTCACATCCCCGGTGGGGGATGTGCAGGAGGCGGCCGATCGATGTTTCTCTCCCATCGATGTTTCTGACTCTCTGTCTCTCTCCCTTCCTCTCTGTAAAAAATCAATAAAATATTTAAAAAAAAAAAAAAACACCCAAGAAAAAGTGATTTAACTTGAGGACCTTTAAAGTGACATATTTGGCTAATCCTACAACAACACAGACGGATTGCACACCCATGAAGGTAGCTCAAGAGGCTGAGTTCATTTAAATATGATGCTGCTTCTTTTAAACCCGGTGACGTTCCGGAAGAGCATCTCATACTTTCGCCTGTCAGCTGTGCTGAGAGGGGCGCTGCTCCCACGCCTCCACAGCTAAGGAGAAGCCTGGCTCTAACAGGCTGGGCCAGAGATTCTGCAAGAAGCTCAGAACCTGACTGCAGGCTTTGCATGGAGACTGAGTTAGCTGATTCTGACACATATGCAAATCCCCCATCTCTACCACCTCCACCCCACATTCTTCACTGATCAAGGAACACCAGGAGTCCAGAGCACTTTTACAGCCCTGGAGATTCTGGGGACAGGCAGCACTTGAAACCTTCACCTAAAAAAATGTTGGGAGAGTGACAGATTATAAAAACTTGGGGTGAGCAACCCTGATGACTCACTTATGAGTTCACTCAACATTGTGTGCCAGGAACTGGGAGTACAGAGGGGATCTTTGAAAGGCTCAGCAGTTCTCAAGAAGCTCACAGCCCAGAAGCATAACAGGATGCGTAACAGAGGACAGTACACTTCCATTCCCACTGCAGGGCTAGAGCTGATGCCAGAGCACAGAGGCACCCACCACGGGCTTCCCTGGGGAGCACTCACCTTCACCACAGCCCTCTGCCTTTTGTCTACAGACCCTGCTTTATTGTCATGTAAGCATTGAAAACATCAAAACGTGGTAGGACTGAGAAAATTAAAAATCTGCCTTGTCATTCACCAGGCTAGGATAACAGGCACAGGTAAAGGCATGTGCTAAATAACAAGAAAACGTCTCTCCCAATGACATTACAGTGGTAAATTATCAAAAACAACCCCCTTCGTGGTGTGACTACTGCTTTCTAACGCACCAAAAGTTTTGTTCTCTAAAATCATAGTCTATTGGAAATTTTGCTGTCTGAAATTATATCAGTAAAAATGAAACATTCCGCCCTAGCCAGCTCAGTGGACAGAGCATCAGCCTGCAGACCCAAGGGTCTGGGGTTCGATTCCAGACAAGGGCACATACCTTGATTGCAGGCTCCTCCCTGACCTGGGCCCTGGTCGGGGCTCATGCAGGAGGCAACCAATCAATGTGTTTCTCTCACATCAGTGTTTCTCTCTGCCTTTCCCTCTCTTTTCCACTCTCCCTAAAAATCAATGGAAAAATATCCTCAGGTGAGGATTAACAAAAATAAAAATAAATAAAAATGAAACATTCCATTCCTGACTGGAGAATCCAAGTCACTTTGACAAAGAGAAGCAGTCTTGGTTTACAACCCAGATGCAAAGCTTCAGAAAAACAGTGTCCCACATCTACACTGTCATTTCCAAGGAACACTGGGGCCACTTCACAGTTTAGACCTGACATTGACGCCTTTAATTGGGCTTTATTTGGCTTAGCCTGTCAAAATACTGCCTCCCTTAAATTTTATTTCCTCCCTTCCCCCAAATCTTATATCAATTCTATCCTTTGTTTGGTCCTCTGAAGTGTAGCCTCCCTCATTGCAATCTACACTAATAAAACAGAAACATGGTAATTGGCGTACAACCGCTACCCTTCCCATTGGCTAATCAGGGTGATATGCAAATTAACTGTCAGCCAAGATGGCGGCCGGCAGCCAGGCAGCTTGAAACTAACATGAGGCTTGCTTGCTTCAGTGACAGAGGACTCCAACGTTCCCCGCCTGCCTTGCCAGCCTCTGAGCCTGCAGTTTAAGAAACTCTGTAACAAATACCACCGGGCTTCAGCCAGCAGGATGGCAACATTGTAAGCAAAGGCCAGAAACCTAAGAGCTGGAGCCAAGCCTCAAGGTAAACCTGGCCCAGAGTAAAAAAAAAAAGAAAAAAAGGAGCGGTTGGGAGCTTCAGTCACTCCCAGCCTGAAAACAGCCCTCAGCCCCTCACCCAGGCTGGCCAGGCACCCCAGTGGGGACCCCCACCCTGATCCAGGACACCCTTTAGGGCAAACCAGCCAGCCCCACCCATGCACCAGGCCTCTACCCTATATAGTAAAAGGGTAATGTGCCTCCCAGCACCGGGATCAGCGTGACAGGGGGCAGCACCCAAACCCCCTGATCGCCCTGCGGCTCTGTGTATGACAGGGGGCAGGACCACAACCTCCCTATCCGCCCTGCTCTGTTCGTGACAGGGGAAGGCTCCCCAACCCCCTGATCAGCCCTGCTCTGTGCCTGATTTGGGGGAGCTCCCCAACGCCGTGTTCACCCTGCGGCTCTGTGTGTGACAGGGTGTGGCGCCCCAACCCCCTGATCAGCCCTGCTCTGTGCCTGATAGGGGAGAGCTCCCCAACGCCCCCCCCCCCCCAGGGCCCTGCTCTGTGTGTGACGGGTAGAGCCATAACCTCCCCATCGGCCCTGCCCTGAGTGTGAGAGTGGCGGTGCCCCACCCCCTGATTGGCCCTGCTCTGTGCGTGACAGGGTACAGAGCCCCAACCCCCCTGATGGGCCCTGCTCTGTGTGTGACGGGGGCAGCGCCCCAACCCCCTGATTGGCCCTGCTCTGTGCATGACAGGGTACAGAGCCCCAACCCCCCTGATGGGCCCTGCTCTGTGTGTGACAGGGGGCAGTGCCCCAACCCCCCTGATCGGCCCTGCTCTGTGTGTGACAGGGTACGGAGCCCCAACCCCCCTGATCGGCCCTGCTCTGTGCATGACAGGGGGTGGCGCCGCAACCTCTCCATCGACCCTGCCTTGAGTGTGACAGGGGACGGTGCCCCAACCCCCCAATCGGCCCTACCCTGAGTGTGACTGAGGGTGGCATCACAACCTCCCAATCTCCCTGCTCTGTGCATGACAGGGGGCAGTGCCGCAACTCCCCAATCGGCCCTGCTCTGAGCCCGACCAGGGGCTGCACCTAGGGATGGGGCCTGCCCTCTGCCACCCGGGAGCAGGCCTAAGCCAGCAGGGCGTTATCTCCCGAGGGGTCCCAGACTGCGAGAGGGCACAGGCCGGGCTGAGGGGCCCCCCTCCCCCCCGAGTGCACAAATTTTTGTGCACCGGGCCTCTAGTATATATATAAAAGGCTAACATGCTAAGTGTCCCTCCCACTGTCCAACCGGTCGCTATGAAGCTCACTGATCACCAGGAATAGACGCTCAACTCAGGATCTGCCGTGACACACTCTGGTCATTTACAGAGAAATGGCAGCACGGACCTGGCGCCGACAAAGCAACACTCTGCTTCCCCCAAGTGGGACACAGGCCCCGCCACCACCCTGGAGCGAGAACCCACCAATCGCAGCCAACACTTCTGAGACCCCCATGGCACAAAATGTGGCCCACAGTCCAGTCCAGCCCGGAAACAATGGCTGTGGGCACCGGGTAATGACGTCACATAGCAACGCCCAGCTTCCTCTCCCTAGCAACAGGCCATCTACTAGTATCTATACTAATAAAAGGCCTGTGGCCGTGACACCATAACACCATCATGACCAAATGAGCAGCGGCTCTCGCAGCAGGCGGGGCAGGGCGTGAGCTACTAGTGGTGGAGAGCTATGAGTGGCAGAGGGCGAGGTGTGAGCTACTAGTGGTGGAGAGCTATGAGTGGCAGAGGGCGGGGTGTGAGCTACTAGCAGAGGAGAGCTACAAGGGGCAGAGGGCGGGGCAGCCAGCTGAAGCAAGCGGAAGCGAGCTGCGAGTGCATGATTTCGTGTGCATGGGGCCTCTAGTCTATTTATATAAAAACCCTGGGTGCCCTGACTGGTTTGGCTCAGTGGATAGAGCGTCGGCCTGTGGACTGAAGGGTCCCAGGTTCGATTCCAGTCAAGGGCATGTACCTTGGTTGCGGGCACATCCCCAGTAGAAGATGTACAGGAGGCAGCTGATCAGTGTTTCTCTCTCATCGATGTTTCTAACTCTCTATCCCTCTCCCTTCCTCTCTGTAAAAATTCAATAAAATATATTTTTTTTAAAAAAACCCTGGGTGTAACCTTACAACCGAGGCTCGACCAACCGGAAGGAAGTCAGTTCTGCAGGGGTCGTCTTGGTAACAGCTGTGCCCTCCCCCAGCTGTTTCCTGCAAGGGCCGCGAGGTTTCAGGCAGGAACCGGCCCTCGGAGCATGGACGCACTGAGTCCTCAGGGTGGGTGGCAGGAGACCAGGCTGGCTGTCAGGCTGTTGGGATCACTAGCTCATCTCCGGCTGCGCCGGGGCTCAGGCCTGCAGGAAAGTGGGTGCTGCCAACTTCACCTCCACGCGCATATGCCGGGCTGGCTGCTGATGGAATGCGCTCCCAGCTCGGGGTGCTCCCGCCAGGGCAGGTAGGTCATGGGCACGCCCCACAGCCTCCATCAGTGCCTCAAGCTCCAGCAGCAGTGGCAGCAGTGGCACCCGCTTGAGCAGTCCGAGCAGGCAGCGTGTTCCATCAGCAGCCAACCCAGAGCACGCGCATGGAGGTGAAGTCTCCGGCACCCACTTTCCCGCAGGCCTGAGCCCCAGAGCAGCCAGGAATGAGCTGGTGATCCCAATGGCCTGACAGCCTGGCAGCGGAGGTGGTATTCAGCCTGAGGGCTGGCGAATGGGCAGAAGATGGCCCTGATCGTAGGAGGCTAGGGCTGGGGACCCTCCCCGCACGATTTAATCATGCGCTGGGCCTCTAGTAGATATATATAAAAGGCTAATATGCTAAGTGTCCGTCCGGGTAATGACGTCATGTAGCAACGCCTGGCTTCCTCTCCCTAGCAACTAGCCTCCTTGCAGTTTCTTCAGCCCAGGAACACAACTTGCTTTATTTTTTTTTAAATATATTTCTTTATTGATTTCAGAGAGGAAGAAAGAGGGAGAGAGAGATAGAAACATGAATGATGAGAGAGAATCATTGAATGGTTGCCTCCTGCACGCTCCCTACTGGGGATCGAGCCCGCAACCTGGGCACGGGGCTGTCTTGCAGCCCTGGCTGCCTCGTGGCCCTGAGGCCCCACCCACTGGTCATTCCGGGAGGTCACTCCGGAAGGTCATTCCACTATCTGGTCTAATTAACATATTAGCTCTTTATTATATAGGACTAGAGGCCCGATGCACGAAATTCATGCAAGAGTAGGCCTTCCTTCCCCTGGCTGCCAGCACCAACTTCCCTCTGGCACTTGGGACCCAGGCTTCCCCCTGGCTGCCGGCAGGCACCCTGGACCTGGGCTTCCCTTGCAGAGGGAGGCCCCGCCCACCTGCCACAGCAGGCCAGTCATTGTCATGGGCCACCCTCTTTGGGGTGATCATGAAGCCGCCCGATTGATTGTCCCACCAGCTGGTGGCCTGGGCCTCCCTCTGCAAGGCAATCATGGGGTGATGGCCAGGCCCCCGACCAATCGCATCACACCCACCTTGGCTGGCCTGGCGCCAGTGGGTGTCATAGCATAGTCCTGGATGGTCATCCAGAAGGTTGTCCAGATGGTTGTTCCGCTGTTCGGTTGTCTGGTCTAATTAGCATATTACGCTTTTATTATTATAGATGCATGGCCCATGGACACAGACAATAGTGTGGTAAAGGCTTGGGAGGGGGCAGGTGTGGGGTGGATGGGGTCAATGGAAAAAAAGGGCGGGGGGAGAAATCTGTAATATTGTCAACAATAAAGATTCCTTTTTTAATTTTAAGACTGATTTATAAAATAAAAAGAGTTAATCCCAGAGGGCTGAGTTCCTGACAATTACTGCTAATTCTGTAAGACTCAGCTCAAACATTACCTCCTCTCTAGAGCTGTCCCTGGTCCTTCCTTTTCTATACCCTGGTGGCACAGTGGTGCCTAATTATGATACTGTGACTATTAGGTTACCTGTTTGCCCCATTCATCTCGTTGAGAGCAGGGCCCCTGTCATTCATCTGTAAATGTCTAGCACCTGGCACATAGGACAAGCCCAATTAATGTTGAATAGAATGAACCAATCAATGAAGGGAAGATTAGGAACAAGAAAACCCCTTGAAAGGTGGTTGCAATGGTCCACAAGAGATTAAAATGACCTGGAGTATGACTAGGAGGAAAATACAGATGAGTATGGGACATTTATAAGGAAAAAGAAAGACTTGATAACTATGTGGAAATGGGAAACAAAGAAAAAACAATCACATGGATTTTACAATTTAAGCCTAAACAGCTATGAATTGTATACCACAACTGGCATAAAGGAATCCTCGAATAGCCAATTTGTTCCATTTTAGGTAAGCAGATTTTGTGAGGTCCTAGGAAAACCCAACATGCTTTCAGACGTTCAGAATTAGAGTCAAGGCTCACCATAAATTTGGGAGCCACTGCATTGAGGCTGAAACATTTTTAAAAGGGGATGAGCTCTCTGAGGAAGAGATTATGTATTGAGTGGTTGAAGGACTAAAACTTGGAGAAAGCAAAGGTCTAGAGAAAGCATGTCAAACTCACAGCCCGGGGGGCCTCATGCAGCCCACAATGAATATTTTTGCAGCCCAACCAATATGACGGTATGTAAGAAACGTTTTAATAAAAATTTCATAACTTAATTTTTACAACATCCTGTTATACATAATTATTAATAACGAACTACAACGTTTGCTAGACTGATTACTATAATCATGTTGCATTCATTTCCCTTACGCACCTTACGTGCAGGCGCACCATTTCTCTCCACTAATACTAGCAGCGAATATTTTAGCAGCGGATTACCACGTCATTAGTCTTGGACTGACTTGTTCAGTGTGTGCAACAGGAAATATTTCACTTTCGGAGAAGAAAAATAGGTTTATTTGCGTTACACTTATTAATTTTGTGTAGTTATTCAGTGTCAGGTAAGTTAATGTTCAAGAAAAAATATTAATTTTTACCAAAATGTTCTATTATTTTATGCTAACGATTACTCATTTATTTCAGCCCTTTATATTCAGCATGTCTCTATCGAAATAAACCTACGTTCTATGGAAATTGAAGCTTTTGTCAGCCTTTGGGTTTGACGCGCTTGGTCCAGAGGAAAAGAAGAGTGTTCATGGAGGAAGAAGGCAGAGCCAAAGCCTGAACACGATGGAGCAGCACCACCTGCAGGTGAGAGGAGGAAAACTCAAGAGAATCACCTGAAACTATTGGAACTCAATGTTGGGAAGGTGGTGAGTTTCAAAATACAGCAATTGCTTGCAACAACTGATGGTTTTGTTCCAATTCTAACCTGTTAGAAAATATAATAGACAAAAGATGCCATTTGCAATGGCAAAAAAACAAACAAAAGAAAAACCTATGCCGAAACCGGTTTGGCTCAGTGGATAGAGCGTCGGCCTGCGGACTGAAGGGTCCCAGGTTCGATTCCGGTCAAGGGCATGTACCTTGGTTGCGGGCATATCCCCAGTGGGAGATGTGCAGGAGGCAGCTGATCGATGTTTCTCTCTCATCGATGTTTCTAACTCTCTATCTCTCTCCCTTCCTCTCTGTAAAAAATCAATAAAATATATTTTTTAAAAAAAAGAAAAAAGAAAAACCTAGGGCTAAACTTTGAAAATGTATGATACTGTTACAATTTACAAAAACTGAAAGAACATTTTAATAGCGTGGAGACATTGTAGTTGGGAAACATGATATGAAGATGTCAGTGTCCTTCAAATGTATACATTTAATGAAATTTCAAGCCAAAATAAATTCCAAGTGGACCAATGAGATTAATGAAAAAAATAAAAACCAGCTAAAAGAGATATAGAAGAGAAAATAAGGGACAACATTTTTTTAGTTATGATCCCGAAAGGACAATAAAGAAAATGATTAATAGATAAATTCTGAAAGAACCTGATTGCTATAGTGCAGCTCAGGCCTTTAAAATATCCTCCTGCCAAAACCGGTTTGGCTCAGTGGATAGAGCATCGACCTGCAGACTGAAAGGTCCCGGGTTCGATTCCGGTCAAGGGCATGTACCTGGGTTGCAGGCACATCCCCAGTAGGAGGTGTGCAGGAGGCGGCTGATCGATGTTTCTCTCTCATCGATGTTTCTAACTCTCTATCTCTCTCCCTTCCTCTCTGTAAAAAATCAATAAAATATATTTTTTAAATAAATAAATAAATAAATAAATAAAAATAAAATATCGTCCTCAGGCCCTGGCCAGTGTGGCTCATCCTGTACATAGAAAGGTTGTGGGTTTGGTTTCCAGTCAGGGCACATACCTAGGTTGGGAAAGCAATCAATCTCTCCTCTCCCTTTCTCTTTTTCTCTCTCTCTTCCACCCTTCCCCTCTCTCTAGAGTCAATCAACAAGCATGTCCTCGGGTGAGGTTTAAATAAATAAATCCTATATAATAAAAGCCCAGCGACTGAAAGAGCGACCAGAACTGGTCGGCCAGTCACTATGACACATACTGACCACCAGGGGGCAGACACTCAATGCAGGAGCTGCCCCCTGGTAGTCAGTGCACTCCCAGCGCTGTTCAGAGGGCGGGTCCACAGCCGCTCAGCTGACCAGGATAATCGGTGCTCCCACATTGGGGCCATCTCCACAGGCCAAGCCCCCCACCAATGCACAAATCCTGTGCACTAGGCCTCTAGTAAATAAATAAAATGTCCTCTTCAGTCCTTGGATCTGTGATAAGGCCAATGCAATTGTTTTCCCCTGTAGCTCAAGGTATTTCCATCCCCCATGCAAAAGAATCATTCTACGTATTCATCAGTGAGCTCCACAGTCCCAATGCGGGGGAATCCACACTGCAGATTTTCACCTTCCGCAAGCTCTCTCAAAGCCTTGTAATAGCTAGTCCTCAGTCCTGGTTGAGAAATTGGATAAAGAGAAAAGAACAACCAGGCCATGGCTGGCACTGATCAGGCAAAAACCAAAATTCCACACCACTAGTGTGTTTGGGGCTGGAATTCTCCCAGCCCTGGAAATAGAAGCAACGCACCCCACCTGACAGGAGCAGGGCAAAGGCAGTATCAAGTGCCTCTATTTGGATGAATGTTCAAACGTTCTCTCCCTTGATTTGTCCTTGACATGTGTTTTGTTTTGTTTTTTTATGTCTTTTCTATTGGTTTTCAAACATTAGCATGCATTAGCTGGAGAGCTTGTTCTAAAGATTGCCAAGTGTCCTCAACCCTCCCCCAAGTTCCTGCTTTAGTTGGCCTAGAGTGGGACCTGAAGGGCTGCATTTCTAAGGTCATACGATTCTGTGGCTCTGCAGTATTGTGAGATTGGGGGTGGACTTGAGAGAAGGGCAGAAAGGAAGCTCTTGACTCTCCTTGTAACAAAGAAGTCCTTGGACAGCTGGAGACCTCGACTACATAGGGGGTGAGCAAGCCTGGCAAGGGCCCGTAACAGAACTCCTTTCTTGTAAATACTCCACACTAAATCTTAACAAAGTTACTAAATTCATAACTTTCATCAATTCATATAATGCTTAGTTTGAGTCAAGGTTGTGTGTATGTAAAACTGCATAGGGTCAAACAAAAGCATGAGGCAGTAATGCCAGGAATTCACTGCCCAAAGCAGGACCCAGAGTAAATTTACTAGACTCTCCAAGGTCAGGATGTCCCAATCTCCTGATACCTTACCTTAATTTGGATTTATCTTCTCTAGGCATTGAGTCTCCAATATTTTTACCACCAACATTAATTCTTACCAACATTAATTCTTAATTTGTTCTGATTCTAAAAACTATCAACATTTTTAACCTGTAAAGACATTAGTGCAAAAGATTGCTCTCAAATTTAAAAGAATTAAAACCCTCCTGTATTATCAAACACCATTCCTAGTTTCTCTGTTTTATGCGTCAGATTTTCTATAGAGAGCTTCATAAGGCAGCATGCATCTCTGAAACCCTTCCATGATGATTATAAACTGTGCCCTCGTTAAGGACACAGAGCCATCAGAGCTATTTCTAGACCCCTTACATATTAAAGTAACACCCTGTCAGGACTATTTCTGCATCATAGAGCCAAAAGATAGCTCCATTAAATTCCAACCCATTTTTCTAGCCCGGTTGGAGCGTCATCCCATACACCAAAAGGTTGTGGGTTCAATTACCAGTCAGGGCACATACCTAGGTTGCGGGTTCAATCCCTGCTTAAGGCACATATGGGAGGCAGCCAAACAATATCAATGCTTCTCTCTCACATCGATGTCTCTCTGTGTGTGTGTGTGTCTCTCTCTCAATAAAAACATATCCTCAGGTGAGGATTTTAAAAAATACCAACCATTTTTAAAGTCTTTCTAATTACATGGTTTTCACATTAACTTTAAACCTACCACAAATAGAAAAATCCTCACAGTGAATAAGCATTAGCATATCACTTTTCCAAGGTAGGGGATAATTTATTCTTTTAGCAAAGGTTCACAAGAGTCATTACAGCTTTCCATTTAGATAAACTAAAAGATTCAGGTAGCCAGTCTCCAAGGAAACCCCAGTGATCCTTGCTTCCTGATATTCACATATTTGTATTTGTTAAGTACCTTCCCACTCTGAATCACGGATGGGTTATATGTCCAATAGAAGAAGGCAGAAGTGATGATCTATTGCTGTCAAGAAGAGGTCATAAATGATATTGCAAATACCTACCACAGTTATTGTGCTTTATAACAACATGGATGTTAACACAAAAATAAGCAATTCAGAATTATAATTAAAGTGGTACTTGCCTTTTTACTGAAAAGCAATTACATCTTCAATAACTGAATAGCTCAACAAAGTGAACTATATCCAGGAAAATGTGATACTACTCAGTAATAAAAAGGAAATGAACTATTGACACATACAATAATTTGGATGGTCTTAAGGGCATTATATTGAGTGAAAAGCCAGTCTCAAAAGGTACATATTGTATGAGTCCATTTAGATAAAATCCTCAAAATGATGAAGTTACAGATCTGAACAGATGATCAATTACCAACATTTAGAAATAGTGGTAGGCCCTAGTCAGTTTGGCTTAGTGGATAAAGCGTCAGCCTGTGGACTGAAGGGTCCTGGGTTCAATCCAGTCAAGGGCATGTACCTCCTTTGCAAGTTCGATCCCTGGCCCTGGTCCTGGCACATGCAGGATGTGTCTCTCTCACATCGATGTTTCTCCCTGTATTTCCCCCTCCCTTGCACTCTCTTTAAAAAATCAATAGGAAAATATCCTTGGGTGAGAATTAACAACAAAAACAATCTCACCAGTTTTACAAAACTTAAGTTGAATCTAAAATGTAATAGAGCCGCCGAAACCGGTTTGGCTCAGTGGATAGAGCGTCGGCCTGCGGACTGAGAGGTCCCAGGTTCAATTCCGGTCAAGGGCATGTACCTGGGTTGCGGGCACATCCCCAGTGGGAGATGTGCAGGAGGCGGCTGATCGATGTTTCTCTCCCACCGATGTTTCTAACTCTCTATCTCTCTCCCTTCCTCTCTGTAAAAAATCAATAAAATATATTTTAAAAAATGTAATAGAATGACTTACCATAACATTAAAGTAATTAGCATGATATGGTATTGGTACAAAAACAAAGACGTAAACCTATAAAACAGAGTGGAGCCCTGACCGGTTTGGCTCAGCGGATGGAGCGTCGGCCTGCGGACGGAAAGGTCCCAAGTTCGATTCTGGTCAAGGGCATGCACCTTGGTTGTGGGCACATCCCCAGTCGGTGTGCAGGAAGCAGCTGATCAATGTTTCTCTCTCTCATCGATGTTTCTAACTCTCTATCCCTCTCCCTTCTTCTCTGTAAAAAAATCAATAAAATATATATTAAATTTTAAAAAAAACCAGAGTGGAGAGCCCAGAAATAAATCCGTGCATATTTGATAAGACAGAGATAGCATTATAGATCACTGGGGAAAGAAGGGACTTTTCAATAAACACTGCTAACTATCCATGTGAAAAAAAATAAATCAGTGGTGGATTAAAGAATTAAATATGAATAGAGCCCTGGCTTTTGTGGCTCAGTTCGTTGAGCATCATCCCATGCACTAAAAGGTTGCAGTTCAATTCTGGTCAGGGCATATAGCCAGGTTGCGGGTCCCATTCGTGACCAGATTGAGGGTTGGATACCCGGTCAGTCGGGGTATGTACGGGAGGCAGTTGATCGATGTTTCTCTCTCTCTCTCTCTCTCTCTCTCTCTCTCTTCCACCCCCCCCCCATCTCTAAATATTGATATGAATAGCCTGGCTGGTGTGGCTCAGTGGTTGAACATCAACCTATGAATTGTGGTTGGATTCCTGGTCAAGGCATATGCCCAGGTTGCAGGCTCAATCCCCAGAATGGAGGAGGCAGAAAGCAATCAATGATTCTCTCTCTCATTGATGTTTCTTTCTCCCTCTCCATTCCTCTCTGAAATCAATAAAAATGTATATTTTTTTAAAAAAAGAGTTCAATGATGCAAGTCTAATTCCAGGACCTGTATCAGGGTGTAGCCATTTGGTTTAAGGCCAGTTAAAAAGTTCAGTTTCACATGGAAGAGGTGAGTTATCCAGCTTCCCAGATGCCTCCCTGCTCCATTTTATTTTTTTTTAATGTTTTTATTGATTTTGAGAGAGAGGAAAGGAGATGGATAGAGAGACAGTAACATCAATGAGAGAGAAGCATCATCGATCGGCTGCCTCCTGCATGCACCCCTAATGGGGATCGAGCGGCAACCCGGGCATGTGTCCTGACCGAGAATGGAACGGGCGACCTCTTGGTTCCTGCTGAGCCACACCAGCTGGGCCCTGCTCCATTTTATTTTATTTTTTTAAATATATTTTATTGATTATTTTACAGAGAGGAAGGGAGAGGGATAGAGAGTTAGAAACATCGATGAGAGAGAAACATCGATCAGCTGCCTACACCTCCTACTTGGGGATGTGCCCACAACCAAGGTACATGCCCCTGACAGGAATCGAACCTGGGACCCTCAGTCTGCAGGCCGACGCTCTATCCACTGATCCAAACCGGTTAGGACCCTGCTCCATTTTAGATAGCTCTCTCTCTTGAGACTATCAACTCCATGTTGCTGTTTTTCTTTCACAAAAGCAGTATGATTTTTCAATAATCTGAATGTAATCACATTGTAGGTAGCATCTTAAGAAAATAAAAGAACAGAAAATATATTCTAAGCGAGGCATTAAAACTGGGGTGGAAAACTGTCAGAGCCCTCTCTACTTCAAGCCAAAACAGTGTTCTGCACCAATTTACTTAAGTGATATTTCAATCATTTTTTTAAGTTAAAGGGACATACAGAATAATTATACATAGCTTTGTATTATATAACTAGAAGCCCGTTGCACGAAGATTTGCGCAATAGGCCTTCCTTCCCTGGCTGCCGGCATCAGTTTTCCTCCAGCACCCGGGACTCGGGCCTTTGGTCTGGCCACAGCAGAGAAGCCAAGCCTCTTCAGTCTTCAGTCTTCACTCTGGCCGGAGCCTTCAGTCTTCGCTCTGCGCCTGCATATGCAAATTAACCGCCATCTTTGTTGGGTTAATTTGCATAGTTGCTCTGATTGGCTGGTGGGTGTAGCGGAGTGACACCATTTTGCATGTTTCTCTTTTATTAGTGTAGATACTTAAATATAGTATATTCTTGGGTCACTTTAAATTTTCTTCTTATTGTAACATCTTTATAGTTAACCTGCGGTTTACAATTGTCATCTTCAATTTCTAACAAACTAGCTTGAACTTAGCTTCAATATAACACAAAAGACTGCTTCTATACAGTTCTGTTCCTCCCCATTATGTTATTGTCATTAATTACATCTTTATACATTGTAATTTCCTACCTCATTTTTATTATTGAATCACCTTGAGTAGGGCCTCAACAATGTGCCTTTTTTTTTTTTTTAATATTTCTTTATTGATTTCAGAGAGGAAGGGAGAAGGAGAGAGGGACAGAAACATCAATGATAAGAGAGAATCATTGATTGGCTGCCTCCTGCACACCCCCTTCTGGGGAACGAGCCTGCAACCAGGCATGTGCCCTTGGCCAGAATCGAACCCAGGACCCTTCAGTCCACAGGCCGATGCTCCATCCACTAAGCCAAGCCGGCTAGGGCAACAATGTGCCTTTTTAATATCTGTTCCAAATGATCTTTATGTACAAGACCACAGAGAACCTCCCTCTGAAATGGAGATGAGAGTACGGTGGAGGGGTGGTTGTGAGAACTGGGAAGAAAGTAGATTTACAATGACAGAAAATCTTGCAAAGCTACACCATGGCAAACACAAGGTTAAGATAAACAGACTGTAGTGCTATTCTGTAATATACCATCTGGCAATATGTTGAAACATTTAAAACTATATATAATGTGCCTGGCTGGATAGCTCAGTTGGTAAGAGCATGATCCTGATACTCCAAGGTTGTGGGTTCAATTCCTGGTCAAGGAACTACAAGAATCAACCAATAAATGAGTCAATAAGTGGAACAAATCAACGTTTCTCTCTCTCTCTCTTCCTCTCTAAAATCAATTTAAAAATAAAAAATAACGTATATATAATGCTTCTAATCGAATACTAGCATATTTTTCTTGATCATTTTTCTGCCTCCACCCAATTCATGCGAATACTTCACCATCACTGGTTCCAGCTCTCCTAACATGGAGCTTTTAGAAAGCGCAGAAGGCAAGGCATTGAGACTTGTTTTCCTTCTGGAAGTACAGCATTCTCTAAGGCAGTAAGCAGAGATCCTCCTCAAGCTCTGCTGAACCCTGACCTCTGTGGGGAACCACTGCCCTAACCCAATTTTTTCATTTTATAGATGAGAAAACTAGACTCCAAGTAACAGACTTTCCCAAGATTACCATGGTAGAGCCCAAATTAAAGCATATTTCCCGACTTCTTTTCACTCTATCACATATCTACTAGATTAACAAGAGGACCCTGAGCTTCCTAATGTTGTTTTTAGAAACAGTCCAATCATATCACTCTTTTAAAAAGCTAAAATGGGGTCAGCTTTAGCTCAAGCGGTTACTTCGGTTTCTGCTCGTCGCGGACACATAACCCTGCCTTAAAAAGCTAAAATGGCCCAGCTGGTGTGGTTCGGTGGTTGAGTGCTGACCTATGAATCAGGAGTCACGGTTCTATTCCTGCCCAGGGCACATGCTCGGGTTGCAGGCTCAATCCCCAGCAGGCATGTGCAGGAGGCAGCAGATCAATGATTCTCTCTCTTCATTGATGTTTTTATCTCTCCCTCTCACCTCCTCTCCGAAGTCAATAAAAAATTTAATTTTTTTTTAAATTTATTTATTTATTTTAATTTATTTATTTTTTTTTAACCGACCTGCCACCCCACACGCTCCCCGGCCCAGCCCGGCCCGGCCCGGCAGGCTCAGGCTCCAAGGCGGCTCCGCTGTGCGCACCGCCGGCCCCCTGCCCAGCTTGTGCGCATGGCCCCAGAGGCCCCAGCCCCTCGCTGGTGGCACATGGGCCTGACACTTCTAAAAATTTTTTAAAAGCTAAAATGTACAGTTGCCTACAATGTAATTTCCTCCCAGCTGCCACTAATGATTTTTATGTACTTCAGTGATTTTCAACCAGTATGCTGCAAGAATTTTTAAAACGTGTAGTACCTACCTATTTAGTCAGGTGCACTGACCTCTTTTCCCTTAGACTGTCAAATAAAAACATTGTAACAGCCAACACAACAATAGCCACCTGGGGTGAATGAATCAAAAGTATACCTTTTTTTTTCATATCAGCAAAAAATATTTTTTGGTGTGCAGCAGAATTTTAGTAATTAGATTATGTGTGCCATGAGAGGGAAAAATGTTGAAAATCACTGATGTACTTAATAACAAAAACAAGAAAAACACTTGGTTGCCAGCAACAGAAATTCTGGAATAAACAGCAGATACAAGGGGCAGCAAGAGGATTTTTAAATCTATGGCTGGAGGCTGAGGCTGCTCTTCCTCACCACAAATTTCTATTTCACTATGTTAATTCATTAAGTTTAAAATACTAGTAAGTACAATCCTTTTAAGGAAGCCTACATTAATTACTCAAAGCAGCCAGCAATACTAACTCCATGTCATTGTAACAGTTGCTAAACATTCACTCCACCCTATGCAGTAGAAGGAAAATAAAGATACTTCTTAGCAAAACCAATACATACAGAAGTCAGTAAATAGTTTCCAGTTTAATCACACCAAGGGTATGTCTAAAATAAAAAATAACACTCTAAAACAGATTACTTACAACTCCAGAACACTTTAGTTCTAAAGAACTTTAATAAATAAAAAGCCCCAAGTTTCCAAAGTCCATCAAAAAGGGATTGAATAATCAGTCTCAACAGAGCTAGGGGAAATTTTTTTAAAGAAGGGGGAAAGGTGAAGTTTGGTAACCATTCTCTTTCAAAAATAAAACACTGCTTCCTCAAATAACCACTCAGAATGTCACTTAATAGGCAGGAGGAAAGTAACTGTCATATTTGCCTTATATACAGTATTGGGCAATTAAATGCAAACTTAGCTATTAGGAATGGCTTGCCAAAACATTGAAAAAGTGAAAGACTTCATCCTTGTCATAGACTGCCACTTCAGTGGAACATTCGGTGCACATAACTGGGTGATAGATTTCTTCCACTTCTGTATCTGTCTGCTCTGCAGCATCTTCATGGTTAGCCCGCATCTTCTTATGGCCTCGCTTTTTCTTCCTGTTCTCTGGGGTTTTATATCTTAGAACCTCCTCTTTGTTGACAGAACAATTCATCACAAACATTGCTCTATACTGAGTTTTGTATGATTCATGCCTAAGAGGGAAATAAAATGGAGAATGTATATTTATGTTTTATTTTAATAGTTATCCATTTAGATAAAATATGACACCAAAAATTACTGAAATACCAACCAAAGTAAAGATATAAGAACAAAATGGGAAACTTACAGAAATGTTAAGAGCTTTTTTAAGAATAGGAAGTAACTTGTTAATAGATAATGGTGCATAAGTAACTTTACCTCAGAAAAAAAAATTGATTTGCTCTTCAAACTTAAAAAGATAAGTTGTAGGAAACTTGAGAGGTAATATTTAAATTATCTTTGGCTGTTTCTATTGTGACCTGAGACTCTGCCCTCCTCTCATTACAAGTGGTGCCGTTCTGGTCACCATTTCAGTTAAAGCTAGTTTTAAAAGCTTAAAGAACCCTGGCTCATGTTGCTACATGGTTAGAGAGACGGCCTCCACACTAAAGGGTCATGGGTTCAATTCTGCACACCACCAACAGCATGTACTTGGGTTGCAGGTTCCATCCCGACCCTGGTCAGGACAAGTGCGTGAAGCAACCAATCAATGTGTCTCTCTCACATCGATGCTTCTCTTTCTGCCTCTTCCTCTCCCTCTCTCTCTCTAAAATCAATAAACATATCCTCAGATAAGGATTAAAAAAGAAAAAAGATAATGCTTCCTTTGTTACCCTCAAATACTTAATATTTTTCTACTTCTTTCCCCACTTAATAAGTTGCCTTACTTTCTTCCCTTTAAATTTCATGCAACAGAAATATCTGGCTAAAAACAGTGAACTCCAGTTATGCCTTCATTAGTTCCAAATGTTGACCTCCGCTACCATCACCACCACTGGTAACTTAGACTGTGCAAGCTGGTGCTTCTCCAAGTAAGACTATAAAAATTTCATTTATACTCCACTGTATTGGAATCCTGTATTAATGTGGAACACAATTTTTACCAAGGAAAATTTCTACTGTTGGATTATAAAGCAACTTCTTTTGAGTATAGAAACCCTGTAACATGGTTTAATTTGAAAGAAGCAACTTAAGTACAAAGACATTTTATAGTTAACTTTTTCTTCATTTCATAAACATATTCTAGGTGTCCAATTTATATACAAAAAGCTCAAGGGTTCATATGGAAAGTACATAAGTTAATTGCTGCAGATCAGAAATTTCCAGGTAGTGAATAAGAATAACATGTATCTAGCTCCTCATGAGCTCCTAGAGTAGTGATGGCGAACCTATGACACACGTGTCAGAAGTGACACGCGAACTCATTTTTTTGGTTGATTTTTCTTTGTTAAATGGCATTTAAATATATAATCTAAATATCAAAAATATAAGTCTTTGTTTTGCTATGGTTGCAAATATCAAAAAGTTTCTATATGTGACACGGCACCAGAATTAAATTAGGGTTTTTCAAAATGCTGACAGCTCAAAGGTTCGCCATCACTGTCCTAGAGCAAATCCACCGCTCCGGCATCACTTGGTTTCAGTTAACTTGATTGAGAACACGGACTAAGCTAGGCATTTATAAGACTACCAACAGAGGAAAAGAGGAAAGAAAAAGGTAGAGAGTATACAGTCAACCCTCCATGTCTGCTAGTTTCGCATCCTCAGATTCAACCAATTGCAGATAGAAAACAGTATTTTCAACCTGCAATTGGAAATCCATAAATGCCAAGGGCCAAAATGTATGCACTGTTCTGTGCTATTTCATAGTATAAGGGACTTGAGCATCCGTAGATTTTAGTATCCACTGGGATGGAGGGGGTGGGAGCATGGCCTGGAATCAATCTCCCTCCAACACCAAGGGATGACTATATTTGGATTAATAGAATGAAGGGGGGGAGACAAAACTTGATCATCTCAAATGATGCAGAAAATTTGATAAAATTCAACATGCTTTCATGATAAAAACACCCAATAAGCCCTGGCCAATTTGGCTCAGTTGTTAGAGCGTTGGCCCACAGACCAAAGGGTCGAGGATTCAATTCTCCATCAAGGGCATATACCTTGGTTGTGGGTTCCAGCCAGGTCAGGGCATGTGCAGGAGGCAACCAATCAATGTGTCTCTCTCACATCAATGTTGCTCTCTCTCTCCCCTCTCTTCCACTCTGACTGAAAATCAAATGGAAAAAATATCCTCAGGTGAGGATTCTAAAACAATAAATAAAATAAAATACCCAACAAGCTAGGAATAGAAGAAAATTTCCTCAATAAAATAAATACCACGTATGAAAAACCCATAGCTAGCATCATACTCACTGATGAAAGACTGAAAACTTTTCCTCTAAGATCAGAAAAAAGACAAAAATACCTGCTTCCACCACTTCTATTCAACATCGTATTGGAAATTATAATCAGAGCAATTTGGTAAGAAAAATAAAATAAAAGGTATACAAAGGAAGACGTAAAGTTATCTTTGTTCACAGATGACATGATCTTATATGTAGAAAACTCTAGATTACACAGAAAAAGTATAAGTGCTAATAAACTAAGTCAGCAGAGTTGTAGGGTACAAAATCAACATGCAAAAGTTTGCTGCATTTCTGCACACCAGCAATGAACAATCCCAAAAGGAAAGTAAAACAGAAATTATCATAGGCTGGGGCAGTGCGGGTGAAGAATGGGAAATTATTGTTTAATGGATACACAGTTTCCGTTTGGAATGACGAAAATCTTCTGGAAATAAATAATGGTGATGGCTGCACAATATGGTGATTGTAGTTAATGTCACTGAATTGTACACTTAAAATAATTAAAATGGAAAACAAGGTAAGAGAGTTCACTGTCACCACTCCTAACCAACATAGTAGTGAAAGTCCAGGCCAGAGCAATCAGGCAAGGAAAAGAAATAAAAGGTATCCAAATAAGAAAGGAAGAAGTGAAATTGTCTCTGTTTGCAGATGACATAATCATATATATATATAAAAAACCCTAAAGACTCCATCAAAAAAAACATTAGAATAAACAAATTCAGTAAAGTTGCAGAATACAAAATTAATATACAAAACTCTATTGTGTTTCTATATACTAACAACTATCTGGAAAAAAAAATTAAGAAAACAATCCTATTCACAATAATAGCATCAAAAATAATAAAATACTTAGGAATAAATTTAACCAAGGAGGTGAAAAATCTATACACTGAAAACTCTAAGACACTGATGAAAGAAATTGAAGAAGAAAAAAAAAACACAAATAAATTGAAAGATATCCTGTGTTCAGAGACTGAAAGAATTAATATTGTTAAAATAGCCATACTACCCAAAGCCATCTATAGATTCAATGCAATCCCTATCAAAATTCCAACGGCATTTTTCACAGTAATAGAAAAAACCATCCTAAAATTTATATGGAACCATGAAAGACTCTGAATTGTCAAAGTCATCTTGAAAAAGAAGAACAAAGCTGGCCCTAGCTGGTTTGGCTAAGTGGATAGAGTGTTGGCCTGCAGACTGAAAGGTTCCAGGTTCGATTCTGGTCAATGGCACATGACTAGGTTGTGGCTCAATCCCCAGGAGGGGGCATGCAGTAGGCAGCCAAACAATGATTCTCTCTCATCATTGATGTTTCTATCTCTCTCTCTTTCTCCCTTCCTCCCTGAAATAAATAAAAATATTTTTTTTAAATTAAGAGCAAAGCTGGAAGCATCACACTTCCTAATTTCAAAGCTAGAGTATAGAAATGGCATAAACAGTATAGGAATGGCATAAAAATAGACCCATAGATCAACAGAACAGAATCAAGTGAGAGCCCAGAAATAAAGCCACAACATATAACCAATATTTGACAAGGAAGCCAAGAAAATTCAATATGGAAAAGATAAGTCTCTTCAATAAACACTATTGGGAAAAGTGAATGTTCACATGCAAATGAATAAAACTGTACCCCTATTATACACCACTCACAAAAATTAATTTTAAATGGATTAAAGACTTAAAGATAAGGCCTGAAATTGTAAAACTCCTAGAACAGCGGTTCTCAACCTGTGGGTCGCGACCCCTTTGGCGGTCGAACGACCCTTTCACAGGGGGCGCCTAAGACCCTCCTGCATATCAGATATTTACATTACGATTCATAACAGTAGCAACATTACAGTTATGAAGTAGCAACGAAAATAATTTTATGGTTGGGTCACAACATGAGGAACTGTATTTAAAGAGCCAGAAGGTTGAGAACCACTGTCCTAGAAGAAAATCGGAAAAGCTCCTTAACCTTTGTCTTAAAAATGTTTTTTTAACATAACAGCAAAAGCACAAGCAATAAAAGTGAAAATAGGAGAAACTAAGATGGCGGCATAGATAAACACCGGGAAATTTCTGCTTCCCACAACAATCGATAAATGCATCAAAAACACAAGGTGGACACCATCCAGAACTACAGGAGGGCTGGCTGAGTGTAAATTCTACAACTAGAAGGAGAGAAAAGCACACTGCGAGCGGGAGGAGCTGCGGAGGTGGCGTGCAGAGGTACGGGGGGCTCGTGCGCGCGGAAAGGGTCTGGCACCTGAGGACGCGGCTGTCTTTTTGAATCCGGAGGGAGACACAAGCTCCCGACGGCTCTGAAATCCGGTTCCGGGAAGTCTCTGGGGACCCAGGGCTCATACGGGGAGATACTGGACTGTCTGGCAGCGGGCGAGCTTGAGAGCGGCTTTCCCTCAGAGGTGCTTGCAGCCGTTGCCGGGACACTGGGACTCGCGACTCCTTAGGGCAGGGCTGAGGCTCCGCCATACCTGCTTTCTCAGCCCTTTGATTCCTTGAGACCCCGCCCCACCCAGGCTGCGGCAGAGGCTTTTGCATATGAATGCCCCGGCCACTTGCAACCTGTAATTACCTAACCGCAGCCGGGCCAGATAGACTCAGAGCTTCCAAGAGAAGGCCCAGGCCCCACAGCGGCTTGCGGCTTGCATTGCTACACAGCTGAGCATCATCAGGGCAGCTGATTCTCGCTGCCAATTGCCCTGGAGGTCAATTCCTCCCAGTGATCCTACAACAACCAAGGCATAGCTACAACAAGACTGTGCACAAAGCCCACGAGGGGGTGCACCAAGAGTGTCCACCTCAGGTAACTGGGGAGGCTGAGCCACTGGGCCCTACAGGACACCTAGCACACAAAGCCACTCTATCAACACAGGGAAGCAACCAAAATGCGGAGACAAAGAAACAGGTCACAAATGGCAGAAATGGAGGAAAGCAAACGATTGGATATAGAGTTTAAGGCCACGGTTATAAGGTTTTTCAAGAATTTTATGGAAACCGCCGATAAATTTAATGAATCCCTCAATAAGTATAGGGAGACCATGGAGGACATGAAAAAGGACCAACTAGAAATTAAGCATACACTGACTGAAATAAAGAATAATTTACAGAGATCCAGCAGCAGAAAAGAGGATCCCAAGAATCAAGTCAAAGATTTGAAATACAAAGAAACAAAAAATACCCAACCGAAAAAGAAAAAAGAAAAGAGATTCCAAAAATATGAAGATAGTGTAAGGAACCTCTGGGACAACTTCAAGCGTACCAACATCAGAATTATAGGGGTACCAGAAGGAGAGAGAGGGCAAGATATTGAAAACCTTTTTGAAGAAATAATGACAGAAAACTTCCCCTACCTGGTGAAAGAAATGGACTTACAAGTCCAGGAAGCGCAGAGAACCCCAAACAAAAGGAATCCAAGGAGGACCACACCAAGACACATCATAATTAAAATGCCAAGAGCAAAAGATAAAGAGAGAATCTTAAAAGCAGCAAGAGAAAGACAGTCAGTTACCTACAAGGGAGTACCCATACGACTGTCAGCTGATTTCTCAACAGAAACCATGCAGGCCAGAAGAGACTGGCAAGAAATATTCAAAGTGATGAATAGCAAGAACCTGCAACCAAGATTACTTTATCCAGCAAAGCTATCATTCAGAATAGAAGGTCAGATAAAGAGCTTCACGGATAAGAAAAAGCTAAAGGAGTTCATCACCACCAAACCAGCATTATATGAAATGCTGAAAGGTATTCTTTAAGAAGAGGAAGAAGAAAAAGGAACTCTTACCATTTGCCACAGCATGGATGGAACTTGAGAGCGGATAAATACCACAGGATCTCACTCATTTGTGGAATATAATGAACAACATAAGCTGATGAACAAGGACTGATCCAGAGACGGAGAGGCATTGATTGGACTGTCGGGACTTGGAGGGAAGGTAGGGGAGGGTGGGGGTAAGGGGGAAAGATCAACCAAAGGACTTATATGCAAGCATATAGGCCTAACCAATGGACATGGACAACGGGGGGGTGAGGGCATGAGCGGGGGTGGGGGGCGTGGGGGGTAGAGGGTAACGTGGGGACAAGGACACATATGTAATATCTTAATCAATAAAAATATATTAAAAAAAAAAATAAATAAATAAAAGTGAAAATAAACAAGCAGGGCTACATAAAACTAAAAAGCTTCTGCATAGCAAAGAAACAATCAACAAAATAAAAAGATAACCTACAAAACAGGAGAAAATATTTGCAAGTCATACACTATCTGATAAGGGGTTATAGTAAAAATATACAAGGAACTCATACAACTCAATAGTAAAAGAACAGCCTTAGCTGGTTTGGCTCAGTGGATAGAACATCAGCCTACAGACTGAAGGGTCCCGGGTTTGATTATGGTCAAGGGCACAAGCCCAGAATTCCTAACTACCTCAAAAGTCTACTTCAGATTTTAAAAAAGACCCACCAAGTTTTGTTTTTATTGCTTTGTGCGTATGTGCGTATTGTTAGCCTTTATCTGTTACCTTTGACAATCAAGACACAGTGTGGTCATGCAGGCAGGGCAATTCAAGACAGCATCACTATTTGGAACAGGCTGTTGTTGTTGACGTGGCCTCTGTATTCCAAAACCATGGTATCTTGAACAGAAAATGAAAGTAGAGGGAAGACACATTAAAACCAGAACTTGATTTCTAATGCTACTCCCCAATAAAAGTAATCAGTAATCCTCAGAAAATTGGTTAATTCTAGGAATGGGGCATACAAGATGAACCTGAAGCATCTTGTAGTGCCAGAAAGTAAGGAAGTGCTAAGAAAAAAAAAAGAAAAATCTGCCCAGCCAGCCTGGCTCTGTGGTTGAGAGTCAACCTATGAACCAGGAGGTCATGGTTTGATTCCCAGTCAGGGCATATGCCTGGATTTTGGGCTTGATCCCTAGTGTGGGGCATGCAGGAGGCAGCCGATCAATGCGCGTCTCTCATCATTGATGTTTCTATACCTCGCTCCCTCTCCCTTCCTTTCTGAAATCAATAAAAATATATTTAGAAAAAAAAAAAGAAAAGAAAAACCCAATGCAGTAGGTATGTCTAAGGGGCACAGGAGCCAACTGAAAGCACTCCCAATGGCCAAAACTAAAGCAATTAGATTTAAAAAAAAAAAAAGTAGTATTGGATTTTAACCCAAAGTATAAGTTCTCGTGAGTCCATGCTGATGTAAATGACTGAATACATAAACGAGGAAGAAGAGACAAATCTCCCATACGGAAGAATTACAAATAACTTATGAAGATACTCTCCCTCATAACTCACTACTCCTTAAGTCTGGGCTGCACATAGTGACTTCCTTCCAAAAACCACAGTAGATTTAAATTGTGTCTATATTTTTTTATTCATTTTGGTTCTTTTTTTTTTAATATATTTTTTTTTAATTTCAGAGAAGAAAGGAGAGGGAGAGAGAGATAGAAACATCAATGATGAGAGAGAATCACTGATCAGCTGCCTCCAGCATGCCCCCCACACTGGAGATCAAGCCCACAACCCAGGCACATGCCCCTGATCGGAATCAAACCCGCGACCCTTCAGTCTGCAGGCCAACGCTCTATCCACCGAGCCAAGCCAGCCAGGGCCATTTTTGGTTCTTGAATGAAGAGACTGACTACAACAGTTTGTATTCAAAAGCTTTTTTAAAAATCAACTTTCTGCCCTGACCAGTTTGGCTCAGTGGCTAGCGTCGGCCTGTGGACTGAAGAGTCCCAGGTTCGATTCCGGTCAAGGGCATATACCTTGGTTGCAGGCACATCCCCAGTAGGGAGTATGCAGGAGGTAGATGATCCATGTTTCTCTCTCATGGATGTTTCTAACTCTCTATACCTCTCCCTTCCTCTCTGTAAAAAATCAATAAAATGTATATTTTTTTTAAAAATCAACTTTCTGACTAAATTTGCTTTATTTTCAAAATCAAGTATTCAGCAGTTTGTTCTCAAACTTCTTTATGTACATCTATATAAGCATACATATACATTCAAAATGTGAATATAGTGAGATTATCTTTTAATCATTTTTTCTCAAGATTCTAAATATTAAATTTAAGTTCTTACCCTCTTCTCCGTGCATCAACCCAGGCCTGATCTCTGTTATCTTTTTCAGGATCATACAGTAATTCATCATTTGTTAGAATCCTGTGTCGTTTCTTCTTTTTTCTCTTGGTCACCTGTGCTAATTTCAAAAATGTTAAGAATATGGCTAAGTAGCAAGTCTAAAGTTCACACTTTTTTTTTAAATCCTCACCTGAGGATATTTTTTCCATTGATTTCTAAAGAGAGTGGAATGGAGAAAGAAAGGGAGAGGGGAGGGGAGGGGGAGGGGAGGGGAGGGAGGGGAGGGGAGGGAGGGGAGGGGAGGGGAGGGGGAGGGGAGGGGAGGGGAGGGGAGGGGAGGGGAGGGGAGGGGAGGGGAGGGGGACGGGAAAGGGGAGGGAGACGGGGGAGGAAGAGAGGAAAGGGAAGGGGAGAAACATCTATGTGAGAGACACATCAATTGGCAGCCTCCTGCACGCACCCCTACTGGGACTGGGGAACCTGCAACCGAAGAACATGACCTGGAATCGAACCCAAGACCTTTCAGTCCTCAGGCTACACTCACCACGAGCAAACCAGCCAGGGTTAAAGTTCATACCTTTTTAATACAGAATGAAGAATCCCATTTCCTAAGCTACATATTTTTTCTATTTATATTTTCCTTTTAAAAAATTTTAACTATTCCTCCAAGTACCGTTCTTGCCCAATTAACAAGGCATTAAAAAGAAGATGACAGAGGAGGCAAAACTTTTCTCACTGAAAACTGGTATCTCAAACTGGTATTTAAATAATGAAAATTCTGAGTCCAAAAAGGCTACTCAAAGCAAAGCAAGAATAGAAACTATTTTTGACATCTAAATTTTCTACAAGTTCCCATATATAAAATACTACTGAAATCATAAAAAAAAATTTCAAGTGAATGGAAAAAAATATGGTCATCCATATATACTAGACTTTTAAAATGTACTTAAGGATGAAGTACATTTGGCTCAGTGGCTAGAGCGTCGGCCTGTGGACTGAAGCGTGCTTGAGCACGTCAATATTTAATAATATATAAAATTATTACTTTACCAAATAAATGTATTATTTGTGTATTCCAGTGTAATTACTGATATAGTAAATTAGTTTCGGGTCTTGTCAATATGTTCATCTTCACTCAAATTTTATACAAAACCAATTCCAAAGAATAGAGGTTAATTTTTAAGAAAAAACGAGCCCTAGCTGGTTTGACTCAGTGGATAGAGCGTTGGCCTGAGGACTGAAGGGTTCTGGTTGGGGGCACATGCCCTGGTTGTGGGCTTGATCCCCAGTGTGGGGTGTGCAGGAGGCAGTCAATCAATGATTCTCTCTCATCACTGATGTTTCACACTCTCTCTCCCTCTCTCTTCTTCTCTGAAAGCAATAAAATTATATATTTTTTTAAATCAAGTTAGGGAGAATTCTGCAAGGGGGGTAAAAAAAAATATAGAAACTATTAGCAGGTGTGAAAACAAATGTTGCTGTGCTAGGAAACCTGAGAGAAGAGGGGGGGCCAAGAGCCCTGAGTTGGAACACACTCGCCCTTTCCCGAGTTGTGCCAATACAGTGCCAGTGTTGGTCCTCATATGTATGCGTTCCCATCTGTTCTTTTTTTGTGTGTGTGGTAAAATTGGTATACAAGGTTATATATATTTCAAGGTGTACAACATTACAGTTCAATATTTGTACCACACCTGTTCTTATTCATCGATCCTGCTTTTGTTTTCACATCAGCAGCCTGCAATTTCTTTGAAAAATATCAAACATAGGGAAATCCTAATACAAAATAATTCCTAGATAAACTTTTTTTCATAAAATATAACTGCTAAACCTGGTAAACATTTTACTTACTTGTTTTGTCTTCATCCTCAGAATCAGAATCAAAATATATATCATCATAGTACTTTGTGGAAGCTGTTCCAACTTTCCCATTTCCTGAAGAAGACCCTGTTCAAACCATAGGGAAGTTTACAAACTAAACCTTACATAATTGACAAGAAAAAATCTCCATATGTTCTTCCATCACTTCAAAGTAATATCTACTCATTCCCAATCTCATTTGGATGAAAAATATTTCCAAATCAATGACTTACTAGATTGGTGCCCCATGCATTACAGAGAGCTGCCCCTCCTGATTAAATGTTCCAGATCATGGGATTATTTTTTCTCCCTTCCCACAAATCTAATTAAATAGCCTATTTTCAAGTTGCCAGCATACATAGCTCTACCTTTCAGCCATGCAATATACTGTGGAGAACAGGGAATAAACAACTTGTTTTAAAGGAAGTTCGGGGGAAAGAGAGTAAGAGCTCTACAGAGAGGCAGGGGAATGACTCAAGGACTCATTTGTGCCTAGTGCTATGACATTATCTATATTTATGTCATCATAAGCCTGCATCCTAATTCTTCCTCTTAAAATCTGCTTTTGCTTTTATTATCATACTAGAGGCCCGGTGCACGAAATTCGTGCACTGGGGGGTGGGGTTCCCTCAGCCCAGCCTGCCCCTCAGTCCGGGAGCCCTCAGTGGATGTCCTACTGACAGCCATCGTCTGGCAGCAGAGGCTCAGAGCAGGCGTCCCGTGTGTGTGTGTGTGTGTGTGTGTGTGTGTGTGTGTGTCCCCGCTGGGGGTCTGCCTTTGCCCTGCCTCCCGGCTCTTGCCTGCCGCCTGGGTTTCTGATCACCATCCTTCCCCTTTCGCCTCCCATCATTGTGGCTACGTATGCAAATTAACCGCCATCTTTTTTGGCAGTTAATTTGCATATCGCCCTGATTAGCCAATGGGAAGCGTAGCGAAGGTACGGTCAATTATCCTTTTTGTCTTTTATTAGATAGGATACACTTTCTTCACAGTTAATACATAGCATATCAACATGGAAACCAATGCTGAGGAGTCCTACTATCACAAATCAGTGTTTGAGTCAGATACAGTTTACATATAAAAATGAAATGTTTCATTACTTAATAAGATAGGAATTTGTGCTGACCATGCTATATAACCCTAAATATACTTCTATAAACCTGCTTATTTTTTTCTCCTGGGGTAAAAATTACAAAAGGAAATTATGCAAATAAACAGTATTAAATAATATCTTTCCAACAACACAGAAAACTTCTTCACTAGTCATCAAAGAAAACTATGCTCAGGTTGCCAAACACATTTATCCATTCACTCAATAAATATTTACTGAGTTGCCCTAGCCCATGTGGCTCAGCTGGCTGGGCGTTGTCCCAGGCACCAAAAGATTGCTGGTTAGATTCCCAGTCAGGGAACATGCATGGGTTTTGGGCTCAATCCTGGGTAGGGGGCATGCAGAAGGCAGCCAATCAATGTTTCCCTCTCATATTGATGTATCTCTCTCTCTGTCCCTTCTCCACTCTCTTAAAAAAAATAAATAAATAAATAAAAGCCCTAGCTCAGAGGTTCTCAACCTGTGGGTCGCGACCCCTTTGGCAGTCGAATGACCCTTTCACAGGGGTCGCCTAAGACCATCCTGCATATCAGATATTTACATTACAATTCACAACAGTAGCAACATTACAGTTATGAAGTAGCAACGAAAATAATTTTATGGTTGGGTCACAACATGAGGAACTGTATTTAAAGGGCCAGAAGGTTGAGAACCACTGCCCTAGCTGGTTTGCCTCAGTGGATAGAGCATCGGCCTGCAAACTGAAGGATCCCAGGTTCAATTCCAGTCAAGGGCACAGAACCGGGTTGTGGGCTTGATCCCCAGTAGAGGGCATGCAGGAGGCAGCAGATCAATGATTCTCTCTCAGTTTCTATCTCTCTCTCCCTCTCCCTTTCTCTCTGAAATCAATAAAAATATATTATTTTAAAAAATCAATAAGAATTTTTTAAAAAATTCAGCTTACCCATTTAAAAATACATACATATATATGGTATTTATTTATTTACTTACTTACTGAGTACCTACTGAGGGTTCTGGGGACACAAAAGAGCACAAACAAGGTTCTTGCCCATACGGAGCTTGGAAAAATATCTTTATTGAAATCTAACTAAAAGTTTACCTGTTTCCAGGGAGGATAATTTGACTTCCATTGTTTTTATGGTGGAATTTAATTCAGCTTCCATTTCTTTTTCAAATTCATCTTCACTAGATTCACTTTCTCCAGTAAGACATTCTCTGATGAGTTTTCGTTTTTGGTCAGGAGTTCCATGTAAAAGCACATCCACTTCATCTTCAGAACTAATATAAATTTAAATCATAAAGGATATGAATATTAAAGAATTAAAATAACTTACAACTCCCATCACCTCACTGCCCAACAAGCTTAAGTTTATAAGGTTGCATTTGATTTATCTGGCATATTACATAGTAATTACATAGTAAGTGAGCTAGTCTCACTTAATAGATCAACCATTTTGCATATTTCCAAATATATTTTTTAATGTTAGCATAACACTTCCTCTTGTAAAAGCTGTACATTTATTTCTAGCTCTTTGCTATTAAACACTATAATGAACATCTTTGTACATATAACTTTGTTTAATTCCTTAGGATGAATGTCTAGAATTAGATACAAACATTTGACTTCTTGAATTATCACACTGCTTTCCAGGATTGCACCAATTCTAATTTTTTCAGCAATGAAAAATTTACTCCACAGTGTTTTAAAACTCAAGACAACTAAATTAAACCTAAAATGCCCAGCCGGTGTGGTTCAGTGGTTGAGTGTCAACCTAAGAACCAGAGGGTCACAGTTCAATTCCCAGTCAGGGCACATGCCAAGGTTTCCGGGCTCGTCCCCAGTAGGGGGTGTGCAGGAAGCAGCCGATCAATGATTCTCTCTCATCATTGATATTTCTGTCTCTCCCTCTCCCTTCCTCTCTGAAATCACTAAAAATATATTTAAAAATAAAAAAAATAAAAGGCACAGTGCTGCAGAGAACTATAAAGAGAGAGAAAACTAAATTATATCTCAAATTCTCCTGAGCAATTTCTGCCAATTTACTTGGCTTTCTGTGCCTGGGTTTCCCCATCAATAGGAATGGGACAAAATTAAACCAGGTATCAGCAGAAATATCTGAAATGCCCAAAACAGTTCTAATACAATCAACAGTACATAAATAATGCTCAGTTACTCATGGTCTGATGAATACTTACTGACTATTCTTGGTTTTTGGTTCTCTAGTTTTGCCTTCTAAACAATGCTTTTGAGCCTCTAGCAGAAAGTAAATCAGAAAAATCCAATTCACAACAATTAATTTTAACCCAAGATGTCAATATCTGACCCAAGATGTCAATGCTGCCAAGGTTGAGAAATCCTGATCTATTCTATATTTAAGTGTTTCCAAAGTGTGGGACATAGATTATTTTAATGAGTAGCAGAATAGACGATGGCCCATTAAAGGATACTAAAGCCACTGCTAGTGGGAATGTAAAATGGTACAACCACTATGGAAAACAGCGTGACAGTTTCTTATAAAACTAAACATACAATTACCATACAACCAGCAATTGAACTCCTGGGCATTTATCCCAGAGAAATGAAAATGCATATGCACACAAAAACCTATACATGGCCCTAGCCAGTTTGGCTCAGTGGACAGAGCGTTGGCCTGTGGACTGAAGGGTCCCTGGTTCGATTCCAGTCCAGGGCATGTACCTCGGGAGCCACCGGCCGTGGTCAGGGGCATGCAGGAGGCAACCAATCAATGTGTCTCTCTCACATCAGTGTTCTGTCTTTCCCTCTCCCTTCCACTCTCTCTAAAAATCAATGGGAAAAATGTCCACAGGTGAAGTTTAAAAAAAAACCTATACATGAATGTTTATAGCAGTTTTATTCACAATAGTCTAAACTTGAAAGATGTCCTTCAACGAGTGAATGGTTAAGCACAGACTATTACTCAGCAATAAAAAAAGAAATGAACTATTAATACCTAAAAAAATGGGGGTGAATCTCCAGAGAACTGTGCTGAGTGAAAAAAGCCAATTCCAAAAGGTTACAAACGCAGAATTCCACTTACATATTTTTTGAAAAGGACAAAATTATAGAAATGGAGGACACACTAGCAGTTACCAGAGGTTAAGAGGGGCATGGGGGGCGGGAAGTGGGGAAAATGAACGATCCTCATGCTGATGGAAATGTCCTGTAACTTGACTGTATTCATGTCAATATTCCGGTTGTGATATTGTACTAGTTTTGCAATATGTTAACATTGGGGGAAACTGAGTAAAGGGGGCACAATCTCTCTGTATTATTTCTTACAACAACATGTGAATCTAGTTGTAAGAACAAAATGTTTAATTTAAAAAATTAAAACACAAGGCAAGAGTGTTATTCTTTTTTGCAAATTTTCTTCAATCTTGGTGATTATTTCAAAAGTCTCAGCATTTGCACTGCTAGTCAAGGCAATGTCATGGGCCCTGCATATTCTTGTTGAGTATGCTAGCATGCAAGGTTCACAACACTCTATGCCCAGGCCATTTTTCAGGGTTGTTTGCAGTAAAAAAAAAAAAAAAAAAAAAAAAAAAAAAAAACTTGATGGAGAGGACATGTCCCTTCCCAGGACAAAGAGCAGGCTTATCTACTGCCTGCTGTCAAAGAAGTAGATTCCAAGCTCAAGCGGTCTTCAGCCAGGATACCAATCCACCGAATGTTAGCATCCGTCTTGGTCTCTTTGCATAACCTCTGCTGAAGTGAGGGAGAGCAACCAACACCAACATAATAATGTTCATGCTGCCTGCTGTGCTGTGAGTTTTCTGTAACCCAGGAGTCTCAGCTCTTCCGCCAGCTTCCATGAAACAGTGACAGGCTATAAAATAGTACCTTATAAAGAGGAGTAAAATCAAATCCTGACAGGTACCTCTTACCTCTCTAACACAATCTCCCTTTTTAAAACAAGCATTGGATTCAGAGCCTCAAGCAGACAATACTGCCTTAAAGCATTGTTTTGTTTTCATAGTATTTATTTTTTTCATTACTTTACAAGTGACAAGTGTCAGGATTATAAAGCTTTCTTGAAGATACTTAACTACAAAAATGTAAATTGACTTAAAGAAAAATGTTAAATAAATAACACAAGTGCCTATGGAGATGGTAATGGCAGAATAACTCAAGTCCAGGAAACACTCCTCTATTCCAATCAAACTGAATTACTAATTGAAGCCTCTATCTACCTCCTTTCACAGACCTGACCCTTTAAGTCAACTTCCACAGGGAATCCTGGAATCCATCCTCACTCCCCACAACAGAAACCTTCGCAGCAGCCGGATCCCCATGCCTAGGACCCTCCCCAGGATAATGGAAGGAAACACTGTGATTGAAAGTAGGACAGTTTTACAGAAAGCTCAATCCGACGAAATGTTTTAAAGTTATAAGTAGGATCTGCTGACAGCTCTCAAATGGCTTAAATTTGCCTGGAAATCTATTGCCAACAAAACTGCAAGTTTCCCTCAGGTAGGATACGTCCTTCCTTTTTGGAAATTCCCACGAAAACCTCGTCGGTACCTAGCTAAGATCGTTTTCTACAATGCTCTTCCGAGATACATGCTTATTTCCCAGATTTATATCTTGCAAGGTAAGTGTATTATTTCCCCTACTATACTGTAAACCTGTAAAAGGCAAAAATCTTATGACTGGTCTCTGTAGCCCAGAGCAAGCACCTAACAGGTGCTCAAAAAAACCCTGCTAAATATCCCCTTATTTCTGTTTATGGCATGTTAGTCTTCTAGCTGGTCAGCTCACATTAAGTGACACGACCCTTACAACATACTTACGACATATTTATTATATTTCCTTCTTATAGATGAGAAACCGAGGAGAAGCGACTTGCCTTGGCTCACACTGCCCGTAAGCTGCAGAGGCAGGATGCGATCACACGGCTCTGGAAGACTTACGCGGGATTCCCGAACAGCCCCCTTCCCCTGTCGGCCCCGCCTCCCCCGAGGCTGCAAGGCCTCACCCGAACTCCCCTCGGCGGCCCGCAGGCGACAGCGGGCGCGACACGGGCCGAGCCGCTGGGCCGAGGGTCCGCACAGACCGGCCGGCGCGGCGCAGGGAGGAGGCCGCGGCCGAGGCCTGGGGCCGGGCGGAGCCGGGGCGCACCTGCTCAAAGCCGGCTCCTCATCGCTGGGCTCTTCGACTGCGTAGGGGTCATAGTCATCTTGGAGCCGGTTCATGGTGGCCTCCGCACTCCTACACCGTCCGCAGACGGCCGCAGAGTAGTTTCCTCCGGGGCCCCTTTCCTAAGGCGCTGCGGACTCCACTTCCGCCCGTACTTCCGCTCCGCCCCCACCTCCGCGCGCCTGCGCAGAATGTCCCAGTGGCGGGGGCGGAGGCGGGGCGGGGAGGGGAGGGGCGGGGCGGGGCGGAGCGAAGGGGTGTATCCAGCCACTGCGGGCAGTCGCCTCTGTCAGCGGTTTTCAACCTTTGGGTCCAATGACCCTTTCACAGGGGTCGCCTAAATACATCCTGCATATCAGATATTTACATTACGATTCATAACAGTAGCAAAATTACAGTTATGAAGTAGCAACGAAAATAATTTTATGGTTGGGTCACAACATGAGGAACTGTATTTAAAGGGTCGGGGCATTAGGAAGGTTGAGAACCACTGGCTTACCTGGAAGCAGCCACCTTATCACCCACCGAGATAGTAATCCTCGTCGTGCGGCACCTCATTTCGTGATGTGAAAAGCAGAAATCTAGACACTGGGGGACATGCAGCCTGTAGGTCCTCAGACACTGGCAACCGACGTTCCTCCAATCTCCTCGCCTCCAGCCGTCCTACCTTCTCTTCGCTGCGCCGCCGCCTCGCCTTCAGGACTCACGCCTCACTCAGACAGCGGCCCTGACTTCCTACGGAAAAGTTGTTAGACTGTCACCAGTTACTTCCCAGTTGTCTTTTTTGGACTCTTCTCAGTCCCAAGCTTTGCTCAGCCCTATTCCGACTCCACGCCATACTTGAGCTGAGGCAGATGGCAGGCAGCCTCTTGGTTGCGACACCTTTTCTCCCGTCCCTGCACCAGCCTATACCCAAGTTCCTGCCTCCTTCCGGACATCTCTCCCATCTTCAAAATCCCATGCAGATCGCTATCCCCTCTTATTTGGATCCTTGCCCTCTCCTCCATGTACCATGTCGGTTTTCCAATTGCCTGGCTAGGTTTCTCCGCCTGCTGCACCCCTGCCAATTCAAAATCAATATACCGTGGTAGCTCAAATCCAGCTCAGCATGTTCCATCCCATTCCTATACTTTAGCCATAACTACTTCTTGTTCTTTCTTTTTTTTTTTTTTTTTTTGATTGATTTTAGGGAGAGAGGAAGGAAGGAGAGAGAGAAAGAGAGAGAGAGAGAGAGAGAGAGAGAGAGAGATCTTTTTTTAAAAATATTTTTTATTGATTTTTTACAGAGAGGAAGGGAGAGAGATAGAGAGTTAGAAACATCGATGAGAGAGAAACATTGATCAGCTGCCTCCTGCACATCTCCCACTGGGGATATGCCCGCAACCCAGGTACATGCCCTTGACCGGAATCGAACCCGGGACCCTTCAGTCCGCAGGCCGACGCTCTATCCACTGAGCCAAACCGGTTTCGGCAAGAGAGATCTTTTGTGGCTCCACTTATTTTATTCATTCATTGGTTAAACCCACAACCTTTTATCCGGATGACACTCTAACCAACTGAGCTCCCCTGGCAGGGCCAATAGCTACTTTTGACTCTTGATTTCTGTCACTTCCTCCATCCTCACAGCTGCTATAGGCTGAAAGTCTTGGACTCTTGGTTGACTCCTTTCTCTGTCCCTGGATGAGTCCTCAGTTCCCAAGTCCTGTAGATCTCTTAGCAACGTCTCTGTCATCCACATCTGATCTCCCTACCCCTCGGCTTGACTATTGACATAGGCTCCTATGGCAGCCTTGTTTTGCTTTTGTTCCCTCTGCAATCCATGCTACTCTCTACTGGCAGAGGGACCCTCTTCCAGCACATCTTTGCTTTGGATGATTTCCTTCCTAAAACGTCCTGATGTTTCATCTTTACCTCCTGATCTGTTCACCTTATTCTGAAGTATTCTTGGTGGCCCTCCATAATATGGTTCAATCCATCATGCCAAACTGATTTCCCTACACATATCCAGGACAATTTGCTTACTCAAGAATATGAGTGCCCTTTGGTCTCCGCGGCAGAAGCAAGATGACGAAGGGGACGTCCTCGTTCGGCAAGCACTGCAACAAGAGGCACACGCTGTGCGGCAGCTGGGGCTCCAAGGCCTAGCACCTGCAGAAGTCCACCTGCGGCAAGTGCCGCTACCCCGCCAAGCGCAAGAGGAAGTATAACTGGAGTGCCAAGGCTAAACGATGGAACACAACCGGGACCGGTCGCATGCAGCACCTGAAAAATCGTGTACCGCAGGTTCAGGCATGGATTCTGTGAAGGAACAACTCCTAAACTCAAGAGGGCAGCTGTTGCCGCATCCAGTTCATCTTAAGGATTTCAGTGATTAGTCGTGCAATAGATCTGGGTTTTCAAAAATAAAAATAAAAAGAATATGAGTATAGTCCAACCGGCGTGGCTCAGAGGTTGAGCATCCACCTATGAACCAGGAAGTCACAGTTCGATTCCCAGTCAGGACACATGCCTGGGTGGCGGGTCAATTCCCAGTGTGGAGCATGCAGAAGGCAGCTGATCAATGATTCTCTCTCGCCCTGACTGATTTGGCTCAGGGGATAGAGCGTCGGCCCTGCAGATTGAAGGGTCCCAGGTTCAGTTCCAGTCAGGGGCATGTACCTTGGTTGCGGGCACATCCCCAGTGGAGGGTGTGTGGGAGGCATCTGATCGATGTTTCTCTCTCATCAATGTTCCTCTCTATCCCGCTCCCTCTGTAAAAAGATCAATAAAACATATATTTTTAAAAAATTATTCTCATCATTGATGTTTCTCTCCCTCTCTCTCTCTCCCTCTCTCCCTCTCTCTCCCTCTCTCTCTTTCTCTCTCTCTTTCTCTCTCTCTCTCCCCCTTCCTCTCTGAATTCAATAAATATATTTTTTGAGAAAAGCAGTTTGTTACCTACAAGGGAGCACTCATATGAATGTCAGCTGATTTCTCAACAGAAACTTTGCAAGCCAGAAGGAAGTGGCAAGAAAGATTCAGAGTGATGTATAGCAAGGACCTACAGTCAGGAGTACACTATCCATCCCTGACCGGTTTGGCTCAGTGGATAGAGCGTCGGACTGCGGACTGAAAGGTCCCAGGTTCGATTCTCGTCAAGGGCATGTACCTTGGTTGCGGGCACATCTCCAGTAGGAGGTGTGCAGGAGGCAGCTAATTGATGTTTCTCGCTCATCGATGTTTCTCTCTATTCCTCTCCCTTCCTCTCTTTAAAAAATCATTAAAAAAAAAATATATATATATATATATATAAAAGATTACTCTCTCCAGCAAAGCTATCATTTAGAATTGAAGGTCAGATAAAGAGCCTCACAGACAAGAAAAAGCTAAAGGAGCTCATCACCATCAAACCAGTATTACGTGAAATGTTGAAGGGCATTCTCTCTTTTTTCTTTTTTTTTTAAATATATTTTATTGATTTTTTTACAGAGAGGAAGGGAGAGGGATAGAGAGTTAGAAACATCGATAAGAGAGAAGCATTGATCAGCTGCCTCCTGCACACCCCCTACTGGGGATGTCCCTGCAACCAAGGTACATGCCCTTGACCAGAATTGAACCTGGGACCCTTCAGTCCCCAGGCCAACACTCTTTCCAGTGAGCCAAACCAGCTAGGGCAAAGGACATTCTTGAAGAAGAACAGCAACAACAATAAAATAGCAATAAATACATATCAATCAACATTTGAAATCAATAAACAAACAAGGAGTCTAATAAGCAAAATAAACCGATGAATACAATAGAACCAGTGGCATGGAAACATGGTACAGACAGATGAATCTCAGAGGAAAGGGGGAGGAGTCATTGGGAAGAGATTAACCAAAAAATTTATATGCATATATGCGTTTGCTATGGTCACAGACAATAAGGTGGAGGGGGCCTAGGGCAGGACAGGAGCTGGGTGGAGGGTGGCAATGGGGGAAGGGGGAGAAGGACATCTGTAAGACTCTCAACAATAAAGATTTCTTGTAAAAAGAATGTGACAGACTGTCAAACTACAACGGGAAGGCTGGGGAGGGTTGGGGGGCGGGAGGGTGGGGGTAAGAGATCAACTGAAGGACTTGTATGCTTGCATATGAGCATAACCAATGGACATAAGACACTGGGGGGTAGGGGAGGCTGGGGGAATGTCAAGGGAGGGGGGAAGGAGACATATGTAATACTCTTTGTAATACTTTAAGCAATAAAACAATAAAAAATAAAAAAAGAACGTGACACCAGTGGATTAAAAAAACTGTGGTACATCTACACAATGGAATACTATGCTGCTATAAAAAGAAGGAACTTTTAACATTTGCAACAACATGGATGGAACTGGAGAGCATTATGCTAAGCGAAATAAGCCAGTCGGAGTAAGATAAAAAGAACGTGATGCCAAAAAAAGGCTAAAGTTTTAGTTTTCTTTCTTTCTGTATTAATTGGTATTAACTTATTAGTCAATATTCTTTGGTTATAGCTATTTATTTTTAAAGCAAAATCATTTCTGAGTTTTATTTAGCATTGTATCTGAGGCACTAATGAGAGGAAAGAAAGAACATGAAGATCAATCTCACATTCAATTTTAAGGAGTCTTGAGATAATGAAAGCACCCAATCTCCAAAGTATCAAATGCCTTATTTTTACAAAATATCTGCAGTCTTTCCAATCTGAAGACTCCAACACCGTTCTGATGTTTTCCCTATTCCAGCCTAGAAGGCTATGGACAAAACAACACAGGAAGCTTTTCTGGGCAAAGGAGCCTCAGAGCGAGTGTGATGTCAACCCTGAGAATCAAGTCATATGGCCTAGTGTTCAACCAACACAATGCTACCGCAAGTTTGAAAGCCTTAGCACTCATATCTCTAGATGGAGACAATTCTCTTTAAGCTACATTTCATAATTACATAGAACTGTCGGGGTTCTTGTTCCAGCATTAAGAAGGGTTCAGCAATCTGGAGAAGGCTGTGCGTAGATTAAATAGGAGTCCAGAGACGAAATATAATTTTGAAAGGCATTTGGGGGTCAGAGGAGCCTAGTTTAAAGGAAACTAAGATCTCCTGTCCCAGGACCCCATGCTTTTTATGAACACAAATTGTCCTGAGGGGAAGCAGAGATATACACTTCAAAGGGTCAGGGTTTCCTATACAGAGTCCATTGTCAGATTTGGGGGAATTAGCCTACAGCTGTTCAGGTGTTTGGCCAGTAGGAGGCAGTAACATGTAGATTAAGATGCCCTGAGCTGTCTGGCAGCCAAGCAATCATCCCTTTTCAGGTTTGGGGAAATGCCTTTAGCCATTCCCAACAGGTGATAACATATGTGACTCAGCCCTTGTTGAGTCCCCAAGTTCCATCAACTTTTCTTTTTTATATATTTTATTGATTTTTTACAGAGAGGAAGGGAGAGGGATAGAGAGTTAGAAACATCGATGAGAGAGAAACATCGATCAGCTGCCTCCTGCACACTCCCCACTGGGAATGTGCCTGCAACCAAGGTACATGCCCTTGACTGGAATCGAACCCGGGACCCCTGAGTCTGCAGACCGATGCTCTATCCACTGAGCCAAACCGGTTAGGGCTCATTTCTCCATTTTATCCATGAAGGGTATAAGGAGTATCAAATTCCTCATTAAAATTAAGATACATGTTGTCTGATTTTTTTTATTTTTTTTTTTGCTTCAGCTGCTGTTTATTGACATACAGGTAGGCTCTATAGCAACAGGCCTAGAGGTGGCTGCAGTAGTGGGGATAATGAAGGTGGAGGATGGAGTTTGTCTGCAGCGACAGCTGAGTGGAGTGCAGGAACAGAGGCACACAATGCACAAGATGGGAGTGGGGGAGACTGAGGGGATTGGAGAAGCAAGTGAAGGCCAGGGCCAGACAGAGTCTGCTGACACTGGAACCACTGCCCTCTCTAGCTGGCTATCTTCTGAGCCAGGCCAGGCTTGGGAGTTCTCTGAGTGTCCATTTCTACAGGAACTGAATGGAGTGCACAGAGGAGAAGCTGGAGCGATTGCCCTCTATGTTCAGCTCCCAAGCCTCCAGTCCTGCACCCCTGCCTGTCTTGCTTGGGTAGGGCCAGACGGTAAGATGGGCAGCCTGGCTCTGGACTATACCTCACCTGAGCAGGGTCTTAGAAATAGCCATGCTTCACAGAGGCCTTAGTCTTCTTCCCTGGAGCCCCAGCCCGTCGGTGCCACACTACAGACCAAGTGAGCACTGCAAGCATCGCTGGCCTAAGGGGTGGGTTGGGGGAGGGGATGGGACAGGGGCTGGAGGAGGGGCTCTGGGGCCCACCAGGGCACAGGCACTATACGCATGGTGTTGGTGAAGCCAGAGCCAGGACGCCACCCGGTCAGCACAACGACCACATCTCCCTTCTTGAAGAAGCCTCGGGCCTTGCCAACATGCATGGCCAAGTTCAGCCGGAGGTCCACGTCCTCAGCCCAGGCCTCCTGCACTGGTCCTTACACAGCACAGGGAAGATGCTTCAGTGTAGGTGGGCCTGGCGAGCTCTCTGGTGATTACGGGTCACAGCAGTGATGGGAGCACGGGGCGGTACCTGGCCACCTGGTAAGCAGACCTGCCAGACTTGGTGAGGACAATTATAGCCCTACTGCAGCACTTGAAGGAGGCGTCTACGGCGCCCATGGTGGTGGCTTCTGTGGGGTTGCTGGTAAGGGCGCCAGGCAGTGGAGTTCCTCAAATAATTGCAAGTGGTAGATGGCGGCAATCAGGTGCTGCATGAGCACAGCCTCCAGGGTAGTCCCCTTTGGCCGTCTCTCCAGACAGCATGATGCATTCAGCTCCATCAGGGCTGCATTGGCCACATCGCTGCCCTCAGCCTGCGTGGGACGGGGCTTCTTGATCATGCCCTCCAGCATCTGTGTGGCACAGATGACAGGCTTCCCAGCTCGCTTGCACCGCCCCATCCTCATCTTTTTTTTTTAATTCTTTTTTATTATTATTTATTTATTTAAAATATATTTCTTTATTGGTTTCAGAGAGGAAGGGAGAAGGAGAAAGAGATAGAAACATCAATGATGAGAGAGAATCATCAATTGGCTGCCTCCTCCATGCCCCCCACTGGGGACCGAGCCCACAACCCAGGCATGTGCCCTTGGCTGGAATCGAACCTGGGACCCTTCAGTCCGCAGGCCAACGCTTTATCCACTGAGCCAAGTCGGCTAGGGCCCATCCTCATTTTCTGAGCAAGGAAGACCTTCTCTGTAGGAGCCTCAATGCCTAGATCACCAGGAGCCACCATGATCCCATCACTGGCTTCCAGGATCTCATCAAACCTCCGCTCTCCTTCAAGATTTTCGATTTTGTTGATTTTCTTGATGTTCTTTCCTTTTTCCCCCAGGACCTTCCTGACTTCATGGCCATCAGGTGCCTTGCGACTGAAAGACGCGAACACCGTATCTACATTCTGCTCCAGCCGAAACATCAGATCCTGGGTCTCCTTTTCTGACAGGCAGGTCCACAGCAGCCCCAGGGAGGTTCACGCCCTTCTTGCTGCCCAAAGTGCCACCATCTCCACCCCTGTTACCAGGAAGCCAGCCCCTTTCTCCTTCACCTGCAGAGAAATAAATCCATCACCCACGTAGATCTCGCTGCCCACTTCCGCCACCTTGCAAATATTCTTGCAGTCCAGCCACAGGGTGTTTCCCTCACACTTTTCCATGTAGGCCTTCTCCAGCGTGCTCTTGAGAGTGGCCCCTTTCTTCAGCTCCACCTCCGCGGTGCCGCTGCCCTTGATGAGCCCGGTTCGGATCTCAGGTCCTTTAGTGTCCAGGGCCACAGCTTTCAGTGCCCTGCACACGGTCTTGATGGTCTCCGCATGGTACTCGTGAGCTCCAGGAGAAAAAGTCATACGAGCCACTTTCATTCCAGATTGAATCATCTTTTTCAACGTCTCCACTGATTGGCAAGCAGGGCCGATGGTACAGTTGATGCCAGTGTTCCCGGCCGTGGTGGGCAGCGAATCAATGTCCAGGCGGCATATGTGCTCCAGGAACATGTCAGCCACGGCTGCGTGCAGCTACTGCGTCTGAATAAAGGCAGTGCCGACACCACTATGGGGCTGCGACATGGCTTCTGAGGTCCTCTGGCCAGGTCCGGCTGGAGCTACAGATGGGAGGTTCGGAGGTTCCGGAGGCGTCGCTGTCTGATGATGTACTCTCAAAAAATGGACAGTAACCCAAACACCTGAAGTTAAGTGTGTAATTCTCTTAATTTCTGACTTTCAGGTAGTTGTGAGGAAGGTACAAAGAATTCCTGGATACCCTTCACCCAGATTCCCCAAATGTACACATTATCACATTGGCTTAGTCCTTCCTCTTTACACACACACACACACACACACACACACACACACACATGCATCTATACATCTCATTTGTCTTAATCCATTTAAGTTGCAGATATGATGCCTCTTGACTCTTAAACACTTCAGTGTGAATTTCCTAAAACCAAATAATTCTCTTAAATCCTCATTACAATAATAAAGATCAGAAAGTTAACTGATACTATGCTTATCTAATCCACAGGCCTTTATTCACATTCCACCGGCTGTCCCAGTAATGTCCTTCACTTCAAAAGGAAATTCAAACCAACGTGTTGCACTCAGGGCATGTCTCTCTTTTTTAAAAAAATACATATTTTGTTGATTTTTTTTTTTTTACAGAGAGGAAGGGAGAGGGATAGAGAGTTAGAAACATCGATCAGCTGCCTCCTGCACACTCCCTACTGGGGATGTGCCCGCAACCCAGGTACATGCCCTTGACCGGAATCAAACCTGGGACCCTTGAGTCCGCAGGCCGACGTTCTATCCGCTGAGCCAAACCGGTCAGGGCAGAGCATGTCTCTTTAGACTGTTTTCATCTGGAAAAGTGGCTGGGTTTTTGTATCACATAGCTTTGGACACTATTGCGAGCACAGGCCTACAGAATGCCCCTTAATTTGGGTTTGTCAAATTATTGGGTTTAGGTTGTGCCCTTTTGGCAGAAATACCAACGGTGGTGTCGCTCTCTCGTGGATGTTTCTCTCCCTCTTTCTCTCTGTGTCTGTCTCTCCGCTACCAGCCTCCCTCCCACGCTCTCTCTAGAAAGCAATGGAAGAAATGTTCCGGGCTGGGGATTCACACCAACAGCAGCTACTACAACAAACAGGCTGCTGCACAGAGTCCCCATCTCCCCGCAGCGGGGCCGCCCCCGTCCTCCAGTCCGCCTCCCCCGGCTGCGCTCCGGGGACCGACCGCTCAGGAGCCACCATGTCCGCGGGAGGCGCCTTCAGCCTCCACTCGGCTCAAGAAGGAGCCTTCTCGGCGGAGGAGAGAGAGACCCGGGGGCCTGAGGCGGCCCCGAGCCCCGAGCCGGGAGCGTGACATTTCCGTTCCTCTCCTTTCAGAGGCGCGCCGCCCCCGCCCCGGCCCCCGCGTCGCCACCGCGAACGGCCGCCTCGACCCGACCTTCCGTCCCCTGTTCCTTTCCCTGCGGCTCGATGGGGTCACCGTCTAACCGGAAAGGCCCGGAACGAGGAGTGAAACAGTTTCCTGCCGCCCCAGCCGGTCTGGCTCCGTGGACAGAGTGTCCTGCGGACCAAAGGGTCCCGAGTTCCATTCCATTCAAGGGCACGTGCCGGGTCCGGGCTGCAGGAGGCACCCACTGGATGTGCTCCTCTCACATCCGTGTCTCTCTCTGTCTTTCCCTCTCTCTCCCGCTCCCCCTAAAGGTCAACGGGAAAGTATCCTCGGGTTGAGGAGTAACAACAACAACAACAACAATAGGACAGTTGGTGACGAAACTCTGATCTCAGTCTCTAAGTTGAACGGACTCTGTGCTGCGTGTCATTTCGGTTGACAGGAAGGCGAGACCAAGCCCGGGCCCTGACCCACCCTCGGTGGGGCCCTCACAAGTGCTGGGCGCCGGGTGCGGCGAGACCCCGTCCTCCCTCCCGGGTCGGGGACTCGTCTCCTCGCGGCCACAGGCGCGGATCAGAACCCGGAGACAGGGCGCCGGGGACGTCAGGCCGGGGGCGTGGCGTATGCAGATGAGCAGGCGCGCAGTGGCTGCCGGTCGCACTCCGCCGGCGCCCCCACGTCCCCGCATCCCGAGATGGACGCGCCCCCGGGGTTGCTGTCGCATCGGGCGCGGTTGTCGCTCGGGTCCCTGGGGCAGCGAGGGTGCCGCGGCGTGTTGAGTGTAGTGAGCGTGTGTGAAGAGTGTGTGGCGCGTGGGGGTTGGGGTGTGGGCGGGGGCAGCAACTCATACTTACCTGGCAGGGGAGATACCATGATCACGAAGGTGGTTTTCCCAGGGCGAGGCTTATCCATTGCACTCCGGATGTGCTGACCCCTGCGATTTCCCCAAATGTGGGAAACTCGACTGCATAATTTGTGGTAGTGGGGGACTGCGTTCGCGCTCTCCCCTGGTTTTTCCGGTTCCAAAAGCAGAAGTGTGCTTGTAGTATTGCGTGCGAAGGTGCGTGGCCTTTCTGTTCTTGACACTTCCACTTGGGAAGTGTTTTTTCTTCTTCTCCTAATAAAAGGGCTACAGTGGGCTTCAGTTGCTCTTGCATTCTCTTTACCCCCCTCCCGGCTTTCAGAACTTCTCAAACCAGTTTGACATTCTTAGCTGCTTACTACCCAGGTTCAAATCTTCCTCAGCACAGAACTGGGCAATCCCAAAGCAAATAATGCCTGACGGTGGGACGGTGGGACGGTGGGACGGTGGGACGGTGGGACGGTGGGTTTTCCCCAAAGTGCAGGTTCGGAATGAGAGGTCGTCGAAGTTCTGTCCTGCAGAAGCTGCTCATCGTGTTAGTTGCCTGCAGCCAAGGCTATCCTACCTATAGAGCTCCTTTTAAAATACATATATAATAGATTTCAGAGTGAGAGGGAGATAGAAACACCAATGATCAGAGAGAATCATTGATCGACTGCCTCCTGCATGCCCACCCCACCAGCTGGGGATCAAGCCTGCAACCCAGGCATGTGCCCTGACGGGAATCTAACCGTGACCTCCTGGTTCATAGGTCCATGCTCAACTGTTGAGCCACGGGGGCCTGTGAGGCTCCTCCCCCGCAGCAGACTGCCAAATTCTCCGGTTTGCCCTCGGTTAGTTATTGTAGAAAATTATTTGTATGATTAATGAAATAAAACACACCTCATGGTACGACAAAAGAAAAACAAAAAACACTAATATTTAGAAAAGAGAAAAGATTAAAAGATAATCTTACTACATTCACATTTTGATGTAGTTGATGTATGTGTATGTTTATGTAGACGTACATAAAGAAGTTTGAGAACAAACTGCTGAATATTTTGAAAATAAAGCAAATTTCAGACAGTTGATCTTGCTTGTGTTTCTATCTCCCTCTCACTCTGAAATCTATTATATATGAGAAGTTCTGAAAGTCGGGAGGGGGGTAAAGAGAATGCAAGAGCAACTGAAGCCCACTGTAGCCCTTTTATTAGGAGAAGAAGAAAAACACTTCCCAAGTGGAAGTGTCAGGAACAGAAAGGCCACGCACCTTCGCACGCAATACTACAAGCACACTTCTGCTTTTGGAACCGGAAAAACCAGGGGAGAGCGCGAACGCAGTCCCCCACTACCACAAATTATGCAGTCGAGTTTCCCACATTTGGGGAAATCGCAGGGGTCAGCACATCCGGAGTGCAATGGATAAGCCTCGCCCTGGGAAAACCACCTTCGTGATCATGGTATCTCCCCTGCCAGGTAAGTATGAGTTGCTGCCCCCGCCCACACCCCAACCCCCACGCGCCACACACTCTTCACACACGCTCACTACACTCAACACGCCGCGGCACCCTCGCTGCCCCAGGGACCCGAGCGACAACCGCGCCCGATGCGACAGCAACCCCGGGGGCGCGTCCATCTCGGGATGCGGGGACGTGGGGGCGCCGGCGGAGTGCGACCGGCAGCCTCTGCGCGCCTGCTCATCTGCATACGCCACGCCCCCGGCCTGACGTCCCCGGCGCCCTGTCTCCGGGTTCTGATCCGCGCCTGTGGCCGCGAGGAGACGAGTCCCCGACCCGGGAGGGAGGACGGGGTCTCGCCGCACCCGGCGCCCAGCACTTGTGAGGGCCCCACCGAGGGTGGGTCAGGGCCCGGGCTTGGTCTCGCCTTCCTGTCAACCGAAATGACACGCAGCACAGAGTCCGTTCAACTTAGAGACTGAGATCAGAGTTTCGTCACCAACTGTCCTATTGTTGTTGTTGTTGTTGTTACTCCTCAACCCGAGGATACTTTCCCGTTGACCTTTAGGGGGAGCGGGAGAGAGAGGGAAAGACAGAGAGAGACACGGATGTGAGAGGAGCACATCCAGTGGGTGCCTCCTGCAGCCCGGACCCGGCACGTGCCCTTGAATGGAATGGAACTCGGGACCCTTTGGTCCGCAGGACACTCTGTCCACGGAGCCAGACCGGCTGGGGCGGCAGGAAACTGTTTCACTCCTCGTTCCGGGCCTTTCCGGTTAGACGGTGACCCCATCGAGCCGCAGGGAAAGGAACAGGGGACGGAAGGTCGGGTCGAGGCGGCCGTTCGCGGTGGCGACGCGGGGGCCGGGGCGGGGGCGGCGCGCCTCTGAAAGGAGAGGAACGGAAATGTCACGCTCCCGGCTCGGGGCTCGGGGCCGCCTCAGGCCCCCGGGTCTCTCTCTCCTCCGCCGAGAAGGCTCCTTCTTGAGCCGAGTGGAGGCTGAAGGCGCCTCCCGCGGACATGGTGGCTCCTGAGCGGTCGGTCCCCGGAGCGCAGCCGGGGGAGGCGGACTGGAGGACGGGGGCGGCCCCGCTGCGGGGAGATGGGGACTCTGTGCAGCAGCCTGTTTGTTGTAGTAGCTGCTGTTGGTGTGAATCCCCAGCCCGGAACATTTCTTCCATTGCTTTCTAGAGAGAGCGTGGGAGGGAGGCTGGTAGCGGAGAGACAGACACAGAGAGAAAGAGGGAGAGAAACATCCACGATTGGTGGCCTCCCAAACCCGCCTGGCGCGGGGCAGGGATGGACCTGAAACCCAGGTACTGAACTCTCCACCCTTCAGCGCTCCGGGCGGAGGCTCTAAAAAACACGCCGGGCGGCGCGGCGGAGCAGAGGCGGCGGCCCTGACGCTCGGCATCGCTCGCCTGGAGCTCGAGAGGAAGGGAGAGGGATAGAGAGCTGGAAACATCGACCAGCTGCCTCCCGCACACGCCCTACTGGGGATGTGCCCGCAACCAAGGTCTGGGGAGCTGCGCCTTATTTCTAACAGTGAACGGGCTGTATGCCTCTAGTGATGATGTCATTGAATTAACTCCATCCAATTTCAACCAAGAAGTTATTCAAAGTAATAGTTTGTGGTTTGTAGAATTCTTTGCTCCATGGTGTGGCCACTGCCAGCGGTTAACACCAGAATGGAAGAAAGTAGCAACTGCATTAAAAGATGTCGTGAAAGTGGGTGCAGCGGACGCGGATAAGCATCAGTCCCTCGGAGGCCAGTATGGGGTGCAGGGGTTCCCTACCATCAAGATTTTCGGATCGAACAGAAACAGACCAGAACATTATCAGGGCGGCAGGCCTGCGGACGCCATCGTGGGTGCTGCTGTCGGTGCCCTGCGCCAGCTCGTCAGGGGCCGCCTCGGCGGCGGGGGCTACAGCGCTGGAAGACGGGGTCGAAGTGACAGTTCAAGTAAGAAAGTGACGGACGACTGCTTTGACAAGAACGTTCTTGACAGTGAAGACGTTTGGATGGTTGAGTTTTACGCCCCCTGGTGTGGACCCTGCAAAAACCTAGAGCCAGCATGGGCCGCTGCAGCCACAGCGGTGAAAGAGCGAGCGAAAGGGAAGGTGAAGCTGGCGGCTGCGGACGCCACGGCCAACCAGATGCTGACCGGCCGGTACGGGATTAGCGGATTTCCTACAATCAAGACATTCCAGAAAGGCGAGTCTCCTGTGGATTGTGACGGGGTGCGGACAAGATCTGACATCGTCTCCCGGACCCTGGACCTGTTTCCTGACCACGCTCCGCCTCCTGAGCTGCTGGAGCTCATCAGTGAGGGCATCGCCAAGAAGACGTGTGAGGAGCACCAGCTCTGTGTGGTGGCCGTCCTGCCCCACATTCCCGACACGGGAGCTGCAGGCAGAAATTCTGATTTGGACGTTCTTCTGAAATTGGCGGACAAACACAAGAAGAAAATGTGGGGGAGCTCCCTTTTGGGCGAGGATCTACAGCACCTGCAGGAGGAGGGCTGTCCCCCCATCAGCACCAGAGAGCCTTGGGGCGGCAAGGACGGCGAGCCTCCTGCGGAAGGCGACACTGGCCTCAGCGACGTGGAGCTGGGCGACTTGGAGAAAGACGAGTTGTGAGGCTCAGCACAACTTGCGCCTTCTTTTCTCGGGAGCAGATGTTTCCAGCAGTGGAGGAACGTTCTCGACAATCAGACGCATCTACCGTGCCCTTGGTACCAAGAAGTAGCACTTGATTGGTCATTTGAAAACACTGCAACAGTGAACTTTTGCATCTCAAGAAAACAATGAAAAATCCTATGAATTGTAGCCGGTGGATGGGGTGGCTTCTGTCAAGTACTATTTTGAAGAAAACTGCTGGGCTGTTGAGCACTTTCCCTCCCTCTGACTGCTGCTGGGGTGTTCTTGGAGGCTGTTTCTTATGTCAGTTTTTTAATGTGATTCTTTCATTTGAATATTAATGGCTTTTCCATGAAAGAATAAAACAATATTTTGGACAATGCCAAAAATAAATAAATAAAATAAAAATAAAAAACACTCAGCCACACCGGCCAGGACAGTCTAGCCTTCTGATTTTAAAAAAACACAACGACTGTCCTGGCCGGTGTGGCTCAGTGGGTTGGAGCATCATCCTGGACACCGAAAGATGCAGACTCTATTCCGGTCAGGGCACCTGCCCAGGTTGCAGGTTCCACCCTCAGAAGGGGCATCTGTGGAAGGCAACTGATCTATGTTTCTCTCTCACATTGATGTTTCTCTCTCTCTCTCTCCCCGTTTCTGTCTCTAAAATAAATAAAAAACTATCCCAGAGTGAGGATTAAAAACAAAACAAACAAAAAAATACGAAGAAAACGCTATGCCTGTGAAAAGTAATAAATTGAAGCCCAACAAAACGAGGTGAGCCTGTACTTTGCTGTAACCGCCCTAACAATGTAATGCCGTGTCCTCCTCTGGGCACCACATTTGCAGGCACTTGAGGTCATTTGTTGAAGTGTTGGTGGTGTTGACATTGATTACTTGGGTAAGGTGGTGTACCAGTTACCCAGGGCTGTGGAACAGAGTGCCCTCAGACAGTGATTTAAAATAATGACCATTTATTTGCTCACAACTCTTTGGATCGGCAATTCTGGCTGAGCTCAGCTGGGCAGTTCTTCAGGTCTCCAGTGGAGTCACTCAAACAGCTGCTGCCAGCTGGGGCCGGGCATGTGCCCTGACCTCCTGGTCCACACATAGGTCAAAGCTCAACCACTGAGCCACTCTGGCCAGGCCATCACTGCTTTTATTTATTTGGATGTTCAGATGTTCTTCAATTGGGCCCATGGAAGCCCTGTCTAGTCGGCTGCCTTTGGAGATGCTCACATGCTCTTTGGAGCATTTCCTTATTTTCTGGCACAGCGTGTTCCGGGCTCACCCAGGGAAGGGCTCCCCTTCCCTGGCTCCTTGAAAATCATCTATTTCTCCAAAAACTCTGGTTCTTTTCATGGGGAATGGCATTTGGAAAGCAAGAACAGGCCCCTGGGTGTGCTTATTGTTACCAGGTGTCTTCACGTGGAGGCCCCTTAGGTGGATCGGGCTAGGAAATACTACATGCATTCCCTACACGCATCTAGGTCTGTTAAAAAGAATGAGGCCCTACTGATATCTTCAATTCCAGTTTCCCACTTAACACAACAGCCTCCCTCCGTGTCCTCCCATTCCATACTTGACTCCCAGGATCCCTTTACTTACTAAAGCCTACGATACACACAGCATCGTTACAGAATTGCTACAATCATATAGCTATGAAAAACAAACCTAGTGTGGGACACTTTCATATTGGTTGTCAGTTTTGTCCTTAGACTCAAAGATGCTTATGGTCAACTCCATCTACTTTCCCTCTGTACCCTTCAGTGCCATAGTCCCAGAAGGCTCTCTGAACGTGCTCTTCATGCCTCCCTGGCCTGATTCATGCTCTTCCCTTTATCTGAAATGCTCTCCCTTACACATTACCTGGTAAAGATTTGCTCATCCTACAAGCTCAAATTCATTCTGGAGTGTCTATAAATGCTTCTCTGACTTACTCAGGTGAAATCATCTGTTTCTGTTGCTGCCATAGTAGTTTGTACCTCCTTCTAATGTAATATTCATCATATTGTATTATAGTTTTTCTCATTTCCTTCAGTGGACTTTGGCTACCTCCTATTACGTACACATTGTTTGGCAGGTAGATGCTCAATATTTTTTAATTAAAGAATAAATATATTACATTCTTGAAAATTTTTCCATAGGTGCTGCAGATGATTGCAATAGAATTGGTTCTTCATTATATGCTTTAGGAACTCAGGATTCTACAGATATATGCAAGTAAAGATTCTGATTTTTTTAAAAATATATTTTATTGATTTTTTTACAGAGAGAAAGGGAGAGGGATAGAGAGCTAGAAATATCGATGAGAAAGAAACATCGATCAGCTGCCTCCTGCACACTCCCCACTGGGGATATGCCCGCAACCAAAGCACATGCCCTTGACCGGACTCAAACCCGGGACCCTTGAGTCTGCAGGTCGATGCTCTATCCACTGAGCCAAACCGGTTAGGTCAGGATTCTGATTTTTTTTTAAGTAAATACAAATAAAACAAAAATTTTGTTGGCAGGCTGGGCAAACACAATAATTCAGACACAGCACACATTTTTTTAAAATATATTTTTATTTATTTCAGAGAGGAAGGGAGAGATAGAAACATCAGTGAAGAGAGATTCATTGATCTGCTTTCTCCTACACGCACCCCCCCCCCCCCTCAAATGGGGTCGAGCCCGCGACGCTCTATCTACTGAGCCAAACCGACTGGGGCTGTTTAACCTTTATTATTGAGAGTACTACAGATGTCTGCCCTTTACCTCCCAACCCACCTAGTTCCCTCCCCATCTCAGTGAAATTTTACAAATTTAACAAATCTATGTAATGAACACCCAAATCAAGAAAAAGAACATTACCAGCAACCCAGATGCCCTTCCAAGCTACCAACTCCTATAAGGCTAACCACTATCCTAGCTTCTGACAGCATAGATCAGTTTCATTTTCATATTTTCTATAAATGCAGTAGGCATTCTTTTGTGTCTAGTGTCATTTAGTCAATATTATGTACATAAGATTCGTCCATGTCGTTACATGTAGGTGTATTTCCTTCACTCTTACTACTGTATAGTATGCTATTGCAAGGATATACTTAAATTTATCTGTTCTCCTGTCCGTAGACCATTTGGGTAGTTTCTAGTTTGGAGCTCTTTACAAATGGTACTGCTAAGACCATTCTTGTATATCTTCAGTTGAACATAGTGCACTTTTCTGTTGCGTGTATATAACTAGAAGGGGAATTGGTGGGTCCCAGGGTATCCATGTGAAAAGATTTTGTAGATACTGCCAAACTGTTTCTAAGTGATTGTAACAGTTTACATTCCCACCAGAAGGAATGAGCATTGGGTTGCTGCACAAGTTTGTAATACTTGGCACTTTTTTTTTTTTTTAGCTATTCTGGTGAATGTGCAAGGTTTTTTATTTTAACATTTAAAAAATATATTTTTATTAATTTCAGAAAGGAAGGGAGAGGGAGAGAGAGATAGAATCATTAATGAGGAGAGAAAATCATTGATCAGCTGCCTCCTGCAGACCCCACACTAGGGATTGAGCCCACAACCTGGACATGTGCCCTGACCAGGAATCAAACAGTGACCTCCTGGTTCATAGGTTGACACTCAACTACTGAGCCACGCTGGCCAGGCTTAACTTTTTATTTTGACAACAATTTCATACTTACAGAAAAGTTGCAAGAGTAAGACCAAAAATTCATATACTTGCATCACCCAGATATCCCAATTGGTAACATTTTCTACAAAGTTCTTTGTCTTTTCTGCCCTTTGTATACATCTCTGTGTTTTTTATAGGTTAGATTTTCTTTTATTTATGGCCAAGTACTATTCTATTGTGTAAATGTACCACAGCTTTTTTTTTTAATATATATTTTATCGATTTTTCACAGAGAAGAAGGGAGAGGAACAGAGAGCTAGAAACATCGATGAGAGAAACATCGACCAGCTGCCTCCTACACATCTCCTAATGGGGACGTGCCCGCAACCAAGGTACATGCCCTTGACCGGAATCAAACCTGGGACGCTCTATCCACTGAGCCAAACCGGTTAGGGTCCACAGCTTTTTTTTTTTAATGTATTGATTTTAGAGAGAGGAAGAGAGAGAAAGAGAAAAACATGGATTTTTTGTTCCACTTGTTTATGCATTCATTGGTTGATTCTTGTATTTGCCCTGACCAGGGATCAAACCCGCAACCTTGGCATATCTGGACAATGCTCTAAGTAACTGAGCTACCCAGCCAGGACTACATCTCTGTTTTTTAAGATAAATAATTTTAGCCGAAACCGGTTTGGCTCAGTGGATAGAGCGTCGGCCTGCGGACTGAAGGGTCCCAGGTTCGATTCCGATCGGGGGCATGTGCCTGGGTTGCAGGCACATCCCCGGTGGGGGATGTGCAGGAGGCGGCTGGTCGATGTTTCTCTCTCGTCGATGTTTCTGACTATCTCTCTCCCTTCCTCTCTGTGGGAAATCAATAAAATATATAAAAAAAATAATTTTAATATACTAGTGTAACATTCCCCTTAATGTCATCAAATATCCAGAAGACAGATGTTTCCAGTTGTCTCAAAATTGGCTTTTTACCGTGGAATTTTTTTGAGTCAGCATCCAAACAAGGTCCCCATCTTGTATTTTGTTGACATAGTCCATCTTTTCTTTTTTTTTTAATTTCTTTATTGGTTAAGGTATTACAAATGTGTCCTCATCCCCCCATTAACCCCCAACCTCCCCCCCCACACTCATGTTCTCATCCCCCTGTTGTCCATGTCCATTGGTTTGGCTTATATGCATGCATACAAGTCCTTTGGTCGATCTCTTCCCTCACCCCCACCCTCCCCTACTTTCCCTCTGAGGATTGATAGTCTGATCGCTGTTTCTCTGTCTTTGGATCTGTCCCTGTTCATCAGTCTATGTAGTTCTCTATATTTCACAAATGAGTGAGATTATGTGGTATTTATCCCTCTCTGACTGCCTAATTTCACTTAGCATAATGCTCTCCAGTTCCACCCATGCTGTTGCATAAGACAAGAGTTCCTTCTTTTTTACCGCAGCATAGTATTCCATTGTGTAGATGTATCACAGTTTTCTAATCCATTCATCTGCTGATGGGCACTTAGGCTGTTTCCAGATCTTAGCTATGGTGAATTGTGCTGCTATGAACATAGGGGTGCATATATCCTTTCTGATTAGTGTTTCTGGCTTCTTGGGATATATTCCTAGAAGTGGGATCACAGGGTCAAATGGGAGTTCCATTTTTAGTTTTTTGAGGAAACGCCATACTGTTTTCCACAGTGGCTGCACGAGTCTGCATCCCCACCAGCAGTGCACGAGTGTTCCTTTTTCTCCACATCCTCTCCAGCACTTGTCGTTTGTTGATTTGTTGATGATAGCCAGTCTGACAGGTGTGAGATGGTACCGCATTGTTGTTTTGATTTGAATCTCTCGTATAATTAGTGACTTTGAGCAGGTTTTCATATGTCTTTCGGCCTTCTGTATGTTCTCTTTCAAAAGTGTCTACCTAGGTCCGTTGCCCATTTCTTGATTGGATTGTTCATCTTCCTATTGTTAAGTTGCATGAGTTCCCTGTAAATGTTGGAGATTAAACCCTTATCGGTGATATCGTTGGCAAATATGTTCTCCCATGCAGTGGACCTTCTTGTTGTTTTGTTGATGGTTTCCTTTGCTGTGCAAAAGCTTTTTATTTTGATGTAGTCCCATTTGTTTATTTTCTCTTTAGTTTCCATTGCACTAGGAACAGTATCAGAGAAGAAATTTCTTCGGCATGTGTTTGCGATTTCGCTGCCTGTGGATTCCTCTAGTATTTTTATGGTTTCCCGTCTTACGTTTAAGTCTTTTTGAGTTTATTTTTGTGTATGGTGTGAGTTGGTGGTTGTTGGGGTCTGGCCCCAGCGGGTCCAGGGGTTCCCAAAGGTGTGGACGGAGTCAGCGAAGAAGGAATGACACGGAGGCAGCATTCAGTTGATCATCATAGCTAGGTTCTCTTGCCAGGTTCTCTAGCCAGGTTCTGTCTCCAGGTTCTCTGTAGTCCATCTTTCATTATCAAACTCTGATTCTCCTGAATGAATGGAGAGTTCTCACCTTTTTAAAAAATATATATTTTTTTTATTGATTTCAGAGAGGGAAAGGAGAGGGAGAGAGAGATAGAAACATCAATTATGAGAGAGGATCATCGATTGGCTGCCTCCTGCACACCCCATACTGGGGATCAAGCCCACAACCCAGGCATGTGCCCTTGACTGGAGTTGAACCCAGGACCCTTTAGTCTACAGGCCGATGCTCCATCCACTGAGCCAAACTGGCTAGGGTGAGTTCTCACATTTTTAATCTGACGTGGATGCTTCCCATTTAATCCCAGTTTAAACTAACCACATCTATGTATTGCTCCGTGCTGGCTTCAAACACATTTTGTTAATATTTTGACTATGTTTTCTGGTTTCCTCCATACGAGGATTAGTTTCAATTATCTAGTTTACCACTGCCAGCTTTATTACTTTAAAATCACATGTGCATATCAATTGCTATTGAAATGAATAGAGAGAAAATACAAGTGAAGCTGAAAGACAATATTGAAACTCTTTATAGCCAAGAAATTGAGTCCAATATAGAGTTCTTCCATAAATTCACTAATTTCATTTGATCTCATCTTTTTTTCTGTTCATTTTTTTGTCAGAGTTACAAAGAAAAGTAACAGGCTGGTAGAAAAGAAACTCAGATTACATAGGAATGAATACTATAGTTATTTATACCTTTAACTAGAGGCCCGATGCACAAAAATTCGTGCAAGAGTAGGCTTTCCTTCCCCCAACTGCCAGCACCGGCTTCCCTCCCACACCAGGGACCTGGGCTTCCCTCCTCCGGCCGCCCTCAGGCACCCAGGACCCAGGCTGGCTTCCCTCTGGCCCTGGCTTGGTCAGGAAGGATGTCTGGAATGACATCTGGAAGATGTCTGGTCTAATTAGCATATTACCCTTTTATTATTATAGATTATTTACAGTAATTAAGAAAGAAAACACTGAGTGTAGAATATAAGTGATGAATAAATGCCAGTATTCTTCCCCTTTTTCAGAAAATAGAAGCACAAGTGTCTGCTGACCAAAACATCAAACTTTCTGACCTTTTTACATATTACTTAAGAGAATCTCAAGCTGCTAAGGTAACTTTATTGTTGATTGTTTTTTATTTTTTTTTAATTTATTTATTTTTTTTAATAAGCTTGCATCACTAGGAAGCATTCTTTTTCTTTTTTTTTTAAATATATTTTATTGATTTTTCACAGAGAGGAAGGGAGAGCGATAGAGAGCCAGAAACATCGATGAGAGAGAAACATTGATCAGCTGCCTCCTGCACATCTCCCACTGGGGATGTGCCCGCAACCCAGGTACATGCCCCTGACCGGAATCGAACCCGGGACCCCTCAGTCCACAGGCCGACGCTCTATCCACTGAGCCAAACCGGTTTCGGCAGTTGTTGATTGTTTTTTACATGAACTATTTAACAAAAAGCCATCTTTTTAAAGTTGTTAGACTTCAGATTGTCAATGGTGATTCATCTCTTGTTTTTAAATTATCATTTTTCTTTGTTTCTTTACTTTATTAATGAGAGAGAGAGAGACATGGGTTTGTTGTTCCACTTATTTACGCATTTGTTGATTGATTCTTGTGTGTGCCCTGACCAGGAATCGAACCCACTGTCTTGCTTATCAGGGCAGCACTCTAACCACCTGACCTGCCCGGCCAGGGCTAAAGTATGTTTTCAAGTCTGATTTGTTTTTTCTCCTTTTAGTAATTGTAAGTCAGGGGAAAATAAAAATTTCCTCTGTAAACTTCGTGTACAATGTAGTCTAAAATTTTTTTATGAATTTGATATACTTACTCTGGTAAAATACCTCCAAAAATAAGAGTAAAACCCCCAAATAACAGTTGTATAGCTAAAGGATTCCTAATTTGGTCTATATAAGTCCACTATTGAAGGTGGAAGAGATCCATAAAACAAGGATAGGTTTTATTTTAAGGTAACTCAAATTTCCTTTTGGAAATCTGTCTAGGTACAAGACTAAAACTCTTACTAATCAAAACAATATTTAACAAAAACATCTTAAAAGCATGGAAAACTTAGTGACTCAGATGTTAAAAAATCAATGTTAATTTATGAACTGAGATATTGCACAGAAAATTCCCATTTGATCTGTAAGGCTTATCTATTTATAAATAACCCTTTTAAATCTGAGGATGCCCTAGCCAGTTTGGCTCAGTGGATAGAGCGTTGGCCTGCAGACCAAAGGGTCCGGGTTCGATGACCAGTCAAGGGCATGTATCTCAGTTGCAGGCTCCTCCCTGGCCTAGTCCCTGGTTGGGTTCACACAATCGATGTGTTTCTCTCACACCAATGTTTCTCTCTGTCTTTCCATCTCTCTCCCACTCTCCCTAAAAAAAAAAAAATCAATGGAAAAATATTTTCGGGCAAGAATTAGCAAAAAATAAAAATGAATAACAATAATAATGAGCTAGATCTTCCATTGCATAGCAACATAAAAAAATTTTTTTTTAATCTGAGGACTTACTGAAGGTACTTGCAAAAATACCATCAATATCAAGTTATTGATTTGAGAGAGAAAGAGAGAGAGAGAGAGGACAGGTGGAGCATAGAGGGCTTTTAGGGCAGTGAAACCATTCAGGGTGATACTTATGGTGGATACATGTCATCACACATTTGTTAAAAACAACAGAATGGCCGAAACCGGTTTGGCTCAGTGGATAGAGCGTCCGCCTGCGGACTGAAGGGTCCCAGGTTCGATTCCGGTCAGGGGCATGTACCTGGGTTGCGGGCACATCCCCAGTAGGAGGTGTGCAGGAGGCAGCTGATCGATGTTTCTCTCTCATCGATGTTTCTGACTCTCTGTCTCTCTCCCTTCCTCTCTGTGGAAAATCAATAAAATATATTTAAAAAAAAAAAAAAAAAAAACAGAATGGCCAAACCGGTTTGGCTCAGTGGATGGAGCATTGGCCTGCAGACTGAAGGGTCCCGGGTTCGATTCTGGTCAAGGGCACATACCTTGGTTGCGGGCACATCCCCAGTGGGAGATGTGCAGGAGGCAGCTGGTCGATGTTTCTCTCTCATTGATGTTTCTAACTCTCTGTCCCTCTCCCTTCCTCTCTGTAAAATATCAATAAAATATATTAAAAAAAAAAAAACAGAATGTACAACACTGAGAGTGAACTCTAGTATAAACTTTTAATCAGATTGAGTCTTATAAATGATTTACATTGGATAGGCCATTATAAAATGAATTGTTCACTTTTGAAGACTTTAAATTTATTATCATCATATGTAATAAAAGACTAATATGCAAATCAACCAAGGGCAGAACAACCGGTCACTATGAAGTGCACTGACCACCAGGGGGCAGACGCTCAATGCAGGAGCTGCCACCTGGGAGTCAGTGCGCTCCTACAGGGGGAGCGCCGCTCAGCCAGAAGCCGGGCTCACAGCTGGCGAGCGCAGCATTGGTGGCAGAAGCCTCTCCCACCCCCACAGCAGCACTAAGGATGTCCGACTGCCAGCTTAGGCCCGCTCCTGAGTCGGCAGTTGGACATCAGTCGAACATCCCCCGAGGGCTCCCGGACTATGAGAGGGTACAGGCCGGGCTGAGGGACCACCCCCTGCCCCAGTGCAAGAATTTCGAGCACCGGGCCTCTGGTTTTATTATAATACTAGAGGCCCAGTGCACAAAATTCATGCATGGGTAGAGTCTCTAGCGGCTGCCGGCTGCTGGCTGCCAGCTGGGGCCTCCCTTTGCACCCGCCTTGGCCTGGCACCGCTTGCTCACCTGCTCCACCATCCTGCCGCGGTCCCACTCTCGTCTGGGCCCATCGGGGCTGGAAGAGCCTCCACTGCCACCTGCTGCCAGCGTGGTGTCACCAATGCCTGCCATGTTGGTGACAGAAGAATTGATTTAAAACACACACACACACACTACAATTATATATCACCATACATCATAACTAGAATGCCTAAAATGGAAAAATTCTGACAAAAATTATAGCAACTGGCCCTGGCTGTGTGGCTCAGTTAGTTGGGGGTCATCCATACAATGAAGGGCTGCTGGTTTGATTCCAATTCCTGATGTGGGACATGCAAGTGGCAGCTGATCAAGGGCTCTCACATTGATGTTTCTCTTTTCTCCCTTCTTCTCTCTCTAAATATCAATAAACTATTTTGAAAATTATAGCAACTGGAACTTTCATGCACTGTTAGTGGAACTACGATGCAATACTTTGGAAAAGTGTAACAGTTTCTTTAAAAATTAAGCATATATACTCTGGTTTCTCTTCAGATCACATAAATCTTTTGAAAACAAAAAACAAACAAAAAAAACAAAAAATTAAGCATACTAGTAGACTACCCTATGATCCAGTCATTTCAGTTTAGGTATTTGAAAGCATATGTCCCCACAGAAGTTCACATCTGCTTTATTTGTAACTAGAGGCTGTGTGCATGGATTTGTGCACCAGTGGGGTCCCACAGCCTGGCCTGTGGGGGTTGGGCCAAAACCAGCTCTCCGACATTCCCTGAGGGGTCCTGGATTGCGATAGGGTACAGGCCAGGCTGAGATACCCCACCAGTACATGATTGGGGCAAGGGGGGGGACCACAGGAGGGCTCCAGGGCAGTCTGGCCCATCTCACCCAGTCCTGATTGGCCGGATCCCAGCAGTAAGCTAACCTACTGGTTGGAGCGTCTGCCCCCTAGTGGTCAGTAAGCATCATAGCAACTGGTCGAACACTTAGCATATTAGGCTTTTATTATACAGGACTAGAGACCCGGTGCACAATTTCGTGCACAGACGGGGTCCCTTGTCCTGGACAGCAATCGGGGCTGATCAGGGGAGGGACTGCAGGAGGTTGGCCGGCTGGGGGGAGGCACCATGGGAGGTTGGACAGATGCAGGAGGTTGGCTTTGGGAAGGCACTAACCACCAGAGGGCAGATGCTCAATACAGGAGCTTCCCCCTGGTGGTCAGTGCACGTCATAGCTACCGGCCAGTTGGCCAGTCGTCTGGTCATCCCGTCATAACGGTCACTTCGGCTTTTATATATGGAGATAGCTGAAAACTGGCAGCAGCAACCCAAATGTCCACCAACAGGTGAGTAGATAAACCAATTGTGGTATAGCCAGCCATACAGTGGAATGTTATTCAGCAATAAAAAGGAATGAACCTCTCCTTCAAGCAGCAACATGGATGAATTTTAAAAGACGGTGAAAGAAGCTAAACAATAGAGAACGTAGTTTATACTAGAGTTCACTCTGAGTGTTGTACATTCTGTTGGTTTTAACAAATGCATTCACCGTTACGAGTGTCATCCGGAATAGTTTCTCTGCCCTAAAAATCCGCCGTGCTCCACCTGTTCATCCTCCTTCCTCCTAACCCCTGTTGGTCTTTATACTTGTCACCAAAGTTCTGCCTTTTTCAGAATGTCATGTAGTTGGGCCTTTTCAGACTGGTTTTTCCCATTTAGTAATACGCATGTAAGTTTCCTCTATGTCTTTTCTTTTTTTTAATTTACTTTGTATCTTTTTCCTCTACGTCTTTTCATAGCTTCACAACTCATTTCCTTTTACACTGAGTAGTATTCCATTGTCTGGATGTACCAAGTTTATTTGTCCACGGACCTACTGAAGGACATCTTGGTTGCTTCCAAGTTTTGGCAATTATGAATAAAACTGCTGTAGACATTCACGTGCAGGTTTTGGGTGGACATAAGTTTTCAACTCTTTTGAGTAAATACTAAGGAGCACAATTGCTAGCTCATATGAAAAGAGTGTGTTCATTTTTTAAAATATATTTTTATTGATTTCAGAGAGGAAGGGAGAGGGAGAGAGGGATAGAAACAACAATGATGAGAGAGAATCATTGATCGGCTGCTTCCTCCAAGTCTCACACTGGGGATCGAGCCCGAAATCTGGGCATCTGTCCTGAACAGGAATCAAACCTTTGACCTTTTGGTTAATAGGTCAATGCTCAACCACTGAACAACACTAGTGGGGCTGTGTTTATTCTATATATATATATTTTTTTTAATTGATTTCAGAGAGGAAGGGAGAGGGAGATAGAAACATCAATGAGGAGAGAAAATCATTAATCGGCTGCCTCCTGCAAGCCCCCTACTAGGGATGGAGCCACAACCTGGAAATGTGCCCTTGCCCAGAATCAAACCTGGGACACTTCACTCCGCAGGCCTACCCTCTATTCACTGAGCCAAACCAACTAGGGCATTTGTGCACTTTATTAAGAGAGAAGAAAACATCTACCGGCTGCCTTCTGCATTCACCCCTACCAGGGATCAAACCCACAACCTACGCTGGAGCTGGTGACCTTTCTGTGCACAGGACGACACTCAACCAACTGAGTCACACCGGCCAGGGCTGTTTTCATTGACTTTAGAGGGGGAGAGGGAGAGAGAGAGAGAGAGAGAGAGAGAGAGAGAGAGAGAGAGAGAGAGAGAGAGAGAGAGAAATATGCATTGGTTGCCTCCCATACACATTCTGACCAGGGATCGAACCTGCAACCTGGGTATGTGCCCTGACTGGTAGCGATGCTCTAAACGCCAAACCACACTGGCCAGGGCCCATCTGTAAGAACTATTAAGTGTACAGTTCAGTCGTGTTGAGTATGTTCACATTGTGCAACAGGTCTCTAGGATTTTTTTATTTTGAGCATTTAATTTTTAAAATGTAATTGCAGGCTACATTTACAGCTGTTAGAGTTTAGTTTGCTAGTTTTAGCCTAGAGCACTCATATCTTTTAAAAATATGGATTTGATCGCATAGAATTTACTATTAAACTAGTTATTCCTACAAAGTGTTGGACATTTGTAATTTGTATGAACTTCCCTTTTATAACTTCATCTAAATTTTAATGCAAAGGATTGATTCAGCACCAAAGGAATCAACATTTGTTAATCTAATTATAAAACTAGGTGGCACGAAGAAAGGCTAGTTTCTGTTGCTGTTGTTAATCCTCACCCGAGGATAATTTCCATTGATTTTTAGGAAGAGTAGAAGAGAGAGGGAAAGACAGAGAGAAACACTGATGCGAGAGACACATCGATTGGTTGCCTCCCGTGCATACCCCATCGCTCAGCCACCACTCCCCTGTGTGGTAGCCACTAGCCTCGTGTGGCTATCAAACACTTGAGATGTGGGTAGTGCAAATGAGGAACTGGGTTTTTATTTACGTGTGTGTGTGTTTTGGCTGTAATAAATAAAAAAAGTTTGTTAACAAGGAATGCACTTTTCCAGCCACAAGTGTCTTAAAAAGTAACCAAAATCATTGTCGATGGCCATAGTTCACGGTTAAGCAGCCCAACGCTGCCCCGTCACAGCCTCTCCATGCGGCTCCGCCCCTTCGGGAAGGAGGTCACAGCCCGTCCTCCGCCTGAAACACTCAACAGCAGTCAGTCAATGCACCTTTCTCTGAAACTGTTCGGAAAACCTTTCAAACAGGTCACTGCATTTGGGTTCCCACTCGGACTGTCCAGGTCAAGAGCGGCATCCTCAGACAGTCCCGCAGCCAGAGGACGGCTTCGCACCCCCGCGGCCCGCCTCTCACCGCGGAGCCTGCCCCCGCCGAATGCTCCCTGGGAGGAGCTGCGGCCTCGGTCCCAGCCGCTAGTTGCATCTCTGCAGGAGCATGTTCAGTGCGTCCTCCATCCGCCGCTTCCGCTCCGGCTCGCAGCCCGCCGCCAGCAGCGCGCTCAGCCGGAAGGTGGTGGAGAGCCGGGCCTCGTGGATGTAGGTGAGCAGGTCCTCCTCGGCCTGGCTGCAGAGGATGACCTTCGTGTGGTCGTGGTAGAAATTCACCTGGAAGGGGCCGTCGTTGAAGAGCATCGTTAAGGCCTTGTCGGACTTGGGCCACTGAAGGAGGGAGAGCCGAGGCCGCCGGGTGTCAGAGTTCCAACAGCAGACCAGAGGACCGCAAGAATCAAGTCAAAGATTTGAAATACGAAGAAGCAAAAAACACCCAACTGGAAAAGCAAAATGAAAAAAGAATCAAAAAATATGAAGATAGTGTAAGGAGCCTCTGGGACAGCTTCAAGCATACCAACATCCGAATTATAGGGGTGCCAGAAGATGAGAGAGAGCAAGATATTGAAAACCTATTTGAAGAAATAATGACAGAAAACTTCCCCCACCTGGTGAAAGAAATAGACTTACAAGTCCAGGAAGCGCAGAGAACCCCAAACAAAAGGAATCCAAAGAGGACCACACCAAGACACATCATAATTAAAATGCCAAGAGCAAAAGACAAAGAGAGAATCTTAAAAGCAGCAAGAGAAAGAAACTCAGTTACCTACAAGGGAATACCCATACGACTGTCAGCTGATTTCTCAACAGAAACTTTGCAGGCCAGGAGGGAGTGGCAAGAAATATTCAAAGTGATGAATACCAAGAACCTACAACCAAGATTACTTTATCCAGCCGAAGCCGGTTTGACTCAGTGGATAGAGCGACGGCCTGCGGACTGAAGGGTCCCAAGTTCGATTCCTGTCAAGGGCATGTACCTAGGTTGCGGGCACATCCCCAGTAGGAGATGTGCAGGAGGCAGCTGATCGATGTTTCTCTCTCATCGATGTTTCTGACTCTCTATCTCTCTCCCTTCCTCTCTGTAAAAAATCAATAAAATATATAAAAAAAAGATTACTTTATCCAGCAAAGCTATCATTCAAAATTGAAGGTCAGATAAAGAGCTTCACAGATAAGGAAAAGCTAAAGGAGTTCAGCACCACTAAACCAGTATTATATGAAATGCTGAAAGGTATCCTTTAAGAAGAGGAAGAAGAAGAAAAAAGTAAAGATACAAATTATGAACAAATACACATCTATCAACAAGTGAATCTAAAAATCAAGGGAATAAATAATCTGATGAACAGAATGAACTGGTGATTATAATAGAATCAGGGACATAGAAAGGGAATGGACTGACTATTCTTGCGGGGGAAAGGGGTGTGGGGGATGCGGAAAGAGACTGGACAAAAATCGTGCACCTATGGATGAGGACAGTGGGTGGGGAGTGAGGGCGGAGGGTGGGGCGGGAACCGGGAGGAGGGGAGTTATGGGGGGAAAAAGAGGAACAACTGTAATAATCTGAACAATAAAGATTTAATTTAAAAAATATATATATATATATATTCTTCAAACAGAATAAAGATTGCCACTACCTTTTTTTGAATTTTGTGTTGTTTTTTTTTTAAATACATTTTATTGATTTTCCACAGAGAGGAAGGGAGAGAGATAGAGAGCTAGAAACATTGATGAGAGAGAAACATCGACCAGCTGCCTCCTGCACATCCCCCACTGGGGACGCGCCCGCAACCCAGGCACACGCCCCCGACCGGAATCGAACCTGGGACCCCTCAGTCCGCAGGCCGACGCTCTATCCACTGAGCCAAACCGGCCTCGGCTGAATTTTGTTTTTAAGGAAACATGGAATACCACCTTAGTTCATTCATGTATCCTGGTAAAGCATCTTAATCAGACTTATTTTTAATTAATGAATATTTCTTAGAAGTTTTGGGACAAACTTTATGTAATCTTTCTAAGTATGATTTCTGAAGAAAAGCAAATGCGTTAGTATGTTTGCCTTAAACTTGTAGACTAAACCAACTATTGTCAAATAAACGGTGATAACAGTGATGGTTTCTAACTCTGTGGTCATTGCATCACTCTGACATCTGGGGTAGCTCTACTGAATCTGCTCCTCCCTCATTCTTACAGAGCACGTCTTAGTTTTCCTTCTTTCCTTCGGAGTGACAGAGTGAGCCAAGCTCACCCATCCCTTCACAAAACCATGGACTGCTGCTGTGCTTTGGCACTTCATAGAGGATGGAGTTGGGCAGAGGCCGGTTAGAGACAGCTGTTTCTAAAATCCAGGAGCTGAGAATATGGCCTGCTAAGGTTTCCTGGATTCCGTCCCTAGCTCGCCAATGAACCATGTGACATATGCCATTGAGCCCGTACTTGGTAGTTATGCCAGTAGTAGATTAGGGGAGGGAGAGAGAGAGAGAGAGAGAGAGAGAGAGAGGTCTGCTGCTGTAGGGAACAACTCGTGCTGGTGGAAAAGAAATAGAAACAGGTGGAATAAAGTTTGGGTACCATAAAGGCTACTAATTGCCAGTAGTAACAAGACCAACATACTGGCCTTCCTAATGTGGGTGAACATTATGCCATGCCTATTTAAAATTAGGTTGAGTGGTTGGCCTTTTCCACCGTCTTTTTCTGAGTTTTCTCCCATTTGGAAACCACAGGCATTTGGGTTGGTCACCGCCAGGATGGGCTCTGAAGAAGGCCTGGCCTACGCCCCAAGCCTAGCCCGGAGGATTCCGCCTTCCTCCACAGCCTCGCTGCTGTGCTGGTGAAGATTTCTCTCCTTCACTCTTGCTCACCGGTGCCATGTGAGCTGTTGGTTGTTCTGTTGACCGGGAGATCTGTGTGCTTTGTCCTTCAGGTCACCTTCACTGATGACAATATGCCCATGCAGTGCTCACCAAGCAGGTGAACGTGGGATGGAGAGTCCTAGCTCAGGACTCGGGGGGTTCCTTCACGGGGTGCCCTGTGGCCTCAGGCAGGTTCACTTGACCTCTCTCTCTGCCTCGGTTTCTCTACTACACCAGACACATTGACCTACCTCACTGGGGTGTTGTGAGGATTAATACATGTTGGTACAGCGCTTGGGAAATGTGAAGATGCTCTGTAAATGCCAAGAAATGGCAGATACAGGGCAAAAAGCTATACATACCCAACAGTTCATCTGTTTGTACCACGGTGGCCTTTGGGGGGAGGTGTTAGAGTGGATGGTACCTCCCTTGGCCTCTTACATTTGTAGAGTACTTGTTGGGGGTGGGGGTCGGCTGGAAGCAGCAGTGTGAGGGGGGGGGGATACTTCATATAGAAATGATTTGACTACCACACTTTGCAAGGGTCTTCTCACAGACAAATCCTACAAATGAGGTAAAGAATATGTTACTCGCTGAGGACATACAAAGGAAAGATTGTACTTTGCATCTCCAGAACAAACATTTGTTATTCCACAGCTCAATGCTTGTTTGTCCCTGATAAAAATAGCAGCCCTGGATTCGCTGCTATGAGTTGTGTGCCATTGATAAAGCATCTGTCGACCATCTCTGACTGTGGGACACAACAGTGAAACAAGGAAAGACACCTCCTGCCCCGCGGGCGTGGTTCAGTGATTGGGCATCGACCTATGAAGCAGGAGGTCACAGTTCTACTCCTGGTCAGGGCACAGCCCGGGTTGCGGGCTAGATCCCCCATTGGGCCTGCAGGAGGCAGCCCATCAATGTTGATGTTTCTCTCTCCCTTCCCCTCTTGAAATCAATAAAAAAATGTTTAAAAAAAAAAGAAAAGACACCTATTGGCAGAGATCAAAGACCTATACGGATGGTCTATGGTTTCCCTCTGGTGATGCTTTATGCCAGCGATTTCCAAACACTTGTGTCGCGAGAATTTTTAAAACATCTAATACCTGCCTATTTATTCAGGGGCACTGACCTCTTTCCCTTAGATCGTCAAAATAAATAAATAAATAATAAATAAATAAATAAATAAATAAATAAATAAATAAATAAATAAGACAACAGCCAACAAACAAAGTAACAGCCATGGATGTGAATGAATCAAAATGATACCTATTTCTATTTTGTCAGATTGGCAAAAAATCTATTTTATGGTGTGCCGCAGAACTTTAGTAAGTTTGTATGCCGCGAGGTGAAAAAAGGTTAAAAACCGGTGGTTTGTGCTCTGAGAAGGAGGAACAGGAGCGGACCAGCACCCGGAAGGGTCTGGGGGAGTCAGCAGTTGGGAGGGAACCGGGGGACTGTGCGGCGAGGGGCTGATTCCCCGCGAGCGGAGGGAAGCAGGGGGAGAGGCTGCAGAAGGAAGCAGGTCAGGCCCCGGCCGAGGGCTCAGCCGTGGAGCGTGGAAGGGCCCCGGTTCAATGATCACGGTCGGGGCGCTACCTTGACTGCAGGTTCCTTCCCCGCCCCGTCGGGAATCGCGCACCAGGCAAGCAGTTGATGGGTCTCACATCCCTGGTGTTCTCTCTCTCTCTCTCTCTCTCTCTCTCTCTCTCTCTCTCTCTCTCTCTCTCTCTCGATTAACAAAGTAAGTGGATCAGGCCTGTAGACCAGTAGACCACTGAGGTTCACACTGGTGATACCTAGTTTGGAAACCCTTATTCAATAACCTTGATGTTTTGTAGTAAAACTATAGGAATTGGGCTCAAAGCGACCTTTTTTAAGTGGGGCACTCTGCAGAAAACAGTAAAATGGGAGGCGCGACAAGGGTTTAAAAAGAAAAGTGCCCTGGGGAACAGGGAGCGAGCTACTCAGGGCCGTAAACCAAGGAGTGCGATTCTAGATTCCAACTGTGTCTGGAAGCCCGCCTCCACCCGCGCCCATCCTTGTTCTGTTCACACGGAACGTGAAAACCAGGTGCGACGGGGGAAGGAAACCTAGCTTGACTCTGACTACGGGTGAGGAACAATGAGAGCGGGAGACTCGGATGGAACTGACTCCGCACAACCCGTTCGCCTACTTCACAGCTCCCCCTTGTTTGGAAACTCACCACAAAGCAGCGCTGAAGAAACACAAAAACACCGGGATCAACAACGCCTAAACAGCATCCCACCGCTTCTATTCTTAGAAACCGCAGAAACCAGGGGAGAGCGCGAACGCAGTCCCCCACTACCACAAATTATGCAGTCGAGTTTCCCACATTTGGGGAAATCGCAGGGGTCAGCACATCCGGAGTGCAATGGATAAGCCTCGCCCTGGGAAAACCACCTTCGTGATCATGGTATCTCCCCTGCCAGGTAAGTATGAGTTGCTGCCCCCGCCCACACCCCAACCCCCACGCGCGACCCACCCTTCACACACGCTCACTACACTCAACACGCCGCGGCGCCCCCGCTGCCCCAGAGACCCGAGCGGCAACCGCGCCCGATGCGACAGCAACCCCGGGGGCGCGTCCATCTCGGGATGCGGGGACGTGGGGGCGCCGGCGGATTGGGACCGGCAGCCTCTGCGCGCCTTCTCATCTGCATACACCGCGCCCCCGGCCTGACGTCCCCGGCGCCCTGTCTCCGGGTTCTGATCCGCGCCTGTGGCCGCGAGGAAACGAGTCCCCGACCCGGGAGGGAGGACGGGGTCTCGCCGCACCCGGCGCCCAGCACTTGTGAGGGCCCCACCGAGGGTGGGTCAGGGCCCGGGCTTGGTCTCGCCTTCCTGTCAACCGAAATGAGTCCGTTCAACTTAGAGACTAAGATCAGAGTTTCGTCATCAATTTAGCAGGAAACTGTTTCACTCCTCGTTCCGGGCCTTTCCGGTTAGACGGTGACCCCATCGAGCCGCAGGGAAAGGAACAGGGGACGGAAGGTCGGGTCGAGGCGGCCGTTCGCGGTGGAGACGCGGGGGCCGGGGCGGGGGCGGCGCGCCTCTGAAAGGAGAGGAACGGAAATGTCACGCTCCCGGCTCGGGGCTCGGGGCCGCCTCAGGCCCCCGGGTCTCTCTCTCCTCCGCCGAGAAGGCTCCTTCTTGAGCCGAGTGGAGGCTGAAGGCGCCTCCCGCGGACATGGTGGCTCCTGAGCGGACATGATGGCTCCGGAGCGCAGCCGGGGGAGGCGGACTGGAGGACGGGGGCGGCCCCGCTGCGGGGAGATGGGGACTCTGTGCAGCAGCTTTTCTGGTGGTTGGTTGTTTCAGGAAGTGTCCTGCCTCCGTGTGTATTTCCTGAAAACGAAGGGATCTCTCACCTAACCCCCAGTGCGATGATCAAAATCAAGAAATTAACCCTGGTGCAATATTTACAGTATTTTCCTCATTTACTCTGCAGACACTATTCAGTTTCCATCCGTCGCCCCTATAATGCCCTTTACCGCAACGGAAAATTCAAACCACGTATTGCATTCGGACATCATGTCTCTTTAACCTACTTTAATCTGAAATAGTTCCCAGGTCGTTCTTTGTAGGCATTTTTGAAGACTGGAGACCAGTTATCCTAGACAGCCCTTCCACTTGGGGGTTGTCCTGTTTCTTCATAATCACGTTCAAATGCATATTTGAAAGGAAGTGTGCTAGGGCGAGGGACTGTGCCATGGAAGGGTTACAGAATGTTACAGAATGTGCTGAGGGGAGGAAAAGAGACATGAGAAATTGAATGTGCTCGAAGGGAGGGAGGATTGTGTTCAAGGATTGTGTCAGGGTAACCGTGGAAGCAGGATTGTATCAGGGTAACAGTAGAAGAAAAATTGTTAGATTGTCTTAGAGAAATAATGAATTATGATATGCTCCAGCCAGGTGTGACTCTGTTTACCCCCTTTGTTCTTGTGAACTCTTTATGAACTTTTAATGGAATGCTTTGTAATTGATTTTTAACACTGCTTTGCTATATAAAGATCATACTGCACCCTTGATCTCCGCCACATGCTCCGAATCTCCCAGAGGGGGAGATAGGCGCTGTGGTCAGCTGGCCAGCTTAATAAAAGGCTCTTAAATTTCAATTCTGAGTCAGTGGTCTATCTCGTTGAGCCAACCCATAACAGGAAGACTAACTACAAAAGGGCTTTTGTGACTGTTATGGGCTGACCTGGGTCCCTCCAGAGACATATTTTGAAGTCCTAACCCCTGGTACCTAGGAATGTGACCTCACTTGGGAATAAGATCTTTGCAGACACAACCAAATTACGGTGAGGTCACCACGAGAGCGAGCGGTCCCTAATCCAATATGACAGGGTTATCCCTATAAGAGGAAAAGGCCATGTAAACAAAGAGACACACAGCCCGGCTGGTGTTGCTCAGTGGTTGAGTGGCGACCTATAAACCAGGAGGTCACAGGTTCGATTCCCGTCAGGGCACACGCCTGGGTTGTGGGCTCGATCCCCAGTGTGGGACGGGCAGGAGACAGCCGATCCATGATTCTCTATCATCATTGATGTTTCTATCTCTCCCTGCCTCTCTGAAAGCAATAAAAAATACTTTTAAAAAAAATAAAAATGACACCCCACCTGGGAACCGAACCCACAATCTAGGTATGTGTCCGGACTGTGAATAGAACCCTTAACCTTTCGGTATATGGAACACACTCCAACCAACTGAGCCATACTGGCCAGGGCGCAACATATGTACTTTAAAATTAAGCTTAACTGAGCTATGAAATTATTTGGAGATTTTTTTTTTTAAGAACTTAGACAATTCTCAGCAATATATTTTGAGTATTCATAATATAAACCTAGGTTTATAGCAAAAAGGTGTGCTATGAAAAAATTGATTCTAATGTTTCAGTCAATGAAAAACAAAATTCAAAACTGTAAAAACAATATGGATCTACTTTTATTTTTTTTAAATATATTTTTATTGATTTCAGAGAGGAAGGGAGAGGGAGAGAGAGAAAGAGAGAAACATCAATAATGAGAGAGAATCATGGATCAGGTGCCTCCTGCACACCCCCCACTGGGGATCAAGCCCACAACGCCGGCATATGCCCTTGACTGGAATCGAACCCAGGACCCCTCAGTCCGCAGGCTGACGCTCTATCCACTGATCCAAACTAGCCAGGGCTGGATCTACTTTTAAATGAATGAGCATTTACAGTACAGTCCATTTTGAATTTTATATACTTTTTCCACCTTTAAATGCTTTTGTTTTTTTACTAGATGTACATGTAGTAAAATCAAAAAGTAATAGTAAAAGTAAAAATAAATAAATAAATAAATAAATAAATAAAAATGAAATAAAGGGGAAATAATAAAAAATGCCTGGTTAAAAGAAGAAGAAGAAGACAGAGACACACGAGGAGGGAGAACCCCATGGGATGACAGAAACAGATTGGAGTGATGTGACCACAAGCCAAGGACTGCTGGTCCCCCTAGGAGCTAGGAAGAGGCAAGAGAGATTCTACCCCAGAGTCTGAGTGGGAGCATGGCCCTGCCGACGCCTTGATTTTGGGTACCTAGCTTCCAGAACTGTGAGAGAAACAGATGCCTGTTGTTTTAAGCTACCCAGTTTGTGGTGGAGGCTTACCTTAGAGTTAATCAGGGTTCCGATCCAGCGAGAAAGCCAGCATCACAGAAAGTGAGTCGTAATCTTCATGCTGGTGGGTGGTCTAGCCTTCTGTTTTTTTAAAAAATGCAACACCTGCCTTGGCAAGCGTGGCTCAGTTGGTTGGAGATACATCCTGTATACCGAAAAAGTTTCGGGTTCGATTCTCAGTCAGGGAACATACCTAGGTTACAAATTTGATCCCTGGTTGGGGCACAAACGGGAGGCAACCGATGCATGTTTCTCTCTCTCTCTCTCTCTCTCTCTCTCTCTCTCTCTCTCTCTCTATATATATATATATATATATATGTATATTTATATATATATTTATATTTATATATATATCCCTCTCTGTCTATCTCTATCTCTCTCTCTCTCAACCAACCCCCCCCCCCTTCCTCATTAATAAACCTATCCTTGGATGAGGATTTAGAAAAACACACAAAAAAGTAATACCTGTGAAGCACAATAAATAGAAGCCCAACAAAACGAGGTGAGCCTGTACTTTGCTGTAACCGCCCTAAAAATGTAATGCCGTGTCCTCCTCTGGGCACCACATTTGCAGGCACTTGAGGTCATTTGTTGAAGTGTTGGTGGTGTTACGTTGATTACTTGGGTAAGGTGGTGTACCAGTTACCCAGGGCTGTGGAACAGAGTGCCCTCAGACAGTGGTTTAAAATAACGACCATTTATTTGCTCACAACTCTTTGGATCGGCAATTCTGGCTGAGCTCAGCTGGGCAGTTTCTTCAGGTCTCCGGTGGAGTCACTCAAACAGTTGCCGCCAGCTGGGGCCGGGCATGTGCCCTGACCGGGAAACAAACCGTGACCTCCTGTCCCACTCAGAGGTCGAAGCTCAACCACGGAGCTGAGCCGGCCGGGCCATCACTGCTTTTGTTTATTTGGATGTTCAGATGTTCTCCAGTCGGGCCCATGGAAGCCCCGTCTAGTCGGCTGCCTGTGGAGATGCTCACATGCTCTTTGGAGCATTTCCTTATTTTCTGGCACAGCGTGTTCCAGGCTCATCCAGGGAAGGGGTCCCCTTCCCTGGCTCCTTGAAAATCATCTATTTCTCCAAAAAGCCTGGCTCTTTTCATTGGGGAATGGCATTTGGAAAGCAAGAACAGGCCCCTGGGTGTGCTTATTGTTACACGTGGATGGGGCTAGGAAAGATATATTCCCTACACATGTCTAGATCTATTAAAAAGAATGAGGCCCTAGCTGGTTTGGCTCAGTGGATAGAACGCTGGCCTAGGGACTGAAGGGTCCCCGCTTCATTCCCCTCAAGGGCAGGTACCTCCATCACAGGCTCCCCGCCCTGGGGGGGGCGGGGGGAGGGGCAGGGCATGCGGGAGGCAACCAATCCATGTGTCTGTCTGTCTCTCCCTCTCCCTTCCATTCTTTCTAAACATCAGTGGAGAAAATATCCTTGGGTGAGGATTAAAATAATGTTCATAATCATGAGCCCCTACTGACATCTTCAATTCCAATTTCCCACGTAACACCACACCCTTCCTCCTTGCCCTCCATTCCCTACTGGACTCCCAGCACCCCTTTCCTCACTAACTCCTGCAACGCACACAGCATCCTTGCAGATTGGTTACGGCCACAAACTATGAAACACGAAGCTACTGTGGGACAGTCTAGTATTGGCTGTCAGTTCTTGTCCTTAGACTTGAAGATGCTTATAAGTTAATACACTGAGCTGAAGAGTCATTTTGGGGGGGGTGTGTGTGTGTGTGTGTGTGCGCGCGCGCGCTCGCGCGCGCTTCTCTTCTATTTTCACATTTTTCCTAGACAGAAGGTAGCATAGTACATATATTTATGCATTTACTTTTTTCAATGAATCATATCTAGAAATAAACATAGCAGTCCAGCAAAACCGGCCCTCACCTGATCCAGGACACAAAGGCAGCCCAAGAAAAAGGAAACCACCTAGAATCCCAAACGGTGATCTTCCGCTGGGGAAAATTTTAGAGAAAATCGACCCCCTCAATCTAACTTTAAACTACAAACTAAAGTTTATTTCAACTAGAAGTCTCAGAGCAGATCTCTCCTGAGTCTTCTCTCTGGAGTCGTGCGGCTGGCGGGTCAAAATGCAAGACAGGGCTCCGGGGACGTCAGGCCGGGGGCGTGGCGTAAGCAGATGAGCAGGCGCGCAGAGGCTGCCGGTCCCACTCCGCCGGCGCCCCCACGTCCCCGCATCCCGAGATGACGCGCCCCCGGGGTTGCTGTCGCATCGGGCGCGGTTGCCGCTCGGGTCCCTGGGGCAGCGGGGGCGCCGCGGCGTGTTGAGTGTAGTGAGCGTGTGTGAAGGGTGGGTCGCGCGTGGGGGTTGGGGTGTGGGCGGGGGCAGCAACTCATACTTACCTGGCAGGGGAGATACCATGATCACGAAGGTGGTTTTCCCAGGGCGAGGCTTATCCATTGCACTCCGGATGTGCTGACCCCTGCGATTTCCCCAAATGTGGGAAACTCGACTGCATATTTGTGGTAGTGGGGGACTGCGTTCGCGCTCTCCCCTGGTTTTTGTTGGTCACAAAGACAGATGGCGAGGTCTTGGGAGGTTTGGCGTTTGCTGCATTCCGAATGCCAGC